>NW_027117389.1:0-600000 GCF_038362705.1 Apiospora aurea
TATCGCATTTACTTTAACTTTTTAATATAACACTTTATTTACCTTTAAAGCGTGTTTATTCGAAAAAATCGAGTTATTTATTAAAGCTTTTATAAACTATATTATTAAGCTCGAGTTTTTTATCGCCTTTAAAGCCGCGTATTTTACTGTTTTTACGGAAGCTAATATTAAATCTAGATTTAACGCATTTAATTTAATACCTTAT
Organism: Apiospora aurea; assembly: GCF_038362705.1. Taxonomy (NCBI): domain Eukaryota; kingdom Fungi; phylum Ascomycota; class Sordariomycetes; order Amphisphaeriales; family Apiosporaceae; genus Apiospora; species Apiospora aurea. Next base: position 206 of record NW_027117389.1, read on the forward strand.
AACCCTAACGAGGTAATTAATAAACTAAATATGCGTTTTTAAACGCTTATATTTAACCTATCCCGTTTAAGAACGGCTAATACCTATAACCCTTAAACGCCGTTTAACCCCTAATAAATAATTAAACACTCTACTTATATTAAAAAAAAAAGTATTTACCCATTAAAAAAGCTTTTTAACGCCGATTTTAAATACGGTAGACTAAATAGCGAAAAGTATAACTAAAATAGCCTATAAAATAACCCTTATACGCGATAAAATATATATATTAAAAGAGGCTAATTTAGCACTTTTTAAACGCCGAAGAGCTAAAAAATCGCGAATCTAGCTTAAAAAAGCTTTTACTATTAAGGAATTTTAATAACTATAAAACAAAAAAGTAAAAAAAGAAGCGTTCAGCGCCCGATAAAAATAAAAATAGGGGTTCGTTAAAACGAAAAGCGACCGGTAAAAAGCGCTGTAATATTTACGGCGAAACAGGTTATAATACGTAAATATATAAAAAAATATAAAATTAAGCGAGGAATCGAATAGCGAATAGTTTTAATTAATTTTAAGCGTTATAATTAAATTAATTTATATAAAAAAGTCGAGAAATAAAAAAGGTGCGTCGCTAAGTAATATGCGTCGCGTAGTGGTAAACCACGTTATTCGTAATTATAAAAAAAAAGCCGCCTATAAATTACTACTTTTCCTTTAAAATTATTACCTTAATCGTATTACTATTACTAATAAACTCCTCGACTATTTATAAAAGCGCTATTTCGATTATACCTCTCGCGAAAAAACTAAAAAAGAGTATAATTAACTAAAAATAATTTCTTTAGCCGAATATTAAAAGTTTTTATCCGACTTCGTTTAATTAACTAGAGAAAAAAAAACTGTCCTATACTTTTTAAAAAAAAAGCTTTCACGATAAGCTTATACTTCGCGTTATAATTACTATTACTATAATATACTTTAACGAAACTATCGACTTTAATATTTACGCTAAGCATTATAAATAAATAGTTTAAAGCTTCGTAAACGCGAATAAAAAAGAGCGGTTTAATAAACTCACTTCCTCGTTAAACGCTAAAAATAACTTTAATAATAAAAATAATAAAGCCGGCGGTTTTAAAACCGCTACCTTTATAAAATTTATTCCATTAATAAGCAATTCTTCGATTAAAACTTACCCTCCTCCCACTATCGTTAAAGAGACTTAAAAGGTAATAAAAAAAGGACGCTGCTTTAATTATTATTAAACTAATTACCGGAAAACTAACTATCCCTTAAAATAGTATAATATCGAAAGACATAAACCTATTAATATTAACGAGATTTATCGAAAGTATAAAGGATTTTTACTTAACCTCTCCTCTAATAATCGTAAGCTTAATTAAGCCCTCGTTAAGCCGGAAAGATTAAACAATTAATCCTAAGGAATAAAAACTCCCTCTTAAAATAAATATTAATTACTATTAAAAATAATTTAATAACGATACTATTTAATTCTTTATAAAAATTAATTAAAGGATTCTTTTTAACCTTTAAATATATTATAGGTAGTAATAAATTATCGTTATTTACTATCGTAACGTTCGCTAATACGGGAATAACCGGTTATTTATTTATAAGCGTAAATTTCGTTAATAAAGTAATTAAACAATTAAACGTAAAGTAAATAACCGCTTCCCTAGCCCTATAAAATTAAGGGTTTCGACGGTAAACCTTTTTAACTCCTTAATATAATAATATTCGTTAACCTACGAGTTTATTACCGGAATACCGGGCTAATCCTTTTTATAATAATTAATATAAAATATAACCTTATTATTAAACGAAAGTGGTTCGAGGAATATAACGTCGTTATTTATTTAAAAACTCGCTATCTCGATTATTTCGACGATTAAAACCTTATTAAAAATATAAATATATTAATAAACGTGGTAAACGTATTATTAAAATATTCGAGCTATTAAAAAAATATAAATACCCGGAACCGGGCTTTAAAAGCTTAAATTAAAAAAAATAAACGGGAATAAAACGGCCGATTTTCTTAATTAAAAGCTCGCTTTATAAAAGGAGAAAGCGCGTAATTATTTAATACTCTTAGCTTCCCGGCTATAAATTTTTTTAAAACTCCTTTTATATACGATTTATCGATTAAATAAAGGATTAATTAAAATATAGCGTAATTTTAACGATAAATTACGGTAATTAAAATAACTAAGCGATAACCGCGAATAAACGCCGGAACGTACGTCTTATTATAATTAAGAGAACGAACGCGGCCCTTATCGCCTCGTTTACGATATAATTAATTAATACCGTTAAAAATACTCGATATAATAATCTTAAACACTTTAAGCTTTTATCGAAGCGTAAAAAAAACGACTCGTATTAAGTTTATAAAATAACCCTTTATTAAATTAATAAGTTTATTTAAAAAAGGGAAACTTTTCGGGATAACTCCCTGCCCGAGAATAAGGACGAATTACGCCGGAAAGTAAAAAAGATAGTGCTTAAGGTATAACGTAATCCACGGTCGAATTGAACACACGGTCGAATTAAACACTCGAAATCGTATAAAAAAACCGTCCGTGCGTAACCGTGCATTTCAATGAATTTTTATTTAAATTAAACCGGGGTTTAAAATTTATATTCGATATAAAATATATAATAATATACGATTTTTCTTCTTTTTCTTTTAATATATTCAAGCTTATAAACTAAAATACGCTAAAATAACCCCTGTAAATTTAAATATTTAAAATTTATTTTTAAATAAAATAATTATAAAAAGTTTAAAAATATAATATTATTATATGCTTTATAAAAAGTTTAATTTGAATAAAGGTTTATTAAAATGCACGGTTACGTACGGACGGTTTTTCTATACGATTTCGAGTGTTTAATTCGACCGTGTGTTTAATTCGACCGTGGATTACGTTATAAGGATTTTTATTACGTATTTAATAAAGTATAGTTTAATAAATTAATTAAACATCGTAGATTAATAAATTATAAAATCGAACTAATAAACGATATAAAACCGAACGATATAAGCTATAGCCCACTCTATAAAATATTTTTTAAAAAGCTTACCGCGGACCGAAAATATATTTCGGAAAACTTTTAAAAAGGTTTTATTATATCGAGCGACGCCCTTTAAGCGGCCCCTATACTTATAGCTATTAAAAGCGACGGCGGGCTTCGTTTTTATATAAACTTTAAAAAATTAAATATTATTACGCGAAAAGACCGATACCTATTATTATTAATCGAAGAAACCCTTAATAAAATAATTAAGGCTAAAATTTATATTAAAATTAATATTTAATAAGCCTTTTATAAAATCCACCTAAAAAAGAAAACGAAACTTTAATAACTTTTCGAACCCGTTACGAAGTATATAAATATAAAATCCTCTCGTTTAAATTAATTAATAAACTACTTATTTTTTAAAGGTTTATTAACGATTTATTACGGAAATACTTTAACGATTTTTACTACGCTTATATTAATAATATTTTTATTTATTTTAAAAACCCTCTTTAATACGAGGAGCACGTAAAAAAAGTTCTTTAAAAATTATCGAAAGTTAGCCTTTAAACTAACTTTAATAAATGCGAGTTTAATGTAATAAAATTAAATACCTCGGCTTTATTATTAAGACCGATAGCGTCGCCGTAAGCCTTAATAAGATCTCCGCGGTAAAAGATTAGTTTCCATTAATAAGTATAAAAACGATATAATTATTCTTTAGATTTTATAATTTTTATCGTAAATTCGTTAAAGACTATAATAAGATTATTAAACTATTAATAATATTAACGAAAACCGATTAGCCGTAGATTTAAAGACTTAAATAATGAACTGTTTTTAATAAATTAAAAAACGCCCTATTATAAGCACTAGTTCTCGCGTATTTTAATTACGAAAAAAGATAAAGCTTAAAATTAACTCTTTCGATTTTATTATTATTAACGTCTTTTCCTAAAAAATAAAACGATAAAGAATGGTATTTAATTAGGTATTTCTTAAAGTCCCATTAAAGTTTAAAGCTTAATTACTTTATTTATAATAAAACGTTATTTACCGTAATTTAAAGCTTATAATATTAACGCGTAGAATTAATCGGTTTTTAACGCTTTAAACCGTTCACTATTATTATTAATTATAATACGTTTAAATATTTCGGTATTAAATAATACTTTAACTCTTAATAAATCTATTAAACTAAAATATTAACCTAATACGACTTTATTATTATTTACCGGCTTAGAAAAAACAACACTATCGCGAACGCGTTATTTCGAAAAGCGGAGAAATTAAAAACCCTTAAAACTAAAAGAAAAAGCGAAAAACACTAGGCTATTTTTAAATATTTTAATATACTATTAAGTTCTAGCTTTAAAGCTATTAAAAACACCGAAATTATACTATTAAAAGATAATATCCCGCCCCTCGATTTATCGGAGATATTTGTTACAGTTGCAGTAATTCGGGAGGTAAGGCTATAAGTTATTACTTTATTATAAAAAATCGAAAAAGATGGGGAAAAAAAGAAAAGGTTTAGCTTTACCGGGACGATTTCTTTATTTAAATAAGTGGGGAAAAGTTAGGTAGCGCTCGGGCTATTTCTCGTATGCCTTTGCCCTATTTTAGTTAATAAAGCTATTAAAGGCCTATTTTAAAGTACGTTATAATATTACCCTCTTTTTTAAAATAGTTCGTCCTGAGATATATTAAATAAAAAATTAATACTATAACTATTTAAACTTATTCTTTTATTTAAATCACTATCTCTTTCGACCTTTTCGTTATACCGTTTTTTTTCGGGGGCGGCCGGTTTATTATTATTTTCGTATAGCTCGTTAAACGTGTCGTTTTCGGCCGCTTATAGTTAATGCTATAAACGTATCGGGGAATTAAAGGCCTCGGGATTTTACTCGTAGTAAATTTATAATTATTTAGCCGTATTTTTAAAATTCTTTACGGGATACCAGGTTAAATCAGGATCCTATTCTCTTTATTCGATTTAATATTATAATTTCCGATAGTAAGTTTTTAAACTAATAATATAGTATACTTCCTATTTTTTTTCTTCGCCTGGTTCGATTACCTCGCCGTTAAGGTTTCGTGCCGTTTATTCGACTAAAGGGTTATTCGGGTACTTTTTAAGTCGGTTTACATAAAAAACCTTAGAACTTATCTATTTTTTTAGGATTTTTAATAAATACGAGTAACCGATTTTTCGTTCGATTTTATAGTACTGTCGGGTTAGAAAATAATCGAGCTTATCGATAGGCTTTATAAAAAACCAGGTTTTTTTAATAATAAATACTCGATCCCCGATATCGAAATCCGGTTATCGTCGGTGTTTATTTTCTTAATTATATATTCTCTGTTAAGCTTTAATTATATTTCCTTTAGCTACTTTATAATAGTTAACGATTCGCTTTATTTAATTTTATACGGTTATTCGGCTAAGCTTTTCGCGTTCTTTTAAGTTTGTTATGTTTTTAATCTTAACCTTTTAATCCTAGGTAGATTTTATAGGGAACCCTATTTCGATTTCGTAAAGGGAGTACCTTATTAAATTTTAAGGCAACGCAGCCTGGGCGGTATTTATAGCCGGTAAAGTTTCGTTTTAATCGTCTTAAAAATGGTTAGTAAATACTTATAGCCTTTACTTAAGGTATTAAATTACCACCTCGGCTTATCCCGCCGTTTAAAAGTAACCTACCGAGGATAGTTTTTATTTAATTCTTAGAATCTTTAATACTTCATTTATAAAAATAGAGGTAAACTACGGTCCTCGGTTTAAAATTATTATTAAAAAGTAGCTATACGTCCGGTATAGTCCTTCGTAATATAGTCGGGCTATTTTAGCTGCGATAATAATTATCCGGTAAACGATACTCTATATTTATTTCCTTAATTTATTAATTATTAATATAATATTGTCGTTCCCCTTTTTATTTTTAAATATTATTTTAAAGTTTATCGCGATAACGTCCTAAGGTCGTAGTAGAATTAATAATAGGTATAAAAAGCTTAATGTTTTATCGCGGGGAACCTTGTTCGGCTTATATTTTATATAGTTAGCTACGAATATATCGTAATCTTTACTTAATCCTGGCCACTAGTATTTTATTTATACCAGCCGCCTAGTTTTATTTTTTCCTAAGTGTATTATAAAGGTCCGAGAGTGAACCTTATCGATTATACGGGTCTAAAGGTCGTTTTCGTCGGGTATAATAAGGCGGCCTTAGAATAGGATAAACCGTTTATTAATAGTTTATCTTTATATTTTATTTTTTCGGGCTTTTTATTTATATGTTTTTAACCCTAAATGTATAGTATTTTTATATAAGAGGGTGTCGGTAAGTTTATATTTAAAGCGTTTAGGTAGCTTTTCGATTAAGTATAATTAAAAGCTCGCTTTTTTTTTAATTAAGCAACGCGTTTCCTTTAAAGTTTAAATAACGTTTAAAGAGGCTGGTTTAAACAGGGCTATAATTCGTTAAGCGTCCTTTTTATCTTTTTAAGTTTTAAAATCACCCGTTTTTTTAGAAAGTGCGTTAACGAGAACGTTTTTTCCCCCGGCTTATAAGTAATCATAAAATTATATTATAATAACGTATCGGCCTAAGCCGCTTATTCTACGTTAAATAGTCGTTTAATACCGAAATATTAAAGTACTTTATAATTAATAATTACAAGAAATGGTTAAAATCGTTATAATTCTATTAGTTTCGCTCTCTAGTATTTAAACGTTTTTACTACTGCTAGTATTTCTTTATTTTAAATAAGGTAATTATATTCGGCTCCTTGCATTATTTCGGAGTAAAAGTATACGGGATACTATTTATTATTAGGTCCCTCTCTTTAAAATAAGACGCTAACTAGGACACTATTCGATATATCGGTTTTAACTCGGGTTTTTTTATTATAAAAAAAGTGTGTTAATACGGGCGCTTTTAAGAGTAACTTTTTTAACTTTTCGAATACTTTTTAATATTCGTCGGTTTACGCGAAGGTAAAACTTTTCTTAATTAAGTTCGTTAAAAGCTTAACGATACGGCTATATTTATATATAAAGCGTCGGTAGTAATTATAGAATTTAAAAAAGGACTAAACGGCTTTAATATTAATAAAGGCGTCCCAGTCCTTAACGGCCCTAATTTTTTCGAGGTCGACTTCTACGCCGTTTACACTTATTATAAAGCCGAGGTATTTAATCTTAATGACGTGAAATTCGTATTTCTTTATATTAACTTAGAGGCCTATTTCTTTTAACTTTTATAACACTTTTTTAATATATTCTACGTGTTTTTCCTCGCTTTCTAAATAAATTAAGATATCGTTAAGGTAAGCGTTATAGAATAAATTTAAGTATTCTATTAAGATTTCGTTAATAAACCGTTAAAACGTTACGGGGCCGTTAATAAGTTTAAAGGGGAGAATTTAGTATTTAAAAGATTTATACCTAGTCCGAAATATCGTTAAATCTTAATCTTAGAGTTTTATACGAATCCTATAAAATGCTTAGCGAATATCGATCTTAGTATATATCTTAGCCTTAATTATTTTACTAAGGGTCTCGTTAATTAACGGCAGCGAATACCGGTCCTTCTTAATAAATATATTTAATTTATAATAATTAACGTAAAAACGGAGTCCTTTATTAGCTTTCCGTATAAATAAAATAAGCGCTACCTATAAAATAATATTATTAACGATAAAACCCTTTTTTAAAACGGCGGTAATATATTTTTTATAAGCTTTAAATTTTTCGAGGGATATTTTATAAAATAGGCTAAATTTTAAGTCCTCGGGGCTCTTTTTTTTTTTTTTAGGTTTATTCGATAATCGCTTACGTTTCTCTGGTACGGCGTAATAATATCGGATTAAGTTTTATTAAAAATATCGTAATACCTATAATAATTAAGGGGCATAGTTTTTTTAATTTTTTATTTTAAGGTTTCCTCGTTGTTTAATAAAAAATCGCTTTTAAAATTAATAACTCGATTAATATTGTTTAAGCATACGATTTTTATAACGTCGAAACCGATATCGTTAAAAAATCCGCTTACGTTTAAGGTTTATACTTTAATGGGCTTTAATTTATATTATCCTACGCCGTTTCGTTTTAACCCGTAAAGAAAATTTTTCGGGGGATAACCCTTCTTAGGTAAAAATCTTTTAGTTAAGCGCGGGGGTAATAATTTATCGAGTTAACGGTTTATTTTAAAAATCTCGGGATTTTTAAACCGGTTTTTCGAAAGCGGCTTTAATATAACGTAGCGGGGTAATATCGGTCCCTTTATTATTTAATTTTAATTATCCATTTTTTATTCTTTAGTAAGCTGTTCGATACGTTATTAGACTATTTTTATAATAATTTAAAAAATTACCTCCGGTTCTTTAAATTAACCTAAAAACGGGCTATCGTTCGAGGCTTCCGGGTTTATTTATTATAATAAGCTATCGGTAATTAAGTTAAGGCTTTAAAAAAAAGCTTTATCCCGTCTTCGTTTATTTTTAATAAACACTTTTTTTTGCCTCTAAGTAATATTTTAATTATACTCGGGTTTCTTTAAAAATTATCCTGTTTTCGTAATATCGATATTTCGGGTCTAGGCTTTTTACTAGTCCTTTAAAAAGACTAGCCGCTTCCTTCGATAGTTTATTATAATATCGTATTCTTTAAACCATTTTCGTCCGATAATAAGGTCGTGCTTTATATTAATTATAAGGAAGGGTATAAAAGGTGTTTTATATTTTTATATTTTAAAGTTTAAAAAGAGGGCGATATTAATTAATTAAAGGGACTTATCGTCGTATCTTTCGATGATTTTAGGTTAAAACTTAGTTAATTATCGAGGGTTTAGTCGCTTTATTACTTTACGGGCTAATTTTACGCTTATAAACAGCTTTCCGTTAACTCCTATATCCGCGAATATATTAATAGTGGTAATAAATAATTTATTATTTATTATAGTATAGGTAAAGGTAAAAGGGTCCCTTTTAAAATAGGTCTATAAGAAATTAAAAGGTATATCTTATATATTTAATTCGAATAATATCCTTAGGAGAGAATTAAAATTCTTTAGGGTATTTAGTTTTTCGAGTTATCGGAGTCCTCTTTTAAACGGGTAAAGCTAAACGAAACGGTCGATTTAAAATTAATAAGATTATATTTTATTAAAACTATTAATCCGTTAACTCGCTTAGTACGCTATTAGTCGAAAGTTTTTTTATTAAAACAGTTCCGGGAAAAATATCCGGTTTTTTTATAATTAAAACATACTTTTTTAATTAAAAGCTTCTTTATTTTAACGGTAAAGATACGACGGGAAATATTAATCTGCTTAAACGATCCGGCAGCGGAGCCACCGGCGGAACTAGTTTTAAGGGCAGTGTTTCGTTTAATACTTTTTCCGGTAGTTTTAACGTTATTCTTTTTTTTACGCCGTTACGTTAAACGTAATTACGATTTTATTAATAATCGTATCGAAGAATAATAAAATAAAACTTATCGAACAAAATATTATCGTTATAATAGTCGGTAATTACCTTTTCGTTTAATCGGGCGGGTAATTTATTATTAAGTTTCCGTTTATAATCGTTTTTTTAAACGCGGGTATATTTAGCTAGCTTAATAAACTCGAATTAAAAGGTTTAAAAACTATTACTAAGCTTTATAATTAAGTCTCGAAAAGCTTTACGGGCTTTTTTATAAACGTTAAGATTATAATATTATTCGTATAAATGATTTAAAAAGTTTTTAAAAGTTTTAATTAAGGGGTCGTTTTACTCGTTAATAACGAAAGGGTATAAGTTCTTAGCGGCTTTACCGTTAACCCGGTTAATAATATAGGTATATTTATCCTTATTAGTAAAGTAATAGTTAATATTCGTTTTTAATTTACCTTTTAAGGTTATAAACTAGTAGTCGAACTTAACTTTAGAATCTTTCTCATTAGTGAATAAAGGGGGGTCGGATATTTTAATGCTTCGCTTAAAGCCACTAAGCGACGTAACGCCGGTGCGGGTCGTCCCTTTTATTTAAACCGAGACTCTTCGGTTTTAAATTAAAAGATTAACGATATATTAATTTAATTGTTAGATTTCCTCGTTTCTTTTTATAACGACCAGTATAAAATCCTTCTCTCTTTTAATAAGCTCACCGTTTTTATTTAATCCTTTATTTTAACTATTTTCTTAGTTAGCGTCGTTATTTAAGTCTTTTTCGCCGAGGACGATAGTCTATATATAGCTCTCTTTTAAGCTAATATTAAAGTTTTTAAAGATCTTTATTAAATTAAGGGCTTAGTTTTTAAAGCTTATTATAAAAAAGGTTTATAGTTTAAACTCCTTTTAAATAACGGTCGGGTTTTCTTTATATATTTTATCGAAATATCCTTCGACGATTAAGCTTTCGCGTTTAAATTATTAAGTTTTCGCGGTCTCGGTAAAAATTATAAAAGATATCGCGGGGGTATTATAGTAAAAATTATATATAATAATTAATCGTTTAATCTTTTTCTCGACATTTTTATTTATAATATTAAAGAAATTATCGGAAAAAAAAGCGTTTATAGTTTAAATTTAACCTCGATTTAATATAATTAATAAGATAATTCGAAGGCGGTAATTTTTTATTCTAAATCGTTTTTAATATCGAATAATAAGTCCTCGCTTTTACGCCCGGTAATAACGTTTTAATTGCTTACGTTTATCGGGTTTACGTTAAGGTAAACGAAAGATACGCGTTTAATTAATAGGGAGTTTCGCGCGGCACGTTTTTTTAAATTTACGAAGGAGCGGTTAATATCGTCGATATTAAAACGTATTAACTTACGGGCTTATTCTACGCGCGTATCGCGTTTTTTTAAGCCGGCGGCTATTTTAATTAATTACTTTATTTAATCGAAATTAATCTAGGTTTTAGTTTTTAAAAAATAAGATATTTATAAAGCTTTCTTAAGCTTAATAAATTAAATCTTTTTTAATAATATTATAATTATAATAATTCAGGAGGTAAAACTATAAGTTATTACTTTATTATAAAAAACCGAAAAGATAAGGAAAGAAAGAAAAGGTTTAGCTTTGCCGGAATAATTTCCTTATTTAAATAGGTAGGGAAAAATTAAGTGGCGCTCGGGCCATTTCTCGCATGCCCTTGCCCTACTCTGGTTGGCAAGGCTACCAAAGGCCTGTTCTAAGGTGCGCCGTAGTAATATCCCTTTTAAATACCCTTCTCCACGCTAATCGATAATTAAAAAACTTCGAAGTTTTACGTAAAAAAGCGCGTACGGATTATAAAGATTTTATATTAATTAACGAACTATTATTTTATAAAAAAAAGGCTAGTAATTTCGTTAAAAAATAACTTTTAAACGAGAATTATCGAAAACGTTTATTATTAAATAACGATTACCTACCCAGGAATAAATAAAATTAAGAAATTAATTTTTTAAAGTTATTAATAACTAAGATTAGCGAATAATTATAACGTATTTATCGTTAATTATATATATAAATCAGCTAAAATTTTATATATAAAAATACTAGGAAAGCTTTAATTATTTTTAATACTTAACTAATTATAGTAAAATATAATAGTGAACTTTAAAGCTATAAACCCTCCGAATAAAAAAACGGGCTACGATATAATAATAATAATCGTCGACTATTTAACGAAGCATAATTAAACCTCCCTTTATAATAAGAACGTAAACGCGAAAAAAGCTGCTTAGTTTTATTATTAAAAGCTATTCTAAGTATTCGGATTATTACGGACCGTAATTAATAATAAAGGTATTTAGTTTACGGCCTTTTTTATAAATAAGATTTATTAAATACTAAGCATTAAATAAATATTCGCCTCCACGGTATATTATAATATAACCGGTTAAGTGGAAATTATAAATAAATATATAGATTAATAATTGCGATTATTTTTAATTTATTATTAAAATAATTAGGTTAATATATTATTCGTTTTAAATTACGTTTAAACTATTATCCCGTATAATTCCTTTAAGAGGATATCTTTTTTTGAGGTGGAACGAGGTTTTAAGTCTTAGAGTTATTTCGATTAAAAAAAAGAACTTAAGATTTAGAGAGATTTCCTCTTAACGAAAAATTAAATCGAGTTTAAGTTTAATAAAACGTATAAACTATTAAAGAGTACGTTAAAACCGTGTAGCGGGTAATTTTAGCCTCTTAGGGAAAAATAAGGGAATAAATAAATAAGCACCGAAAAAAACTAAATTTCGATGTAAACGACTAAGTTTATATTAAAAAAATCGCCGGTTCGAAAACGAATTAACCCGGCGATAAGTTAACTTTTTTTTATATTTAATAATTCTTTTATATTCTATTCCGCGATAATTATATTTATAAATTAAACGCTTTTAATTCGTAGAGAAATAAGATATATTATACCGATTAACTGTTTAAAATTTTAATAACCCGTTACTTAAATAAGTTTCGGAGCGCTTAGTTAGCGAAATCGTAAACCTTAACGAACTCGAAAGCTTAGAATATAAAGTATTTAAAATTAAAGTATCTTAAATTTATTATCGTAAATTATAATATAAAGCGGATTAAGTTAATTAAAAAGATAACGATATTTAATATCCGGCTTTTAACTTTAAAAACGTACCGGATAAATTAAAAGATTTTTATCGTCGAAACTTAAATAAAGCCGGCTTTTCGATTCGATTAACGCAATAAAAACTCGCGGCCGAGGAGGACTACTTCGACGAGAATTATTTAAACGATAAGTTATTAATGCCGAAAAAAACCCGTCGATTAATAAAACGAAAGGTTAAATAAATTATAATAAAAAATCTTGGGAAAAATAAAAAAAGAGGATAAAATTATTCCGAAAAGGCTTTATAATTAAATAGTTAAATAGAAACCTAAAATTATTTATAAAAAACATTTTCGTTTAAATCCCTTTTAAAGCCGTTAAGGCGCCGCCTTTTACGAAAGAGGGGTAATAATATAATACGTTAGCTTATACGTTAATTAATATAGAGACCTTATACTAGCCATATTACCCTATTGCTAAAACCGACCTGCCGCATCGGCCCTAGCTCGAATTTTTCTTCTTTTCCTTCTCTATCGTAAATTCTATTTATTTTAAGACCTACTTGCAGCCCTATTTTATTAAGACTTAATAGCGTAACTTAACCCTCATTAACTACCCCCCCTTTTTAATTAACCCCTCTTAATTTTAAATAATTTTAAAGCCCTTAAATAATAGTAATAATATATAAAAGGGTTAAATTTTACTCGTTTATTAATTAAAGTAAATTAATCTCTTCCTCTTTTTTTCCTCTTTTCATTACTATTAATATAATTAAAAAAGCACGCATTACGTAAGCGGTTTAAGCTATATTAGCCGGCGAAAGTATTAATCGTACGGCTAAAGATTATAATATTAATAAGGGTACCTTTTATAATTAATTTAAGGGTTAACCTTTAAAAAAAGAGAAATATAAAGCCTTTTAACTCTTTACCCCTATTAAAAAGATTTTTTTAATTAAATAAGCTTTTTTCTAAGCTAATTTAAGTTACGTATTAACGCACCGGCTATTTTATATATATACTTAACGTATTTTCCTTATAAAAAAGGTCGATTACCTTATTAATAAGCGATAAGTACACCGTTTTTTAAAACGTTATCCGGCCCTTAAAACCGTACGTATTAAAGCGATAAATTTTCGGCGCCTCGTATATATATTAAACGGGGCCGTATAAAAATTCTTTAATTAGCTTAATACTATTATTATTAATAGTATACCCCCTCGATTTAAATTTAACGCTAATAAAATAAGAATTATAATAACGATAAAAAAAGTATTATAATAATTAAACCTGCCGCCTATTAAAATTTAATATAAAACGACTTAATTAATCGCGAATAAATAATTATTTTAAAGTACATTAATATTATTAATAATATTCTACCGCCTTTAATTATATTTAAAAGTTAATCGGTTTAATAATAATAATTCCCTTAAAAAGAGAACGAAATTAATTATAAGTATAAGGACTAAGCTTTTAAAGCGTTATTAAAAGGATAAACTTTTAATCTTATAGCTTTAAAATAACTAAAAAAATCTTTATCTTTTTAACGAAACCTAATAACTTTAATTAATAAAAGCTTTTAATTTTTAATAGATATAGAAATTATATCGATAATAATTTTATATTAGCGGCGTTAAAAGTTAAAGTATAACTCCTTTATTTATTATTATATAGCTCTTATATATTTTAACCTTTAAATATTAATTGTTTTAAGGTTTTAAAAAAGGGGTTTTAAAGGGAACTCGACTTAGTATACGCTATTATTAATAATAGCTACGTTAAAAAGGGGACTTTTTAAGCTTAAATTAAAATATATAAAATAGCCTCCACTTTTAAAGTTATTATTAATAAATAAGTAATAATTAATATCTACCCCTTTAATATTAAAAAACCGATAAATAATAAACTTCGGCGCTTTAATATAATACGAGCTATCGACGAAGCTATTACCGCCGAGGATACGCGCTAGCCGGCTAAACCGAAAGTTAAAAGAATCGAGACGCCGAAAAATAGCCGGTAAGTTAAGAATTTAAGGGTTATAATACTTAATATAAAGGTTACTATCGGTAATTTAATTAAAAGGTTACTATAAAAAAAGCTCGGTAAAAATATTAATAATTTAACGGCTCGAATCGGCCGGTTAAAGTAAAAAAAGGCCGGTTTAAAAGTAAATCTAAAGAAAATAAAGGCTTAAAAAAGGAAGAAGGTTAATAAAAACCTTAATAAAGACTTTATTTATATAATAAACATTAAGGAGGTTTAAAAGGACGTTAAAAAAGAAAGGCTAAGGAAAAAGCCGAAAAAAAGGCGCCGGTAAAGTAATAAAAATTAATATAAATCGAGCTAGTTAGTAATAATAGTAACTTTATTATAATACGTATAAGCCGAAATAAACCTTAAAATACAGTGTATATTACTTAATTAACCTATTTATTACTATTATTATTAATTTCTATATCTATTTTAAAGGGGTTAATAAAGAAGGGGGGGTAACTAGTAAAGGTTACATCTTAATGTAGGCTTCCTACGCTATTAAGATATTAGATAATATATGTGTAGAGGACTAAACAAGAACTTCAATATTATACAGGGGTATCAGAAAAGGCAATATAGAATTTCACGAGTGGGGGTCGCCGGGGAGGAAACCGGGGCTGACTTCCCGCTTGGGTGGTGAGATCGCCACCCCTCTCCAATCACCACCATTGTCGTCCCACTCCCAATTTGCTCCGGGGCGGCACAGCAAAAGACCACTCTTTATCTTCCAGTCTCGGTTAACATTCCGAGCAGAACGAGCCATAGCGAACTGCAAGGATGTAGAGATGCAACTCAAGCAGATGCTGATGAGCGGACTTGCAGGTCGACAGGCTCGGGCGCACGACAAATAAAAGCAGGCCCTCATCGTCTTTGGGCTGCCACTGCCTGTATGTCGCCATCGCATTTTCTTTGGGGGCCACGGCGTACGTTCCATACTAAATTCACGGGTTGTCCTTGAGTGTGGCAGCATATGCAGGTCAGATCCGGGCAGCAACCCAAGCAATAATGAAACGCAATCAGTCTTTTGCCAACTTGGCGCTGCTGCTGCTGCTGCGTCAAGCCTCAGTCGCATGCGCTGATGTAGTGTCTAATTGTGTCAGCAACCCCCTACTCCCATGCCTCCTTGCACCAAGCGAGGCGAAGATCAATGGCTGACATTCAACAATAGTGCAATGCTTTATCGCAGGAGGCATCGCTAGCGGGCAAGGTGTACTTTCCGGACACTGCCAACTACCGGGGCCGCGTCGAGTCCATCTGGTCCGCCAGCGCCGAGGACACCGCTGCCGTGATCTAGATTTTGGTGAGCAACGAATGCGCGTTTGGCATACTGAGCGGCGGCCATGGCGACTTCCCGGCTTCCAACAGCATCAAAGAAGGCGTCACGATCGATTTCGGTCGCATGAACCAGACGACCTACGATCCCGTCGAGAAGATTGCCTCCATCGGCCCGGGGTCTTCCTGGCAGCCGGTGTACGAGACACTGGAGCCACAGTAAGTGCGGAGCAGCCCGTGGCATGTCCCCTTCGCCGACCACGCTACAGCGGGGTAACGGTGACGGGCGGCCGCGCGGGCGGCGTAGGCGTGGCCGGTTTCACGACGGGCGGCGGCAACTCGTTCCACTCCACCTCGCACGGGTGGGCCTGCGATAACGTCAAGAACTTCCAAGTGGTCCTGGCCAACGGCACCATCGTCGACGCCAACGTCGACGAACACAACTACCTGTGGCAAGCCCTAAAGGGCGGCTCCGGCAACTTCGGCCTCGTCACCCGCTTCGAGATGTACGTCATCGAGTTCCCGGATCCGACAAAGCCCAACATCTGGGGCGGCATCGCGCAGTACGAGCTGAGCGCGGCGGACGACCTGACCGACGCCTACGTGGACTTTGTCGAGAACAACCACCTGGACAAGAACAGCTCGACCATGCTGTACTGGGTCTACACCCACTCGAGTAAGTATGACGACCGAAGATGAATCAATCTGTCTGACTTATTTCGCAGCCCGCTCTCTGATTGTGCAAGTCGCCATGGACAACACGCTCGATATTTCCTATCCGCCCGTCTACGATCGATACCTCAACACGTCGGGCCTCATCAAGAAGTCGCTCCGGTCGGCGCCCATGTACGAGCTGACTGCCGAGTTCGATGTCGGCCAACCTGATGGACTTCGGTAGGCGCCTGCTTCGTTACCTTGCCTTGTTTGAACACTAACATTGGTACTATAGCAACATCTGGTTGACCGGTGCTTACAAGAACGACCCGTAAGTCAATATGTATACAGTTTGGCATCTTGACCGGATGCTGACAGGCGTTACAGACGTATCATCAAGTTCGCCGCGGACAAGCACGAGGAACTGATCGCCGGCAAACGGGCCGGGCTGGTCAGCCAAGACAGCCAGCTCGTCACCCTCTGTTCCATGTTCCCCCTGACGCAGGCCATGATCGAGCACGGCGACGCGAACGGCGGGAACGCGATGAACCTCGAGGCCAAGTCCCGGGGCGAGAACGGCGTGCTGTTCCTGGCCAGCCTGGCCATCGACGGCGCCAAGAACGAGGCGGTGGCGCTGCCCATCATGCAGCAGTGGCAGGACGAGGTCGACGCGTACGCCACGTCGCTGGGGGTCAACTGGGACTGGCGCTTCCTCAACTACGCCTATGCGGGTCAGGATCCCATCGCCACCTACGCTACGGACAAGATCAGGGCGGCCTCCGAGAAGTATGACCCCGATATGGTCTTCCAAAAGCTGCGGAAGACTGGACACCGGATTGTTGCTTAGCGTCGGGATTTATCGAGGTGCTCGCTCTGAGTAAGGTGGAATGCCACGTTTAGATAATTGGGAAGCATACTTGATCTCTCATCATTGTCACTAGTCTTCTGGCACTGTTGCTTGCAAGTCTTCCTCCTGATCTGTATAGTTCGGGTATCAACATCAGACACCCCAGGGGCCAAGTCAGCCACGGAATGGCTGACTCCGCGACTGGTTGCTACAGAGCACAGTGGCTCAAGAAAGACAGTGACGTGACATCTCAAGGTTCAATGGTGACTTCAAATATTCTTACCTCCAACACTGCCACCCTTCGTAGCAACTCATGGTTGCTCTTTTCTCTCACTCCTGGAAGAGCCGTGCAAGGGTGATGGCTACGCTTAGTAAGAGAAGCTGGCCCACACCCCCGGAGTTCTTCCACTGGAGATCCCGCCGCCTGTCGAAGGTTTGCCAGGGACCGAGCCTCCTTCAGCAGCCTTATTCGCTCTGACGCAGGAAAGCTTGGCCGTAGTTCTGTCTATTCTACTAGTGTTTCCGGGTCTGGGTTCGCTCCTCACGACAGCAACAGGCCAGGCGATGCTTCCCGTCTCGTTGTAGGAGGTCAGGTCGTTCGGGCTGTCGTGCAAAGGTCCGCCATATCTGCGCACCTCTAGTTGCCCGTTGGGCCATGAATTCATGTCGGTGCTATTGGCACCTGGGAAGAGTGAAGGTTGGTACGTCAGCAGTGCTTGATGACATAAAGTCCGAGAAAGAGGGAACCTACGATATGCGGCACAGCTGGTGGACTTACACAGCTGGCTCGGCTTACACGAATCAATCTTGTCCAGCTGCGGACAAGTGCAACCAGATTGCGGCGAGGAGTCATCGACGATCTCGCGCTCTATCGCGCCGATGCAGTCGGGTGACAGCCCGCTGGAACACGAGCCATCGTCCTCGCGCAACTCGTCTGGGTACTCGTCCACAATCAGGTCCCAGAAGGTGACGCAGGTCTGCCAAGCATCATCAGAACTGGCATTGACGCCACCGGTTGCCGGTGGTGCATTCAAGAGGATCCGGCTGCCGGTGAAGAAAGTGCCGTTGCCGCCGCCGTACATGCTGCCGCTAGGAATGGGGATGTCGGCGGCTACCTCGACGCTCAAGGACCAGTCCCCATTTGCAGGGAGTGAAACTGCCCCGGTGGCACTAAGGCGCCCGAAGCTTTGGTTGAACTGCTGTTCAGGGATGTCCCAAAACCTGAAGCTGCCCTTGTCTTCCGAGCTCCTCGCTGCGAAGGTATGCAAAAGAAGGAGGGGCAGCGCCCAGATAGCATAGATACGTCATGTGAAACCTAACTGTAGATCTATATATTCCTTTACAGTCGTCGACCAATCATCGGTTTAGCACAGTCCCAAAGCTGGTAGTTGCGCGCATGAGCCACCGAGCTGCCCCCCTGTATATTGGATGCCGCCGGAGCAGTCAAAGGCTGCCGAATCCAGGCCATGTTCGCCCATGCACTTTGGACTGTTGCCTGTATGCTGCTGGTTTCATGTAATCAGGCAACGCCGACAGGCCATCGTTTCGACTAAGCCACTGACCCAAACCGTCGGCACCAATAGGATCTCTCGCCCCTGAGCCCTTGATATATCCAAACTTGTCGATAATGTTCTATGAATAGCATCAATACTATAGTAGACCCTGACACATACGGAATTACCATGTCATGACTGGAACAAGCTGCATCCCGTGACGTACGGGTTTGCTTTGCACAGCCTGCTGCCTGTGCTGGGCATTCAACTGCTCATACGGAAAGCTCTGGATGTTGATCAATGGCATTGAACTCTCCGCCAGGTTCATTTAGCGATACGTAATTAGAGCAAGAGGTGGGCACTGCAATACTCTAGCGCGTAGTCCGTAAACATATACATATATTCGTGAGCTTTTTTCCATCTCTGAAATGGTTGCAAAACCCAATCTCATCATCATACGTACTTCTGCGCACGCCAACCAATTCAATGCCCCTCAACTAAATACTCTACCACAAAACCCATCATGCAACTTGCTTTTGCATCTGTTCTGGCCCTCGTCGCCTCGACGCAGGTCGCCAATGCCAGAACTACGCCGATGGCCGCTCGAAACACCTCCTTGAACCCTCGCACAGGCTCATGGTAAGTATCACGTCATTGCTGAAGACTTCATCTCCAAAAGAGAATCTAACCGTGCATACCAGGCTACTCGAGTTCTACGAGTCGGGCTGCGACGCCAAGACCACTGGCGCCACGGCCGGCGGCGAGGACGACGAGATCTGGTGCAAGAACGTCTCGACCTCGCACAACGTCGCGGCCAGCAACATTGGGAACATGGATGTCTGGCTCTACGCCGACTGGCACTGCGAGCACCAAGTCGCCTACGTGGGCAGGGATGGCTGTACCGCCATTCCGCTGACCGTAAGTTACTTTCCGTTGTGCATTGCCGATTTTCCAACAGTGGCTAACTCTACGGAGAGCGTTATCGAGGCCGTCCGCGTCTTGCCTAGAAAGAAGTAGTCACGCCTCGGTTGCCGCGTGCAGGTGGCCGGGCTGGTTGCCGGAGCGGCACGGACTTGTATCCAGGACACTATCACTCGTTTCCTCTCATAGGTCAACCGGTTTGACCTCAGGCGTGTCTCACGAAAGGCCTGGTCAGTTCAAAGTCAGTTGAACCAAGGCTTGTCAGCGGGCTGCCGCGGTGATGCATCGTTGAATCCAATATTGAAGACCGGTCCAGAAAAGAATGCGAGCCGTGTCTGCCATTTGAAGAATGACTTAGATATCTACCTGATGTTGCTCTCGCGTCCTATCAGCAAAACGGTTGGTCCGTCGAGTTGAGTCCGTCTTGGCAGGATGGCCCCGACTTTTGGCAGCGTGCTATGGCCCTACAAGACCGGACAACAATGCTGGGTGCCGCAGACGCGACATGCCACATTTACCTTCCTCACGCACAGATGCACCCTATTATAGTTCGCTTGATCGCCGTCTAGCGCTTCGCTCTATGCATGTCAATCGGTTGATCAAGACGATGGCCGTGCGACCGTGAGCGCCCGTGTAGCCACCATCGTACGACGTGGGCCGACCGCGGACGGCCCTTGGACGCACTTGTCCACCCACTCGGGGCTCTTGTCCACACCTATATCTGCGCCGCGTTCAATGAAACAATCAACCAGAAATGCACATTGAACTGATCGGTCGTATCGGTTCACCTCCTAACCCATGTACAGAAGCCGGCGCCTGCTTCTCATCTTCTTGATTGGCATAGTCATCGCCGTCTTCAGCCTCCACCATCGCAACGCTATCTTTGACACCCTTGGTGTCCTAGTACACTTTCGAGACCCAGCCGCCATGTCGTCCCCGAGGCCCGTCATCGTCGTCGGGTCCGGCCTGGCTGGCCTGTCGGCCTCCTACGAGGCCCTCCAGGCGGGCGCGCGCGTGCACATGCTGGACCGCGCCCCGAAGCCCGGCGGCAACAGCATCAAGGCCTCTTCGGGAATCAACGGCGCCCGCACCCGCTTCCAAAAGGCCGCCGGCATCGCCAAGGACGACGCCTTCTACGGCGACTCGGTCCGCTCGGCCGGCCGCCGGTTCTCGCAGGACCTCGCCAAGGTCGACCGCGCGCGGCTCGTCAACACGCTGACAGAGAGATCCGAGGCCGCGGTCAGCTGGATCGCCGACGAGTTCGGCGTCGACCTGAGCGTCGTGGCGATCCTGGGCGGCCACACGGTGCCGCGGACGCATCGCGGCGCGGGCAAGCTGCCGCCGGGCGCCGCCATCGTCTCGGCCATACAGAAGAAGCTGACCGACAACCCGGGCTTCCAGCTCAGCAGCCTGGCCGAGGTGGTCTCGCTCGCCGTGCGGGACGACGTCGTCACGGGCGTGCGGTACGTGCAGGACAAGCAGACGCACGACCTCGACGGCGCCGTCGTCTTCGCGGCCGGCGGGTTCGCCGGCGACGCCATGGGCATGCTGGCCAAGTACCGCCCGGACCTCGCGGGCCTGCCGTCCACCAACGACGACCGGCCAGGATCGCACGGGATTTTGGAAGAGGTGGGCGTAGAGTTCGTGGACATGACGAGCGTGCAGGTGCACCCGACAGGCTTCGTGGACCCCAAGGACCCGGCCGTCCGGTACAAGTTCCTGGCAGCCGAGGCCCTGAGGGGCGAGGGCGGCATCCTGCTGTCGGACGAGGACAAGCGGTTCGTCAACGAGCTAGGCACGCGCGAGAAGGTCAGCGAGGCCATTATGAACTTGCCGCACAGCAAGGAAACGGGCGACAGCCGGCAGTGGGACATCACGCTGCTCATGGACCCGGGCGCCTGCGATGCCACGGCGGGCCACCTGGGCTTCTACACGTGGAAGGGGCTGATGCAGAAGAAGAAAGTAAAAGAGCTCAGTCCCGCGGCCATCGAGGCCGTCGACAGGTATGCGGAGTCGGTAGCCAAAGGCAAAGACGGCGCCTTTGGGCGCACCAACTTTGGTCGCTGGCGGCTTCCGGCTGGCGAGGCGAACCGGGAAGAGGAGGTCTGCGTCGGCAAGGTCACGCCGGTCACGCACTTCACGATGGGCGGCGCGGCGTTCAACGAGAAGGCCCAGCCGCTGAGGGCGGGGTCCAAGCCGGTCGAGGGGCTCTGGACGGCAGGCGAGATCACGGGCGGCATACACGGCGACAACCGACTTGGCGGATCATCGCTTCTGGAGTGTGTCGTGTTTGGCCGCGTGGCCGGGGCGGAGGCTGCCAAATATGTTAAACAGTGAGCATCTCGGCGGCGGTCTGGGAATGCAGCCAGTTAGATCAATCGACCACTCTGATAATGAAACGAACATGCCAACCGTCTAAGGTCCCCTGTTGTAACTACTAAAGCTCCCCATGAGGCCGAAACGTAACGCCTACGTTGCGTATTTTCGATACACAGGTCGGGGCGGTGCCAGCCTAGCTTCCATTGGCCATGATCCCATCATAAGACTGGAATCCTAAACTCGAGCCCGAAGTGGTCAACTCCTTTTGCTAGCACATGTCAAAGGCCAAGTGTAGCCTAGACCTGCTGACATAAACATCAAGATGTGTGACATCTCGTACTACAATGACGCGTTCGAGGAGCCCCTCTTCTTCGTGTTCCTTTCCAAGCTTACGATCATGGCCACATGATGGCTCAGCGCGACCATCTCCCCATCTACGTCGCGCACGATAACCTCCATATCAAACTTGCCGTCCTTGATCGGTTTGGACGTAACGCGGACGAGAAAATTTCGCTGGCTGCATTGAGAAGCCTTTGATTCGTAAATACTATAGTACTGCCTGATATGATAAGCAGCGCATTGCCATCAAGCGTTGGGCAGGGCCGGTCGAATTATTGTGCCACCATACCGCATTGCGCAGCCGGCCAGGGGGTAACACCGCGGCTATTCCCCTTCACTTGTCCCGGCAGTGCAAAACAACTGATGAAGGAACCATATATGAACTATTCCCTGTGCCAGAGTTTTCTATGATGTACGTGTGACGATTGACGTATCTATGGTGGAAGTGCGGGAGGCGGGGGTGGAAGCCGAGCTACAGCACCAGGGCAAAGTCCGTATGCTGTGCGGCTAGTACTGGGAAACATTAAATCGGGGAACTGGAGGTGGGAAGGCCCGCTAAGAGCCTCAAACCAATAGTAAGAAGGGTGGCCGTCCAACAGAAATCGCCGCCGTCTTCGAAACATCAAACACATCTATTGGATTTCGGTCGGTGTAAGCAAATATCGATATGGCGTTGATACGCCCAGCAACATGGAGCCAACAATATCGCGCGTCATTTCGATATGGTGAGTTCGTGACAAGAAGTATCAAGACTCAAGACGAGGCGAAAGCCATTGAGCCTCAAATCTAAAAGCCCCTCTAATGTGTATAAAAATAACTCTACTGGTTGAGCAGGGGCCATGGGCAGAGCAAAGTTTTTCTGAACGGGCCAGAGCCCCCTTTCCTGACTCGTGCGTGAGAAGTTTGTTTGAAGCCGACTCAAGCCAGGGTGAGTCTGCAATGTTTCGGGAGCTTTACCTGGGCGGCGCCATTCTCGCTCTTCGTGGATCGCCGAGACCTCGCGTGGCATATACTCTATGGAGAATAAAGCCAGCGGATGCATTGAGCTATACCTATGTAGTGTATTCCTTGGACACGAGACTACAGGCCATAGGATCGTGTGTGGCCCGTCTGCTTAGCTGCAGCTACGGAATGGGTAGGTTGAGATGAAACCGTCCGGTACTGTAGACTGATGTAGGCGGCCTTGTTGTTGATTACCAAACGAGGACAGAGCATTAGCTTTGTGCTGATGTCCAAACTGCAAAGTTTGGCCAAAGGGATCAGGATATTTGGAATCGCTCTTCTGGAGGAAAGCTGCAGTGCAGGCGTAACAACTTGCAACTTGCAAGTATTGTCATTTGATGAGAAACAGCAAGTTGACTCCGCACCCAGTGGCAATGACCAAAGACTCACGGTGGTGTGCGAGGGCCGACGGAGCGCAAAGCAGCAAGACAAGAATTGTTGACAACATGACACCGTCAGACGACAAGATCAAGGTGGCTATTGTCGGAACTGGCATGGCCGGTCTGGCGACTGGCTACCTCCTCCGACAAGATGAGCTTCAGCGGTTTTCTGTTACACTATTTGAAAAGGTATGCCACTCGATCCTCCTCAAACACATGTCCCGGGGCTAACCACGAAAGAAAGGGCGACCGCATATCACTGGATGCCGCCTCGGTGACACTGGTAGATGAGCGCGACGGGACGTGTAGCCGGGTGGATCTGCCCATGAGGGCGTTCGCTGGGGGTTTCTACCGAAATCTGATAGTCATGTACGACCATCTGGGGATCCGGTACCACGCCAAGCGCTTCCTGTTCGCTTTCTCAGACGTCACTGCCCGGTTGTATGGAGGTCGGAATGACAAAGAGAAGTCGCCGTCTTTGTCGGGAGCAGATTCGCCGCCGCACTTCATCCACTCATCCAACAACCACCTGATAGTTCCAGTCCGCCCGCCTGGAGCACACGCCATCGGCCATCTTCTGGAAGTCGTCTTTGTACTGGCTTGCTATGTGTGGTACTCGCTGTGCTGCTTTCTCGCGAGGCCCCGCGCGGGGGAGAGCTACGGTGCCTACCTGAGGCGGATGAGAGTGCCACAGCGCTTCGTCCGCCGCTACATGGCCCCGCTCATGTCCAGTGTGGCGACGTGCTCGCACGAGGAGCTGCTGGCGTTTCCGGCGAGCGACTTGACCAGGTATCAGCGAGAAATCTTCGCGGCCGACCATTTCGTGGTATCTCACGGAGTGCAGGACGTCGCCGCGGTGCTTTCAGAGGGTCAGGATATACGGCTGGCATCCGAGGTGCTCTTGGTCGAGCCCTGCGGCTCGCGCGTGAGGCTAGTCTGGATACAGGGCCCGGGTGAAGATGTGGTGGAGGAGTTCTTTGGCCGGATCGTGCTAGCCATCGACCCGTGCGCTGTGGCCAAGGTCTATGCTCCCCTCCGGTCTGTCATGCCACGCATGCCCACTAGGATCGTCGCAAGCGCAGTTCTACATGGGGCGGGCCAGTCTACAACTCTCCGCGTTGCAGAGCGCAGTTTCAAGCAGAACGACACGGTAGGCGTGGACGCACTGGTCGCCGACACTCTGCTGCTCAGGTCCGATTTCAAGGGCTCAGGTTGTACAGAAGCGCTGCACACGGTCAACTGCGGCGCCGTGGTGGCGACCTCGATAGCGGGAGGGTTTGGGGAACTTAATGTCCTTCATCGGGCAGCGTTCTGGAGAGTGCTGAGAACGCCCGACAGCCAAGAGATTGTCAACAGTGTACTGCGAAACAGGGACGGGACCAATGGTCCCAGGGACTACGTAGGCTGGCATAATGGCGATGACGGTGTGTGGCTGGCGGGCGGTTGGTGTTGGGATGGCATGGTTCTTCTCGAAGGCTGCATCGTGTCGGCGGTTCGAGTCGCGCAGGACTTTGGCGTGCGCATCCCTTGGCACAGCGAGGCGGAACATTGAAAGAAACGTTGTATAATCATTAGCATTGAATTCAAAACAGCGCTCACTTTTATCGATTGCGTCCATGTTGAGCGCATGCTGGATGTTACAATGCAGCATGAGTTGACTTGCTGTGTTCATGTAAATCGAAGCGTAAGCGCCACAGCGGTCTCTTGCGATCCTGCCGTCAAATGAGTTGGCAGCCTTGGCCTGCGAGATATGTCGGTACATGTGTCATGTCACCGCATTGACGGCTGGTCTGGATGGAAAACAAGCAGACAGATGCCCGAGATGCGCATTTCCCGGCGCATGCACCCCGCTGAGCTTCCGAGTTTGACAGCCCAGGCCTGCTGAAACTTCTCGGGGGCTTGTCCCCTAAACCCAACGAAAAGTGCTCGACTGACCTCGCGCTGCATCGCCGCTGGGCCCGGGCCCGACGCTCCGACAAGTCCAGTGCACCCGTCAATAAAGACAGGCCCTGACCGACCTGTCTCATTCGACATTCTGGTAACACACCAGACGGAACAGACTAGACGACGAGCAACTGATAGATCTGCTACCAATGATCGGTTCCAGCTTTCTCAGCTATTCAACCAATAGCATTCTCCTGATTATCATATGTATATGAGACACCACTGCTATCGTGAGCATGTGGGCGTTCCTCTCGTGCCTGAACACAGCTCACCTCCTGTGTGTTTTGGCGGGGTTCGCTATTGGCGTCCTGGCCCCTAGCCTTAGCTGGCCCAAAATCCGATTCGCCCGCCAAACGCCCACCGACTGGGGGGTTGGGAAACGAAACGACCGGCTGTACAGTCTCGACCATGGCAAGCTCAACATCGAGCTCCCGCCAAAGTCCATGTGGATGAACATGGGATTCTGGTACTGTGTCCCGTCCTCTTGACATTTGAATCTTTGTTTGACATGCTGATTTGTTCAGGCGGGACACGGACGACTTCCCCACGGCCTGCCAAGCTCTCTTGATCGAGGTCCTCCAAAAGGCCAAACTGCTCGACGACGCGGGCAAGTCGCCTGCAGCGCCAAAACTACGAAAGAGCCTCAAGAGCCTTTCGATTCTCGATCTCGGATACGGCTGCGGCGACCAGACGGCCTTTTTGGCCCAACTTGCGCGCATCCCGCTCAAATACGTCGGCATCACCCTAAACTACCGTCAGTACCGGTTTGCGCAAAACCGCCTGGGGCCCTGCACCAGCCAGGATAAGAAGAGGGAGGTCCAGATCTTCTGCGAAGATGCGGCGCAAGCCAGATGGTGGCCCGAGGACCTGCACCGGGCCGTTGCGTCTCTCAACGCCAAGGAGCAGAGCAGCAGCCAGAGTGAGACATGGGTCCTCGCCCTAGACTCGCTCTACCACTTCCACCCGTCGCGCAAGCCCGTCCTCTCGCTGGCGTCCCAGGACCTGAACGCGTCCGTCATGGCGTTCGACCTGCTGCTGTCGGACGCGGCGTGGTTCCATCAGCGGTGGGCCCTCAAGCTGGTCGCGTGGATGGGCGAGTGCCCGGTCCACGCCTTCATGACTCGCGAGCGGTACGCCGAGATGCTGGTCGAGGCTGGGTACGACTACGGCCGCATCGAGTTCCACGATGTCACGGAAGACGTGTTTGAGCCCCTGGCCCGGTACATGCGGAAGCGGAGCGACGAGCTGCGGGACGTGGGACTCGGGCTGGGCTCGCTGAACGTCGCCAGGCTGGTCTTTGAGTGGTGGGCGAGGAGCCGCGTCTTGGAGGCGGTCATCGTGGTGGCCAGGAGGCCGGCTCTTGACGCAGGGGCTACGAAGGGCAATGGCTGAAAGAAGTCATCATGTGCATGTTCATCTGAAAACTGGTGTTGAGGGGTAGAGAGATAGCAGTGGAAGACTTGAGATTGTAGAGGAGAACAACCAGACCATGCCCACCATACCTATCATATGCATACCTGATGGTACCCCTTGGCATATTCGGGCTTCGGCAGAGCTCAGCCTCTCGTTTTGTCGCCCATCAACACTGATCGATGCAGCGTATGTCCAAGCAGCTCATCTGGTGAAGTCGCAAAAGCAAATAAGTCGATTCCGAGGCTCGGCACATGAGAGATCTCAACGGCCATTCATGTGCAGGTAGGCTTGGGAGCTACCAGTCACGCTCACCTGACTATCCGCCGATCACTATCGGGGTATTGCAGCCGTAGAAGCGGCCCTATCAGCTCTTCCAATTGACGTCGTTCCCATGAGGAACCCGCCTAAGAGGAGCTGACGTCCGACCACACGACGTCGGCTCCGGATCCCCCGGCCAGAAGTGGAAGGTCTCTCTGGCAAAACTCTAGACCAACGGGACCTGAGCACCAAAATCTGTGCTTGATACTATCACTCGCGAAACACTTGAATGGAATAATCAAGCCAATGCTCAAATGCATGAGATGAGTAGAATACCCCAGCAAGACTCCGAGGCCATTCTATCTTAACGGTCATCAGATCAGGCTTGCGGTTCTGGTTCGTCCAGTGTCTTGTCAATCTCCCTACAGCCCGGCTCCCGCGGCGAGAGCAGAAACGGATGTGTTTCCTGTTTGCGTGCCACCCCATGACAAATGGAAAATCACGGGATCGCGCAGCGTCGCATTATGCGGGGGAAACATTGATGGAAGGATGGACGCTGTGGAGAAAGGGAAAATGCCGCTTTGGGTCTGCGGAGAACGGTAAGCGAGTAAGATCTCGCGCCAGATCTGACCAGGACAGACCCCCGACGGCCCCCCGACGGGCAATGATCAGCCCATCCTCGCTCGTGACCAGAACCAAACATCTTGGTTTCGAGGTTGAGATGCTGGATTGGTGGTAAAATGAAGCCCCTCCACGGCTGCGACCGTTGGAAACCAAGAAGCAGGGCCGGCACAATCCGCTAAAGCGAGCGCGGACACACAAACACCATGCGCAATGTCGTCAGGCCCACCGCTAGGGATCTAGAGAGCGCCGGACAGCAATGCCGGTAGCATGGAACGGCCACGACACAGGCAGTTCCACCCAGCACAATTTACGAGTGTATATGTGTTGTGGTATAGAAGCGCAGACTATATATATATATATATATATATCTCGAGTGTATATATAAAGGAAGATGCACATGCCGATCCGTTCCTGCATAAAGGGCTCTTCGAAGCATTGGCTATAGGTACTGCGCAATCGTGATTCTCCAACCCAGCCAGCCATGCGCTCACTATCTCTGCTGCTGTCGGCCATCATCGGCTCGGCCTCTGTTTCGCTGGGCTCCGCGCTTCCCAGCTGGACCAAAGCCCAAGAATCAATCCAAGCTCGCGCCGACGATTACGAAGCCTACTTCTTCGCCTACTTCACCGGCAACTCCATCGAGGGCGAAAAGATCCATTTCGCCGCCAGCAACGGCAACAATGCGCTGGACTGGGAGGAGCTCAACGGGGGCCAGCCCGTGCTCACCTCCACAATGGGCACCAAGGGCCTCCGCGACCCCTTCGTCATCCGCTCGGTCGACGGCGGAAAGTTCTGGGTCATCGCCACGGACCTCTCCATCGGGTCCGGCACCTCATGGGGCGACGCCGTCAAGACCGGCAGCCGCTTCCTCGAGATCTGGGAGTCCAATGACCTCGTCACCTGGTCCGCCCAGCGCCACGTCGAGGTCTCGCCCCCGACCGCCGGCATGACCTGGGCCCCGGAGGCCTACTACGACGCCGAGATTGGCCAGTACGTCGTCTTCTGGGCGTCGACGCTGTACGCCGAGAGCGACCCGAACCACACCGACGCCACCTACCACCGCATGATGTACGCGACGACGAGCGACTTCGTCACCTTTAGCCAAGCCCAGGTCTGGCAGGACGCCGGCACCTCGCGCATCGACACGACGGTCCTCAAGGCGGGCGACGTGTACTACCGCTTCACCAAGGACGAGGGCTCCGTCACGGGCTGCACCGACATCATTCAGGAACGCTCCGACACTCTGCTGGCGGCGCCCCCGCAATGGACCACGGTCACTTCGTGCATCGGCAAGAACGCCGGCCTCGCTGCTGTCGAGGGCCCGACCGTCTTCCAGGCCAACCCCCAGGACGTGAACGGGCAAAAGTACTACCTCTTCGTCGACGAGTACGGTAGCGGCAACTACGTGCCCCTCGAGACGGCCAATATCGCCAAGCCCAACTGGAAAGTCTCGAGTTCGCACAACCTGCCGAAGAGCCCGCGGCACGGAACGGTGATGCCCATCACGGCCGCCGAGCGGTCCCGCCTCACGACCGCCTTCGCCAAGCGAGACACTGCGGCCGCTCTGGCGAAACGCGAAGGCAGCCCCGTCCTTCCCGGCCTGTGGGCCGACCCGAACATCGCCGTCTTCGGCAAGGCGTACTACATATACGCGACCACCGACGGCTTTCCAGGCTGGGGCGGCGATACCTTCTACGTCTGGAAGTCGACCGACCTGGTCCAGTGGACCAAGAGCGAGCAGCCCATCCTGACGCTCAATGGCGGCACCAGCAGCAACGTGCCCTGGGCCGTCGGCAACGCGTGGGCGCCCACCATCGTCGAGCGCGCGGGCAAGTACTACTTCTACTTCAGCGGCCAGAACCCGACCTACGACCGCAAGACCATCGGCGTGGCGGTCGCCGACTCGCCCGAGGGGCCCTTCGTCGCGCAACCGACGGCCATGATCACCAACGGCGAGGCGGTCAAGTCCGGTCAGGCCATCGACCCGGGCGCGTTCTACGACCCGCAGACGAAGAAGTACTTCCTGTACTGGGGCAACGGCAGTCCCGTCTTCGCCGAGCTGGCCGACGATATGGTCTCGATCAAGTCTTCCACCCTATCCGGGATCTCGGGGCTGACCGACTTCCGCGAGGGCCCCTTCGTCGTCTACCGCAACGGGCTGTACCACATGACGTACTGCATCGACGACACGGGGTCGCCCAACTACCGCATGGGCTATGCCACTTCCACCAGCGCCACTGGCCCCTGGACGTACCGTGGCCTGATCCTGGAGAAGGACGCCTCCCAAGGCATCCTGGGCACGGGTGGCAGCACGACGATCAACGTGCCGGGGACCGACGATTGGTACATTGCGTATCACCGGCTCGCCATCCCGGACGGGGACGGGGTGCATCGGGAGACCACCATTGACCGGCTGTACTTTGACGAGAGCACCGGGTTCATCAAGAAGGTCGTGCCGACTTTGGAGAGCGTGCCGCCGCAGGCAGTACCTTAGTGGGTTGGTGCTTGCGCAACCTAAGTAGATATCTACAATTTGAATAGTGATTGATCGATCATCAGAGCAACCAGTGACCAGAGGGGCAGATGCCATTCATGTGATGGATGACACTGTTGTCATTGCCATTGTTTACTTCGCAACTGTTCCTGCTGGTATGGTCACGAGAAACGATCATCAACTCAAAAGGCACGAAGTGTGTTTGGAAATTTCCTGATACGTATATTGGATTGTTGTATGTCCGGAAAGAATATGTACAGTGAATGTTCTAAAAATGATGGTAGAGCCACAAGAGAAACCTCGTGGTTCACATGCTGAGCTGCCACCCGTCGCGCAGCAGTAGAAGCTGCATCCGTTTACCAACTTAGACGCGGCCCTGGGTGATGCCGAACCACATGAGATCGAGCTCCTTGTGGACGGGGACGGTGTGGCCGACGTTCTGGGCCATGAAGCCCATGAGCTTGGTGCCGTCGCCGTAGACGATCTTGGTGTAGCCGGGCTGGGGCTGGTTCTGGGCGGTCATGGTGAAGCCGACGTTGTGGAGGGCGGACCACTCCTTGAGCTGCTCGTCCAGGTTGGGCGGGAAGACGAGGTTGTCAGCGGTGCCGTGGAAGGTCATCATGCGCGGGTAGCTGCCGGTGTAGCCGGGATACATGTCGCGGACGATCTTGGCCCACTCGGGGCCGGTCTTGTTGATCTTGCCGTTGGCGCAGGTGCGGTCCGAGGTCGTGGGGCTGTTGCCGGGCGAGCCGATCAGGCAGCCGGCCGCGACGCCGGAGTAGCACGATCCGGCGGCGAAGACATCGGGGTAGGTGGCGAGCAGGACGTTGGTCATCATGCAGCCGGAGGAAGAACCGGTGGCGAAGATCCTGGTCTTGTCGACGTTGTACTTGCCGACCAGGTACTGGACCATGTTGTTGAGGATGGTCGGGTCGCTGCCGCCGTCGTGCTTGAGCGCGCGGGGCGACGAGTTGTCCCAGCAGTTGCTGTCGTTGGTCGCGGTCGGGTAGGCGACGATGAAGCCGAGCTGCTCCGCCTCCATGGTGTAGTCGGCCTGGTGGGAGTACTGCTGTCCCGAGCCGCCGCAGGGGTGGAGCTGTGGTCGTGAGGTTAGTGAACGGGCTCTCGCAATCAGATGAAAGACCATGGTGAGAACTTGCAGCGAGAATGAGGGCCGGGTTGGGCGCCTTGTTACGGGGCACGTAGATTTCCAGCTGCAGGTTGCTGGGGTTGGGGCCGCCCCAGTTGTAGACGGGCTCGAGGGCCTGCGCAGAGGCGAGCAGGAACGCCGCGGCGCAAGAGAAAAGAGCGTTTCGGACCATGGTGGCAATGGTTCTCAGTTGCTTTGGAAAGAATGACTGTAGTGGGAGGAGGTTGTGTGGTGGTGCTCTAAGTTCTTTCCTCTTGGGACTGCGCCGGGGATCATCTTGACTTTATGCTCTGCCACTGGCGGACATCCAGGGTCGACCTACCTCCACGAGCAAGGTACAACACCAACTCTACGCCTGCAGGCCCGCTCCTGGGCAACAGGGACTCCGTAACTGGGCTCGCCCTGGCTGTCGATCCTGGCCCGACAATGGACCGGTTACCGAGGGTAGATCAGTGCTCCATGGACCGACATTCCTGCATCGATTTCGGGTTCGTCAAGTGGCCTTGTCGGGTCACGCTTGGCCAAGATGAAATGCCATTATGGGCTAGGATGAGGACTACTGTAAGTTACAGCAACACTGTTATGGAAGGGTGGCACCGCGGCACGGGCAGGGGCTCCGCATGAAATGCAGACTTGTAATTTATTAGACGAACCCTCGATGGGTCTGGCTGCTACGTACGTGGACTGGGCAAGGCATGCAGGAGATGAATGGTCGATTGATAGGAAGGAAAATGACCGACCGAGAGGCCCAGAGAGAGCTGCTTCTGCCTTGAACGACGCGTCTGAACAATTACTCCGTGAAGAACGGGACGTGCCAACACTTCCTGGATTTCTTTCGATGGGTTGATGTGGGTGCGAACCGAGATTCGGCAGGGGCCGGATAGGGAGCGATCAGCGGCAGTTGGGCGACCTGCGACAGGGGGGCTAGCATGAACAAAAGAGAGACGAGAGAGAGAGAGAGTGGAGGGGGGCATGGCAAGTGGGCTTGGGTTGTTTATGTAAAGGGGGCTAGTGTTTCGACACGGGTAAATTTAGAAACTCCACCAATCACGCGACGCCATCAGTTGTCCAGGTGGGCACACAAGAACCTCGAGAACGGACGGGCTTGTCTGCTTGTGCCGGCATCGGGCTAGTCGATGAGGCTGACAACTGATGAAACCAAGATGGGATGGCATGGGGCGAGATGGCTGTTTTGGGTCTACAGTGACGTACAATCTTCTGCCGACCACGTCGCTAGCTCCCGTCAGACGGCCAGCCAGCTAAACCACCAAACGACGAACCATTCATTAGAACGCAACACTCCTTACCAACTCCTCCGCCCAGCCCTAAACCGCGAACCCGCCCGAGTTGGCCTGTCGCGGCTCGCCGGCCGCCTCGAAGGTGCCATTGGGCAGCATCCGCAGCGCCTGCGCCGTGCTCTGGCCCGGCGCCACCCAGGTCACGTTGTGGCCGAGCCCCTTCAGGTACGCGACGGTGCCGTTGTCGTAGCTGTACTCGAACGAGACCTGGTCGGGCACGAGCTGGTCGTGCAGGCGCGGCTGCGCCAGCGCCTGGGGCGTGGTCATGTTGCGGTCGAGGACGTGGTGGATGTTCTGGATCGTCGCGGTGATGATGCGGCTGCCGCCCGCGGAGCCGACGACCAGGTACAGCTTCCCGTCGGCGCTCTCGACGATGGTGGGCGAGATGGACGAGAGCGGGCGCTTGCCGGGGCGGATGTAGTTGGCCGGGCTGGGGATGTAGCCGAAGGCGTTGCTCGAGGCCGGGATGGAGAAGTCGTTCATCTCGTTGTTCATGATGACGCCCGTCTCGGGCACCATGACCTGCGACCCGAACAGGGTGTTGATGGTGGTCGTCAGGCTGATGGCCAGGCCGCTCTTGTCCGCGGTGCCGACGTAGCTCGTGCCCGGCGTCTCGAGGCTCTCGATGCCCTTGGGGTCGTAGTACGACACGTTGCGCGACGTGGTGTCGGAAATTTTGGCGTGGATCTCGGCCGTCGTCGCGTCGGACAGCATCGAGTCCTGGTACTCGAGGATCCCGTCGAGGAAGGAGGGGTCGCCCAGGCTGGTGCGCTCGCCGTACGCGAACCGGATGGCCTCGTCGAGGCGGTGGGTGGTCAGGTTCAGTTGCGAGTCGTCTCCGAAACCGTCGTAGCTCTCCACGATCTTGAGGGCGCTCAAGGCCACGGATCCGCCGGCCGGCGCACCGCAGGCCGTCAGCTTGTAGCCACGGTAGGTAATGTTGGACGGCTTGCGCAGTGCCACCGTGTAGTTCTTGAGATCGTCCGTCGTCATGGTCCCATTGGCAGCCTGCAATGCGGCAACAGTCGCTTTGGCAATGGCGCCGCGGTAGAAGGCGTCGGGCCCTTCTTTGGCGATGACCTCCAAGGTGTCGGCGTACCGCTTGCGGGTCATGGTCTCATTGAGCTTGACGCGGTAGCCATGGGGCGCGAAATCAATGGCCCACGAGGGGTCCTCGGTGAAGAACTTGCCGTCGCCGCTCACCGTGTTCATGTAGCGGACGAGGTCCTCGGTGACGCGGAACCCGTCCCTGGCGACTTTGATGGCCGGCGCCATGACCTGGGCCCAGGGCAGCGCGCCGTAGTTGGTGTGCAGGTACTCCAAGCCCCGCAGCTCGCCGGGCACCCCGCTAAAACCAGGTCTCGTAAGCCAGGCCGTCTCCCGCTGTAGGTACTTGGTGCGAAGGAACGACTCCGTGTGTACATGTGACTTACCTCGCAAGACCGCCGTACAAGCTCGCATCGGTGTTGTTCTTGTACATGTCCTCAAACGCCGCCGCGGGCGCGACCTCGCGGAAGTCGATGAACTCGTAAGTGCCGTCGGGCGCCCTCACGAGCATGAAGCCCCCGCCGCCGATGCCGCTGTGCATCATGCCGATGACGCCCACGCAAAAGACGGTGCCGACCAGGGCGTCGGCCGCATTGCCGCCGGCTTCGAGGAGGTCTGTGCCAATCCTGCTGCAGACGGAGCTCTCGGACGCGACGGCGCCGAGTTCGGGGATGCTGCTGCTGTTGTTGTATGGCGGCGGCGGAGGCGCGCAGATTGCTCCGAGGACAGACCCGAGCAGATGGGCCGCCGTTAGCAGCTGGGAAGGTGTACCGCGACGCATCTTCGTCTCTCTCCTACTTGCACTGGCGGGCTCGGCTGCGACGGAGATGGTCGGGCCAGGAACGATTGAGCGAGCGTGAACGTAGCGTGGCAGAGTGAAGAGCGGTACGGAATTTGCATCGATGGAGACATGAGCTACTTGTTCTATGTATGCAGCGACTGCGCATTCTAATCATGCAGTCGCGACCCCTCTCCGCTATCAGCCAGCCCCCCGGTTTTTGTTTTCGCATAGGCAATAGTGATCACGACATCTGCACCTCACCGAGAGACATGCGGCACGGTTGCGGTGCAGATGGGCTGCTTAGTCCTAAAGAGGCAGCTCCCTACAGCGGAGGCGGTGATCGCTGCGGCAACAAGCAACTGGACCTGGCAGCTAGCAGGCTAGGTAGCCTTGGGTACAGATTCGAACCTAACGGCCAGGCGATAAGGCTTATCGACGCTGATAGCACAGGGCCTGTGTCGCATCGCGCCATTGCACTTGCGACCGAAGTACGTAGAGAAACAAGACTGCCTAATGTGCTTGAGAATGCCCAGCGGTGAGGGATAAGCTGCCGGCGGGGGCTGTTGTAGAACAATATGCCGATGACACAGTCGAAATTGCCGGTCCAGTGCTTCTATCTCGAGTTACACAGCGTCACCATCTATATCATATCGGTTGGAGAACCAAATGCAACAGCGGGAGTCGATGCAGCCTGCTGCTAAGTGCAGGGACACACCATTCGCCAAGGCCGAGTCGCGAACCCAGTGGGGGTGACCTATGGGCAATCAACAGTATCCAAATTGGAGTGAGTACGTCGTAACGGATGTGACCAGAATGGAGGATTGCTAACCACTCATACCAATCCACGAAAGAATTCATTTCTCTTGTTCGCTAGTAGGTGATATCGGTATGATGCCATGCAATGACCTATCACGGATGTCCTCTAGTCCAGTTTAGCAGATACAGACCAGTCCCGGCAGCCGACTGTCTTTCTGCCTGGACGTGATCTTGATCTTGCCTTGGCTCTTCGTCGAAGCTCTGGCGGATGTACGTTGGATCAGATCGATC
Organism: Apiospora aurea; assembly: GCF_038362705.1. Classification (NCBI taxonomy): domain Eukaryota; kingdom Fungi; phylum Ascomycota; class Sordariomycetes; order Amphisphaeriales; family Apiosporaceae; genus Apiospora; species Apiospora aurea. Next base: position 36,123 of record NW_027117389.1, read on the forward strand.
GGCTAGATCTTTCCAACGTGTGGGACTGTTTCCTTGGCTATTCCAGCCAAATGGCCAGCGCGGCACTGCCGGCTTGAGTGACTGTACTCGTGCTCATTGCCCGGCTGCATCGCATATGGCGTATAGTCTCAAGAACAACCCCTTTTCGACAGTGTTCCAGGGGATCAATACGACATCACCAATAGTGCAGGCACCGGACATGGTGACAGGCCAGGGTTGGATTGCATCTGCATGGATGGGTTTTGATTTAACGATCTGTCTATGGCCACATGTACTGATAACGATGGTGAAGTGCGGGGAGGCAACAAAGCAGCTTGGGTTCCCTCCCATCCTCACAAATATCGCATACAAGGGCGACCGGAAGATGGCCATACTGGCTGAGGCCTCTTGTTGTTCCGATTGCGGATAGCAGTGCGTGCAAGACACGATTACTCAGTAGATGGTTAGGTTGGCGCTGAATAAGACCAGAAGATCAGTGGCCAAAACTGAGTCGCTAGCGAAGTCCACCGGCCAAAGCGAGCATCGAATCAAGGTCCGACGGAAGCGCCTGAACTCTCCCGATCGCCCTTTTGGGATACCCTGACTAGGTCGGTGAGGGCTGTCCAGGTCGGATACAGTAACTGCACGCATCATGGATATTCGATTGGGTGATGGCGGTGCCGCTCTAGGACAAGTCTGACACCGATCCAGATTGGCATGAACGGCCATCTAGGCTCTTCCCTTCGCACTAATGCAGCCGCGTCACTCCAGAAGAGTCTATTTCGACTTCACTTGGTCAGGAAAGATCAACATGTCCAGGATGGAGTCTGGCTTCGGCAGCTCTCGGCTCTAGTCCATCGGGTAAGGGAGTGTGCAACTGCTCTATTGTTCGCGTAAGTCTCGATACATTACTTCAGCTCCTATGTGGTTTGGTATCTGCAGTGATCATGTAGTGGTAAAGTCAAAATATCCTTACACCTTTCCCCAAGCCAATCCAATCTCCAATCCCCCTCTTCCCAACCGAGCCTCGCACCCAGCACTCTTGGCGACCTGTCTAGCGACCTGTCCATGCCGTCAACACAAATGCATTACGCCAGTCCCTAACGGGGTCCATGACGTCGACTACTTCAGTCCGACTTACTGCAATCGGTCGAGTCGCTGAATTCGGTAAACTCGCTGCAGGGAGTACCCGTGCCAGCCGTCTCGGCCTTCTGGATCTTCTTGATGATCTTCTGCAGGATGTCGCCGAGTTGCTCGACGTTGTCGGCGTCACGCGGGACCAGGTGGCCGAGCCCGTGGTCGTACAGCTCGGCTGTATCGGGGTTGCACGAGTTGTACAGAGCCACAGCGCAGTAGACCAGGGGGTCGTTGGTGCCGAAGACGTGCAGGGTCGGGATGTCGATGACGGGGCCGCACTCGTCGGCCAGCTTGGCGGTGCACTCGCCGTCCTCGATGGCCAGAGGAGGAGACCCGGCGAAGAAGATGGCAAACTAGACAAGTGATTAGATTACTTTTTCTTTTCCTGTTTCCCTTGCTTTTTCGCCCTTTTGCTTTTCGTCTCATACCAGCGCAGGCCACCAGAAGCAAGTGACTCGAAAGGAAATAGCTAGGAAGTGACATGATGGATATGGTTTACCTTGATGCGTCTGGGAATGCCCTCCTGTTCGAACCGCCGGTTCTCCTCACAGCAGATGGACGCCGCCAGCATGGCGCCTTCCGAGTACCCGATCAGGGCGTCGACCTCGGGGTCCTCGTCGATGGTCTTGAAGATGGAGTCGAGGGCCTCCTGGGCGCTGCTCGTGTCGAAGACCTCGTCGTCCTCCTTCTTGAACAGGCGCAGTGTGGCCTCGGGCGTCAGGCCGCGGGGGATGTGCCGCACGCGCCGCAGGATCTCGAAGGCGTCGCCGCCGTCGCCGCTGGTGCAGTCGATGAAGCGGTAGACGGGGCGCGCGCCGAAGTAGTGCTCCCAGCCGGCGGGAGGGTCCACCTCGTGCACGCCCTGTGTGTAGGTGAAGTTGGCCAGGCCCCTGTCCTCCACGTGCTTGGCGAAAGGTCCCAGTTGGACGCCAAAGTTCTGTGAGGCCACCGTCAGCCACTCATCTGCGTATACATGGAGTAGTTCTCTCGTCTTGGAAGCTTGGGTTATGGGAGTGAGTGGCTTCCTACCTTTGCGCTTCCGTAAGCACCGGGCAAGCAGAGGAACTTCATGGTGGGTAGATGTGTTGGCGGAGATGGGCACTGGGCGGCTGGTGTGGTATGTTGAGTAGAGAGGACCGGTCAAGTAGCAAGTTGTTCTCTTGGGCTGGCGTGATGCGTATCGGTTTTGTGCTCTGGTCTCCTGTCAGACTCATGAAACGGCAGAAGTCGAAATGTTATAAGTATTCTCCGAGATGGGCTTTTGGTGCCGGGCATTACGTCTGGTTTAGCTTTCCCCTTCGGCACTGGCCCTTCTAGTCGAGACCTAGTGGCATCTTCCCTCTATCCTTTTCTCGTGCCGTGGAGTAGTGGCCGGTTAGTCAGCACTTCCAACCGTCCTTTGGCCATCCCATCTTGGCCATTTTGAGTTGGGCTAACCAATACAAGCATCTAGTCTTTCGCCGGCCCCGGTGCGCCAGATGGCTTGCAGCCCGCCTAGACTTTTTGCCCGTCTACGCCAGAGAACCGGCAGAGGAGAGCGGATGGATGTCCTGTCCCATTTGCCTCCAGATCGGAATGCAGAACAGGATGGGATGGGATTGTGGAAGCCGACGCTAGGTCACGGTGGCTTGTAGTCTGTCATGGTTATTTTAAACACTAGATTTCTCTGGGAAGTAACTAGCTCGAGCGACGACTAAGCACCAGCCCAGGGCGCCCTTAAGCTCCTCAGGGTGTTGGCGCCAAACGGTTTCAATTTCCTAGTGCCTCTGGCCGGTGCGAAGCTTGGAAGTCCGAACCCACGGCACCCTGACTTTCTCTATTCTCCTGTCCGGTATGCTTAATCCCACCCTGCATGCATGTTGGAACGCTCCCGGTTTCCATCGACATGTGGTCCGCCCAGGACTCATGTCTGGCCAGATCGAGACAGTATCGTCTATCGTCTACTGCCCTGGTAACCTTGTCAGTCTCAAGCCATGCAAGGCCTGGTCCGTCTCTGGATTACAAAGCAAGTCGAGCCAATGGCTGGACGCGTCAGGCACCCGCCACACCCCACGCGGCGGCCCTTTTCCGGGAGACTCGAAGGAACGCAGCCAAAGGAGGCACCTTACTCGGACCATGTCGTGCTTCATAGCCGGAATACTGGCGTCTTTAGACTTCGCTGCCCCGCGGCTGATCCGATGGGCGCCAGGACGTTTTCCGCGCCATCTATTCCTGTCAAAATGTGCCCTCGGGAACTGGCACATGTCACATTGCCCTCTGCATCTTCGGACCTGCCATTTAGCTCACCTGCAACCGACGCCAGCAGAAGACTGTCCTGCCAAGCAAAACAATAGAGACGAATCCGCCGAGAGGCTAAGGGCGCGTTTTACCCAGCGGAGAGCGCTTGGTCCCAGCCGCCAATCGCGATCAGTATATCTCGACCAGCCCATATATGACCAACGGAAACCCAACCTATACACTGCTGACTGACTTGGACTATATCCCATTTTGGTAGCTCCAGTCCTAGCCACTGTTGCCGTTCGTTTCTCTTGTATTTGGTTGTTGGTCCCGGTTTTCCAGAAGAAGACGAAAAAAAGAATAGAAACATCACAGACGAGACGATGGGGTCCAAGAACGACTTGATGCCGATCGCCATTGTCGGCATGGCGTGTCGCCTGCCGGGCGACGTGTCGACCCCGGACGACTTCTGGAAGCTGTTGACCAAGTGCCGGAGCGGGTGGTCCAGGGTCCCGAAAGACCGGTTCAACCAGGACGCCTACAACCACCCGAACCCGGAGAAGAAGGGCACCATCAACTCACAAGGAGGCTACTTCATATCACAAGACTTGGAGATGTTCGACCCCGGCTTCTTCGACATGACGAAAAAAGGAGGCAGAGACTATGGGTATGCCTCATGTGTTCTACTGTACGTTTCACTTTGCTTACACTGCTTCCAACAGACCCCACACAACGGCTCATGCTCGAGTGCACCTACGAGGCCATCGAGAATGCCGGGATCCCCAAAGAGCAGATCAGCGGGAAGCGGGTCGGCGTGTTCGTCGGCGGGCCGGACAACGAGCACCGCATGGGCAACCTGCGCGACCTCGACGACGCGCCCATGTACGACCCCACGGGCGCCCAGGGCGCCTTCTTGGCGGGGCGCATCGCCTACTTCTTCAACCTGCGCGGCCCGACCTTTACGGTCGACACGGCCTGCTCCTCGAGCATGCACGCGCTCCACATGGCGGTGCAGAGCATCCGCAACGGCGAGTCCGACCAGGCCATCGTCGGGGCGTCACATCTCATCACCCAGCCCGATGTATGGGTGTCCATGGCCAAGTTAAGGTATGCATAACCGACTCTTGCCAGAGAGCAGGCGGAATCTGACCATTGCAGGCTGTTCGCCGAGTCCGGCAAGACGTACGCGTTTGACCACCGCGCCAAGTCCGGCTACGCCAGAGGTGAAGGCGTTGGCTGTATCATATTAAAGCCTCTCGACAAGGCGCTAGAAGACAAGGACCACGTACGCGCCGTCATCGCGCACACGGGACTCAGCCACAATGGCAGAACAGTCGGTACGTACTTTTTCCACTTTCCGTCCTATGCCTGTTTACTGACTGGTGTCGGAAGGCATCGTGGCCCCAAGCCCAGAGGAGCAGGAGAGGCTGGTGCGCGATGTCATGGAGCAAGCCAAGATCGAGCCCGGCAAGGTCGGGTTCTTCGAGGCACACGGCACCGGCACCGCTGTTGGTGACCCGATCGAAGCCACTGCCATCTTCCGGGCAGTCAGCAAGGGGCGGTCGGGCGAGGACCCTCTCCAGCTCGGATCCGTCAAGTCCAATATTGGTCATCTGGAAAACGCCAGTGGCATCATCTCCGTCATCAAGGCCGCTCTGATGCTGGAAAAGGGGTTTATCGTGCCCAACGCCGACTTTGAGCAGCCCAACCCCAAGATCCCGCTCACAAAGTGGAACATTGAGATCCCCACAAGACAGAAGCCGATTGGGTTCGAAAAGCAGTATGTCTGCGTCAACAACTTTGGATACAGCGGCTCCAACGGGCATGCCATCCTGCAAGCGGCACCGGCAGAGGATAGCGAGTCTCTCTTCGACATCGCCAAGACCAGTGACCACATCATGCTGAAGCGCCTCTTCGTCCTGAGCGCCAACGACGAGGCCGCCCTGCGCCAGAGCATGGAGAAGCTCGGCATCTTCCTCGAGCAGCACGCCGAGCTGTACCAGACCACGATGCCGCGCAACCTGGCCTACACGCTGTGCCAGCGCCGGTCGCACATGCCGTGGCGCGTGGCCCTCGTCACCGACGTCTGCAGCTCGCTGGCCGTGGCCCTCAACAGCGCCGACGCCGTCCCGCGGCGCGTGGCGGTCAAGTCGCCCAAGGTCGCCTTCGTCTTCACGGGCCAGGGCGCCCAGTGGCACGCCATGGGCCGCGAGCTGATGCCGTCGCACCCCGTCTTCGCCTCGGCCATCAAGCGGGCGGACCAGCACCTGCTGCGGATCGGCTCCGACTTCTCGCTGCTCGAGGAGCTGCTGCGAAGCAAGGAGGAGTCGCAGGTCAACAAGGCCCACATCAGCCAGCCCATCTGCAGCGCGGTGCAGATCGCGCTCGTCGACCTCTTGACGTCGTGGGGCATCAGGCCCTCGGCTGTCACTGGTCACTCCAGCGGAGAGATTGGCGCGGCCTATGCTGCCGGAGCCTTGACGCTGGAGGGTGCCATGTCGGCCGCCTACTACCGTGGCCAGGCCATCGTGCGACTCAAGCAGACGCACCCCGACGTCGCCGGAGCCATGATGGCGGTCGGCATGGGCGCCGAGGAGCTGCAGCCCATGCTCAAGCAGCTTCCCCGCGGCCTGCGGGCAGTGGCCGCCTGTGAGAACTCGCCCGAGTCCACCACCGTCTCGGGCGACGCCGAGGCCATCCACATCATCGGCGCCAACCTCGCAGACATGGGCCTGTTCAACCGCAAGCTGCAGGTGGACGTGGCCTACCACAGCTCGCACATGCAGCTGATTGCGGACTCGTACCACGAGGCCATTGCCAACATCAAGCTCTGCGACAACAACGGCGCCGTCGAGTTCTTCTCGTCGGTCCGCTCGCGCAAGATCCGCACCGACGAGCTCGGGCCGCAGTACTGGGTCGACAACCTGACCAACCCCGTCCGCTTCCACCGGGCCCTGCAGAAGCTGGTCCAGGAGGCCTCGCCCGACCTGCTCATCGAGATCGGCCCCGCCGCGGCCCTCAAGGGCCCCATCATGCAGTCGCTCAAGGCGCTAGGCCTGCCCGCCAACAAGTCGCCCTCGTACCTGTCGGCGCTCGTGCGGAACCGCGACGCCGCCGAGACGTGCCTGGAGTTGGCCGGCCAGCTCTTCGTGCGCGGCTACGAGGGCATGGACTTCTTCAACGTGAACCACAACCGCGCCGAGATGGAGAAGCCCGTGCTCATCCCCTTCCTGTACGCCTATCCTTGGTCCCGCCAGCGATGCTGGTACGAGAGCCGCATCACGCGTCAGCACCGCCTCAAGCCGTTCGCCCGCAACGACTTGCTGGGCGTCCTGGCCGACTGGAGCAGCGACCTCGAGCCGACGTGGCGCAACTTCATCCGGCTCAACGACATCCCCTGGATGCGCGAGAACATCTTCCAGCAGCGCATCGTGTTCCCCATGTCCAGCTTCCTGTCCATGATCATCGAGGCCGCCAGCCAGCGCGCCGTCATGCTCGGCATCGAAGAGGTGGCCGGCTTCGAGGTGCGCGACCTCAAGGTCAACGAGCACCTCTTCCTGCTCGAGGACCAGCAGGTCGAGATGATGGTCAACTTCCGGCCCTGCCGCGACAGCAGCGCGCCCAAGGACGAGTTCCACATCATCAGCTACGAGCCCTCCCGCGGCTGGCTGGAGCACTGCCGCGGCTTAGTCGAGGCTAAGCCGGCGTCGACCAGCAACGGCAGACTCAGCCCGCGCGCCTCCTCGCCCAAGTCCCGCAGCCGCCTGGCGATCCCCAAGGACGCGCTGCAGGTGCCAGCGGCGCAGTTCTACCTCAACATGGGCGCCGAGGGCACGACGTACCCGCTCGAGTTCTGGACCATGAAGAACATGACGGTGCACGGCAACAGCTGCAGCGTGCAGTGCTCGCAGATGGAGACGCACTTCCGCATGCCCAACGAGCACGAGAGCAACTACGTGATGCACCCGGCCTTTTTGGACAGCATGATGCAGGCCACCCAGGTCGGCTGCGGCATCGAGGGCACCGCCGTGCCGCAGCTGCCGTCGGCCATCAAGCAGATCCAGGTACACCTGTCCAAGTCGGCCCAGCACGACCGCGCCACCGAGGGCCGCAAGTTCGTTGTCAATTCGATTAGGGACGAGAAGAACGAGACCTTCACGACGGAGCTTATTTTCCCCGCGGGCAGCGAGACGCCCCTAGTCACGATGGCCGGGATCGAGCTGTCCTCGGTCAAGCGCGCCAGGCTCGAACCGACCAAGCCCAGAGAGCTCTGCTTCTCGGTGCAGTGGGAGCAGACGCGCGAGCCGCAGCTCAACGGCGCCAGCAAGGCGCACATCGGTACGCACGGCCGCCGCGTTGTGATTGTGACGGAGCGACCGGCCAACGACCACCTCGTCTTCGACCTGCGCCAGGCCATTGAGCAGAACACCGAGATCGACGCCGAGGTGTCGTCGCTCGACGACCTCACGGACTACACGGGATTCTTCATCGTCCTGTCCGAGCTCGACGAGCCCCTGCTCGCGTCCATCGGCAAGCCTAGGTTCGAGCAGATCCAGAAGCTGATCGTCAAGAGCGGCGGCCTCATGTGGGTGACCCGAGGCGCGTGCCGTGTCCCGACCCACCCCAACGCCAACATGGCTCTCGGTTTCATCCGCACGGCGCGCTCGGAGCTGGGCAAGGTTGCCGTCACGCTCGACCTCGAGCCCAACAGCTGCTTGGACGTCGGCGGCCAGGCGGAGCTGATCGAGGACGCGTTCCGACGAGCCGTCCTGGCCGAGAGCCCCGAGGCCGAGGTCGAGTTCGCCGAGCAAGACGGCATGCTTGTTGTGCCCCGCATCGTGCCGGATGTCGATATGGACTTGCGGGTGCACCGCGAGTGCGGCCCCTCGGTGCCCTACCTGCAGACCTTCGCCCAGCCCGGCCGCCAGATCCAGCTCGCGACCGAGGTCGAGGGGTCCCTCGACGCTTTGTTCTTCGAAGACTCGGCTGCCGACCCCAAGCAGCCTCTCGGTGACGACGAGGTCGAGATCGAGGTCAAGGCCAGCAGTCTCGGCCCCGACGACGTGGCCTCCATCATGCACGACCAGGCCTCGGCGCCGCTCCCGATGCGTCCCTGCAGCGGCGTCGTCACCCGCGCCGGCCGTGCCGTGGCTAACGTGAGCGTCGGCGACAAGGTGTGCCTCTTGACCGAGGCCAAGTTCGGCACCCACGCCCGCGCCCGCGGCACCAGCGCGATCCCCGTCCCCAAGGGCTGTTCCTTCGAGGACGCGGCCCTGATCCCGCACGCGTTCGGCAGCGCTTACTACGCCCTCGCTGAAGTCGCGCGCATCCAACGAGGCGAAATGGTCCTTATCCAGGTCAGCGGCGATGCTGGTCTGGCTGCTATGCATGTCGCGCAACATCTCGGCGCCGATACCTTTGTGGTGGTCAGCGACGAAGAGCGGCGCGACACCATCATCCGGTCCTGCGGCGTCGATTCGGCGCGTGTTTTGTGCACGGCCAGCCTGTACTTTGAGCGTGAAGTGCGCGCCGCCACGCAAGGCCACGGGATGGACGCTGTGCTGACGAGCTCGTGCGGCAACACGCACGGCAGTTCGGCGGCCGACGAAGCCAAAGTCTGGGAGTGCGTCGCGCCCTTTGGCCGCATCGTTGAGATCCAGAGTTCGCTTAGTGGCCGCAACGACGGGACCAAGCAGCGCCTTGCCGAGAACGTCACCTTCACGACCATCAACATGCCCAAGCTGGCGGCGGCCCGACCCAAGGTCATGGCGGCGGCTCTTGGGGCTGTGGCTGATGCGTTCGCGCGGGGCGCGTTCAAGCCCCTCGGCGGCGCGGTGGTGCTGCCCGTCTCGGATCTGCAGATGGGCCTGCAGATGGTGCAGCAGGGCTGCTTCCACCCCGTCGTCGTCGCGCCCCGGGCCGGCGAGCAGGTCAAGGTCGCGCACTCGACAGCCGGCGCGAGCCTCAACCCCAACGGCACGCACGTCCTCATCGGGGGAACCGGTGGTTTGGGACGCAGCATGGCCAAGTGGATGGTCGCCCACGGTGCGCGCCACATCGTGCTCCTGTCGCGCAGCGGCGGCAACGACAAGAAGGTCAAGAAGGTCATCCGGGAGGCGGCGCAGCAGTTCGGGGCCACCGTCGTGGTCAAGACGTGCGATGTCGCCAGTGAGCAGCAGGTTCGTCTGTTCGTCAACCAGTGCGGATCGACGCTGCCGCCTATTTGTGGTGTCGTTCACGCCGCCATGGTTCTTCGCGTAAGTCACAGACCTTTCAACCAGGTCACTTCTCTACATGTACTAATTTTCTTCCTTACAGGATGGCATGTTCGAGGACATGACGCACGACTCCTTCGCCGACGCCGTACGATCCAAGGTCGACGGTACCTGGAACCTGCACAACGTCCTGCAGTCGGCCAACGCCCAGCTCGACTACTTCGTCCTCTTCTCCTCGGCCGCCGGCGTCCTGGGAAGCCGTGGCCAGGCCGCCTACGCCGCGGCCAACACGTTCTTGGACGGCTTTGCCGCTTACCGAAACCGCCAGGGCCTGCCGGGCGTCGCCCTCGACTTGACCGCCGTCACGGGCGCGGGCTACATCGCCGAGACCGGCGCCAAGCGCGAGGGCGAGATCCTCAAGAACTTTGGCGACGAGTCCGTCTCCGAGACCGAGGTGCTGGCCCTGTTGGCCGTCGCCACGTCCGGCAACAAGAACTGCCCGGCGCAGTGTCTGACGGGTCTCAAGCTGGTGCCCAACAGCACTACCGGCGCGCTGCCCTACTACGCCAGCGACCCCCGTTTCACTCACCTCAAGGCGTCCGCTTTGGCCAATATGTCAGCTAATGGTGGCGCGGCTGCGGCCATCGTGTCGTACCGCGACGCCTACCGCGCGGCCAAGAGCGCCGACGAGATGGTCGACGTCGCGACGCGGGGGATTATGCAGAAGCTGAGCGAGGTGCTGTCGGTGGCGCGCGACGACGTGGACGCGCAGCGGTCCATGACGAGCTACGGGCTTGATTCATTGACGGCCATCGAGGTGCGCAACTGGATCACGCGCGAGCTGGGCGCCAACCTGCAGATCCTGGAGCTGCTGACGTCGGCCAATGTCACGGAGTTGGCGGCGTTGATTGTGAGCAAGACGTCCAGTGGGGGCAAGTAGGTTTGGGGGATCATGCTGGGAAGAGTGGAGGAGAAGCATATAAAGGGTTGATTTGGCATTACTGGGTGTCTTTCTTTGGTACGTTTTGTTGTGCTCGTTTGGATTTGGTGGATGCTTGCATGTCTACATGGATGGGAACCAGGCCGGGGAAATTGTCACGTCGGGTTCAGGTATATATTTGCCTTGTTCTGCATATCTCCATTCGTTCATTAAGGCAGGTTTTCTTTCGAAGATAGACTTAGTAATAGCTAATACTTGAACTCGTCAGATACTTAGTTGCCTGGTCTTCATCGTGATGCATCCACCTTTTTCTCGTGGCTTGCTTTTGCTGATTGGCTTCTGACGGAAGACGGTCGCCCGGACCTCCGTCGTCCTCTGCTTACATGGTCTTCTTTTTCACTTGACGAAAGCTCGGCCCTGAACCGATAGATCTGACGGCCTGGCCAATCGAGTCAGCCCTTTGGCACCCCGGGCGAAACCGGCGCCGCCAAGAAGTTGCAAGAAGCAAGAAACAACAAGTGGCGTGGCGCCAGTGCAACCATATCTGCTGGTTTGCCGCCATGGCTTGATCTACCGGAGCTGGGCAAGGGGTAGCTCTTTTAACATATAAAGATCTGACGTAACGGAATAAAGTCATTGGTTCCCCTCTCTTCTCTTCTCGATTCCCTGTCTATTCTATCAATCTGCCCTCCGACCCTGATTTGGAAGCCGCCGATCACGACGATGACATCCAACGCCCCAATCCCCGTCTTGCTCTGCGGCAAGATCCCAGACCACATCAAGGCAGTGACTGAGATCTTGAAGCCTGAATTTGAAAGTGAGCAGCTCTCTCTGCCCCGGTACAACTTGGATAGTCACCAGCCACGTGCCGAAGAGTTCACCGTTGACCATACATTCTGACGCCAAATTCTTCTTTTAGTTATTGATGTCTGCTCATCCCTCGATGCAGCCCGCACCGCCATCTCCAAGCGCCTTTCTCTGTCGGCCTCCGACGCGGGGAAACCGCGCGTGGTCCTGATGGGCGGCGGCTTCACCCAGGACGACTTCCTGGCCGTCTACGACAGTGTCGAGGGCGCCAAGTCGGTGCCCTGGGTCCGCCCCGCCATCATGAAGCCCGGGGCCGAGGACTCGGACGCCATCGCGCGGGGGCCGCCGCCGGCGGAGGCGGTGGCGGGGCGGATCCGCAAGACATTGGAGGCGCGCTTGGAAGAGCTGCGCGGGGGAAAGGGGTTCGAGGGGGAGGTTTGGTGGATGATGTGATGTGGTGGCGGGTCGTTTGGAAAGTGGCAGCGTCATCCACCGGCGATGTTGGGAAGCAGCACTGTGTCAACTTGGAAGGGTAAAACTTGGAACGGTAACATGCGTAATAGCAGTGGCAAAGCCGCACCTTGTGCGAGGTTTTATAAATCCTCTAGGCATACGATTGTCTCTTATAGGTCGATAAGTCTTATGATGCGCGTGAACACATTAGAAGCCCCGATTTCATTGCCTCTAAGCGTGTCTATGGGGGATGGAACACGAGCAAGACTGTCTGTCCCTGAGCACTCGTTGTCGACTCGACGTTGCCGTTTCCCAACCGTTGTCCATAAATGGGGCTATTCACAAAAGGTATCTGCTTTCTGTCTCCGATATACAGTGACCATGCTGACGTCGAAGAGAGACCCCAGGAGAAGAAAGGCTTGTGGCGCAATCCTGATTGTGCTGGAATTGAAAAGGCGAATACGCGTGATCCTAGCAGCCAGCCCATAGCAACAGCGCATAGTCGCCCTGTCCTTTGTCAGCTAGCTCTTCGATTAGACTTGGCCTCTTTTCGCCGTACGCTTCGCGCGGAAGAAGCCCCTTTAAGGTCTGGGCCAACGTGTTTTTTTTACAGGCCCAAGGGACCCAAGGGCCTCTTAGAACCTTAGGCCGGGTGTAACAAAAGCGTGGCACATATCCACCCGGAAAAGAGTTATCCAAACGCACCGCATCGCGAATCTGGCCTACTTGGTCCGGAGGCATCGAGTCGGAGAGAAAGCTCCGTGTGGTTGGAAAGACGGGGTCGTTCTCAGTGGGATGGGTCTTAGCAATCTTGGGCGCGTCCTCCACACAGACGCCAGTAAAGTCGGGCCCTAGGACCTGCATGATGTGGGCTTTGATGATATCGAGACGTTTATAGTCGTACGCATCCCGCCCTCCGTGGCACAGGGTTCCCGTGTCGACCCAGATATCGCACGACTGGACGAAGCAGTAGTGCTGGGTGCTGAGGTACACCATCCCCTGACGACCTCGACCTACTTTGCGGCAGCTCGTTTCTTCCCCCAAAGACTCATCGATATGATGCGCAGTCAGTTTACCCGCCGACTCCTGCCAGTTTCCCGTGGTGGGAGCGTAGGGATACTTCCTCCAGGTATCGATATAGCACCCTCGCACCATCGGGGCGTCGAGATGATCCGGCAGCACAGGACGGACGGGCAGGTGGACCTCGTAGAACTTCAGCGCGGCCTCGCGCGCTTCGCTGTTCACCGAGAGGAGAGGGCTGACGAGGTAGTTGAAGGGCAGGACGTGGTGGTGTGTCTGGTGGACCAGCACGAGCCGGCTGCTTGCCTCTTCCTGAAGCGTGTGCGCCCAAATGGCCAGCCGGAGCTCTGCGGGCAGCTGAGAGAAGTCCTTACAAGTCTTCATCTTGAACTAACCATATTAAAGATATGCTGTATGGGGGCTTGCTCGTTCGTCAGTGTCAGATAAGGCCGGAGGAGCGGCAGAGCGACAGTCAAGAATCGATGATGCTCTGTTGAGAATATCCAGTGAGGTCCATGGTTTCGACCCTTTTTATATGCGGTGTTCAAACAACAAGGTTTGGATAATGCTTGATTCAAGATACCCTGGACGTCGACGCCGACCAGAAATCTTAGACTGGGACATACATTCAATGGCGTAGAGTTTGGGGATGCATATCGATAACTGAGAACATTGGATACCTACCGGTTTCTATACAATGGCAGAGTCGCCTAAATGAAGCCTAGTGGCATGATCTGACCATCCAAGCTCATCTCGTTGGGTATGTCGTATCATATTTCAATATAGCGCAGAGATGCCGATCACGGTATCTGCTCTGTTTTGAGTGTTTTGTTTCCGTTGGCGTGCCGTTCAGACTTCCAATGGCCAAAAAGAGAAAAATATAAGAAAAAGAAAAAGAGATATCGATCAGAAGATAAAGTCCCTACCACTTAGTGCCATCGGTACTTAACTTATTTGAAACTTTAACCGGTCTGAGTTAGCAAATGTCACCATTCCGCCGCAGGCTTTTGGTAGGGAATGAAATACCAATAGCCAGAGTCAAGTTCGCTCGCCTTGGAGAACCCCTGGCTACGCGTGGTACTGTCGATGAAATGACGAGCCGAGAGTTCTGTATTTGCTAGAAGAGTAGTAAATACATCTCAGAAGAATGGATGAGCGTGGCAGAAACCAGCGGCTGCCACCATCTACTGTAATACGGAATGGGAAAAGAAGAACAGAAGCAAACACTATGCCAGCCCCGCAACATCATCAGGGGACCGTTGATCGCCGTTGTCAACGCCCATTCGCCTTAGGTTGGGAAATGACAGTTCATATGGCTCGTGCCCCTTCAACAGCTACATCTGAATAGTGAAATGCATCCCGAGACACTGGAATAAGACGGAGCATCGATGCAAGAGGGTCAGCGCCTGGAGCTCCAGTGGTTTTGGCGGGGTAGCGCCCTGTATGGAGCCTGAGAAGTGCCGCGTGGGGGTCTGGTTCAGAAGCCCCGTGCGCCCGCGTCGCGTAGATGGCGTACCGACGTACCCAGTTCTACAGGGGAACGCGTGCCCAAAAAGCAATTTGGATGCGGGAGACGCGCCTACCCAGGTCGGGACCGCGTAAAGAGCCCTGACGTTTTGGAGCGGCTTATCAATGGCAACGGCAGTCGCTCTTCCATGCTCCCTCCCGCTCAACCACTCCCCTTTGAATTTCTTGACATTGGGTCTCTGCTTTTGAGGATATTTTGCTGTTTCTTTCTCAAAATCTGCGGGAGGTCAATCGTCTGGTCTATTTCCAGAGGAGCCTTTGTTTTTGTCTGTTGTCGTTGTCCTTTCCCTCAAGAAACTTGAAATTCCGTCAAGATGGGGGAGAAGTCGCTTCCCAAGACGCCGTCGTTGACCAAGAAGACGAGCTCCATGTCCTCCACCGGCGGCAAGCAGAAGAGCATCTTGGGCTTCTTCTCCAAACCCGCCCAGAATGCCGCCAGCGCCCCATCCGCCAAATCCTCCCCACCAAAGGAAGCCAACTCCTCGCCCTGCCTGAAGGAGAGCACCACCAAGTCCAATTCCCTCCACCTCAACAGCAACAGGAAGAAGGCCACCAGCATCACGCCCGTCCCCAGCAGCGACGCCGTTGAGCCCTCGAGCTCCCAAGAGAACCACTCCGAGGCCACCCCCAAGCAGGCCACCCCCGCCACAGCCATCTCCAAAATGGCCTTGGCCAGCAGCCCTTCCCGCCGGGTAAGTCACGCCTCGAATTGGTCTTCTTTCCACAGATCTGCCCAAATAGCAAAGTTTTGGTAACTAACGTGCGAAACTTCCAATTCCAGGCCAAGAAGCAGGTCAGCTACGCCGAATCTGACGACGAAGACGAGGACGTCGTGGTCTCTAGGAAACCCACCCGCTCCCGCCGCGCCGCCACGCGACCAGTCGTCAAGGACGAAGATGAGGAAGACTACGAGGAAAACGACGATGCCACTCCAGAAGAAGCCGATGATAGTAAGTTTTGGATTCTCTTTCCACGACCTATGGAGACGTTTGACTGACATTTGTTGCTTGCAGTGGAAATGGACGACTTTGTCGTGTCAGACGATTCCGACGCCCCGTCAAAGAAGCGAAAGCGCCCCCAATCCAAACCCCAGACGGCGCGCAAGCGCTCGCAAGCCTCGTCTCCCCCCTCGCGCCAGGAGCCCGAAGAAGACGCAGAAGACGAGGAGCCCATGGAGGAGATGCCCTCGACCTCGACGGCCCAGCAGTGGAAGTACGACCCCGACACCGTCAACCCCGTCCAGCTGCGCAAGACCAACACCCCCGACGTACAAGCCGCCGTCGCCCGCGGCCAGGCCCACACCCGGGAGCCCGAGCAGCGCTATTCCTGGCTGGCCAAGATGTCCGACATCAACCGCAACCCCGTCGGCCACCCCGACTACGACCCCTCCACCGTCTACGTGCCCCCGTCTGCGATGGCCAAGTTCTCGCCCTTCGAGAGGCAATACTGGGAGATCAAGCAGAAGCTGTGGGACACGGTCGTCTTCTTCAAGAAGGGCAAGTTCTACGAGCTGTACGAGAACGACGCCACCATCGGGCACCAGCTGTTCGACCTCAAGCTCACCGACCGCGTCAACATGCGCATGGTCGGCGTCCCCGAGAGCTCCCTCGACATCTGGACCAACCAGTTCATCGCCAAGGGCTACAAGGTCGCTCGCGTCGACCAGATGGAGAGCGCGCTCGGCAAGGAGATGCGCGAGCGCGACGGCGGCAAGGCCAAGAAGGAGGACAAGATCATCCGCCGCGAGCTGGCCTGCATCCTGACCGGCGGAACCCTGGTCGACGGCGCTATGCTCCAGGACGACATGGCCACCTACTGCGCCGCCATCAAGGAATCCACCGTCGACGGCCACCCCGCTTTCGGCATTGCCTTTGTCGATGCGGCCACCGGCCAGTTCTTCGTCTCCGAGTTCGACGACGATGTCGACCTGACCAAGTTCGAGACGTTCGTGGCCCAGACGAGCCCGCGCGAGCTGCTGCTCGAAAAGTCCCACCTCTCCACCAAGGCGCTGCGTATCCTCAAGAATGCCACGGCCCCCACGACCATCTGGAACTACTTCAAGTCGGGTGCCGAGTTCTGGGGCGCGGACCTTACCCGCCGCGAGCTCGACTGCAACGAGTACTTCAAGAAAGACGACGACGGCACCAAGGAGGAGTGGCCCGCGACGCTGGTCGAGGCCAAGGACAAGGACCTGCTCATGTCTGCTCTGGGCGCGCTGGTGCAGTACCTGCGTGTGCTCAAGATTGAGCGCAACCTCTTGTCGCAGGGCAACTTCTCCTGGTACAACCCCATCCACAAGAACGGCACACTCATTCTGGACGGACAGACGTTGATCAACCTGGAAATCTTCAACAACTCGTCCAACGGCAGCAGCGACGGCACCCTCTCCAGCCTGCTGAACCGGTGCATCACGCCGTTTGGCAAGCGGCTGTTCCGCCAGTGGATCTGCCACCCGCTCTGCAACATTGACAAGATCAACGAGCGCCTGGATGCCGTGGACATGCTCAACAGCAACACGGAGATTCGAGAGCAGTTCTCTTCCGAGATGACTAAGATGCCTGATCTGGAGAGACTGATTTCTCGCATCCATGCCGGAGCTTGCCGGCCGGAGGACTTTGTCCGCGTCCTTGACGGGTTCGAGCAGATTGAGTACGCCATGAGCCTGCTGGCCTCCTCCGGCAGCAGCGACAACACACTCGTGAACCGCCTCATCAAGACCATGCCCGACCTCACTGAACCCTTGGCCTTCTGGAAGTCGGCCTTTGACCGCAAGAAGGCCCGCGAGGAGAAGATTCTGATCCCGGCCGAGGGCATCGAAGAGGACTTTGACGCCAACGCGGCGACCATTGCCGGCCTCAAGAAAGACCTGCAGCGGCTGCTGGAGAAGAAGAAGACGGAGCTCAAGGCCAAGAGCCTCAAGTTCACCGACGTGGGCAAGGAGGTCTACCAGATCGAGGTACCCAAGTCGGTCAAGGTCCCCAAGGACTGGAACCAAATGTCGGCCACCAACGCCGTCAAGCGCTACTACTTCAAGGAGCTCACCGACCTCGTTCGCGAGCTGCAGGAAGCGGAAGAGACGCACTCGCAGCTCCTCAAGGAGGTGGCCACCCGCCTGTTCCAGAAGTTCGACGTGGACAACGACACCTGGCTGCAGGCCATCCGCATCGTGTCGCAGCTCGACTGCTTGGTCAGCCTGGCCAAGTCGTCGGCCTCGCTCGGCGAGCCCAGCTGCCGCCCGACCTTTGTGGACGAGGAGCGGAGCGTCGTCGAGTTTGAAGAGCTGCGCCACCCCTGCATGCTCAACACGGTGGACGACTTCATCCCCAACGACATCACCCTGGGCGGCGACTCGGCCAAGATCAACCTGCTGACGGGCGCCAATGCGGCGGGTAAATCCACCATCCTGCGCATGTCGTGCATTGCCGTGATCCTGGCCCAGATCGGCCACCACATCCCGGCCACGCGAGCTCGCCTGACGCCGTGCGACCGCATCATGTCGCGACTCGGTGCCAACGACAACATCTTTGCGGCCCAGTCGACCTTCTTCGTCGAGCTGTCCGAGACCAAGAAGATCTTGTCCGAAGCCACGCCCCGCTCCCTCGTTATTCTCGACGAGCTCGGCCGCGGTACGTCGAGCTACGACGGTGTGGCCGTCGCACAAGCGGTGCTGCACCACGTTGCCAGCCACATCGGCTGTGTGGGCTTCTTCGCGACCCACTACCACTCGCTGGCGACCGAGTTCGAGTCGCACCCCGAGATCCGGGCCAAGCGGATGCAGATCGACGTGGACGAGGCGGCGCGCCTGATCACGTTCCTGTACAAGCTCGAGGACGGCGTGGCCGAGGGCAGCTTCGGTATGCACTGCGCGGCCATGTGCGGGATCAAGGAGAGCGTCATTGAGCGGGCCGAGGAGGCAGCGCGGGAGTGGGAGCACACGTCGCGGCTCAAGGAGAGTCTGGAGAAGGCGCGTCAAGGCTGTTACATCCCGCTGGGCATGCTGAGCGACGTGGCGGCCGTGCTGGACCAGGCGAAGACGCCGGACCTGAATGGCCGGAGCTTGGATGTGCTGATGAGGGCGATTGAGGCGCTGTGATGATTTGAGTGTGTACGACGAGAGGTGTTTTCAAATTTCGCACACAAGACAAAATGAACGTTACGGATGGGAAGGCAGACCCTTTGGTCTGCCTTTGCTATACTAGAGATCTATTTGCTGCTGCAAGGCGTACGGCGACGATGAGGCAGGCCTGCCGTTTGAGGCTGGGTCACGGATGTATGTAGGGATTGACGATACTGGCTAGGATTCATGGCATATAATACAATTGGCTTTGCCTGGTGATGATCAAGGATGCAGGACTCTGTGCTCGAATGTCGTTGCATTGCTTTTTTGTCAGTCTCGTCCAATTTCAGGTGCCGCTCAGGGTGTATCGGGAAAGTGACGAACCCATACATAAGCAGCTTATCCCCTTGGCAGAAACCACGATTATCAGTTTTGGCCCGTAAACACATCAATTGTCTATATATGTCTCTTTTGAGTCGCTTACGAGATACAGGGACGCCTCTCATTATTGAGACATGACGAAGGGAAACAGGTACATTGAAAACTCACCAAGCCACGCACTAACCGCCATCCTACAGCACGGCAGCAATAGCAGCGACGACGGGGGCGAGGAGAGCGGCCGAAGCCAAGGCCACCGACGAAGCAGCACTCTCGTCGCCGTCGCCGCTGCTGCCGCCGGGGCCCTTGTTGGAGGGGGCGTCGTTGACCTTGGCGTCGGGCATTTCGACGAGGGCGAACTGGGCGTTGACCTGCTTGCCGTTGGAGTCCATGATGTTCTGCGGGAACTTGTAGTCGACCGTGTCCATGAGCTTGCCCGGGGAGGCACCGGTGACGCCGTCGTCCATGAAGCCCTGGGCCTCGCTGGGCAGGGAGGGGATGGCGCTGAAGTCGCTGGCGAAGCCGTTGCTCTTGCCCAGAATCATGTCGGAGGAGCACTTGGGCGGCGGTACGACCTGCATGTTTTCCGTCTTGATGTTCTTGATCTTGTTCCAGTCGACGTCGTCGTACTGCTTGGACAGGTTGTCAAAGTCCTTCATGAGCTCGACGTCGGACGACTCGGTGTCCTTGGTGTCGGCCATCTTGACGAGGCCGAACTTGTTGTCCTCCTGGGTGTACTCGAAGACGATGCCGCCGGCGAAGGTCTTGACCATGTCGTCGCGGCCGTACATGGCGGCGATCTCGTTGAAGGGGCGGGGCGAGCCGACGGGCTCGTTGCAGCCGTGCTCGGACCAGAAGATGGGCAGCGACGTCTTTTCAAAGTCTTTGACGAGTTCCGGGTAGCCCGACTCCTCAAAGGTGGCGTCGCCGCACCACGAGTAGATGTTGACGGCGAAGAAGTCGGCGCGCGACATGTCGTCTTCCTCGCCCTCGATGCTGCACCCCAGGTAGTTCCACAGGTCGACGACGCTGTCCTTGCCGGCGCCGGACGCGGAGCGAGTGTCGGTGGCGGCGTAGCCGACGGCGATGAAGCGGTCCGAGTGCTTCTTGATGTACTGCTTGAGGTCGCGCGTGACGGCGCGGATGTAGGGCGGGTTGTCGCGGGCCTGCTTCTTGTCGTCGATGACCTCGTTGCCGGCGAAGAAGGCGATGACGTTGCTGTAGCCCTTGAAGGCCTCGACCACCTTGAAGATGTTCTCGAGGTAGCCGTGGTGGTAGGTGGATTTGGCGTTTTCCTTGTTGATGTGCGTGTTGACTACAGGGGAGTTGACGTCGAGCATGAGGTAGATGCCCGCGTTGTTGAAGACGGTGACGCACTCGTCGTGGTTCAGGTCCGCGTGCAGGTTGTAGACCCGAATCACGTTGGCACCGAGCGACTGGATCACGGCGGCGTCGCGGCGGCACTGGTCCGGGCGCGAGAGGGGGTCGAACTTGTCGTTGCCGTCGCTCTTGAAGGCGGACTGGCCGCCGGGCTGGTAGGCCAAGCCGCGGATCTTGAACTCGCTGCCGTTGCCGGTGAAGTAGAACTGGTTGCCCTTGATCTCGACCTGGGGCAGGGCCGCCGCCGCCGTCGCGCCGAGGGCGGCTAGGGCGGTTGATAGCTAGAGTTGAGACGTCAGTGTGGTTGCTACCTTTGCTGGATATACCGTTGGACTTACACGCATGGTGACTGCCACTAGATGGGTTCCGGATGCAGCAAGGACTGGTTATTATGGAAGCGAGGGAGATGCAAAAATGCCAGAGCAATCCGGTTAAAATGAGCCAAGTAAAGGGTCTAAAAGAGTGACTTGAAGAGGTGTTTTGGCGAATCGTGCCGTTTCTGAACTGCTTCGCGGATTTGCCTCTCAGACGATAAGAAAGGGAAGATGTCGGGAACAACAAGAAAGAAGGAAGAGACAGTCCTCGGGGTCAAATGGGAGACATGGCAAACGGTTTGCATCCTTTTCTGTTTCCCTCTTGCCCCTTGGATTCCTTTTTGCCATGTTTTGCGACATTGACCAAGAGGATACCAAGAGGTCCCAAGACGTCGCCAAGCCGAGTGCGTGCCGACAAGTCGCTCTTGGAGGGCGCGCATGAAATAAGGCCAAGCGAAGCTAATGGCAGGCTGCGCCTGTTTGCCCAGCAATCCAGGGGCGAAAGACAACAATAGCAGCCTTTGGCCGTGCCACTACCAATAATAACAGCGCGCAACCTGGCTCCTCCCGAGCGTCGAGGTGATGAGTTGTGGTGATCATTCATTCTCGGCGCGGCTCTGGGCAGTCTTGTCGCATCCCCACCTCTGCTTTTCTCCAAGCCGGGCTTGGCTGGCTGGTACTGGAACATACGCTCGCTCGCACAACAGACGGACAAACCAGGATGCGACGACCAGCTTGCCAGCGTACGGGCTTCCGAGTCGCGCCCAGAAACGACAAGACGAAGCAGATGGCCATCATCTGCCCCAACCTGAGACCAAATTAAAAGTTAACGTCTCGGCCCCCGGTTTTGCCTGTCCCAGTACCACAGTTTGTTCCTCTGCTGCTTGGCTTGTTCACCTGGTGTCCTGGTTCGGCGTGGTGTCGCGTCCTGCTGCTGGTGCAGTGCCGAGCCGCCGGCGTCGAATTCGTCCCAGAGTTTCGCAGACCGCCAAAGCCGCTTTGGCTCTCAGCTCTGCTCCGCATGCATCTTGGTATTTCGTATTCCGGACGCCTGGAAATTGACCAAGGCGAACAGGAAAACCATAGGGAGAGGCTGAGACTCACGCATTATCGTTTTCTCTGCTGTGCAGCTCGTATAAGATTTACTTTTTCACTGCTTGCTGGCAGCAGGATTCGGTCCTTCGTGTTCATAGTTGACAGCCAAGGACCTCGGGTAGTCCTGCTTCTTGGCAACAAGCCGGCCCTGTCGTCCCGTGTGTTCAGAAGGAAGCATTGTCTAGATGTTGGTGCAGTGCGTTGCAAAGAGCAATTGGCTTAAAGCTTGGGAATTACCGGGAGTATAACGCCAAAGAGCGACAAGCATTTGTTGATACTTCAATGATATGTTACACATGCTGTCACTGTTGGGTGGGAAGACGGACCGGTGCTACGCACTGGCCTAGCGACTTTACCATAATAAACTGCCAGAAACCATAATCAAAGGCTCCCCACCAGTTGATGGACTGTCTCTCGCCAAAAATGGGAGAATATATATTTCTATTCAAGTTCAACCGTCTACAGAGTCATTCTAACCTATCTCGCTGTCTTTGCTCGGCCTGCCGCCCCACCCAAAGTTATGCGAGCGCACATTCTACGGCTTTACGCAACTCTCAATGCAGCTTTATGTGGTGTTGGCTGCCCTGCGCCCACGGCACGTACATGCTTCCAGACGCTTTAATGTGGTATCTTACCTTGCCATCCAGTACAATTCTGTCCACTCAAATTTGGTCGCTTAAGAGTGTGCTGACAGGTGATGGCTACTGCTTCCTGCAGGCCTTCATGTATGATAGGTGCGAGATGCCTATTCACCCGTACCCCGCCCGACAGACAGTCAGGCCTCGAGGCCTGGTGCTTCATCAAGAGCATCTTGAAAACCCTGCAAGAACGACTTTAGAGAAATCTGTTTCATCATCAATCTAAGCCTTGCTAGTCATTGTTTCCAAATCACTTCCGCCATGAGCCATCAAGCCCTTGTGAGGCTCTCAGACTCGTCTCCCACGGTTGCCCCGCGTCAAGATGACTGTGCAGTCAGCTCGTGGGGCGGTCCTGCCCAACCCGGCCACTCGACTCTCGCTCGAGCTACATCTTCCGATGACTTCGATTACTCAGGTGAAAACTATACACTGAGTGCGCCGTCAGTTGCAGGCGATTCCACGGGATCTATGTGAGTGCTCTATCGAATACAGGTCCAGGCCAACGCCTCCTGAGGCCCCTTCGGACGGTTTTGCACCGCAGACCCGCCACGGTCGTCGCACGATGGCGTTTCGAGATCGAATCGTTGAGCACCGAGCAGCGTCAGATTTTCCTGAAAAAAACTCCCGGACGGTGGTTTGCAGAAATATGTCGACGCTATTGGCGATCTCATCAGCGATAAAGTGCAGACGAGCCAATTGCTTAAGGTGGGCAGATGGATCGTGCCCCTGGTGCAGCTGGTCGACTTGAGCCGGCCCTTCGCCGATGCGCTCAACTCCGTCTACCCGCCCGCCGGAATGATCCTCGGCGGTATCACTCGCGTCCTGTCCATGAGCAAGAGGTTCGTCGACTATCAAGAAGCCGTCCTTGACTTCCTCATCAAGGTTTGCAAGAACCTGGGGGTAATCGACCGGTACAAAGAAGGGTTTCAAAAAGAGGAAATGCACTTGGCCCTGATTGGTGTTTACGGAGATATCGTCCAGTTTTGCGCGCGTGCGTCCAAACCGTTTCTGGACAGCAACGGGAAAAGCAGGATGACTGCCGTCTCTTTCTTCAAGTCGCAGATCAAGTCCTTCAAGGAAGAGTTTGGCGATGTGGAGCGGCACCTCGCAACTCATCTGGAAGTATTCGATAGGACTGCCATCCTAGTCTTGGCACGCCTCCAGCAGACGCAGATCATGGGGTTGAAGATGCAGGTTCGCTCTCACGAAGCCGACAAGCGCCAACGCAGCGAGGAAGAAGAGCGTAGAGCCAAGGAGTTTGCCAAAGAGCAAGGTGAGCAGCGGAGCCAGGTGCCGAAATTAACGACTGTAGGAAAGCTGATACCGATGCAGACGAGTTTCGTTGGCAGATGCTGAAGTGGATATTCACCACCGACTTCCGGGGAGTGCAAGACGAGAAGCTTGATAACACACTCGACGGTACCGCGCAGTGGCTCCTCGACGATGATAGGTTCAAAGACTGGAAGTTGCAGTCCCGACCGAACCTCCTGTATCTTCACGGCAAGGCCGGCTCCGGAAAATCGCACCTGGCAGCTAAACTAATCAGAGACGTCGATCTCTGGCGCCGTGAGCAGAACGCCAGTCTCGCCAAGGTGGAAACCCAAATATCCCGGGAGCAAAATGCCAATGCAAGCCACACAAAGATGGAGAGCCATGCGGCTCGGGACCAGAATACCAACGTGAGCCTCGCGAAGGTTGAAAACCAACTGTCCTGGGGAGAGGAAAATTCCAGTATTACGAAGCTGGAAAACCAACGAAAATACGCCATGGCCTATGTTTACTGCGGCTCCAACATGACCGAGACCTCTGGTCACAAGAACCTTGATATGACTTTGGAACCTAGGAGCGGAGCCACTGCTATCCTCTCCTCCATCTTGAGACAACTCTACAGTTCCCTTCCTAGAGACCAAGATGTAGAATTTCTCAGAGACCTCTGTCATCAGAACCAGTCAAGTCATCCGTCAATAGAGGATGTCAGAGAGGGTATAAGGCTAATTGTAGCAGAGTTCGCAAGGACCTTCATCGTGGTAAGATGATTTCGGTGTTTATTATACGTCGCTACCTGGAAGCGTATTATTGACCACGGACGACTCATAGGTTGATGGGTTGGACGAATGCAGCGGATTTAAGGACATGGGCTTCGAAAACCTTTGCACTTTTATCTCTTCGCTTGCCTCTGCGGACGTAGCAAGCAGTCCAGCAACTGTCGCCATTTTCAGTCGTCCGGGCTACTCTTCGATCGAAGATGTCCTTGGCGGAGCCTCTCGTATACAGGTGGATGTTGGGGCCAACCAAGCCGATATCGACCTCTTCATTGCAGAAAGGACCAAAACCCTTACCTCGAACTCGTCCACCCTGCAGGACATCAAGGCCATCCTATCCGAAGACGCCGATGGTATGTTTCTGTGGGTCTCGCTGGTAATAGACTCCATCAAGAAGGAAAGGAAGGACAAAAGAAGAAAAGCAGCCGCGAAAAACATGCCTAGAGGCCTTGCTGGCGCTTATTCAGTGGCACTTGATCGTGTCCTGGCCCAAGATGAATCTATCAAGGACGTCGCTTTGAAGACGCTGCTTTGGATTGCGAACTCGGAAAGGCCCTTGAGCCAGGCAGAACTATTTGAGGCGCTAAGTATAGAGCCAGGGATGCCGGACCTCGACGACGAGGATAGGATCGATCGCAACACTTCCCTCACGGAAGGCTGTGCAGACCTGGTCATATTCCGCAACGGCCAATACAGCCTCCTCCATGTCTCCCTGGAGGAATATCTCCCACACCCGCCGCTCAAGTACGCCGAGGAGCCCATTGCCGAGTACTGGATGAACCAGTCCAAATCCCAAGCTATCCTGGCCGAGCTGTGCCTGACCTACCTCATGTTCGACACGTTCAGAGAACACCGTATCGAGGCCAGAGAAGATACAAAAGCACTCCTCGAAGAGTACCCATTGCTAGAGTATGCTGCTGGAAATTGGGGCAAACACGCCTCAAAGGTGTCAGTTACAGAGAAGGACAAGCTTATGGCATTGGCAAGAGACTTTCTGACCGATGGACATCTTCTCCAGCTATGGGGACAGGTGATGTCAGATGCAGTGGGGGGGGGGCGTTGAACCAACGGGTCTGCAGCCTCTGCACCTAATTTCTTTCTTTGGGCTTACTGAGCTTTTGACGCGCTTCGATCCAGCTGAGTTGCAGCTGCAGCTCAACTCGAGGGGGAGGATGGGCAATTCCCCATTGAGTTGGCTTTTGATCAGAGACACAAGGGCATCGCTGACTGGCTTATCGCTCAGTACGGACCATCAAATATGGAGGCGTACGTACTGCTATCTACAAAACGCCCGCTCCTTTGGTTGGCAGCACGAAACAATTGGGCGGATGCGATCCCCAGACTGCTCGGTATGGGCCTTGATAGCAACGAATTGGCTCTGGTTCCCGGTCAAGGTCAGCAGACGGCCTTACATGAGGCAGTAGTCTTTGGCTCCGAAGAGGCGGCGTTATCATTGATCAAGGCCGGGGCCAGTCTCGACCTCGGGAACGGCTTTGGTGAGACTGCTCTCATGATGGCAATTTCCAATCAACGGCTTGGAATCGTCGATTTCCTTCTCGACCGTGGAGCAAATGTCACCTTGCACGACCTCCATGGAAACTCGGCTTTAACCAACGCGATACGCCAGAACTTTTTGCAGGTTGCCACGAAGATACTTCAACGCGGTGCGGATGAGGGAACCCAGCTCGATACCCGTACAAGCCTTCAAGTGGCGGCGGTCTGTGGGGGCACACTCCGTGATAGACTTACTTCTCGAACACGGGGCGGACCCCGAATACAAGAACAGAGACGGGCGCAGTCCATTAGCCGTTGCCGCCTTGTAGGGCCATCTCGATGTCGTCAAAATATTACTATCGCGCGGTGTCCACCTGACGTCCAGGAGTGCTTCGAAAGAAACTGTATTTCACCACCTATTCTCGGCCCCTCCATCCAAAAGGGTGGACATACTCAAATGGCTTCTCGAGCATGGCGACCATTATGCAAAGCTCGATCCACTAAACCCTCTGGATCCGGTCGAAATCGAAGACGGGCTCCCAGCGGCGTCTGTTACGATAACATTGGCACTCTTGGTTAGTCCAGACAAAGACGGGAAACTACCGCTGTACAAAGCAGCGTATGTTGGCGATGTGCGAGCCTTGGGGATCCTCCTTGACATACCCCTCGGGAGCCAAATGATACGCCACCACGGCAACGACTGTCTGGAGACCACACTGAAAAGGGGCGATTTTGATTGCAGCAAGTTGTTGTTTGACGCTTGTAGAGGCGTAATTTTCCCGTTTCCACCATTCCATGAGATCCTCATGGTATGTGCTGCACTGTCGGGCGAGAGAGACTTGATACCATTGGTTCTCGGGAATGGCGGCAATCCAATGGCAGAAGACGAACAAGACAGGACTCCGCTACACATTGCAGCATTTTGGGGGTACATCGACTTTATTAAGCTGTTGATGGAACAAGTGCCAGGGCTCGACTACCACTGTAAAAATGAATTTGGCCAGACGCCGCTACGTCGCGCCGTCGATGGTTGCGAGCTTGAAGCAGTGGAGCTGTTGCTTCCTCACTATAGCGTCGATGACTATCTGGGAGATATTGACGGCGACTGGCCCATCCACATAGCTGCCGAGTATGACGAGCTCGACTGCCTCAAGCCCCTCGTTGCGTTCGATCCAGATGGCGTAGACCGACCTAACAACGAGGGTGACACAGCGCTCCACTGCGCAGCCCGCGGCGGACACAGCACAGTTGTGGATTATCTCCTCGAAACCGCCGGGGCCAATGTTAACGCGAAGGATAATGACGGATATACCGCTCTACATCGAGCCATTTTGGGCTACCGGAGTAACATGGCACTGCTCCTCATCAGTCGAGGGCATTTGCTAGCTGCCACAGCCACTGATGAAAAGGGGGCGACAGCGCTGCATCAAGCAGCCGAATGGGGCAATGAGACGATTGTACGAAAGTTGTTGGACTGTGGATACGAGCCACATCCCGAAGATAAATTTTGAAGAACCCCTTTTTGGCTGGCGGTTTATTACCAACAGCGTGAGGTCGTGGACCTCTATCTCTCGCGGGGTCTCGATGAGGTTGTTACGAGACGTGGACCCCGACGCAACTGCGCACTTGCAGCTGCAAGGAGTGGCGACCTTGACCTATGGCGCAAAGTGGTCACCATTGATAAGACCTTGGTATCCGACGTCGATTCGGATGGCGACGATGGTCTATGCCTGGCTGCTTGCAATGGACATACCCATATGCTGGAGGACATGCTTTCGATGGGCTTTGATGTCAATGGCAAGACCAAGCATGGCGGCACGGCGCTGGGCATGGCCGCAATGGAAGGCAGAATCGGTGCCGTGCAATATCTTTGCCTTAGAGGTGCCGATTTGAATTCCCAGAACGTACATGGCCTCACAGCCCTTCACTGGGCCACGCAAGAAGGGTTTGGGGAATGCCAGAGAGTATTGGTCGAGGCTGGGGCGGACCAAACAATACGCGATGACCTTGGCATGCTCGCCAAAGACTACAACACATGCGCTTCTTTGAAGGCCCGGGCCCTGGGTCCTGAGCACGACACCTACGACAGCCGAGTCATGGCTTCGGCAACCACTCGGAATTTTATCCTCATGTCGATTGGACGTATCAGAACAGAAAAGCCCCCCCCCCACTGGAAGAAGCAGCGGAAAGACCCGCGTGGGAGAGAAAGAGACGAGTAGAGTTGGGTGCGCTGCTACGTGCACTCGCTCTATTCCGAGATCTGGAATGGATTCCCTTTGTGGAGCTAAGTATGATGCCTAGCAGATTGGGTGTGCTGTTACTGTTGTGGCTACAGCCTACAGGATGCCCTAAGCTGGCACCTCTGCATTTATTGCGATGAAACAGTCTGCAATCAGTGCTATTTGTCTGGTGATGGTCACGTGGCCGCCCTCAAGCAGCTGGAGAGGATGGAACTTGATACGGTTGCTGTACGCAAGGTGCTTAGGCCGGTGGCCCCTCAAGGACGTCGTATTTTGCTCGAAGTTTTTAACACACACCGGGCGCTCTGGGACTGGGTCCGGAAGAGCCGAAGCGTGCAGTGCTAGGAAGTCGAAGAACGAGGAGGAAGGGTTGAAAATACGCCTAGAGGAACTTCCAGGATGGGAACTGGTGATTGTCCTGAGCCGGTTGGGTGACGAATTCGGCAAGACCGGTAAGCCCGCAGACACCGAGTCATCGGGTGTCGATTGGGGGTGTGAAACTAAACAACCGCCTCCGAGACCTGTTCCGCGATCATTCCCCGGATAAAGAGTTGATACTGCCCAACTTTGAGGGTCATCGACTCCTGCACATTACACCTGTGGCGGAACTAGCCGACGACAAGAAGGCCATGCTCGGCCCAGAAAACGAACTCACCGAGCTTTTCCTCCAGTCGTTGGAGAACAAGTACAAATCCATCGAACAAGCAGATCTACTGATTCGACGAGACGATGACCTCAACGAAACACTATTACGCTACACGGGCTTTGATACGATCAAGAATCAAAAGAGCGAGGAAAAGCAGACGACTTCCGAGACGGATGAAGAGGAGGCTGACGGAGAGGAGATGCACGTTGCCGCGGACAGGCAGGTTGAGTTCCTGATCGGCGCCATCCAGCATGATCTGATGCGGCAGTGGAGTTTGATCGTACCGGGGAAGAACGAGGAAACTCGCGAGGAACAGGAGCTGATACTCGAGGCGGCATGGCAACTGGCTCAGGCTATCGCTTACCATGAAGTACGGATGCCGTCGCTGGCCGACTTGACTGCCGCGGGTCCCACTAGAAGCTACTGGCGGAAGGGAAGTGAGCCGAGTGATTCAGGGACGGGCTCGTCGTCGGTGTCGGATTCGGGCTCGGATCTGTGATGCCTCAAGGTCCCAACACATGTACTCCCGGAGGGGACACGGGCACCACGGCTAATGGCAGGTCTTGGTGAGGGAGTTCGCCAGGGAGACGAGGGTGCTAAAGGTTGAAAGCCTCGGTTATGATATTGGGGAAATCACCCGACTATCCCGTTGCCTTTTATGGGTGTGAGACTTGGCGATGGCTCCTTGGATCCGTGGATGGTCCTCTGGTCGTTATTAGCAGCCGTACTATCAAAACAATAAGCCAACGCCATGCTAATTCTTTTCACGGTTAACTCCCACAGCTGAGATGAACTGTTCCGCTAGTGCAGTACGTACCCTCCTAGCGGCACACGAAGGTCCATCGTACTTGAAGGATGATTCCGGTTCCTCTTTGCACCAGTTTTCTGTGTTGTAGGACGTCCAAGCAGCGACCGTCGTGTAGGGTTTGATACTGCTACAAGGAACGTCAAAGTTGTTTACTGACTTGTGCGTAGTATGGGAAGACAGTTCAAGATAAAAGCCTCGAGAAACGAAAGAGAGCAAAACCAGTCCGTGGTTTCAAGTCTGTGATAGGCTCCTATAGAATGACCTCGACTGTAAAGGACCATGACCGACCTCTCCCCATTCCATCTCAATAGAACGGCTCACCCACCGCGCAGTCGACACCGTCCTTGACACACCGAACCACCGCCGCGGCCGGATCCTCCCTCCCCATCCAGCATATCCAACCAGCAACTCTTGACGTCCTTGTTCTCCAGCAGCAGCGCCGTCAGGTGCGCCACCGAAGCCCGGCTGGCCTTGACTCCGCCGTACTTGTCCGTCTTGCCCAATGACACCTTACCGACGGGCGCCTCGCCCAGGGTGCCGGGACGAAGACAGATAGCCGCAAAACCGGGCCCGCGCTTTTTGCCCTCTTCGTACAGGACCTGGTCGGCCGCGACCTTGGCCTCGTAGTACCGGGCCAGGGGGCTCGACTTCATCTGCTGCTGTTGCTGCTTCATGTCCTCGGTCCACCAGGGCGCGTCGGCTAGGCGCGAGCCCAGGAAGGAGATCATGACGAACTTGGTGATGCTGGGCGTCGCGGCCGAGGCGCGGATAAAATACGCGGCGGCATCACGGTCTACCGCAAAGGTCTGTTCACTACGTTGGTCATCCTTGCGCCATGGTCCTCGCCTAGCCATTGACTACATGTAACTTACCCGTTCGGGGGCCCCTTTCCGCCGGCACCTGATGGAACAAGTCATTAGTTATTTTTACTTGATCTGTCATGATTTTGGCTAAAGAGGCGTAACATACCGGCGCTCCATACGACGTAGGACGGCTTCACCTCGTCCAAGATGCTTTTGGCCTGGTCCTCGCTCTTGACGTCCTCGACGCTGCGGACGAGCACGTTCAACTTGCCCTTCTGGCCCTCGCCCAGCCTCTCGAGGCCGGCGACCTGGTCCGGGTTCCGGATGACGCTGGTGACGGCCCAGGAGCGCTGGAGCAGCATCGGGGTGAGCAGCTGGGCGATCTTGCCGCTGCCGCCGAGGAGGAGGACGTGGGGGGGAGGCCATGATGGGGTTGTGTGGTGCTCGGCCGGGTATCAAATCAAGAACTTGGGGGTCGTTGTCGTTCTGGCTTCAACGAGAATACGTCCAACATAGAAAGAAGGCTAGTTTAGCAGACGAATACTCCACCGTCGTTGGGGATCTATCTTGAGGACCGCGTTGGCCGCATTAGTCAGGGCAACTCCGCTTTGTGACGTCACTTGCAGACGGGGTGGCCCGCCGGGTCCGGGTTCGAGAACTTCCAACTTGCTGTTACAAAACTCTAATATCTTGTCAACTGCGAGGGTCTTGGTGTTTGGCTTCCACGATCTAGATTTCCTTGCGTTCGCCGATCGGATCTTGCCATGGCTGTCAATTGTGGCGGCGCCGCAGCAGCCGAAGTCCAACTCAAACCGCGACTTGATCGGAGTTATGGAATCATCGGACTTAAGATTATCAACAGGATGGCACGATACGCGATACCATGACATCACGGCAGCGGCAAGGTTCAAAAGTCAATGTCCGTTCATAAGATGATATTGAATTATACCAAGATGTACCATCTCTACTGAGGCCAATCGGCTCGGCTTCCTGAAAGCGGCAAAATCCCGTCCTCCCCCGTAAAAAAAAAAAAACACATCAACCATTGTGAGCACGCTTAGGTGTGACCGATAAGACCCTGCTGGGGCGCGTTGTCGGGGTTGATGCTGACGCCGGCGAAGCCGAGCTCCGAGTTCCAGGCGTCGGCGGTGGTGGCGTCCTTGGGCCCCTTGCCGAGCTTGGCCTGGGCGGCCTTGCAGGCGGTGACGGCGTCCTTGGCGGCGCCGCAGACGTTGTTGAGCTGGTCGCAGATGCGGGTGAAGATGATGTTGGGGTTCAGGGCCTCGTTCTGGCCCTTGTTGACGGCCGGGTCCTGCGCCTGGAAGGTCGACTCGCCCGCCTTGCGGCCATTGAGCGACTCCTCGAACTTGACGGTGGGGACGCAGGTGCCGAAGTCGAGACCGAGCGACGAGGCTTGGAAGCCGGGGAAGTTGCCGGTCACGGCGTTGGTGACGGCGCCCTTGCCACCAGAGGCGGCGCCGCCGGCGTTGGCGGTGCCGTTGTTGGCGTTGCCGGAGTTGTTGCTCTGGTTGTTGTTGTTCTGGTTGTTGCCCTTCTTGGCGGCGGCGGAAGTAGTGGCCGAGGAAGCAGCAGAGCTGGTGGCGGTGGCAGATGCACCGCCGTTGCTTCGGGTAGCGCTGGTCGTGGTGGCCTTCCCGTTGCCAGAGTTTTGGTTGTTGTTACCAGAGTTGTTGTTGTTGTTGCCGGCATTACCAGCGTTGCCTCCAGCGGCAGCACCCTTGGCAGCAAAGTTGCTGAAGCCGTTGGCCTTCATGATGTCGGCGACCGACTTGCCGGCGGCGTCGAAGGGGGTGGTCAGCGACGTGGCCGACTTCTGGTTCTCGTCGGCGGCGCCGTCGACATCGGGGTCGACGAGAGGGATGATGCCGCGGAGCTCGGCGGTGGCGGGCAGGCTGACGTCGTCGCAGATGTTGGGCACCTTGACGTTGAAGGGGTTGAAGTTCTGCTCGGCCTGGACCAGCTGGGCGGCGCCCTTGAGGACCTCGGGGTCGTTGCCGAGGCTGGTGACGATCTTGTCGGCCAGCTCGAGCTTGGCGCACGGGTCGGCCGCGGCGAGCAGGACGCTCGGGGTCTGACCGGCGAAGGTGCCGGCCTGACCGGGCTCGCCGAACGAGCTCAGCGACTGGATGGCGTTCTGGACGGCGCCTTCTTGGCCGAAGCGGGCCTCGGCGGCGGCCAGGAGGATGGCAAGAGCTGCAGTCTTGGTATACATGATGACGGAAGTTTTGGTTTTCTTTTGCAAGCGAACAGTCTTTGCAATGAGGGTAAATAAGATTTTACGTCGAAAAAAATCGAGAGTAAAATTCGGTAAGAATAAAAAGATTGTGTACCGGCCAAGCGGTATGTGTCGACAAGAAGGTTAGAAAGAATGTTACTAACGAAAGGGAGTTCACAGAACTGTGGAGAGAACGGAATGTATCAAAGAAAGAACTGATGCTTGATGGAGAGGGGAAGAAGAGAAGCCATCATGAGAAGGACGAAACGATATGTTTATATACTACTTTGGTACATGTACAGGTAGGAGCTGCGACTGGAGGGACCAGAGGTCTGGACCGCCAATCTGGCCAGGCGGCTCCGTCTACGAGTGCTGGCCATCGCCTCCTGATGGCGATCATACAGATGGTCGCAATCAGACGGCCCCGGCGGCTGAATTGCGATGCGGGAGTGGATTCCGTCCGATGACAACCCAAGTAGGGTATACGAACGTGTCATCGGGGGTGGACGCAGGCGGATCATGAGTATCCCGGGCGCTGAGCATGTTTGATTTCGCCAGCAGAATCAGGACAGGTGCATATGCCCCAGGCGTGCGTGGACCAGGCAAAGCAGATAGGTAGAACAGAGCTAGAAACAAACCTGGCATAGGCAACTCCTTGGGGAGCCCTAGATAGGAAAGTCGACCGCCAAGCCTCGCGATTAGTGCGTTCAGGATGGGTGGAGATGATGTTAGTTCGTCTGGGCTCGCGAGGGTTAGGTATGCAAGATGCAGGGATCTGGTACGCGAGTCTGTCGAGAAGCACTTGCAGCTTACAGGCTATAGATGGTGTACGTATTGCTCTTATGAGGCTCTGGCGTGTCTGTCGTGATCTCGTAGTTGAGTGGATTGGGTCGGAGAAGTAAAGCTGTGTCAGACAAGAATCACCATGCACGTATTCCAACTTAGGCTTGTAGTTATCAGACACACCATCTCGTTTTGATAGCTAGATCAGGGCAACGGGGGATGAACTATTCAATCGAAATGGAACAGTGATCTGCTGTCAGTTGTCTGCCAAGCCGTCGTTGAAGAAGGAATTGACGACTTGAAGATCAGAACAAAACGTTTATTGGGGTCGTCGGTTCTCGCAACAAGCCGTGATGAGACACTAGCAGACGAGGGCAAGACGCGCTGCTGCAAGGTTAGGCGGACGTTGAAATTTGATTTTGGCGGGCGACTCGTTGCCACTGAACAAAGAACAACCTTAGATCCAAGGTTAAAGCACCGTCCCCTATCGCCCCCTGTCGTCCCCCGGCGTGGCCCCTGCCCAGCACTGTTCGAGTCGTTTAAGGCCCCTGCTTCAGCCGCTTCAAGCCTAGGGGCCCCTCTTCAGCACCTCCAGAACGCAGACAGAGCCGAAAAAACCCCTTCTGAGGCTCTGGGCTCTGACGTTACCCGGGTCGCAGCCCGTCTGGCAAATTGACTTTGGGCCAAGCATTGCAACCCCAGGTCCGCAAAAAAACAAACAGTCTCAAACCCGTTTCGAGACAGGAGGGGTTTGATCGGCTCGATGCTTCTGTCGGATTGAGCCGTTCGGTTTCTCGTCCAGCCGCCATGCGCTTTGAATGGCCATTTCAACTCTACTGTCTGGTAATTTGTCGTAAGCGATGACTGTGTCGCTATGGCCATGTATGGCTTCAGAGAGCGTTGCGCATGAAATGCATGCATGCAACTGACATCAGGCGGTTCTTGCCGCGATGGGATCATGTCCGCTCCCAGTCAAGCCGTTTGGCGGTTTGCTACAAGCCGCCTGCCGTCTGGACTCAGCATGCCTTGGCGAGATAGCCGTCCCTTCTTCTCGACGACATGCTCGCTCTGATCCGTCCAGAGAGCTCGACCTTGTGCACATCCAGTTCATTCGTCGCTGATCACACAAATGTCAACGGGAAGATCCAAAAAAGGTCGGACGAGTTCGACATGTTTGCTGGACCACCGCAGCATTCGGGGGCTGACCACTCGTCGCCGCCGACACTGGCAGATTCGCAATGACCGAGCCTCTCAGTCGGTACGCGTCAGTTCAATTGACCGAGGGAAAAAACAAAAAGTGGTGCAAAGTGCCCTTGAGCCTTGTCCTGTCTCATCTCGGCTTTCTCTGCATCCGGCCTGTCCACCGACCGCTCCGCTCCGGCAGAGTACGCACTGCGTTTCCCCCAGCATCCAATCTGCCAATTGCGGCATTACTGAGAGGACTCATCAAGATCATCGAGAGAGGGACCGTACCGCAGCGCGTTGCTGGACGGAACCGGCGTGCTGCGGCCAATGATACCTTGACCGGCGGCGACGCGTCACCACGAGAGCCTTTTGACAAGACTCCGGACTGACATGCCAATCCTCTCACACTTGTTTCGTTCATTCGAGTAGTATTCGAGCGCTGGTGGGTGAGTCCGGAGTCGTGTCAGCGTCAGCATCAGCATCACATCCGGCATCACGCCTGCAGAACCACATGTAAAGGGAAAACGTCCAAGTTGTTCAAACTAATCATGCCCTACCTATCACGCAACCTCAACAGGGTTAACAATCTTGGTATACTATGTCATATCTTACCCAGTAAGGATATGCCAATTGGTTATTAGACTGCACGGACAGCACGCCATGAAGGAAAACAGAACTGCTTGGTAACGGCCATCCAACATCCGGAGCCAAGGACGGCTAATCGGCTCAAGCCCGACCTACACAGGCCCAGAAGTGCCGCCCACGCCCTCGCGTTCGCCTTCGTCTCCAACATCATCGTCGTCGTCGTCGGTGGCAGACTCCACTGTCGCTGGACCTCCTCCCCTCTGAGCCCCGCCGCCGCCGTTCGACCTGAGGATCAGCACCGCATCGACCTCAGTCGCCAGCTGCCGCCGGATGCCCTCGTAGTAGCCGCCCCAGAGCTCCATGGCCGGGTCGAGCCCGTCGATGCGGCCCCATACCATGCGCCACTCCTCCTCGCGCGACGAGGACGCGGAGGAGTCGCCGAGCACCTGCCCCAGCACGTAGTCGTACAGCATCCCCATCTTGATGTCCTGCAGGTGCCGCTGCGAGTACCGTATCATGGGCAGCGCGACGCCCAGCCCCTCCATGGGCGGCTGCCGAACGTGCATGGCGCGCCAGGTCGCGCCGGGGCGCATGTAGGGATCCGGGTTTGCGGCGAGGGGGAGGCGGTGGAACTGCGCCTGGCTGTAGAACACGTCGTCGCCGCCCATGTCGTCGCCGCCCATGTCGTCGTCGGGGCCAGGTGTGAAGTACCCGCCAGGGCCGCCGGCCTGCTGCACTCGGGTGAAGAAGAAGGGGAACTTGGCGACCAGGAGCGGGTTCAAGACGGGCTCCAGGCCCTCGTGCGCCGGTGCGGGCTTGCGAAAGAGGTGGACCTGCAGCGCGGGCGACGTTTCGACAATGTCGTGCCAGCGGCAGCAGACTCGCTGGATAGACGTCAGGACGGTCTGCTGGTCGCTTTGGAGAAACATCTGCTCCAGGAGCTCGGTCGTGCCGAGGAATCTGTCCATGGGCGTGGCTGCCATGGTGCGCTTTGAATCCTCCGTGGACTAGCTAACGGTGTCATCCGAGTTTCAGCACGACGTCGAAATCTCAGTTGTCTCTGGTGTGGTTTCTGGCACAGAAGAGATGTCGTCATCTGAGACACAGACACAACATCGATAGAATCTCCCCAGACGTTTGGCGGCTATGGCTTTCGAAGACCTTTGGGAATCCATCCGCCCATCCCAAGATGACGTTGGGCGTCCTTGGGGTGTGGCCATGCCAGGCCCTTCCCAATCAGGGAATGCTGTTGGTTCTGTTGCAGCCAACGGCGGATAAACCGCGTCCCAATCAGCAATCGGGGCGGCTCCCATCGGCCCGCTTAACCTCTCGAGGGTGGTGTAAGCATCTTAGTAAGATGTGTCGTTCTTCGCTAAGCAGTGGGATGTTTCGAAGTCCAGTTTGCATTCCTGGCTTGGTGATCTTGCATGCGCTGGACTGGGCTGAGGGTGGTTGAGGCGGACCCCCGACAGTTGTGAGTATCACCCTCCCCAGCCACCTTACCCAGCCTACCGGTGCGGCGCCAAACCGGGCGTTTCTCTGGTTGACCAATCTGAACTCCTGCCCTATGAGAAAGGCCCCCGATTAAGTAAGTGATGATGATCCTTGCGTACAGTGATTGAGGCCTCCCCCGGTCGCATGCAACAATGCTCTCTCTCTACTCATCCCCAACGAGGAAACCTGCAACATCTGTAATTGTGATTTCGTTCGCCCCCTCCGTTCTTGGTCTACTTCAATGCCTTCTGGCGCCTTCAATTGCGTACCTCGGTAGTGGTATGGCGCTTGGCCGTTGGGCGCGTCGGCGCGCAATCCCTCCCCACGTGGCTATTGGCAAACATAGATGCGCCAGGTTGTTTATTAAAGATTATCTAGTGATGCTAAATATAGATACGTCTGCAAGTTGAGATCCACCACGGGGCCCAAATCGCGTGTTGCGCGTGCTCGTATGCAAGGGGGCGTATGACCGTTGGAAGTGCCTACTCTACATACACCAACTAAGCTGAGCAAGCAGTATCATCCCTATCTTGTAGATTGGCTGGGTCGCTCTTGAAACATGGGATACCAGGCGACTGCTGTCTTGCAATCCAGGCAGGAATGCAGAGTATGGATGTTGTACTCACCGTGGAACCTCCACCGACAGACGAACGCAGGGCATGTGGGATGAGGGGTTTCAGAAACCACACATTGAGGAACGTTGCGAGGGATCGTTTCGGGATACTCCTATCTTTATTCGCTATCATGATTCCCGACCCGCGTGACGCTACAGCCGAGGAGCGCGCATCGAATGCGATGATCGATGAAAAACCGTGCAATCATATTTGCTCAACCGACACTACAAGTACCCCGGGTTTCTGGAACATCGCCGGACCGGCAATTGTCACTACTGCACCTCCGCCTCAACCTATACGCAACTCCGTACCAGACGGGCTGGAGGTTCTGTCTACTACTGGATATATGTCGGCGTCGAACGTATCAAAGGCGGGGGATCCACCACCGAAGCCACAGCAACCGTTAGCTGGCATGATCCCCTGGGACAAGGAAGCCGAGCAGAAGATGGCGGTCAAGCATGATGACCAGGGTGAAGGCCGAGGCAAGAAGCGACGACGGTGGGCCTGGACTCTCGGGGTCGTCGTAGTACTGGCCCTGGTCACAGCGCTGGGCTTGGGTCTGGGGCTCTCCATGAGAAATAAACGCCTCGAGGAATCGTCGGATGGTACGGGGAGATCAGGCGCGTAAGTCGGTTCACGGGCACGAGAGCCTCCGGGCAACTTACCAAGATGGACCATTCGCTGGCTTCATGGCGACTAACCTAACGCATTCATTGCAGAACATCCGGTGGCACGTCCTCTGTACCGACGGTATGTATTCCCGTGGAATTCCTCCGAATCACATCCCAACCCGTACGCTTTCATCAACTGGGTGCGGCACAAAACAAATAATTGCCGTCTAACCTATCTGCTCGACCCCTGATGCGGGGTCCGGTGGTAGGATCCTTCTCGAGCTGACCTCTTTCCCGTACCAGACCTCCAACGCACCCCCAAGACCAAGACCCTCGGACACCGCCCCGCCCTGCCCGGGCGCCAACAACACCGCCTACACGAGCACGGCCCACGAAGGCAGCACGCAGTACCGGCGCATCTGCGGCATCTCGTACGACGGCAACGACATCCAACCGCAGGTGGCCGAGACCATGGGCGATTGCCTATCGCTCAGCTCCGGGTACGCCGGAGGCGGCGTCCGGTGCGCGGGCGTAGTTTGGTACGACGCGGGCCCGCAGGGGACGGACCTGAACTGGTGCTGGCTGAAGCGGAGTATGGACAGGGCGGTGCTGACTTACCGGGACTCGGCTCAGACGGCGATACGCTTATGAGCTTGTGCGGTGGGCGGTGAGCTCACGCCTCTCTTCTTATCGATGCAGATTTGGGAGACATGCTGAAGTGGAAGGCCAAGCAAGTCCATTGAGAGTTAGTTGGCGAGGGGCCACTCAAGAAGCTGGATCCTTCAATTATCCGAATGCAAGGTAGCCATTGCTCATGAAATGGGCAATTGGATTGATTGGTGATATCCCAGACACCGATTGCTCTTCAACTGTTATGAATCATGTAGACAAGGACGCGGAATCTGACCGGTCTAAAATCCGAAAGTACGCTTGCTCGTTGCTCTATTCTAGGGCATGATTACAAATCTAGATGTTCGGTTGACCTCTACTTCCGTGGGCACTCTACGGGGACGCCCCGATCCTCCAGCCGACCTTGACCAACGTCTCGCAGTTCTGCTCGGTGCTGTTCCGCACCAAGTCCCGGTCGAGCTCGATGTCGCCCTGGGGGTGCAGCGTCACGACGGTGCTGCCGCCGTACTGGAACTTGCCGACGCACTGGCCCCTGCGCATCTGTGCCCCAGGATTCTCGAGGCCGTCGACGTAAATAATGCTGCCGACCAGCATGGCGCCGATGGCCACTACGGCCACGTGCTTGCCTGTCCCCGCCTGCTCCACCATCATGACGCTGCGCCGGTTCTCGCAGAAGACGTCGAGCGTGCCGCTCTGGTTGATGGCCTGCGGGTTGACCGTGTAGTACGTCCCCGGGATCTCCTCGACCGACTGCACCGTCCCGTCGACGGGCGCGTGCCAGCGGTGGTAGTCTTGGGGCGCGAGGCGGTGGATGGCGACGGTGCCGCCCTCGAAGAGCTTGGCCTTCTCCGCACTGCCCAGCAGCCGCTCGATCGTGAAGCCGGAGCCCTTGATCCAGTACTGCGTCGCCAGGTCCACGGTGGGGAACACCGACAGGCGGCAGTCGGCGACCGAGGAGACGACGCGGGGGTTCTCGGGCTCCGCGATGGGCCGGGCGTCCTCCCGGATGGCGCGCGAGAAGAAGGCGTTGAAGTTGGGGTACTTTGCCGGGTCGGGCTCGACGAGCTGAGCGAGCGAGTCCTCGAGCGCAAAGGACTTGATAAACGGCAGGATGTGGTTGACCGACTCGGGCCGGTCGTAGGCCTCGCCCATCTTGCGGCTCTCCTTCTCGAGGTACTTCTCGGTGCGCTTCCAGTGCAGGAACTTGGCCTGCTTGGAGCCGTAGAAGAGCAGGTGCATGCCCAGGCGCACGTAGATGCTCATGGCCTCCCACGACTTCTGGCCCGTCTCGCGGTCGATGACGTAGTTGCCCAGGTGGTAGCTGTTTTCGAGTTCTTGGATGTCGATGTGGTGCGGCAGGTACTTCTTGATCCAGCTGTGCGTCTCGGGCGTCTCGGCGTTGCCGTGGATGTGCTCCAGCGGCGACTCGTGGTGGTCGTTCACCGCGGCGTCGGTCAGGTCGCCCAGGGCCTTCTCGCTGCTGTGGGCGTCATCGTGGACGAGTTCTTGTATTTTCGAACCCATGGCGAGTTGTGTCTAGTGTCGAAAGTGTGTGTGTATAGAATCCGGTGCTGTGAGGGAAAGAAGGGAGCGCCCAACCGCAAGTTCGAGATGTGAAGCCATGTTGTCGCGGGTATATGGTGTCCAGTCTCCGCGAGGAATTCAACTACGTCACGACGGTAACCTGCTTTGCTGAGTGAGCTAGCCCAGAAGCTGGATTTCTAGTCGCCGGGCAAAGCTGAAATACTCCGTTTGAGCTGGCAGATTGGGAGCTAAAGGTAGACTAAATAGCCCTAACTGCCCAAGTCGAGTTCAGCTGCACGCGAGCAAAGCACGTGGGCTCCGTGATGAATTGTCTGTATGGAGAACCTGCAGCATGCAGCCGAGTTTGTTAGTGGGCAAATTCCCGGTTCCTTGGAAAGCCATGTTGTGTTGGTAGCGCTACCGCAGGGACGGACGGTTAGGGGCGGGGGTAAGCCTCTTGGCTCCCAGCTTCAGCGGTCGACCCCTGCCAAGATCCCCCTCCATCGCCGATGAAGGCTTGGCTGACGGGCGGCTGAGCGAGGGGCAAGATAGGCTACGACGGAAGTTGGATCTACTGTCGCTCTGGACGATCAGGTCATCAATATTGAAAATAAGAGACAGAATCTCAACATGGTCCCCGTGTCTCCGTTCTATGTTCGGCGAAGTCGCCGTCCCGCAGACGGCCCGGTCGCATCACACAACCTTAAGATCCCGTCGGTAAGAACATTGAAAAGAGACACCCGACCGACCAGAACCGCCAGTGCTTAACCAGGCATTGGCGGGTCTACAACGGCCACACGTCCAAGTTATTGAAAGAGACACAGAGCACCACTGTCAAACAGGCCATATTTACGCAGAGGCCGCCCCGTACACAAGACACTCAAGGTAGTAAGCGGCTAGCATCCGCGCCGTGGCGGCAGTCCGGCTTCCATGGCTTTGTACGCTCATCTACAGGATACCCATTTCGGCATCAAAGTACGCGATCATGAGTCCGATAAGCGATCCGCAATCCATCATCACCCGTCCGGCTGGGATGCCGCCAAGGCCTGTAGAATTTTCCATTTCTTACTTCTATTCGACTGCCTGTCTAACTACCTTCCCATCTGTTGTTGTTTACATTCGGCCAGTCCGGAGTCTTGCCAAAGACATTCCTCACCCCGTCCTCGTAAGGCCGCGACATGCGCATGTCCAGCGCCACCACGACTCCAATCTGGGGTATCAAAGTCTTCCACGGCGTACCAGCACCGATCACTCTTCCTTCTGCGCCGGTATTCAAGATTGGAGGATTTCGTGGCAAATGAACCTAGGCATTATGGGCGGCATCTAGACCGAACTACTGTGCGCGGCAGCCGCTCAATCACGCATTCCATAATTCCAACGACATGTCCCTTTTTGGCCACCAACGTGCATAAAAGACGAGAGGAAGTGCTCATGTCGCAAGCCACGGCGCACTTCTTCGAGCTGAACGCACCCGCGTGCCGTGTGAGCTCAGCTGGCTGCTGGACCTCTTCCGTGCGCCACCATCCCCGCTGAGGCTCGCAAGAGACTCTGAAAAGATTCATGTCGCATCCAATAGATTTCAATATCGACCAGCCGCATACATGAACTGAGTGGTTGCTTCTTCATGATAGACCAACACTGGCGTACTCCGCCGTATGGGATACATCCGACCGCGGCGTATTGCATACTTCATCTGTCGGATTCGAAAGTAGCAATACATTACAGCAATGGAAGGCATACTGCAGAACCGAAGTGAGTAGGATGCGGAGGCCCCGAACCAGAAGACCAACCTACCCGTTATGTTGGCAGATGGAAGGACGGTGGCTGGCCTGGCTCCCCTATTCGGCCCATCGTTACTCTATCTAGAAAGGATGCCGAAACAGAGCTGAGAAGACCAAGAACATCTCTCTGTCCATTTATGTGACTGATTTCCTTTCCGACCCGGAAATTGAGATTGAACCACTGAAGGAGCTCTATCTCTTATAATTCTCCCCTTCGCCATCTTCGCCCAAGATGGAAGAGAGCAAAAGCAAGATTTCCGCGACGAGCATGCTGGGTCTCCGGAAGTTACCTCTAGGTAAGCGGTTCGCTTCTCTCTGTCGTTTCCTCGTGACCACTCGGCTCTGACCACAATCCCAGGTCTAGGAAAGCGTCGTTCACGTTCTCGTACATCTTCTATCTCATCCAAGCAGTCCACCGAAGAGCTATCGTCAGGTCCGGCCATGGCCGCGGTAATCACCAACGGCAATTCGGGCTCTCCCCTCAAACAACCTGTCAAGGATGCCCCCCAACCTCTGTGGTCGAGGTGAGCCAGAGCAGCGACTCCAGCCCGGTTCGGAATGAGCGGCAGCAGCAACAGCAGCACCACCATGTCGAGACACGCACCACGTCCGACGAGCAACGAACAGTCACCATAAAGCACACCTTGACCGTGAGGGTGTACGAGGAGGCCACTAAGGTCCGGAAGAGGATCGTTCGTGAAGTCCACGACGTGGACGACGGACACTTTGATTATGTCACTCTCGAGTCCTACCTCGCCTTCATCAGCGATGGGCGCCTGTTCCACATGCCCAAGAAGGGCAGCCGGTGGGATCGCGTCCTGCAAGAGGCCGAGTTCTTCGGGCTTCTGATTGACGAGTTCTCGTCCACAGTAGGGGATCTCGTCTCCGAAAGTGCTTTCGTTCGCGACACGGCCCTTGGAGGCTGCCAAATGCTTCTTGAGGTAAGTGTTATTTCTATTGTTAGTGACTCATGACCAGAATGAACTGACTTGTGAGAATAGCTGGGTTGCGACCAAGCCGAAGCCCTCGAGCCCACCTTCAATGTCCTGTACGAATTCGGCCACCTCCTAGGACACCTCATCCACCTTCGCGACCTCTTCACCGGCAACGAGACCATCACCCAGTCCATGAGCAACCTGTACGCGAGCCTCGTGCAGCTGATCGGCGACATCGCCGTGACCTACCGCCAGCGGATCAGCCGCCTCTCGTCGCGCAACAACGCCGTCTCCATCGACTTTGACAAGGAGTTCTCCCACCAGATCCGGGACGTCTGGACCCTGCGGTCGCGCCTCTTCGAACACATGTGGATCCGTGCCCTTCGAAACGAACAAGACGTTACCTCCAAGCTGACTGCCCTCCGGGGCAAGCTCGCTCCCAGCACCAGCAGCGAAGAACGATCGCAGCTGCTGTACGGCCGCATCGCCGAGAAGGCCGAGCGGGCGGAGGGGACCTGCGAGTGGGCCGAGGACGAACTTGTCGACTTCCTCGAGAGCGGGGAGGACTTGCTGGCGATCACGGGCAGCCCCGGCTGTGGCAAGAGTGTCTTGTCGGCCTGGCTGCGCGAGCGTCTGCAGAGGCCCATCCATGTAGGCCGGAACAGGATGAAGTTTGAGACGTTCGGGTTCGCATTTGGTAGGACTCATTCATCTCCTAGCATACCACAGTTCTATTGCACTTCATCACTGACTATCACACAGCAAGCGACAACCCCGAGGAATCCACCACGTTGGCCTTCCTCAAGAGCATGGCCTCCCAGCTCTTAGCGATCAATGTCGGCGATGCCAGACTCCTGCAGAGGCTGATGCGTTCATTGGACGAGTGGGACTTGAAGAGGGATGCCGGCAAGCTCGAGACCGACCTCTGGGCTGCCATCGAAACAGGGCTCGTCGCCATCAACGACCGAGACGTTCCCGCCGTGATTGTCCTCGATGCCCTCGATGAAGTCGCGGACGGAGATGCGAAAGCCTCCATTCTCTCGGAAAAGCTCCGCGTCATCGCTAGTAAGCTCTCACAGGTGCGCGCCGTCACTTTGTCGCGATCGACGACGCAGCCCGCCAAGCCGGGGGTCCGGCACTTCAGCACCACTCCCAACCACCTACGGGAGGACATCCGGGCATATCTGCAAGCCTGTCTATCCACCACCACCGGCCTCTTCTCCAAGCAGTCACGAGACAAGCAGCAAGCTTTCATGTCGCTTGTCGAGTCCCGCGCCAACGGCTCCTTTCTCTACGTCTATCTGATTTCGAAGCTGTTCACGGCTGGAGCCGACTTTGACACTGTGAACAAGTCGCTCAGCTCCAATGCGCTCAACCCCCTGAAGGAGCTACTGGCCAAGGTCAACTTCAAGGACTCCGGCATCAGCCGACTGTTCACATTCGTCATAGCCGCCCAGCGACCCCTGACGGTAGGGGAAATGGAAGACATTTTG
Organism: Apiospora aurea; assembly: GCF_038362705.1. NCBI lineage: Eukaryota > Fungi > Ascomycota > Sordariomycetes > Amphisphaeriales > Apiosporaceae > Apiospora > Apiospora aurea. The sequence continues at coordinate 80,184 of NW_027117389.1, forward strand.
AGCGTCGACTTGGCGGAACGCAAAAAGGCCACTTCGTCTGTCGAACTGGCAAAACTGGTCAGCCAAACCGCTGGTCTCATCGCCATCCGAGACGGCGTTCTCCGCTTCAAGCACGCATCCATCCGCTCGCACGTCCTCGAGCAGCAGTGCGGTCAGGCTTTGCCTTCGCTCAAGGATTGCCACCGTCAACTGACCATGACGTTGCTCCTTTTTGCCCGCATCCATCTGAGCCGGCCTCACGACCCGTGCCTGGACGGCGCCGACTCGACATTGGTACACCAGGTCTTCCGAACGCACCACATCATGGAATACGTCGTCTACCGCTGGGTGTCCCACTTCCGACGCTCGTCCCTGGTCGGGAAAGCCGATGAACTATCGCTGCCTTCCGGGTTCAAGGAAATCTTCCCCGAGTCGACCTTGCTGAGCCTCCTCGAATGGTCCACGTGGCAAGAAGACTCTACCGACGCGATCCAACGACACGAATGGGCCCTCCGCATCCGCTCGCCATGCCTGGGCGAGAAGCACCCGTCCGTCCTCCAGGGGCTGATTGCGCTCGGGTCATTGTACCGGGACCGATCCGACGCGCACAAGGCGAGTGAGTGCTTCTACAAGGCCTGTACGGTAGGCCAAGTCATCCTCTTCAAGTTCAGCCCTATCGTGGTGAGCTGCACCACCTTGTTCCTCACCTGCTCCGAACACATCTCGTTCACAAGCCGGACCACCCTCTGCACCTACCGCGAGGAGATGGTGCGGTTCATGATCGAAGTGTGTAAGGGCCAGCACGGGGCTCATAGTGACGCCGTCATCCGCTGGTACAAGGTGTTGGCCCAGCTCTATGTGGACATCCGGGAAGAGTACATGGCGGCCATCATCTACAAGGAGCTCCAAGAGATTATCGTCATCCGTTGCGGCCGCGACTCGAAGGAGGCGTGGGCCGTGCGGAAGAGCCTCGCGGGCCTGAACATCGTGCTCAAAAAGGACGACGGGTCTCGCAGCATAGGCCAGGTAGAAGAGACGTTCTTCGGGTCCGTCGAGGATCTCGAGAGCACGGACGAGATGCGCATTACCATCCTGCTCCGCCTGGCCACCACGTACGAGGCCGAGTGCAAGCTGCTCTTGGCCGAGAGACTCTACCTCAGCCTCTGGCAGTCCATCTCTCACGCCTGCCGCCATAAAGCTACGCTTGAACTACGTCTGTGCCATATCGACATCGCGATCAAGTACGTGCGCTTCCTCGAGCGGCACCAGCGCGTCGACGAGGCCCGCAACATCCTGCTCTGTCTGTGGGCCGAGTACGAGCACCAGCACTTCGAGTCGCAGACGATCATTGTGCACCTCAAGGAGCTGGCCTTGGTCTTCAAGGCTTTCGGGCTGCTCACCATCTCCATCTCGATCCTCAAGCGGGTCTGGTGCTGGTTCCAAGAGAACAAGAAGGCCGAGGACGAGGAGGCCGTCTCGACCACCGTCATTATCACCGAGGTCGTCGAGGAGATAACCGCAAGTTCGAGGCCAAGTCGACCAAGGTGGCGCTCATCTTTCTCCTCGCCTTCGACGAGGGCTTGGCCGTGCATCATAACAAGGACTCCGTGTGCAGCTTCTCGCACTTGATGGCGGAGCTCCTCATGGAGTCGCTGCTGTACGAGCAGTACACCGCGGTCGTCTGTAACTTCAGCGACAGCACCAACATCGAAGTCGTGCTCGAGCACGCTGCGCGCCTGCGGTACGCCTGGCTTGCGCGCGGCCGCACCAGCCTCGTCAACCTCCTGGACAAAAAGGTCTTCACCCTCTTCATGGCGCGGTACGGCCAACACCTGGGCGATACCAAAGAGGCCGCCGCGTTCACCCTGTATGTCGCGCTGCTGGCCGAGATCGGCACCGCCACCAAGTCCGACCGGGCCACGGTCGACTTCGCCCTCCTCACCTGCCGCGCCGTCACCGCCGCCGTCCGCACCCAACTGGTCGAGGAGAACGACTACGCGAGCGCCCACGCGGTGGCCGGCTGCGGGTTCCGGTTCGCGGAGGCGCAGCGCTTCTACCACCGCCGGCGCGAGTGCCTGGTTTACGGGTACCGCCTCGCGGAGCTGCTCGCGGGCCACGGCATGCCGAACTGGAAGTCGGCGGACGCGGGCCTGAAAAAGAAGTTACAGGGCGCCAGCAAGACGACGCTGCAGCTCGTCATGGCGGCCATGAAGGAGTCTGGCGTCGAGCCGGTCAATTTGCGCTTCGATGATCTGTCTAACTTGATTCATCTCTTGTACGAGCAGGAGAACTACGAAGAGCTCGAGGTAAGCACGGAACCCCCTTTCGAACCCCCAACTACAAACTTGCTGACATCCTCTGACCTCCAGCGCATCCTCCTCTCCCTCTGGCGCTCCCGCGAAGTGCAGCGCACCTGGTCCTCCGACGTGGTCCTCCGCATCGGCTCCCTGCTCGTCGAGGCCCACGCCCGCGTCCCCGGCCACCTCGATCGCGCCCTCGAGCTGTGTGAGACGATGTACTACAATGTGCGGCAGTCGCGCGGCGGCTCATCCCCCAAGGCCCTGGACCTCGGCCGCCGGCTCGCGAGCCTGCTACAGTACACGGGCCGCGCGCGCGAGGCCGGCCGCGTGCATGAGCGGATTTTGCACGATTTGGACGAGATGAACAACGGGTACGAGGACGCTGGTTGTGGGCAGAGGGCGTTGGAGGTGAGGAAAGAACGCATGCGGGCCGCGGCGGAGACGCATCTTGAGGGGATGCGGATGTGTGGATGGGGCGGCAGCGGGAGCGGAAGTAGCAGTCCAGCGACGCCTACCTCACGCCAGCGCTCCACGGCTGACTTGTACCAGCGTCTCGCTGATCGCTACGGCAAGCTTGGTGTGCCCCCGGTCGACAAGTGGGAGGGCAAGAGCGTGCTCGAAAACGGGAGCAAGGGCCATGTCGAGTTCGGATCGGTGTCTTGGGTCCTCGACGTCACAGATGATGAAAGAAAGGACGCCGGCGAGAGCGCAGGTCTTAAGAGGGACTCGATCGGTCCGGCCAAGCAGCGATGGGGCTGCTGGGGGAGGGGTCCTGAGGCGCAGCTTGTTCGATGAGAGTGAGAACGGTGGACTACTACTATATTTCCTTACCTCGATGATTATATGACTACTCCTAGCCATAATACAGGCTCCTTGGTTTGCTCTCTTTGACCCACACCATCCCATATACGCATCGCAACCCTTGTGCCAGTATAACACAGCCGACCTGCTGCACAGCCCACTCGGTCTAAAACGGTATGAAGTCGAATCTCTAAGTCCATGTCATCGTATCCGGGCTCGTGCTCGTTACCTCGAGCGAGCGAGTACCGACAGCACTTACATAATGGAAACCGTGACCCATAATAGATAAGGTTAGCTTCGGATCTCCACGCCTCTTCAACATGACATGTCCGGCTTGGGATCTATTGCAGCAACTATAACGTTCGCCTGGACTTTCCTCAAGGGTAAAAATGAATGTCCGAATGGGAGTTGATATCTACGGGTCGGCCGGCCCGGGTACCGAGGACTTGGAAGGTTACCCCGACCATCGGAGCTGGACGCTGGTAGAGTAGACTCTTGCACTGCTCACTTACATACGCCAACTCCAATAAAGTCTGACCTTCCCCTGCTAAAGACGACAAACCACATCTGAAAGGCTCGAGCAAACATCATTGGCATCATGTCTTCCCAAGTTAAGCTGCCCGAACCTTTTGCGAGCATCCCGCGGGAGTCGTTCCTCTTCGGACCGTCCCCGATCCAACACCTGCCCCGCATTTCGGCAGAGCTCGGAGGCAAGGTGCAAGTCTACGCCAAGCGCGAAGACTGCAACTCGGGTCTCGCTTACGGAGGAAACAAGACTCGGAAGCTCGAGTAAGTGCAGTCGATCCTCTTTAAGTCATATTACAGTTCTGTTTGCTGACACTGGTGACAGATATTTGGCCGCCGAAGCCCGGGCGCAGGGCGCCGACACCCTCGTCAGCATCGGCGGCGTGCAGTCGAACCACACCCGACAAGTAGCAGCCGTGGCCGCCAAGCTGGGCCTGCAGTGCGCCCTCGTGCAGGAGCACTGGGTCGAGTGGTCGGACCCGGGCTACGACAAGGTGGGCAACATCCAGCTGGCGCGGCTGATGGGCGCCGACTCGCGCCTGGACCCCTCCACGTTCGGCATCGAGCACAAGGCCACGCTCCAGAAGCTCGAGGCCGAGCTCGCGTGCAAGGGGCGCAAGACGTACTACATCCCCGCGGGGGCGTCGGACCACCCGCTCGGCGGCCTCGGCTTCGCGCGCTGGGCCTTTGAAGTGGCGGCCCAGGAGGCCGAGATGGGCGTCTTCTTCGACACGGTCATCGTCTGCGCCGTCACGGGCTCCACGTTCGCCGGCATGGTGGCGGGTTTCAAGCTGGCCGAGAAGAAGTGCGGGGCGCTCCCGCGGCGTGTCATCGGCGTCGACGCCTCGGCCACGGTGGAGCAGACGTTTGACCAAGTCCTGCGCATCGCCAAGACGACCGCGACCAAGATCGGGCTCGACGGCGACAAGGACATCACGGCCGACGACATCATCCTGGACGACCGGTACCACGGCGGCGTGTACGGCGTGCCGGACGCGCAGACGCTCGACGCGATCCGGTTCGGGGCGCGGACCGAGGCGTTCATTACAGATCCCGTGTACGAGGGCAAGAGCCTGGCGGGCATGATGGACATGATCCGCAAGGGCGAGCTGGCGGAGGGGAGCAACGTGCTCTATGCTCATCTGGGTGGCCAGCTGGCTCTGAATGCCTACTCGGCGATTCAATAAGCCAGAAGCAACGGAATATCGGAATAGTAATAAGATGTTTGATTACGCTTGATTATGGACACATGGACACTAGTCTGCACAGTAATAGTGGATATCTGGTTGTCTCACTCCAGCATCACAGGATGCCAGATGATGCCGAGTATTTAGCGCTCTGGGATTTTCGATACATATAGGCGATGACTCTTTTCTGGCATAGCCCAAATAGTTGCCATCTTGAGTTGGCTTCTACCGGCTCTCGCCAGTCTAGTCGGCTCTGGAATGGACAGCTGAGTGTTTACATACCGAGATCATGGCTGAAGGATAGGTGCTTTGTGTCTTTGGGTTGAGCAACAATATCTAGTGAATAAACGAAGGTGCGGCCGAAAAGCCCCCCAATGCATGATGACTCGGTTTCATTTATGTCCAGACTCCAGACAGGCACCCACTGCCACTCGATGAGAGAATGTGTGCTGTGGTGTCTATAAAGAGCGAATCGCCCTGACTTGCTCAGATTGGCGTGGACGGGTCCGGTCCGACACTCTTTTCACGTATAGTAGACATTTGATACCAATCCACCACAGGTGTGATAGGGGATTCCAGTATATGTTTAAAAGTATCTTAGCATCTAGTTTATGCCTCAGCCCCTGGCTTTATTGAATTGGCCTCAACACAGTGTCTGTATTTACTCCAGGGTTATACACACTAAAATGAGAAAGCGCTGTTCTGCAGTCTGGATTGATTTGTGCAGAATCCCGGTTATCAATGGTACAATAGCGAGATAATAGGGCAGATGGCAGTTTCTCTTATATACTGCGACTTGACTTCCCTAAAACTATACATTGGCTGACTACTATAAACACATACGTAGCCGCCCAGCTCCCTCTCTGGTCCTAACATAGCGCCTATGACGTGGCTACTTGGGACTGTCAAAATTACCTGACGAATCGCGAACCCTGCGGCACCAAGTGCCAAGACGTTTAGACGCTGCCAACCCGGATTCCCGGCACCACCCCAAGCGCTCAGCTTAGGGGCCAGGGGCTGAGCAGCCCAAAAGCAAACAAGGACCGCCCGCAAAGCCTCCACAACCCCAAAGCTTGGCACTTTGTCCACGTAAGGACGCGCGCTTGCCAAGAGCTAAGGGGACCAGAGTCGTTCCAGCTTCCCGGGGTAATTACAAGGGAAAACCCGCGAGCCGCCGTCTCCCCAACTTTTTTGTCCTTCTGGTTCGCAAAACCACACGACAATGAGCCGCTACAACCAGGAAATGCCGAAAAGCGGCGGCAAGTCGGGCTCGCGGCTCGCCTTTCTTCGCACGAAAAGGGTTCTCGTCACGCTGTCCCTTCTTGTCGTCGTCGCCGTTGTTCTGATTGGTATGTTCGTATCGAGGCTCGAGTCGGATCAGGCGAGCTTACAAGATCTCCGCAAAGCGCTCGGTGCGAGCAACGTTTTTGCAAGTCATGACGGCAACAAATCCAAGCCAGCAGAAGGTAATTACGTTCCTCTGCCCAATCGTTCCCCCAACCCCAGGTTCGCGACACAGAAACTGATTCGCAACAGTGACGGCACCCGCCGACAGACGTCAATTCCCGGGAAGCATCGCCAATGGCACCGCACTCCGCATCATGCCCCTCGGGGCCTCTACCGTCCGCGGCGAGAACTCGCCGGGCAACACCGGCTTCCGTAAGCCCCTGCGCGACGCCCTCGTGGCCCTCAACGTGTCCGTCAATATGGTGGGGTCGCAACAGGTGGGCGACTTCGTCGACAACGACGTCGAGGCCTACCTGGGCGTGCGCGTCTCGCAGGTCCACGAGCGGTCCAGGCCGGCCGTGCAGCAGTACAAGCCCAACGTGTTCATCATCAACGCGGGCATCAACAACGCCCTGACGAAGTTCGAGCTGGACACGGCGGGGCAGGGCATGGGCAAGTTCATCCGGGATTTGTTGCAAATGTCGCCGCGCGCGCTCGTCGTGCTCAGCACCCTGACGCCCAGCCGCGTGCCCCACTGCGAGCCGCTGATCCAGGACATCAACCAGCAGTTCCTGGACCTGTACAACCGGCTCAAGGTCGAGGGGCTGCCCGTCGTAGTCGCCGACGTGCACCACGCCACTGCGAAGGACCCCGACGCCCTCCAGCTGTCCGACATCACCAGCGACGGAACGCACCCCACGGGCGCAGGGTATGAGCAGATGGCCCGCATCTACACCAAGGCCGTTCAGTGTGCCGACGAATCGAATTTCCTGCAGGTCCCAGTGCCCCTCGCCGGTGTCCCCGACGACGGTGCCTCACCTGCGGCGGCTGCGTCGTCGGCGCCCAAGCTGGCGAGGCACAGTGCGGCCCACGAGCAGAGGCGGCGGTTCCTGCACATGAAGCGAGAGTTGTGCATCACGTCCAATCCAAACCTGTGGGGCAAGGTCTAGCCGCGGTATGGTCTCTTGTTTCGCTGGCGAAACGGTTGGATGTTTTGCCGCACTTGGCATGATATTCGACCGGTGGATGTGCCCTGTCACATACTAGCCCGGTCGGTCTCCTCGTATGGGGGTTGGCAGGAATACTCCAAAACATGCCGACATCACGAAGAGCAGGAAGAGGTTTCCCCATAAGCTCGGACTGGAATTACGAACCTCTGGAGGAAAAGCGATCTTTGCTACAGCAAAGCCAGGATGTCTTCCTGGTCGAGGGCTCTACGGAAGGGCTCCGAGGGGCGTCTGCCCGACGAGGTCCTCTCCTCTGATTGCTTGGATGCCGGTCCATCGGGCCGCCGGAGTGGATTTGTTCAAGCTCGGCCCACTCCACTGGAGAAGAGGAAGAGAAAAGCATCGCATGGTACCATGGCTCATCGCCACTGACCAGCCGCCCAATCACTTCGTTGTGCCCCTCCCTCTACAGAACAGGTCTCACGACTGCAAAACCTGGTAGTCGAACCTTAGCCCAGGCACCCTGTCCTGTCTCTATTGCGCTTCGTTCATTAACTAAACGAAGGTGATGTATTGGGGATAAGTCGGAAACCTTCAAACCATCAGGCCCTCCACGCGGAGGGGGAAGAATCTACTCTGGCGGCGTTTGAATTGTTCTGCCTTTGTAGATTTGATAAGATAGCAAAATAGCTATATGTACTACCATAAATGTTGTGAATTCGGACCATACAAGATTTTCAAACTACCTTAATCACCATCGAATGCGTTTGTCAGCGAATCGAGTACGGGTTTCTCAAAGATATGGTAAGATATTGTGTATTGATTCCATAAGTCCCATCCCAGGTGTACCATGCATTAGTAACTATCCTACACCCACCCCCCATCTCTCAAGCGCAAGTGAAAATGCAATGCACGCCCAGTATCGCAAGAGACAGCCTCCATCCCTTTCCCTTCCCCTATAGATTAGAAGCACGTCGTCATGCGTCTCAACGTCCGTGGATTCCTCTCGTCTCTCCCTTGCTGCTCCAAAGCTGCGCGCTTGAGCCTGCTTCTGCAGTCGACACAGGGGATGGCCATGTGTAGTGTGCGGTGCGCCGGGGCCGGCATGGTGCCGATACAGTTGATGCCGTAGGCCATGGCCCCGCCGCAGCGCTCGAGATTGCTGTTGGCCGTCTCGCGGCAGCCGCAGGCCCAGAGGACTTCGGGGTGGTAGCACATGACGCCTGCTCTCGTTTATAAGCGGTGGGTTTCGCTTTTATTCGTCTGTATATGGCTTCTTTGGAACTGTCCCAAGAAGCCCAAGAAAGACACAGAAGCTGATAAGAGAAGCGCAGAAGGAACGGGAAGAAAGGAAGACAGCGGGTAGAAGAGAAAACGCGACACTACAGGCTCGCTGTCTTATGAAGGAGAAAGATGGAAGACGACTTGAGATTGTCGCCGGCTTTGCAGCCGAAGCTTCCTGTATCTATAAGAACGCACTCGCATGGCTTCTATTGTTTACCAAAAAGCCTGTTTCTAGACCAAGGAAGATTGTGTTCTTTATCTATAAACTCAGGATCGCACAGCTTCTATTCTCTCCCGGGCATAAAGGTTTTGCCCCTGACGGTGGACAATGCAGATTGTATATTCTTAGCGGCTTGTGACTCTGTGCACAATGCTGGAAGCTAAATGGAAGGAATGGTGCTGTTCTAGCGCCCTAGGGGTAGCAAACAAAGGCGGTTCTATTTACAGTCAACACCTCTGTTTCAAGGGGAATCAGTAATCAGGGCACCGCCTCAAACGTCCCTCGAAAGCGGCATATGGGTCCAGAGCAGTCGGGGAAGCTGATCTCCTTATTAGTCTCTAGAGACCCTGCAGATACGATGACGTACCCCTGCCCTCCCTTGAAGAAGGAACATGCACGCTACAGATTCGGACATATACTAGTGGCATTGAAAACGTGACGTGACAGCTTGGGGATGTTTACCTATGTTTTCATATCGCGGCATTGCAAACTGCAAGGATAATACTCATTGGCACCCCCTGTAGTTTGCAAATTCCGAGAGCTGGGTTTGGACTCATGTCTGCTATATACGTTACATACATTCGAGTGGCTTCAACTACGACACAGGTACAACCCTTCAAAAATGAAAACTGACAATTATGGTAAGAAATATCCCTCGCATTCCATATTTCACTACCATCCCCATCTCGAATACCAAACGCCGATGAAAAACTCAGTCTCGGCGCTGACCAGTGAGACTGCGTCTAGAACAGCAATTTCTTCAGGGAAAAGTTTATAGATATCTGACAACGATCAAGGCGAAAGGAGAGAAGAAGAAGAAACGAAAGCCAAAAGAAGACGTATCCTACTGGGTAGGATGCATCGGGAATTGAGCCCGATGCGGGGGTCGAACCCGCAGCCTTGAGATTAAGAGTCTCACGCTCTACCGATTGAGCTAACCAGGAAGGTTCTTGTTGTTGTTGTTGTTGTTGAAGACCAGGAAGCTTATCGTGAGATTAGTTTGGTGTAGGTGACGAGATGGGGCGGCTTGGCTTGGGTTGATGAAAAGTGCTGTGGTGGGTGCCAAGGGGAATAAGTCAGGAACACAAAGTCTCTACGTAGAACCAAAGGATAAGTCCAGCAATTCTATATCATTTACATTTTTCACCATATATATCTTCGTGAATGACCGCTGCTGCTGGTGCTGCTGCTTCTGCTGCTGGTGCTGCTAGTGCTACTAATTACCACTCCTGCTTTCCTTGCCACAATAGTGCCGCATCGTTTTGTTTCCACCATGGCCATGATGCGTCTTTCCGCCACCAGCAGATGATTCTCCTTTGTCTTGACGGCACCCGCAATCAAGGTCCTCAACCTCTTCGAGGACTACATCGGTATCCATCTGGAAACTCAGGATCTCCGCGTTGAGCTGCACCACCGTCTCCTCCCACTCGTCGACGTCCCGCTGCCACTTCTGCATCTTGGCCTCGACTTCGGCGATGAGCCCCCAGTGCCGTGGCGTCGCGCGCACAAGTGGTGGCTGTTGTCGTCCTATGGTGTTGCCGTCCACAACGACCACCACCTCGCGATCGTAGCGGGCCTCGGGTAAGTAGTGGTCCGGACTGCGCGCGGGCGGCTTGTCAAAGTCCTTGGACCGCAGCGCCCGGGCGTGTAGGACAGTAAAGTGCTGCAGGTTCTTCTTGGCCTTGCGGACGTTCTCGCGCGCGTCGTAGAGTTCTTGTTCTACCTGCATGACGTAGTCCTCGGTGAAGGCCGAGCCTTTGTCTTCCGAGTACGTCGTTGGGACGCCGTCGACGTCTAGGTCTAGAATGCAGTGGTGATGGTTAGTAACAGTAGATGCACCATCGTCCCCCTGCACCGCGTCTCCTTTTTCTTCGTCGAGCTGGGTGTTATCCTTCTTCTCATCTTCTTCGGGAACCGCGACAAAATCCTCGTAGGGCGTGGTCTTACAGGGAGTAGAGTGCCCATACAAAGAAGGTGCGAGGGTGTACAGGTTGTCTTGATCTGGCTTGATGATCGTAGGCTGCCGACTGGCCTGGCTGGACCAGGAAGACGACGATGTGTTGGAGCGAACCGAGCCAGAAAGTGACGACAATCCAGAGATCCGCGATAGGTTGCTCTCTACCTTCCTCAGTCGCCGTTCCACCCTCGGTATCATGTTGCGGCTGTGTAATGACGCCATCACGTCCATATTTGGTAATCGTATGCGTAAGCGTGTATGCTTTCGGTTGTTAGGGGTATGTCCATCCTGCGAACAATGCGTATTATTCATGTACAGAATGAGTGTGAACGCCATAAAACAAGGGTGGGCGGCTGTCTCGCTATATAATGTGGTGTGTTCTGAAAGCGACCAACATCTGCCTTTGTTGGCTTGTGCGAGACAAAGACATGGTGTTTTACCATTTTCGGGAGTCTAGACGCTGTATCTTGGAAATCCAGACCACCATGTGTTGACACTGGGTGACATCAATTCCATGTGCGATTCTTGCCTGAGCGGCATATTGGATGAAAGGAGTTTGAAACGCGTATGCCTCAACAACGTGTCAGACATGTACGGTCATCCTTAACACAGCATTCCGTCTTTCTTCATGAAGCTGGCACCTTCGGGTGTTTGTACCGTAAATTTACCGCTCCTTAGTAAGAGCGATGAGTTGCCGGGTAGAGGTAAATAGCTGTTCCAAGTCCTTCTGCTGGTTTTGCTCCATCCCCCCCCTTGTTGGCAATCCCACGAATGTAGTCGTCGTTGGGTACATGCCTGGTCTCATCTGTCGAAGCGCCTAAGTAGACCGTGTCGAACCCGGTTGCCAGCTTGGACAGGCGACGGACTGTTGAGCTTCTCCAGTCGTCTGGCGGCCGAATCGGGCCCTTGTAAGCTCCGGCATCAGGTCCGGCGATGGTTCCCATGCATCTCAAGAACCGGGAGCGCAACGGGTACCTGCGGATCATGTGATGCAGGACCCGGATCCGGACCAGCAGGGGTAGCAACAAATGAGGCTTGACGGACAGTCCCGTACTGTTTCTGGCATTTGACCTTTTGCGACTGCAATTGCAGCGGCGGTACGAGGTCCGCGGCCTTTGGCGCACTTTACACAGCCAATTTGCAGTCAAGGGGGCCGCAACTTGGCCTTGGATTTAGGAAAGCCTTTCAGGAAGGCGACAGAGTGCGACCCGACGTTGGATGTGATCGGCATCGCGTCAGCGTTCCCCGGACGTGTGGGCCCGTAGACATTCCCCAGTTGGTGATTCGGGGGCGGTGGGTGGCAGGGATCTGTCAAGGAGGGGCCAGCGGCCATCCTACTCCGTACGGTCTGCTGAGAAATTCAGGGCTATCGGGTGACTATGCTCTTCCTCCATTCTTTTCTTTTGGGCCGCTCATTGCATTCGTCTCGGGATGGGACCCGACTGATATGGCATGCGTCTTGTTATACATGGTCAAGATTTGGATACAGGTACTACACACCGATCGCCAATGGCTTGTAACATTCCAGTAGCTGTTCGACTCATCCCAGCAGGCCAACTTCTACTTGCTCTGCTACCTAACCAAATGAGCGCGCGAAGCAACGGTCACATCAATAGCCGGAGAGGAAATCGGCTATTAGACGCCACATCGTACCCCGTCCAATGCGAATGTGCACTGAGCCAACACCACGGCTGGTCCCCTCGTCAGAGATAAGGGCATTCATTCCTGACGAGACGGCACGGGGGCCACGTCCTCTCTCCCTGCCGTTGGTTAGCCCTAACCTACTACACTACGTCGCGGCGTGCATGGTCCGCGTAGTATTGACATGCAGGCGCACACATGTACCGTCTCTCCAACGTGTCTCACTCTGATTACTTTTTCGTTTCCTTATCTCTCCGACCGAGGCAGCAAGCTGAACGAATGCGTATGCACGCACTTTTCTCTTCTGCAGTTTCTTCGCCCCAACCCAGCAGGTTGAAAGGGTCATCATCAGCTGTCCCGCACGCGTTTCCCGAATGATGATTAGCCGGATGTGGTGAGGCTTCAAGTACAGCCCTGCTGCATATGGATCTCGATACGGTCGGCGATCTTGTCACGGCGCTGGTGTCTACCTACGATGACGGGCTGGAGTGTTACACGATATGGCAGCGGAAGCAGTGGCAGGCGAGCCATTATCGAGGTCATTCCCGGAGTCGCGTGTCCGACAGTGGCAGCTGCGGATTGAATACATCGCTCATGGTATCGGCGTCCCGTTTGCGACAGGCCTACGACAGCGGCGTCGACGTCCTCGGCGATGCGTTTTCAACCGGCGACAGTAAGACACATCGCCACCATCGTTCCTTCATCTTGGCTTCTACCCCGAGTAACTGACTGTTGCGACAACAGAGCAATGTCGTGGAGCCCTTCAAGCCAGCCTCGAGATGCTGCAAGCGCACGTCGAGGCGCTGCACAGCGCTGCTCGGCGCGACAATGCCCCGCTGGGCCTGTTTGAGATGATTCGGGCCTCGGAGGCGGCGCGCATATCGTCGTTGCGCGCCCTCGCGGAGCAGTACCAGCGCGTAGCCGTGGGTCGCCTGGTCCCGCGCGAGCTGCCCATCCGGCAACCGCCCACGCGACGGGCGAGTGCCGTGTCCTCCTCTCTTGCCGAGGCAGATGCAGAGAGGGACTTGACTCCCGAGCTGCCAGACTTTGGCGGCGGCTCTCAGAGAAGGATCGGCAGTGGGACTGGTGTTGATGGTCAAGGAGGCGGGCCAGGGGAAGCAGGTGAGGAGGAGGACGAAGGCAATGGGAAGGATCCAGCCGCCACGCACAACGAGACATCCCACCACCCTGCCAGACCGAGCAACTCTACCTTCCAGTCGGGGCCGCCGTCGCCGCCGCCGACGCCCAAGGTGGTTCCACCGGACGACCTGCAATCGACTTGCACATCCGAGTTCGGGCCGCGGCCCCGCGCGAGCGTCTTTAGCGTCTTTTGTCCCGAGGCCATGAAGTACCAAGTGGACCTGCAGAAGGCCATGCCTTTATTTTCGTCATCGTCGTCGGCCTTTCGTCGGAAGAGGGACACTTGCTGCAGCCGGTGTGGCTACAGATGGGATGGAAACGGAAACGATGGCGGGTGCAGCAGAGACCCTAGGCCCTCTTCCAACAACCGCAAAAAGGCCGCCTTCGCCACGGCCATCAAGGACGGGTTCCAGCTGACGCCCAGGTTCCTGGGCAAGTCGCACTGCGGCGCGGGCGGGTTCGGCTGCGTCCTGTGTACCTCGAGCGGCAGGACAGATGTGTACGAGTCCGTCGAGAGGCTGAGGGACCACATCAACGCGTCGCATGAAAAGTGGCAGATGCTTCACGAGAGGGACATGGTCAACCGCTGAGGTGGCTTGGGTCGGATTTGTCTGAGCGGCAGACATTTTGTGTTGCCCCCTCCGCATGTGTGCGCCGTCCCCCATTCCTATCCTTTTCATTTTCTGTCTCTGGTCCTTTGGAATGCGGTTGGATTTCGGTTATCACGGCGCATGGTCGTTTAAGTGGTTGCCTTGGCCTGGGTTCCACCGGAGTGGCGATGTTGTATACTCAAGTTCTCCCAGACTACATTATGATGAGATCAGCAGATCTGCTGTCATCGATTTACTAATGTAATGGAGATGTGTCTGGTGGACGCCACGGTTGCCAGTGAAGGGGCGCGTTGGATCGCGTTATGTCCATGGGTCTTTAATCAGGAAAGGGGCACTTCAGCAACACCAGTGGTCATACTGCTGCGTCAGGGTTTTAGGGACGGCTATAGATCGCATTTGGGTCCAGTCTACCTATAGCTAGACTATGGACTTGGCCCTTCGGGTATACAACTCAGTTTGCCAACTTCCATGTTCGTACGGAATCGAAGTGATGTATGTAGGCCGTTACAAATCTTTCCTATGTCGAGAGTGTTCACCGAGCCCCTCTTATGTCATTATCTCACACAATGGGCCTACCTCAGGCCGATTTCCCGCTGTTCATGGCTGCGCCCTACAGCTGCAAAAGCCTGATCGGTTCGCCTGATGCCGGCATCAATCCAAGGACCAAAATTCCAGGAGTTGCAGTAGAGGAACATGAAGCCCCTGAGTCAGCTTATTCACGTCAATCTTATGACAGGGTTCCCGTATATCTTTTTTCGACTTGGGAATATACAGTCTCGTCGTTTCCGAATAGGAGTGGACCTTTTTACTATGATACCCCGTCTTTCTACTCCCGTACCCGCTTGCCAAAAGGTCAAGTGTGGAACCCCCTGATGGGGTCACACCAAGGCAGCCGAATTGTATAGGACCCCAGTGGCCGCCCAGGGCAAGAGTGGATAGGGTTGTGGTTGTCAACGCCGACAATGTCAACTTCCGGAAGCCAGTAAGGGACCTTTTTACGGCGCATAGCCACTCGAAACCAGCATTTGGGCGACTTTGGTCCATATCGGCCGTGAGAATTCGAGGCTCGGTTGGACAACAACTTGCGGCACGGCAGTTTCTGACGATGAGGATGGCTGTGAGGGCATCCCCGTTCATTCAGGCAGCCGAATTAATGAGGTCTTCGAGAACATGGCTATAAGAAGGGGACGAGGTCGTGTCTCTGTCAAAGATCCAAAATCCACTCCTCACCACCCAAACAGTAAACCCGTCAACACCACAACCTTCCACACACTCCGATCCATCTTCAAGACACTTCAGTCTCTACCAAGCAACCTTTTCATCCAAGATGCAGTTCTCTTACACCACCCTCTTCCTCGCCTCCCTGGCCGCCGCCACCCCCTGGCCCAACGTGCCACCTTCGACTACTGGGCCGGCAAGGACTGCGGCGTCCCCAGTTCCGGCTACCACCTGACCGACCGGGAGTCCGCCAACGAGTGCCACAGGCTCCGACAGACCCCGCGCCCGGGCGCCGTCACCCTGTCCGAGATCACACCCGGCTGTGAGCGTAAGTTATCCCATCCCCCCGACTATCCGCTGTCTACACTTGTTCCCAAAAAGGAGTTAAATGCTGATTGCTTTGTCTATTCCTGCAGTCCACCTGTACTCCAGCACCGACTGCAACGTCACCACGGGCGGCGACTTCCTCGCCGCCAAGGGCGAGTGTGTGGTCATGGACGGTCCCGCCGAGGCCAAGTTCGGCGGGTTCAAGTTGGTCTGCTAAAGGCATTGCTACGACTAAAAAGGGGCAGATCCTGGTTGGCTTCTGCCATTGTTTGGCTACTGTGTTTGTAAATAGCTAGCCTGCGTAATTTGCCGACCAGGCGGATTTTCAAGTTTCCACATTGGTTCTCTGGTGCACCGTAGTTCCAACTACTCTTGCATATAAATCCTACATTCATTACCATAACCGCAGCTTTACTGAATGAAATCCGATGCGACTGTCCCATCGTGGCCAAGATGCTTCTACGAACTAGGATCTTACAGACAGACGTAAATCTATCATGTGATGCCGTCTATGGGTAATAACTGAATATTCAAAGACGAAGCCTATCCACCAATCTCCCCAGCCCCGACACCAACAGCAAGATCCTCCTCCATAGATCCCACCTCCACAGAACGCCCCAACCGCCCAAAAGCGAAGTAATCCCCGTAAAGAGGATAATAGGCCCATACGAGGTCCCGTACCCAAACAACGAACTGGCCGTGATCGTCCCCGCATCGAGCAGCCCCACGCCCGCGAACCCGCCACCAGCATACCCGATCCCCCGCACGCCATTGAGCAGTCCGTACAGCATCCCCGAATCGATGGCCTCGTTCCGCTCCGACGCCTCGACCTCCAGCTGCTTGAGCATGCCGCCCCAGGTGGCGCTGTACCCGCCCGCGAAGAAGCCGAACGTGACGGAGAAGACCACAAGTAGACCAATGCCGCCCTGGACAGTAGTCAAGCCCCAGAGGAGAAACGTGGCGATGGCACAGGCGAGGGGCGGGATCGCTGACACGGTCTGGGCCGAGAGGGCGATGCGCTTGTTGTCGCTAAGCCAGCCGAATAAGGAGGATGCGATTATGCCAGGCGCGTTGAAGAGTGCTAGCATTAGGGTGCCCGAGGTCTGCGACAGGAGGAGGATGTCGCGGGCGTAGGTGCTCAGGTACGTCTGCGGGATGCCGTAGCCTGAGCTCTGGAAGATGATGGCTATGCTGTAGAAATAGATGGACCGGTGTCGTAGAAAGTCCCAAGGGATCCTGCGTGCTCTCGTCTCGTGCGCGACGAGTTTCGACGGATGGGTTGGGATCATGCTGATGGCAATGATGCTCGTTCCTCCGACAATGCCAGTCCACGCTCTCAGAGCCGTCCGAAAGCCATAGTTATCAATCAGAGCCCGCACCAGGAAAGGACAACTAGTCCCAACGACGTTCTTGCAGGACAGCCCGTATGCCAGCGCCCGGTTGCTGGCACTGTACCACTCGCCTAGAGAGAGCGTGATGGGACTGTAAATGAGAGCGCAACCGAGCGCAGACGTGATGCCCTGGGTCGCGACCAGGTGCCCGATGCTGGTGCTGTACGAGGACAGAAAGAAGCTGATGCAGGCGATGACTGTGCCGCACAGGGCGGCGAGTCGACGCCGTCGGGCCCACCGCCTGGTGAAGAGGGCGAAGAGTAACGGCATGGACAGGTACATTACGCCGTTGGCGGTCGTGCCGATGAAACCAGTACTGCTCCGATCGCCCTCCAACGTCCAGTTGTCGAAGTAGACTTGCTGGAAGACGCCGTAGCTCATGGCAAAACCTGCACGCATTGCGACCGCGTACGTCAGTAGCGTTGTTCATAAGTCCATCTAGGTGGGTAGCGGGAAACCTACCCCATATCGGTAACTGGAAAATCCCAGAACCTATCAAGACACCGAGCCGTGTCCTCCTCGAATCCACCCGTCTTGAGTCCGAACGTTCCGCATCATCGACAGCGCTTTGTTCGACGTCGCCGGGAACTTGCCGCCCACTAGTGGCAGATGCTGGCAACTCCGAGAGCGCGACTTGCCTGGTTTCCCTCATCTTCACCCACTCTCTGGCCCCAGTTCAGAACCGCTTCCCTCGTACCAATGCCACGCGCCGAAGACGACGACGACGAAGACGAAGAAAAAGAAGAAAAAGAAGCCGCATCCGACGGCCTTACCCGCGGACCCTTGCCCGGCTCCGGCCTCGTCTTGCCGTTATACCGACAAAACCCGCGCCGTCGGAGGGTAGACCGGATCGCGTACTCGCCAAACTCGTGCCCGAAGAGCTCCCGGGAGAGCTCGAGGTAGGACATGGCCTGCTGCTCCCGGTTGGCCGTCACGTACGCGACCAGCTCGTCCTCCTGGGCCTTGGTCAGCTTGGGCGGCCGGCCCGTCCCGCGGCTGACGAACTTGGTGGCGAGGGCGCGCTTGATCTGGCTTTCCGTAAAACCCGTGATGGCCTCGATCTCCTTGCGCGTGCGCAGGGCGTCGCGGTACAGGATGTTGATGCGGTCGTGGTCCTGCTGCGTGAGGGCTTTAGTGTGGATTCCCTTGGGGCGCGTCATCTTGGGTGTTGAATCATGTAACCAATACGGATGTATATACGAGTACATGCAGGTAGCTTACTGGTGACAGAGGACCAAGAAGGGCCAAGCTGCAGGGGCCAAGGAGGAACAAATAAGGGCTCCAACGTTCCCCTGCCGCGGAAGAAGCCGGTTCGAAGGTCCGAATACGACAAGGTTAAATCGACAGCGGGGGCTGGACGTGCTCACGGATCCTGGTCTGCCGGGGCTTCGGTACCTGAAAGATGGACACTCGTCAGCCTGCAGGGAAGGGAGCTGCTTGTGCACGGCAGTAAGTTCGAATGTCGAGATGCCAGGCAGGCAGGCAAGTAGCAACAGCAAAACGCTATGGTGTTGATGATTGCATGTGAGGTAGGAGTTGGTCTCGTCTCGTCTCGTCTCGTCTCGTCTCGATTAGTGTAATCCTAAAAAGCAGCCGATGTCGAATTTACCCCGCTAGAGTTGACAAGCTACAGGGCGCGTCCGCCTGGAGAATATCGAAGCTTATTGCCCGATGCAGAAAAACAACACCCTGGGTTCGAGTAAAGTTGAGTTCAACGGCGCGTCTTTGCTAGGCGAATCAATAATAAGAAAACGAGACCTTCGATACACTACGGTTGGTGCAGGTATGCCCAAGATGTCACCATGTCTTCATCACGTTCAGTGACGGCGGTGGTTGTGTGATTAGGCGACTACGCGCCGTACAGTGGAAATGGCCGATAAGTCTCTTGTGGAAGCTCTCTTAGAAGGAAGTATGGCGTCTTAATTTCTTATACAGTCTGCAGTTGGCCATGAAGGGAAAAGACATTGGCTGCTTGGTTGAACCGAGTAGTCCATGTTCATGGTTCAGGAACTATGTCTACGTGAGGAAAAGGCTCAGTTAGATTTACGCATGACCCCATGCAGACGGCCAAACCATCACTCAGTAAGCAAGCCACCACCGTCTCACAGCACCATCATCTCCCCCATCTCCTCCACCGGCCCCATCGACGCATCCCACAGCGTCGGCTTGCCATGCATGACCCTCTGCCAAATAGGCCCCCTCGCCAGCGCCGCGGCCCAGCGCCGCAGCTCCGGGGGCACCAGCTCGCCGTTCCCGGCGTCGACGCAGCGCAGCACGAGCGGCAGCAGGTGGCTGTCGAGCGCGGTCGGGCCCACGTCGTTGCCGAAAGTCCATTCCGGTGAGGGGCCGCTGCGCTCGCGGTGCGCGACGATCTCGGCGTAGATGGCCTGTAGGTCCGCGTGGGCTTTGGCTACGACGGCGGGCTGGAAGGCGAGGGCGTTGTTTTCGTTGTGGCTGCATGAAAGTGAGAATAGGTCAACTGGTAGGGGCTCTGTAGCACATGCAGTAGGCGGATCGGGGAAAGTAGAGAAGGGAGTATGTAGTGCTTGCGTAAGCCATTCATTGAAGAAGCTTGGACTTACAACTTGAGCTTGCCTTCCAGGGCCTTGCGATACTCGGGGCTGAGGTCCGTTCTCTTGAGAACCTCCTCGACTGGCGACGGGTTGCGCTGCGTCATCTCCTTGGCGGGATTCTTATTAGTGAACGACAGGCCGGGAATGGCATGGAACCGCCCGAGCAAGTCCCTGATGACGCCCGCGTGCGCGGCCGGCAGCATGGCGGGGTAGTGCGTCTCGGCCAGGTAGAGCGTGATGGAGATGCTGTCCGTGAGCGGCTGTCGCAGAGGGCCGCCCGTCATGGCGGGGACTTGACCTTTTGGGTTGACGTGGACGAGGTAGTCCTCCCCCAGGTTCTCGTCCTTCTTGTGGTGCACGAAGCGGAGGGCGACCTGCTTGGGCGGCTTCGCGTCCGCCGTCGTGGGGCCGAGGAGGACCGTGTGGCGGGCCATCATGGAGTACAGGGAGAAGGGCGCGGAGTAGAGCGTGTATTCGGCATTGCCAAGGTCTTCAGCCATTGCGTGTTTGGGAAGCAGAAGTTCGATTTCAGGTGCAGAGGACTGTTGCGCAGAGGAGATGCTATTGCTGGGATTAATTTGTGACAAGAAGCCACGGAGACACGAATTATTAACCTACGACCCTACCAAAACATCCTCGTGATTCGCATTGACAGAAAATCCAACGACAGGAAGTGTATAGGTAGTGCTAGGATGCCAGTTGTAATACAGTCTGGTAAGAGTGTGTAAGTGGCTACCCCGCTAAACCGGAGATGCTGATTGCGGGACGGAAATGCCGAGGTTTGAGGCAATGACGTGATGGATATCAGTCAGCACAATCCAGGACACAACGGCTGGTGCTGGGAATCCAGGAAGACAGAAGCATTCACAAAAAGAAACAAGATCATACAGACCAACAATGTCGGCGGAAGGCGAGCCGCACTACGACCCCGACCGGACGGGCGCCTGGCTGGTCTGCACGGCGTGCGGCACCCAGTTCCCGACGGCGGACCGGCAGGCCGTCAAGACGTGCTTCATCTGCGACGACCCGCGCCAGTTCACCCCACAGACGGGGCAGGCCTTCACCACGCTCGACGGCCTGCGGGATTCAGGCCACAGAAACACGTTTACGCCGCTGTTCTCGCGCACCTCGCTGCCCTCCTCGGGCGACGACGAGGGCGGCGACGGCTGGGCCTTTACTTCCATCGTGACGGAGCCCAAGGTGGCCATCGGCCAGCGCGCCATCTTGATCCGGACCCCGCGCCACGGCAACGTGCTCTGGGACTGCGTCACGCTGCTGGACGAGTGGACCTTCATCCAGATCCGCGCCCTGGGCGGCCTGAGCGCTATTGTGATCTCGCACCCGCACTACTACTCGACGCACCTCGAGTGGGCGCGCGCCTTCCACTGCCCTGTGTATCTTGCGGCCGAGGACCGGGAGTGGCTGGCGCAGACGGACGAGGAGCACCAGGTCTTCGTGCCGGAAGGGACCGAGGAGCTGGAGCTGGAGCTGAAGCCGAGCACCTACGACGAGAGCGGGCAGCCGCAGCAACAGTTGCAGCAAGCGACGCCGTCCGGCGTCAAGATCCTCAAGCTCGGCGGACACTTCCCGGGCTCGTTCGTGCTGCTGTACCGGCGGCGCCTGCTGCTCGCGGACACGCTCCTCACCACGCCCGCGGGGCTCGGCAGCTGGCACGCGGACGCGGTGGGCTCGGCGCGGCACCGGCCGCGCGGGATGAACAGCTACGCCTTCATGTGGAGCATCCCCAACATGATCCCGCTGCCGCCCGCGGAGCTGGTGCGGATGTGGGACATTCTCAAGAAGCACGAGTTCCGCTCGACGCACGGCGCGTTCCTCCACACGGACATTGTCGAGACCGAGGCCCGGATGCGGCGGCGGGTGCTCGACAGCATGCAGATCCAGATCCGGCATATGGGGTATGGCGAGCATGCGTTTTTGAAGGAGGCTATCTGAGGTTTAGCGAGCGTACTATATAATGTATATATAGAAGGGTCAAAAAATACACCACGCATATATCAAGTCAAGCATTGCAAGTTTCCAGAGAACTCTAGTGTACAGTCGTAGGGGTATTTGTATGAATCCTAGCTTGGGACCCTACAATTTGCTCTGCCCGCCCTGGGGCACTTTGACAACAACCTTGCCCCAAGTCTCCCGCCCGCCCAGCGCCAGCAGCGCATCCGGGATCCGCTCGAGCCCGACGTACTCCTTGTCCGTGAACGTGGTGCCGCGGAACTTGCCCTGCGCAATCAGCTTGCCGATGCCCTCCCAGACGAGGGGGACGCTCTCCTTCTCGTGCACGGCATACTGGCCCCAGTGGATGCCGACGAGGCTGATGTTCTTCAGGAGGACCTTGTTCATGGCCACCTTCTCGATGGCGCCCGCCGCGAAGCCCACGACCAGGATCCGCCCGTTCCACGCGATGCACTTGGTGCTCTTGTCCACCATGCCCACGGGGTCGTACACGACATCCACGCCCCGCTTGCCCCCGGGGTCAGCTTCTTCACCTGGTCCGGCCAGTCCGCGGCGCGGTAGTCGACGACGTGGTCGGCGCCGAACTGCTTCGCGACCTCGAGCTTGCGCGCGCTGCCCGCCGTCGCGATGACGGTCGCCCCGAACGCCTTCGCGACCTGCACCGCGGCCAGCCCGACGCCGCCCGCCGCCGCGTGCACGAGGACGAGGTCACCGGCTTTCACGCCCGCGCGCAGGACGAGGGCGCCGTAGCTCGTGGGGGCTGTCACGAATAGGCCGGCTGCGTCCTCGAAGGACCAGCCGGGAGGCACAGGGAGCAGTTGAAGTTCGCGCGCGCAGACTTGCGTGGCGTAGGCGCCCTGGCTGGCGCCGAAGACTTTGCTGCCGACGGGGAACTTGGGGGACTTGCTGTTGGCTGGGGTGGCGAGCACGATGCCGGAGAACTCGGCGCCGGAGACCCAGGGGAAGGCTGCAAGGGGTCAGAAACGAGTACATAAACAAGTGGTAGTAGACACGAACATACGCGGCTGGTGTTGGTATTTGCCCTGGATCTGCAGGATGTCGAAGAAGTTGGCGGCGGCGGCGTGCACTTCAATCAAATAATCATCGGGGCCTGGCTTCGGGTCTGAAAGCTCGGTGACTTTGAGCTCTTGGGGGCCCTGGATGACGGAGTTTAGTGAGATTGGGCTGTAGGATAGACAGATGGCAGCATGTGCCGGCCGTGAGAAGCACCAGGAGACCTACCTTTACATATTGTGCTACCTGGATTCCCTTCATGTTGGATGTTCGGTTAAGGTGTGAAAATACGGAACACGTACAAAATGAGTAATACAGCGGAAAAGGTGGCAGTTGATATTTACTATGTACGTACGTTCAGCTTGAGGGATGATACAGATTGCAATGAGACAAGGTGGTTGGATAATACGGGGAAGAGCCGAGGTGCCCCAACCTTTGACCCCAGAGCGGCACATCGGCCGAAACACGGCGTGTTAGCCGCCCGTTTTGCTCTCGGCCAATCCATGCAGATCCAAAGGGTCTTTGCTTCTTCTTACTATTGAACCAGCAACATTGATACAGGCAGATGTAGTTGTTGTTGTTGTTGTTGTTGTGAAAATGGCACGATACAGAGATGGGCGGACACCTTCCTAATCTGACATGTTACAACAGGTGCCACGGATGCAGAAGTTTTAGAAGGTAGCTTGTTATCGTATTAGGCTGGTTTGGGCAGTAGGGGGGCTTGATAAGAGGCCGAAATGGCCAGGCCAATGTGTCCTTTATCTAAATGAATACGCCAGAGTCTTGCACGTCTTTGACGTCAGTACATATTCCAATAAGTACCAATGTTCATTCAAGAACATCAAATGGAAATCAATGGATGCCAAGAGAAGCATAAGACAGGCCGGTGTTCAAAGGCCCAACACGAAGTACGGTATTCGAGCAGGATTGAGCCGGGAAGACTTGAGCTTCTGAGAGTGCCTGATTGAGTGAGAAAGAAAAGAAAAAGAGAAAAAAAAAGAAAAAAAAAAAAAAAGAACGGCCAGATAGATCGCCTGGTAGATGCCAGGTAGGGAAGAGCAGTCACTCAGAAGAGGTTGTTGCATCGTCGGCGACCATTCTCCTTCTAAAAGTGACTGTCGTCAGTCATTCTGGCCATCTCCAGTTTTCCAACATGACCGCCCCTAAAGAGGCAGCCAGGCCAGGCAGCCAGCTGTAGGTTAGGAACTTGGCCTTAGCGAGTCCTTGCGCCGAGCTAGCTTGGCCAGGCAGTTTGGCCAGGCAGTTTGGCCCAGTGTCGGGGGCCCCCTCTAACAGTCATCATTGATTGACCACCATCGCAGTTGCTACTCACTCTCCAAGTCTGTCTGCCCACTTGACGACACACCACCATCACCCGCCGTCGCCAATCCCAATCCCTATCCCTTCCTCTACTCTGCATTATCGTCAATAGAACACGGCATACCATTGGTGTGCAATCGATACTTCAGCTCAATAGAGGACCGGCCTGAAATTCACTCGTCCCAAGCCAAGGAACAACCTACCTACCCTCTTTCTCTTTCTCTTCTTTTTTTTCCCCCAGCTTGGTTTCACCTCCCCCTCCACTGCGCACACATCCACTTCTTCATTGTACTTTAAGTAATCAGACGAGTGGCGTGCGCTCAACCAACAGCTGCTGCAGGACCCTCCCAAAACCAGAACAACTACAACCAACTCCCAAAAGCCTCCTCCGACCACCTGCGAACCACCTTCCTACCAACAAACGCCCGCGCCGATACCCATCACCGTCGCCGCACCATGGCCGACAACGCAGAGGCTTCGTCCGACGCCCAGGTCACCTTCAAGGTGAAGACGTCGGGCGATCGCAACCACACCATCACCATGTCCGAGACGGCCTCGGTCCACGACCTCAAGACGAAGCTCGCCGGCTCCGACTTTGAGGACATCCCCATCGAGCGCCAGCGCCTCATCTACTCGGGCCGCGTCATGAAGAACGAGGAGCCCCTCAGCACCTACAAGATCAAGTCGGGCAACACCGTCCACCTCGTCAAGAGCGCCGCCAGCAACCCCGCGCCCGCCCCTCCGGCGTCTTCCTCCACACCCGCCGCCCCCCCAGGTACCGACCAACATGGCCGCCGGCACTGCCAACAACCCTCTGGCTGGCTTGACGGGCGCTAGGTACGCTGGTCTGACCGGCCTGCCCTCGGCAGATATGTTTGGTCCCGACGGTGGTGTAAGCCAAATCCTCTATGACCCGTGATATCGCGAGTTGCAGCAAGCTGACTTTTGTTTTCCGCTGTCTACAGATGGTCGGCTCCATGATGGACGAAGAGCAGATGGCCAACATGCTCAGCAATCCCAACGTGGCCCAACAGATGAACGAGATGATGAACAACGACCAGTTCATCGACATGATGATTCAATCCAACCCTATGTTGCGCAACAACCCCAACGCCCGCGAGATCCTGCGATCGCCCATGTTCCGCCATATGATGACGAACCCTGACGCGCTTCGCAGCGCCGCCCGCATGCAGCGCGCACTCCGAGGCGGCGTCGACGGCCCCGTGACCCCCTTCCCGGCGCCCGGCGTGACGGACAACACCCCCTCCAGCGGCGATAACAACGCCGCAGCAGCCGGTGGCGACAGCAACAACAACAACAACGCTGCTGCCGGACAACAGCCCCCCCCAACAACCCCTTCGACGCCATGTCTTGGGCCGGTCTGGGCGTTCCGGGTGGCCAGGCGCAGGGCGGCAACGCTGCTGCCAGCAATCCCTTCGCCGCTCTCCTCGGTGGCAACCCTTTTATGGGAATGGGTGCTCAGCAGCCTGGTCAACAGCCGGCTGCTGGCACACAACCCGCTGGTGCTACCGGAGGTGCTGGGGACGCTGCCGCTACCGGAACTCAGGCTCAGTCCGGCGACGCAAACTCAGGAGCTAACCCGGCCGGTAACCCTCCCGCCAACCCTTTCGCCGCCTTATTTGGTGGCATGCAAGGAGCCGGTATGGGCGCAGGCGCAGGTGCAGGCGCTGGGGCTACCAACCCCTACGGTCTCCTCCCGGCATGCCCCCGATGTCCAACGAGAGTCTGATGCAGATGATGCAGGCGATGGGCATGGGCGGCTCGCCCGGTGGTGGTTTTTGGCGGCGGCTCCCCCGCGCCCGTCGACAACCGGCCGCCCGAGGAGCGCTATGCGGACCAGCTTAGGCAGCTGAACGATATGGGCTTCTACGACTTTGACCGGAACATTGCTGCGCTGCGGCGGAGCGGCGGGAGCGTGCAGGGCGCGGTCGAGCATCTGCTCAGTTCATGACGGGATAGTGAAGGTTGAACACCGTTCCTCGACTTTTGCGAACGGCCGATATCATGTCGCAACGGGGCATTGGAAGCGTGCGTCGGGTTCGGAAAGCAAGAGGAGGAAGAAGCAAGGGTTCAAGAAGCGACATTTTACTACGCAGGCTTCCATCATCGTGGTCTTTTTTCTGCATCCATTACACTGTCGTCAGGGTATGCAGCAAGCAAGAAAGCAAGCGAGCAAGCAGCACGTATTCCTGGTACCACGAAGAAGAAAGAAGAAGAACGGAGGGTTGGTTTGCCTGACTGCTTCAGAGCGGGTTCATGGCAAACAGGCGGCCGAGGCTGCATCGACGCCAAAAACTACGAGACGACGACAACTGTTCATAATTCGTGCTAGTGGTAATAAATATATCACCTTCTGCTAGGAAATGTCCCATCGGGAGAATCGATGGTGTGCGATTGAGACGTGATGGACAGATGAAGTCTTGGCTTATGTGATGGCGATAGGGGGCCTTGGACTTGGGATTGGAAGACTGATGCATGGTAAAGTTAAGGGAAGGATTGGTAAGTGTGCGGCAAGTGCCCGTCCGAACGATCTCATCGGTCGAAGAACACCCTCTGAAAGCAGCTGAAGTTGGATCTCGATTGTGTCGGTATTGCTGATATCACGATGGGTTTAAGGCAGATTCAAGAGTCTCTCACCTTGCGTAGATGCGTCCGGTATAATGCAAAACATGAGCCCGAACGGGAGCTGTCGCCTGCTCACAGTCACGCGTTAAGGAGATATTTGGTTCTAGATCGCTCATGACGCATGGCCATCTCATGTTGAATATACGAGTTCTTTGAGAGTCATCATTCCTGTTTCCTGCCCCCCCTCTCATGACGAAGACAAGCCAGCATAGGTACGATGCCTTGGAGAAACAACAACTTATGCTCGCTGCTCCCATTTGCCTCATGCGGCAAACCCGAATGGCGAGAGCAAGAATAATTCGCCGCGGGAAGTTCTTCCACAGCTCTGGGATCTTTGGTTTGCGGCAAGTGCGCTGGTATACCCTAAGGGCAGTGGAACAGCTTCTTGGGCCTTTGAGGTGTATGTCTGGGGTGAAAAAGAAGAAAGGAGTTTGGGTTTCTCATGGTACGTATATACTGACGGACTCGTATCCCAGAACGATCAATGAGCGGACCATAGAGATCATCGGCTGGGGCGGGGCGGGCGCTCTGGCACTTCCTATGAGGCTTTGCAACATGATCTTGCCGTGCAAAAACAGAGACGTTACTTGCATATACCATAGAAAGGCCGTCCTTGGTGGCCGTATGATGAGGCCGGGGACCTGCCGAGAGTGAGACTGGCGAGTGTGAGCGTCTTTCCTGTGCGAGTTGCGTCTTGGAAACTCTGAGGGCTGTGTAACCCTCGCCCGGCTTCCGGTGACGGAGGGATGCCCAACATCCTTCCTGCATGGGGGACCGAAAGTCAAAACAGGGGTTGCACAGAGATCAGGTCAGATTCCACGGAAACCGGTGTGTGCCAGATGATCTGCAGATGGCGGGAGACATGCGCGCCGGATGATGCCCGATGCCCGTCGCTGCCGGAGCCGCAGTTCGCATGAGTGCATCGCTTTATATGCGATGAGACTGATATCTACCTGTCATATAGACACGGTCTGGAAATACGACAGGTGATAGATACATCGAACAGGAGATCAGGCATGCATAGTCGTGGATGCATTGGTTACACGCACCATTTTCAAGTCGGTAGATGGAATGAAATTGAGGAACCCATCGGCCTACCGCACCAAGAAGCTGCTGCTGCTGATCTTGAGACTGGCGATCGTGGGAATAGTCCCTACAGATAATGACGCATCATTAAAAATAAACATCAGAGCGGCCGTATAAAATTTCATCCCATCATGTATATGGGCTCTGTTTCCACCACCACGCGTGCCCTTTACTTTCTATATGAGCAAGGTGACGTGCGTTGCCCCTCGAAAAGAAAACCCTGGAATATCTACGGCTGGACAAATGTGAACTTGCTCCCAGATGCTGTGTGGTATATCCTCCTCCAACTCTCCTCCCTTCCACGGCTGGTATCTAAAATGCCTGTATAACGAATGAAGGAAGGAAACGAAGCCCACGGGCTCCCCAAACGCCATACCCTACTGCGATCGCTGGCTAAACCTCCCCCCCAAAAAACACGCTGCAACTCTCTTCATCGCCGTCGATCTTTCATCATCTTTCACCGCCACCACCACCACCATAGCGAGTCCATGTCGCCGCCTTGAACCATGCTTACTTTCCAGTCCAGCCTGCCCGAGCACTACTCGGGCTTCTGAGCATACCAGAAGTACATGTTCCAATACCGATGGACCGAGTCGTCGTTGACGGCCCGCAGCGCCGCCGCGCGCCAAAGCTCGCGCTCGACCTCGTTCAGACCCAACACGGCCAGCGGCTTCCCGCAGAGCGCGGGCAGGACCTCCTGGATGGCGGTGCGGAGGTACCAGCCCGCGAGCCGGAGCTTCTTGTCGCGGGCCCACTGGCCGACGGGGATCTTCTTGACGACGCACTGGACGTTGACGAAGCCCGCGTCCTTCAGGGGCCCGTCGAGGTTCGCGGCGAGGGCCGTGTCGCAGCCGATCCGCCGGAAGGCCTGCTGGAAGAGCTTGTAAAAGTCAAAGGCCGGGTCGTTGGGCGGCATGGTGCCGTCATCGCACTGCATCCAGGCGTGCAGCTCCTGCCACTCGACCCAGCCTCCCGGCTTGAGGTTGGCGAAGGCCTGCTCGCACATCTTGGGCACGTTCTTGAGCACGGCCGACATGGTGCGGAAGTGCACGAGGTCCCAGCCGTCGCCGTTGAGCCACTCGTCCTCGCAGTCGTCGATGAGGAACTTGACGTTGGGCGGCAGCCACACGGGCTGGATGGGCGACAGGTCGATGCCCATGACCTCGGCGCTGGCGAACTGGTCGCCCACTATGCGAACGGTTAGCTGGGCTGATAATCACACAGGCGAGGGTGCCGAGGGACACGTCATATGCGCAGGGCCGAGGCTAAGGTAGGTCAGATTTTGGCGCGGGTGGGTGGGTGGGTGCGCGCAAAGGGATGCCCCCATCGTGGAAAAGCAAGAAATCGTATAAAATGTCATGGGGACTAACCTTCTATTGCCCAGATACCTGTGTCACGCAGAAAGAACTTGGTCAGCAGCTGATGATACCTTACTACTACAAGTGACAAGGGGCGCGCGCATCCTTACCGGTACCGGTGCCGATGTCGATAATCTTCTGGGGGTAGTCCCCGACGGGCGCGTAAAAAGAGCTTTCCGTCAGTCATCTCGAGCATCATGGCGTGCTTCATGTCCTCGCGGCTCTGCTCGAGGTCGTCGTTGGGGATGGGGTAGCGGCCGTGGCGGTAGCTGTGGTAGCGGCGGCCGTTCTCGAACGTGTGGTTGTAGACGCTCGACGAGATCGAGGTCGAGGCGTTGGACGAGTGGGCGTCCCACTCCTCGGGCTCGAACTCGTCGCTGTCGACCGAGTGGTTGTCGCCGGCCGGCTGGATCACGTCCTCGTGGTAGATGCCCTCGTGCCCCGTCGGCGGCGCCTGGTTGGCGTCATTGTCGTCGTCGTCGCCCTCATTCTCGGCGGGTGCTGCTGGCGGCTGCGGCAGGGGCGATGCGACCGTGGTGGCCGGGTCGCGCGCGTCGCGGGTGGTGTCCCGTGATGTCGTTGCTGCGGCGGCTGGTGGTGGTGGTGCTGCTGCTGCTGCTGATGTTGGTACGGGTGCCTCTCCGGCGGATCCTTGGATGGGGTGGGCAGATGGGCCAGCTTGCTGTGGAGTGGACGAAGACATGGTTTATGCTTTTGGTTTTGTTTTATTTTGTTTTATTTCTTTTTTTTTCTCCTGCAGGTTCCCACGAATGGGGAATTGGCGGGCGGTTCAACTTCAACTAGGCAGGCACTCAACACGGATTTCTGAACTTTTGCGCAAAAAAAAAAAAAAAAAAAACAAGGCACGGCGAGAGAAGGCACGCAAGAGAGGGCTCTGCTTGGAAGATGGGGAAAATGGCGAAAGGAGGCGCGCGCGGGAAAAATATCCATCGAGAGGAGTTAGCAGCAAATAGGACGGGCGGGATGGAATCAATTGCTGCTACGTGGATGCGAGTTCTAAACTCCATTCAGATGCTATGTCCGGCCGATGGGTGCTGGGCAAGTAGGTATGTATGATGAGGATTTCAGTGGGAACAGGGGTCGGGACGTTGAGGAGGGGGAGGGGGCCAAATAGTTCCAGCCTCGGAGGAATGATATTTCAATGGGCGGGACATGGGTTGGGTTGGGTTATGACATCCACGAGTGGATGGGATGGGCGACGATGGCGGCGGCTCGGTGGGCGGTCATCATCGGCGGATTATGGATGTATGTATGTATGTATGGACTGATGATACTGATTGATCTAGCTGATGACTGGTGGCATAGAGAGAGGGGGGAGAGAGAGACAAGTCACCTAGGTATGTAGGTATGCAGGTAGGTATCCCGACTCGACTTCCAAGCAACATTGGAATCGGATCATCATCTGATGTGATTCCAAATGATGATTTGGTTTGGCAAATACCTATCCAGCTAGCCAGCCAGCATCGCGCGCGAATCGTGTTGGACCAGGGTCCAAGGCACAAGGTCCAAGGTCCGAGAGAGGGGGAAGTCGAGACGATGCTGGACTGGACTCGGGAAGGAGGGGCAATATGCAAAGAAGTGTGCGCGACTGCGACATGATAAAAAATAGGGTGGTCTACGGTGGTCCCGACGTGGAGTCCTTCTGTCCTTTTGGCACATCATCTTTTCTATTTTCTCCTCGGACGACAGGGTTCTGGAGGGGCCTGAGGTGGCATTGGCCAAGGCGTGCGTCGGTCGGTTGCCATCCCACCTGCCATGATTGACTACCCAGGTTGAGACTACAGTTCTGACTACATCATGTAGTCACCGAAACTGCAGTAAGCTGCCCGGGTGTGCATCTCCCATGTGCTGTCGATCACGGAATGACGATGGTAGGAGAGGTGGATATGTGCCTGTAGGCAGAACCAATGGAGGGGCCTCGGCTGTACTCACTCCTCAGCAGTAGCGCGGGGCTGGTAAGCTTCAAGTGTCTGATATGGACATTTTTCTGGATTTTGGACAGCTTACAAGGCACTATTCCATTCAATGTTCCCATTGCATCTTGTGTGTCCGACGTAGCACTGCGTGGCCTGCCTATTGCATCCGCAGACCTCGGAAGCATGTATCAGACCCTGTGCAAGGTGACCTGTTGCACGACATGGGCGGTCCGCTCCTCGGCTGCAATCGAGGTGAAGCAAGCGAGGTAAGATGCAGTTTCCAACGCGGTCCGTTCCCTTGGATGTTACTCACCTACCTGCAGGTAACTAATGGCCCTGGATACATGCAGCTAGGCATCGTATGAGTCTAAACATTAGGTAGTCGAATGGTCCATAGTGGCTTTTCGTCATGCCCTGCTGAGCCTCCTCAAACAAAGATGAGTCGCCGGTGCGGAAGAAAATAGCCAAACTTAGTAAAACATGCGTCAGCTAGGACTCGAGTGTTGAAAGAGGACAGGACAAGCGTGCTGGCTGCCCAGTAGTTACTCGATTGGGCACGCTGGAGAAAAGCTGATAGGCCCTCGGAGTTGTACAGAGTCCAAAGGCCTTCTGGGATTTGCGTATTGTAATTTACACACGCGTCGGATTGAATTTTATCTGGTCTCATGACAGGCCAGCTCACCGTCGCCAGAGACATTGGCCTCGGCATTGGGTAAATTCTGTCCAGGACGGGGCCTAACAATGACCCATGTTATATCCCATGTTATATCCCATGTTACATCCCATGCAGGTCTCGTTCCTCGATCACGTGGGGCTGCCGCTGCTGTCTTTCTTTCCCATGGCATTGTGCAATCAACGCGAGGACACAGGCTCGGCTCGACTCCGACTCCGACTCCAATCGGGCACGACTGCCTCCGGCCACCTTAGCCTAGACCTTTTTTTTTCTCCGGATCTGTCGCTGTCGAAAAACCGACACGTACAGTGTCTTGCGTCCCAACAAGGAAACACACGCATCTGACATGACGAACCACCCGAACGAACCATGACCTTGACAGGAAACGGCCGTCCTGCACATCTTCTTTAGCATAGGAATCGAATCAAAATAAAGACTACGAAGCTACCTCAGGTGGCGGGCCATCACCGCGCCGTCCGTCGCCAATCACGAGACGGCCGTGTCTGTAGCCAATCTCTCACCGAAATTTCCCAATCTCTTCCAACATGCTTCCTCCAG
The DNA here is from genome assembly GCF_038362705.1 of Apiospora aurea. Lineage (NCBI taxonomy): Eukaryota > Fungi > Ascomycota > Sordariomycetes > Amphisphaeriales > Apiosporaceae > Apiospora > Apiospora aurea. The sequence goes on from NW_027117389.1 coordinate 112,294, forward strand.
GTGATATCCACGGCACTGCCCGTCCATCAGCCACGTGGTGGTGCAGTCTTCTGTCCTCTTCTCGAAAGCGGCCGAAGGCGAGATATATGGATCGACAACCCAACGCACCGGCAAATATCGAAATCCCCCGTAGGTATGTATGCATGCTTGCAGGCGTATAGGGGCTCCTGACCACTGACAACAGCAGCTGCTAACATCCAATACCGGTATATCTGGCTGGAGGCCATGGCTTCCCGTGTCATGTTGATGTCACACAAGGATAAACTTCCGTCCCCCCCCAGTTATCTGAGACCAATGCATGGATGGGCATGGCCATCCATCGGGCCTGCATGCGTGAGCTTCGTTGGGTATCTCTGTCTCCCTTGGCCCTGCCAGCAAGCGGCGGTCAATGAATTGCGCCGGCAACAAGCGAACAAGAAAGCACAGTCGGCAGAGCGACCAGACCCCCAACGTCAAGATTGCACTACGACAATCCCGGCGTCGATTGTTACCCCGAGTCCTGGCGATTTTACTCCTAGTCTCATGCTTTCTCTGCCGTTCCATGACCCCGGCTTCTCTTGCTTACTCAATCTTACTGAGCAGTAAGTAATTTGCTAGATTGGTGAAGCATAGCTTAGACGTTAGGCGGCTTGCCATGTTTGGGGTTGGCATGGGGAAATGGCCCGACTAGAGCCTGGGCCTGGCGGTCTAACAAGGTGGCTGACACTGCTGCTGCTACTCTACTCACTCACCGTTGATAGCGAGCAGTCATGTTTGAGGTGTCAATGGAGGAGGTTCGGCCATGGATTAGGGATCATGGACTGGACTGGATCGATTGATACCAGTGGACGGGCTTTAGAACAAAGCGGGGGTTGTTTCTGGAAGAACATGACACAAGCATCCCTGGTCCAGCATGATCCTGGGCCGCTCAAGCCAATAGGCCTCTGAAGAAACGGTGACATTTCTGCATCCGAAAAAGGCAAGTCTGATCTCTCGGTCTAGTAGTAGGCGAGTTGCGAGTAGCAATGCGTTCCATGGCTATCTTTATTTTGTTTGTTCTTTTGTTGACATTGTTCAATTGCTCTCTGCTCTCTGCTCTCTGCTCTCTGCTCTGCCCTATGCAAAAGAGAAGAAGGAGGCGGCGGAACCTGGCTGTCTGCCTGTCTTAAAGTGTGTGGACTTGCCGACACCCGACACCCGATGCTCATTAACGCGAGGCCGTATTTCTGGCCTACAGAATGCAGATGCAGATACGCATCCACGATGTACACATGCGTGTATGTATGTACCCAGCATGCCGTGGGTAGGACCAGATAGATTAAACTGGCCGCGCCGGAGGAGACCTTCTCAATCGCGGCAAGATAGACCCAGTGACTCGCTAGTCATGTATCGTGTCACTGTTGCTGTGGCTCTCGTCCTGGCCTGACTAAAGCCTAACCTAATAAGACACAACCGCCATGCTGCTCTGACATGGCATCCTTCTGTTACGTCGTGGCTGGATCTCTGCCAGCGCTGGCTGATGGGAATTGTCTGACTGTATGATGTATGTACGCACAGTAAACAATCGATTGATCCTTGGATTCCACCAAAGGCCACTCTCAAGCAATGCCCAACAACGTCACCTTCCTTCCCTGCCGGAGACGCTCTGGATTTTGGCCGAAATTCTCCGGGACCCCGGTCCGAGAACGCTTGCCAAACTCGAGCAACAGTCCGACCAACCCATGCAGAAAGCACACAACACAGGAAAGAGAAAGAAGAAGAAGAAGAAAAAAACTGCGCTCATGCTCACGACGCTCCGCGCTCATGCAAGGAAGGACATATCCGCCCGCGCTCGCTTCGGTGCCCCCAGGGCCGCAGCTAGTCCTTGCGTGTCTGTGTCTGCCTTTGATTAAAGTCGCTCGCGGTGCTACACTTTCATGTACACTGCCTTTTACCCCCGCCAATCCGGGCCTCGGTGACCTGGGTGGCCGCAACAGCCATCTGCATGGCAAAAGTTTTGCCGTTACATGCATTCATTGCCTGCGGCAACAAGCGCCCGTGGATGATAGTGAGCGTCGAGCTGCGATGAGACACTGGTCACTTTCGAGTTTCCCGCTTGGGACTACCTAGTTGGTGTTCTGCCAGCCATTATGAAAGCGGAAGCGGCCCCTCTGCGCCTCAGCAATCGTCTTTCTTGAGCAAAAAGTCGACCTCCGCTCCGGCTAAGGCAAAGCAGAGCAACTTTAGCGCGACCACCAAATCTGTGACATGCATGTACTTATGAACTTACCTCGCTCCTCAGCTGTCGACACTAACCTTAGCACCAACCCCCAAGCCTGCCTATATCGCGATATGTCAAAATCCCCAAGCCCCAAGCGCGCAAGGATCCCCGATAGTGCGCTTCCCTAAACGTCCATGATCGCTTAAAGGACCCGACCCCAAGGCCCAAGCCAGCACCGGCAGCACCAGAACCAGAACCAGTCGCCTTGGCCATCCATGATACCTAGCCCAGGGCAAAGCAGACGCGCGCTAGGTATCACAAGTGATGGAAGTCAGACCATGAGTGCCTTTGTCTGGCCATCACTTGTACCGTACCCTGCGCTCTACATACTGCCCAGGTGCCCTCAGCAGTAGACTACCTACCCTACAGCTTACCCAGCTTACCCTACTTACCCTACTTACCCTACTGGGCTCCCACTGGCCAATGGAGACAGCCGCCTTACTCAAAGCAGCCTCTGCAGCGACCCACAAACCCAAAGTGCCCAGCAAAAGAGGGAGCAAAAGTACGAACTAGGCGGTCAGTTTTCCCTGGTCTCCTCCATTCCTGGGCCCATTAATCGGAGCTAGTCGAATATGTGTATCACCGGTAGACGACATGAGAATCATTGAGCACAACCAAAGAGTGGGAAAGTCCAAAGACATCGATCATCCAGGACACCTGTTTCCCCACGCGCGCTACTGTAGCCAGGACTGTAGCTACAGTATACCTGCTACTGACGGCTTTCCTGATACGCTACTCACCAGACAACTACTTGGCCCGTTCGTACCCTCTCTTCCGTGCCTCTCTCCTCTTTGTCGTGATGCGTCTTGGCGTATGGTACATGGCTACTAGCTGGCCAAGTATAGTCGCAGCCCCAGCCAGTGCGTCTGTGTCTTTGTCTGTCTGTGTGTGTGTGTGTGTGTGCCTGCCCTCACGATCTCACATCGAGGGTAGGCTACGCACATCGTCTCAGTTGCCCACCTTCCCGCAACCTACCTGCCTGCCCTTCCACCTTCCTTCCTTCCTGGCTCGCTCGGTGCGGACCCTTGCTCCAACCCGCTTGTTACCAACCACAAGATGCCGCCGCCGCTTGGCCGTTGCTACTGCTGCTGCTGCTGGTCGGCTGGATTTGCTGGCTCCTCTCGAAACGGAGGAGAGGGGGGGGGACCCTGACCCTGGCGCAGGATGCTGCTGGTCCTGTCCACTTCGACCTGCCTCCACCCCCAGCCTGGCCATTATGTCATGCATGCCAATCCGACGGTGCTGATCTCGGAGCTTCGACGATGCCACTTACTTCTCGGGAGATGAAAATATCTCTACTAACCCTGGAACGGTGCTCGCACCCGCCCGCAGCCCCTCCTCCTCTCTGTGATGCGTTTTAGACAGAACAGAAATCAGTACCAGCATGTAAGTACCGTATATGTAAGTAGGCAGCATGTAAATGTGATTTCCGGTCTTCGCTTTCTGCTCCACTATACTGGCTCAGCCCTGCCTTCACGTCCACCTCGCTCACTCTCTTATTACCTTACTTACACGCGCGCGCTCTCACGCACTTTTGCGCCCAACCCCCACACACGCACACACACACACACATACACCCGGCCACTCACTCGCTCGTGCTCATACACACATACCTCACACACGCATAGGTCCAGTCCGCTGTCAAATCGCTGGATAAGGTTTTCGCTACAGCCCGCCTTAAACCCGGTTGACTGAGTGCTTGCTTCTGTACCTCGGATCAGACCCGAGACATCCAGAGACGAGAGAAAGAACACACCGATAGGACCGACGTCTCCGACCCGTCTTTATTTTGACTCTGGTTGAAAAAGAGAGAGAAAAAAACCCGGTCTTGTGGCTATAATACCTTTCATACGTTTGCTCCGTGGGGGGGCAGTCATCATGCTTCTGACTCGACACTGTCGGCGGTGTTGTTATTACTCTACTTACATCTTGCCCCTACTCTCACTCTCACTCTGAGCTGGACACTCCCGTACACGTCGCTCCGTCCAACACACCCGCATCGTCTCGTCGCTAACATCGCTTCCCGCGGACAAGGGGCGGCTGTGAGATTGGTTGCTTACATCCGACATACATCATACTGAAGGTTTCTGGCTTCTTGCCTTTCCTTCTCCCTCTCCTTCTCTTCGGACCTCTTCCGAACTCGGATGCTGTCTACTACGTCTGAACATCCTCTGTTCCCTCCTCCTTGTCGACCACCACCATCACAGACCACGACGACATCGACGACGCCGGACAATTTTGTGTTCTGATCTCCTCCCTCTTGATCACTGCCACTCCAGTCTGTGGGCAGCACGTACTGCTATACTGTTTATCCTCCTCCTCCGTCCTCCTTACTACCTCTTCATCCTCCTACTACATCCCTTTCCACACACGCACACACACAATGAGTTCGTCCTCCCGGAAACGCATCGCCACCAGCGGCGTCTACTTCACCAATGCCGTCTACTTCCCGAACCACAAAATCTACAGCGGCTTCACGCCCGGCATGATGAACTACAGCTGCATCAGCCACGTCTTCTACGGCTTCGCCAGCGTGGCCATGGACGGATCCATCTTTGTAAGTTTTGAACATACCTGACGGGCAACGAGAGAAAGATGGATGGAAGTGATGCTTCCCCTCTCTATCCCCCAATGTCCCACGGGTTCGCAAACGGTCTCAGACATGGTCTCGGTACCAAGTCCCCGGGACCGATTATCGAACCTTCCACCCCATACCATGACGACGACGCCCCCTTACCCCAAAAGATTCTTCGAGACAAGACATACAGAGCAGAGACCACCGGAAGCTGACACCCACCCAAAAACCACAGCTCAGTGACGAGTGGGCCGACACCCAAGCCCCCTGCGACGGCGTCCAGGGCGGCCTGGGCTCGCTGATGCACCTGAAGCAGGCGCACCCGCACCTGCGCGTCGTGCTGTCGGTGGGCGGCGGCGCAGGGGCGAGCGAGGCCTTTCCGCTCGTGGCGGCCAGCGCGCTGCTGCGGGACAACTTTGCGCGCTCGGCCAAGGGGCTGGTCGAGGCGTCGGGGCTGGATGGGATCGATAGTGAGTTTTTTTGAGACATTTTCTTTTTTTTTTCCCTCCTTGTTCTTCGATGGGTTTGCCGCACCCGCACCGGGCTGAGCGAGTCCGCAAAACAAGAGGGTGGGAGGACCAGGGTGAGAGGGTTCCTCCTTGCCTCACCTCCTGTTTCCCCTTTTCGTGTGAGCTGGGATTTTACCCTCCACTCTGCCCCTGTCCTTTGAGAAGAACATCCACCTACAGAATCTCCGAGACTTCTCCGATGTTTCTCTCATACGATGTCCAAACCAAGATACATCAGTTGCCATCATCGGCTACTGTGACCAAACTCGAAAAGAAAACCCCCAACTAACCTTTCCCCTCTAGTCTACTGGGAATACCCCTCGGACCCGCAACAAGGCGCCGACTTCGTCGCCCTCCTGGACGCGGTGCGGCAGTGGCTGCCCGACGACCAGTTCCTCGTGACGGCGGCGCTGCCCGCGGACCGATCGCTACTCAGCTGCGTCGACGTGCGCGCCGCGGCGTCGTACCTCGACAGCGTCAACCTGATGGCGTACGACTTCTACGGGCCCTGGACGCACCGGAGCGGGCACCACGCGCAGCTGTACTCCATGTCGTCCTCTTCCTCCACCTCCTCCTCCACCTCCAAGGACAAAGGAGACGATAGTCCCTCGGCAGCCGGAGCCGTGGCGCACCTGCTGAGCCGCGGCTGCCCGGCGTCCCGTATCAACCTGGGCATCCCCGTCTACGGCCGCAGCTTCCTGGGCGTGACGGGCCCGGGCCACCGGCCCAAGGGCGGGCACGGCGGCGAGGACGGGACGGGGGCGTTCGAGTACCACCAGCTGCCGCGCCGCGGGGCGAAGGAGGTCACGGACAAGCGCGTGGGCGCAGCGAGCTGCGTCGGCGGGGACGGGGGTTCGTGAGTTACGATAACCCGGACACGGTCAAGATGAAGGCGCGGTTTTGCAAGCACAAGGGGTTAGGGGTATGTTTCTTTCTTTTTTTTTCTTTTTTTCTTCTTTCCTTTCTTTCCCCCATTCTCTCCCTCCTTTCCTTGTCCATCATGCTCCTCCATTTTATAGGAAAATAAAGGGAAGGGGAGAGCGAACCTGAAAAGGGGGGCAAAATGATATCAAATCCGGGGTAGTCCTAAGGATTTCCGCGTGCCCCACCCATCCACACTCGGAGAATTTCCTGATGGCTGACCTCCTTGCCAGGGACTCTTTTACTGGACAGGGCCGGCCGACGCCCAGGATACGTCGCGGAGTCTGGTTGCGGCTGGCTTCCGGGCATTGCATACGTCCTAAATGTTGATGATACCCGATGATGAATGGGAGGCATGTTTTTGCATTTAAGCATTTGCAACGCAGGAGGGAGTGACTGCATCATCGACGTGGACTCTGCGATGTGCACCGGGAGTCATCACAGGGGAGGAGCGTTTACTTACATTTCATTACATTGGGGGGAGGGCGGAGGGACTTTTGACATTCAGGCTGGCGTCACGGAGTTTGGATCGATCAATCGTCTAATGAACTTTTATCGTCGTCATGCACGGTTTACTAGCTACAGGAAGGGAAGGCAGGAATAGAGGAAAAGAAAAGGACGGCTTATACAAAACCACAATAACTAAAGGCTCGAGGCTGGTGATCATGTTTGTCTCTAGCAGTTTCTTTCCGGCAGCGTTGCGTTGCGGGCGATCCATTCGTTACAGGGGCATTTGACATCACTGGGGCGCCCAACTCAATTCAGCTATTCACTGCTTCCAAGACCAGGAACCCACCCAGCGTTTTGAGCCACTGAGGTTTCAACTTGAAGTCGAGGGCAGCTAGGAGATCACTCTCAGGTACGGTTACATCAATAACCATCAATTATCTTACGATCAGTCTACGTTCTTGATTTTGTGGTCGATGTAAAGGGAGTTTACTTACTGAAGCTGAAACCCATAACATCTAATCAATCAACCCCCATAAGTGAGTAAATATGAGGTAACCCCCCCTTCTAGAGCGGGCCCGGCAAGTTCCGTGAGCCGCCTGTCGCCAGCACAGCTGCTACCTACTAACCTACGACTACTAATGGAATCTGGGTAAGGCGACCTGAAGTCAATGCAACACCGTTTCAAACATCCCAGGCGCGGCACTCTCTACTATTGGTCTTCCCTCTCCTTCTCTCAACACCAATTGCGCCCGGTTCAAGCAATCGAAAGAAGCCTGCAACGCACGTAAGCTTCGGAAACGTGGCCCCCTCCCTCATGGTCGGACAACCGAGTCTCAGATCTCGCCCACGATGAACGGTAGTGCAGGGGAGTCGCTGTCGCTGGACGCAGGTTAGCTTGCCTTGCCTTTTGACTCGAGAAGCATCACCGACCCAGCTTCCACAAGACTGACACGAGGTTATCGCAACCACACAGTTCACTACGACCCGATCGACCATTTGAACCTGCTGTTCGCCCACCCCTCGACCGTCTCCTCCATCTCCCGCGTCTCCACAAACCTCAACAAGCAGAACAATGCCCTGTCCACCGAGATCACCGAGCTCGAGACCGCCCAGGCCTACGGGCCCGACTCCTCCCTCGAGCGCATGCAGTCCGCCCAGGCCGAGCTCGCCGGGCTCTTCCGCAAGATCGAGACCGTCCGCTCCCGCGCCATCCAGACCGAGCAGAACATCACCAGCATGACCGCCGACATCAAGCGCCTCGACGGCACCAAGCGCAACCTCACCCTCTCCATGACCGCCCTCAAGCGCCTGCAGATGCTGACGACTGCCTACGAGCAGCTGCGCGGCCTCGCCAAGACCCGCCAGTACCGCGAGTGCGCCTCCCTGCTGCAGGCCGTCTTGCAGCTCATGCGCCACTTCAACAGCTACCGCAGCATCGACCAGATCGCCACCCTCAGCCGGGGGTCGGCGACCTGCAGCGCGAGCTGCTCGAGCAGATCTGCGAGGATTTCGAGCTGGCCTTCGCCAAGGGCGAGGTCGCGGCCCGCCGGAGTACCCTGATCGAGGCCTGCGCCGTCATGGACGCCCTCGGCGAGCCCGCCAAGTCCCGCCTCGTGGCCTGGTACGTCAACACGGAGCTGCGCGAGTACCGGCAGGTCTTCCGCGGCAACGACGAGGCGGGGAGCCTCGACAACATCGGCCGCCGCTACGCCTGGTTCCGACGCATGATCAAGGCGTACGAGGAGGAGCACTACGGCATCTTCCCGCCCCACTGGAAGGTCGGCGAGGTGCTCGCCACCGCCTTCTGCGACGGCACCCGTGACGACTTCAAGGGCATCCTCGAGCGCAGCATGCGCCGCACCGACGGCGTCAAGATCGACGTCAACCTGCTCCTCAGCTGCCTCCAGGAGACCATGGACTTTGAGCAAGGGCTGGAGCGCAAGTTTGCCGACAGGCCGCGGGCCAGCATCGATACCATCAACTCGGTCACCTCTTCCGACGAGAGGACGCAGAGCTTCAACGGCTCCGTATCGGTGGCGTTCGAGCCGTACTTGAGTCTCTGGGTCGATTCGCAGGACAAGGCCTTGGCCTCCATGATTCCCAGGTACAAGGCGCAGCCGTTGATCCCGCCAGACGAGGAGTTCTCGCCCCAAGCCGTCATTAACTCGGCCATTGAGCTGTTCCATTTCTACAAAGTCACATTATCACAATGCGCGAAGCTATCTACGAGCGAGAGGCTGCTGGACCTGACCCGGACATTCGCCAAGTACTTGGATGAGTACGCGCAACAAGTACTGCTGGGTATCTTACAGAGGAGCCCCCTTCAGGGGCCTCGGTCCACGATGTGATACTCGTCTTGAACACGGCGGACTTCTGGCACACCAACTCGGAACAACTAGAAGACAGCATCAAGAAGCGGATTGACCCCGAACTGTCGTCCAAGGTGGACCTGTCGTCGCAGGCCGACTCTTTTCTTGGCGCCGCCAGCGCGGGCCGTCGGCGACCTGGTCAACAAGGTCGAGCTGGAGTGCGAGGTGGCCTGGCGCGAGATGAAGAACACCAACTGGAGCAAGATGGAGAGCGTCGGGGACCAGAGCTCCTACGTGGGCGAACTGGTGAAGCAGGTCAACTCCAAGACGGAGGAGATCCTGGCCGTGGTGGTCAAGCCGCAGTACGCGAGGGCCTTTGCGGACAACCTCGTGGAACATCTCTCGAACACGTACATTTCCAACATTGTGCAATGCCGGCCCGTCTCCGAGGTGGGCGCTGAACAGGCAAGTCACAGATGCTTACGTGCCAGGACGCCGTTACTAATATGGTATGCAGATGTTGCTTGACAAATACGTCCTCACCAAAGCCTTCGAGAATCTCTTGTCGTACCACAACCCGTCTTCCGAGCCTCACGTGCCCCCGGCCGGCTTCGTCAAGCGCGTGAACGCGGCCATGACGCGGATCGACCCGCTACTCAAGACGCTGCAGGTGCGGCCGTCGCCGCCCGAGGGGCTGGTGCAGGCGTACCTGATCCACATCGGGGACCGGTCCGACACCAACTTCAAGAAGATCCTCGAGCTCAAGGGGGTCCGGAAGCAGGACCACAGCCACCTGTTGGAGCTGTTCGCGATCCACCGCGACAGCGCGAGCAACGATAAGCTGGTGCAGCAGAGCGCGCTGCTGACGCCGCTGCTGAGCAGCAACGGGATCGGCAGCAGCGGGCTGGGTATTACTTTGAACACCAACCTCGCGGGCGGCGCGGGGGCGAACCAAGGCGCTACAAGGTTCGACCCGACGTCGCTGGGCGAGAAGCTCCTGAGCGCGGCGCGGGACGGCGTGGAGAGGATTGGCACGCCCGCGGCAGGGCAGGGCGGCAGCGGGGCTGGTAACAGTAGTGGTAATAATGGCGGTGTTGAAGGTAATCTGAAGAACTTTGGCAAGTTCTTCCGGAGGGATATTGGAGGGCTGGGGGTTAGGTTTGGGAAGGGCAGTATTGATGAGACGAACCGGTGAATGGTGTAATGGATATATCTTCCCAGACTTATGTTACCTTACAAAGATAGAAGCCGGTCAATATCAAGCCATGCGAGTGGAACGAACGTATCATTCGTTTGCATGAAGATGACTACTCATAATAATGTCTGCATCTAGAATTTATACTGTGATGTGTACAAGGCACTTTGTGCCTGGGTACATCATTCAATACGGGAAAGGTTGAGGATTGGACCCTGATGACATCATTATTCTGCCATGTCCTATGTATATCGCCATGCCCAGCCCGAACTCACCTTTTGACGTATCCGTCATTGGATCATGACCAGTAGTGAACTCTGGTTGGCATTTCGGAAATTGAGAGCGCTTCATAATAGATTGTTGGCTGAAAGCAGATATTCACAAAGTCGCAATTGTTGGGAGAAGCATCTTCGCGCCTACGGTGTTTCTCCATCGTCGCTCTCACGTCGACAACACGCAAAATCGTTGAACCAACTACGAGGGCAGCCGCCGTCTCTACTGTCATTTGGTGGTTGTGTAGAGCCTGAGCGCAATCCTCAGTGCCGCTCATACTCGACCTCCACCGGCAGCAGCCGTGACGGCACCAGCAAGAGCAGCAAACGGGCAAGGGGCAGCAAACCCGCCACTACCGCCGCCAGCAAAATGAGCTGGATGGACAGCTGGTCCCGCCCGGCCAAGTCCCAGGCCACGCCCGCGCCGTACTATCTCCTGCCCGGCGGCGAGGCGACGCCGTACTGCCACTCGTGCGGGCGCGTCATCGGGCAGCGCAAGCAGACCCAAACCCAGCACCCGGACAAGGCGGCAGAGAAGACGGAGGTCAAGTACTGCTCCAGCCGGTGCCGTGGCCGCAAGCCCGGGAAGCTGGACCGGGCGATCGAGGGGGTGTTTGTGCGGTTCCTGTTGGGGAGGGAGAAGGAGAAGGAGAAGGAGAAGGGCAAGGATGAGACGAAGGTTGATGATGGTGACGGTCAAACTAGCGAGGACGGGACGGCGGCTGAAAAGCCAAAGCAAGGCGGTTGGAATGCCAAGGGCAGCACGCAGCATCAGCACAAGACGAAGAAAGTGAAGGGTGATGCCCGGATCCTGGTCTCGTGTTCCACGGTCGAGGACGAGGTGTTCCCCCACCACCGCGACCAAAGGAACGAGGACGGCCCCGAAGCAGAAGAGGAAGCGCACGACCGGCCCGGCAGCAGTGGCAGTCACGACCAAAACGAAGAAGCGCACCCCGACCAAGCATCTCGTTCAAACCAGCAATACCACCACCAACCCGACAGAGCACTGCTGCTCCACGACCCTAACAGCTACGCCCCCGACCTCCACCCCCAGGACCCGAAATCGACGGCGACGTGCTGGCCCGCATGTCCGTCCGCAGCGGCACCCGCATCCGCCCCCCGCAGTCCGTGTCCGAAGTGAACGGCAGCGTGGGCGGCGAAAAGGGGCGGGCCGAGCGGACGGACGAGAGCGAGGAAGCCCTCCAGAAGAGGCTCGCGGGCCAGCGCCGGGCGCGTGAGCGGGAGATGGTGCGGTGCGCGGCGCGGAGGGGGGTCGCTTTCGGGTTTGCCGTTGAGGAGGAAGACCGCTCTCACCACGGGGAGGATGAAGGGGGCAGTAGCAAGGCAAAGAACAAGGGCGGGAAGAAGAATGCCAAGAAGGCTCACGGTGAGGGCGAACGGGATAAGGGAGAAACGAAACAAAGCAGGAGGCTTTGCGAAGCCTTCATGAATGGGAAAGTGGTCGAGCCCAGCTTCGCCAAGGGGGACTGGAGTATTCGGTGGAGGGAGGAGTGACAAACAGACAACAGAGAGATAGGCGCTTAGGTTATGGTTTTTTTTTTTTTTTTTTTTTCCTTTTTTTCTTTTGTTTCTGTATTGTAGCTAAATAGGTATGTATGAGTAAGTCTGTCTGGTCGATCACTACGACTCTGGAGAAGCCCCTTATATGCGGTGAGATGGCCATAGACCGTAACTTATCCCCACCAAGTTGCCCCTTGGACACGAGACAGACGAATGAACATCTGCTTACTGGTGCGCCCTGAAAATGCACATATGAATTCCCTCCAGGGGCTTTCCACTCTCGAGATGCTTTGTTCGATTCATTCTATCGTTTGGACAGCAACCGGCGCATTCACGCATGTTAGGCGGGATGCTTGATCCACCTTCTATTCACTACGACATCCGCAATGGCCAACCAGTCCTATATATGAAGCAGAACTTAAAACTCATATCCAATTTGGGCTGTCCACGTCGTAATTGGCATTGGCTTGTTGAGTGCTGAAAAGGTGAGCCGTCAGTAGAAGGTTGAAAACAGTTTGTATATGCTATTTGTATTCAGTACATGGTGCAGGTCTTGGGGGCACTGGTATCGTGTCACAGAAGCCACCAATCACCCCCCACAAAAGGAACCATGCCGATGATTCGTAAAGCTGGTTTTGGTTTCCGCCTTGCCTCCTACCCGCCTCGTTGCCTCTCTCTCTCTCTCTCTCTCTCTCTCTCTACACCCCGAACTCCCCTCAAACACATCCAGTCTATGCGCCTATGCCTTCCAGACGCGCTTGATCGCCTCGGTCAGACCGACATCGTTCGTCTCGAACTCGTACAGGCCGATGCCGACGGTGACGGTGGCGAGGTTGAGCAGCCACATGGCGGCCTTGCGGCTCTTCTGGTAGCGGATGGCGGGGATGTAGTCGACAATGATGTTCTGGAAGCCGGTGTGGCTGTGGATGAGGAGGAAGGCGCACAGCAGGGCATCAAAGGTGGGGTTGAGCGAGCCGGCGGCGAAGGGGGCGACGGTCAGGGGCACGAGGCCGGCGGCGATGGCGCGGTCGAAGACCCAGTGGTAGGAGCCGTGCGAGGGGCTCGTCTCGGGAACGGGCGCGGGATCGTTCACTAAGACCGAGAGTCAGTTCTGCCATAGACTCCTTATCGAAATCCCGCCAATGGACTCAGGCGCAGGACAGGGAATGCGTACCTCCTCCCTTGATGACCTCTGCGATGGAAACGTTAGCGTCGTAACTCTGGACACAGGAATGCATGGGCTTCGTGACAACATACGGGGACCAGGAGGCAACAGACTCCGGCGGCTGGAGGTGTGGAAGGCAGCGCAGCGGGCCGAGCCCTTGAGGACGGCGCTCCTCACGGATTGCTGGGCGAGGCTTGTGGAAACACCGGCGGCACGTCGAGTCGAGGCCGCGAGGGCGGTTTGCCGAAGCAGGGCGGGTCGGATGATGGAGGCCATTTTCGGTTATGTTTGCATGCGCAGTGTCTATGTCGGCTTGAGGGGTTTCTCTGCTCTCAAGGGAGTATGTGTGTTGTGTGGCCACCAGTGGTCGTCGTCGTGTGTCGTGAGTGCGTGCCGAGGGCGATGACGAGAGGCTTGTCTGAAGTTGTGGATGGACTCAATCGGCTGGCAAGCACAGACTCTGGGACTTCAAGCTTGCATTGGATTCCGCGACCCGACGATTCCAATTGGGATTGCCGAGGATCAATACATAATAGCGGCCGCCTGATTGGTGGGTGGGATTTATGGGGCTCAGTTAGGTAAGCGAGCCTGCAAACATCTGAAGAACAGTGCACGAGTGACTTCCATTAGTGGCTTAGGTAAGGCGGCCGGCGAGGAACCTTAGGCGGGATCGGTGGTCGGGCCTTGGCGCAGCTCCAGTGGCCGATCAACTAAAATTTCCCAAAGGGTCCATCCATCCAGCTCACGATCTGCCCGCCCCGTCGCAATTGGCACCATTGCATCTACATACATACAAGCAGAGCAATTGTTCTGCACTCCTTTCTTTATGACGACTGCAAAGCCCTTCATGATCTAATGATAGCCTCTTGAGTGCCGCTCCGGCCTTACTGTATTTCTAATCGTCACCTTTTCCTCCCACTTCAAGCGTCCGTTTCAGTCCAATCGAACCGAATCGACGATTATTCCTCCTCCCACCATCATGGCGCTCTCGATAGCCCTTCTACGCAACTCCGCTGCGGCACGCTCGACATTATGCCGTCGCTGCCTCAAGCAACGCCTGGCGGGCTCGACCTCCCTGCAAATACGCTCCGTCTCCAACCGGGTCCTAGCGAAGCGGACCGCGGCCGAAGACGCATGGCAAGCAAGGGCCGCCCAGATCGACGCCGGCGAGGTCCAGAACTTATGGGACACCTTCAAAGAGCGCGGCTTCGTCAAGGACCTGGCCGGCACCGACGAGCAGATCGGCACCCTCATGAAACGGAAACGCATCGGCGCCTACGTCGGCATTGACCCCACGGCGCCCTCCCTCCACGTCGGCCACCTGCTGCCGCTGATGGCCCTGTTCTGGATGTACATGCATGGCTACGGCGCCAACAGCCTGATCGGCGGCGCCACCGTCCGAGTCGGCGACCCGACGGGCAGGCTGCAAGACCGCGACGAAATGACCAGCACCAACGTCACCGCCAACATCACCAAGATCCACTACCAGCTCAGCCGAGTCTGGCGGAACGTGGACCAGCTTGCCGCCAGGCTCGGTCACAAGAAGGAGTGGTCGTGGAATCGCGCCCTGCTGAACAACAGTGCCTGGTTCCACAGCACCTCCTTCATGGAAGTCGTCCAGCGCCTCTTTTCGGGCATGCGCATGGGTCCCCTCTTGTCCCGGGACAACGTGAAGCGGAGACTCGAAGGCGAGGGAATGCCCCTCGACGAATTCATATACCCTCTGATGCAGGCCTGGGACTGGTGGCACATGTTCTCGAGCCCCCGGCAGGTCATGATGCAGATTGGCGGTTCCGACCAGTACGGAAACATCGTGACGGGCATCGAGGCCATCAAGTACCTCCGCGACACCGAGCCCGACCCCCAGAAGCGCATGCCCGACGACCTGCTGCACACCCCCGTCGGCTTCACCGTCCCCCTCCTTACCGACTCCTCGGGCGCCAAGTTCGGCAAGAGCGCCGGCAACGCTGTCTGGCTGGACCCTTTCATGACCAGCTCCTTCGACCTGTACGGATACTTCATGCGCCGCCCGGACGCCGACATTGAGAACCTCCTGCGCCTCCTTACCTTCTTGCCCATGGACGCCATCAAGAGCACAATGGAGAGACAGGCGCAAGACCCCAGCAAGCGGGTCGCACACCACACACTGGCGTTTGAGGTCGTCGCTCTCGTCCACAGCCCCCAACTGGCGCAGCAGACCCAAGACGAGCACAGGCAACGGTACACCAGGAAGGCGAGTGGCGGCGCGCAGGCCCAAATCGGCGAGTACCCCGCCAAGGGCCCCGCCAACATGGAGCGGGCCGTCGCGTTCAAGCCCGACATCGAGCTGCCCGAGTCCCTCATAAAGCAGAGGAGCATCGGCCGGATCCTGTACGCCGCGGGCCTGGCCAGCAGCAGCTCCGAGGGCCACAAGCTGACGGCGAGCGGCGGCGCCTACATCGGCGGCGCCCCGAGGGCTCAGTCCCAAATGGGCCCCATGGCCGTCGGCGAGCTGACCTTTGTGCCGGTCAAGACGTGGTTCCCCGAGGAAAACCACCGGTTCCTGGTCGACGGCCAGCTCATGATCCTGCGGCGCGGCAAGCATTTTGTGCGCATTGTGAAGGTGGTCAGCGACGCGGACTGGAAGAGCAGCGGCAAGAAGTACCCGGGCGAGCCCGGCACGGGCCGGGTGCGCCAACTCAAGGAGCTGGTCCAGCAGGGCACGCCCGAGGGCGAGAGGCCGATCAAGATCAGCACCAAGGAGGCGGCCAACTTTGTACACGAGATGCAGCACCTCGAGCGGCTGGAGGACCCCGAGACCCAGGACGAGGTGATTTTCCCGCACTACCCTCCCCCGCAAAAGAGAGACTCTGCTTACCAGGATGACTACGTCAAGGCGGCGGCGCTGCATAAGGCGTGGGATGAGGCCAAAGAACAGGAATCAGGCGACAGGCCGCATGATAGCGAGGAGTCGAAGAAGAAGGAATAAAAGTGAAAAAGAAAAGGAAGGAAAGGGGCGAACAAAATTGGCTGGGCCGCAAGCATGAAGGCTGGCGGGGATTTAGAGGATGTATCATATGGAAAAGAGGGAGGACGGACGGATACGTGTATATACCCATAGAACTTGCGGTTTGCTGTGAAAAAAGAGCATGGCGCAAGATGTACAACAAACTAACTGTATGTATCTATACCTAGACGAAAGAGTCATCACACTCTATAACGACATCCCATTTCACACCACGCTTTACAAATTTCGACGCCCCTGTTGCACGCATAAACGAAAGGTCTGATCTGTAAGTAGGTGTGCATCGTACGATGGGGTTTGCCGGCGTAGGAGATGGGAACAAGTATCACCGATAAAACACCGTCAAGTCCCCCGCCGGCGCCCGGAAACTCTTGAGCTTTTCCATGATCTCGGCGTCGGCCATGTTCTGCTCCGTGATGATCTGGTCGAAGCTGTGGCAGCCGTCGGTGTAGCGCTGGAGCGGGTCGTCACTGGGCAACAGGTCATCTTCCTCCTTCCCGTGACTCTTGAGCCGCGCGCGCTCCCGCTCTTCTTCTTCGGTCTCGTCGTCGTCGTCGTTCTCGTCGTCGTCGTCGTCGTCTTCGCTGTTGTTGGTGTCGTGGATGTCCCAGGTGTGCAGGCGGCGGCGGCTGCCGTGCCTACTCAAGTTATGCGGGCGCTGCCCTTGTCCTCCCTTCTGCTGCTCCTGTGGTGATTTCTGTGAGTGCGGCGGTTGGCGTCGTCGATGGCTGTGTTGGCTGCGCGGGTGCGCCTGCCCCGACGCGAGCAGGGCGAGGTACTGCTTCGAGACGACGTACTTGTGCACGCGGTACAGCAGGCCCTTGATGACGCCGAACTGGACGAGGCGGCGGACGTCGACGAGCGACAGCACGGGCAGGCCCGCGTCCTGGTGCAGCTTGATCCACTCCATGACGGAGCGGCCGACGCAGAAGGTCGTCAGGAGCTTGACGAGCTGGTAGTTGGTGACGCGGCCGGCGGTGGCGCTCGTGGTACTGGTGGCGGCCGCGTTGGGGGTGGTTGTGGTGTTGGTGCTAGGGGTAGTGGTGGTGGAGCCGGGGACTGTAGAGGTTTGCTGCGGCGTCGATGGCTCAGCGGCGGCAGGGTTGGGATTCTGGAGGTTTGTGGATGATGATGCAGTAGCAGCGGCACCGGCAGCGGATGTGGCCCCGGCACCATCCGGAAGCGGCCCGCCAATACAGACATAGCCCGCGCACTCGTCGATCAGCCCGTCGCGGTTGGTGATGAAGTCGTGGATGCCCGGGCGGGGCGCGTAGCAGCTGGCAAAGAAGAACATGTCCAGCAGCAGGATGGTGTCGTAATACAGCAAGTGCTGCAGGGCGGTCTGGGTCAGCGGCAGCGAGACGTCGGCCAGCCAGGCGATGCGGCGCACGTCGTTGACGCCGTCGACGTGCGGGATGATCTTTTTGGAGGGTCAGGTCCCAGGTCGGGTCGACGATGTCGACGAGCTTCATCTTGGGGACGGGCACGTGCCAGCCGCGGACGGGGGCCGGCGGCGGGTGGTAGGGGAACAGCTTCATGTTGAGCGTGTTGGCCTCGTCTGGCATCCGTCGTGAGTATATGGGCGTGATTTAGGGAGAGATAATACTTACCGACCGGAATCATGCACTCGCCGTAGTTGTTGAGGTCCTCTTTGACAATCTCCAACAGGCTCTCAATCGGCCGCCGCCCGTCGTCGACCTTGCCCTCGGTGCGGAGGTAGCCGTTCTGGCGCTCCATCTCGGCAAAGGTGACGGCGAGGCGGCGGACGAGCTTCTCGTAGGGCAGGAAGTCGCAGTCGGACTCGACGACGAGCCCAAAGTTGAAGATGAACTCGTTGCGGTGGTAGCGCTCGTGGGGGATGGAGACGGGGTAGCCCAGGATGCTGTACTTGTTGTCGGGCGTGTTGACGGTCAGGAAGCGGTTGAAGAAGGCCTTGCGCGGGATGATGTACTCCTGGATGATGTCAAAGTCCACCAGCGGCGGCTTCAGGTGCGGGCCGAACGTCGTGGCCACGATGCAGCCCGGCGGCGACTGGGCCACGATCTTGGTGCCTGTGCGGGTGTTAGAGGTATATTCCAGCTATATCACTAGTAGTAGAACTCACCTTCCTGGGGCAGGAAGCGGGCGTAGAAGATTCCCTGGATCATGCTGGCGTTCTTGTGAGAGGCAAAGTCGGGCAGATTGGGAGATGAGATGTCATTGCTTAGATAGGCTCAAATTTGGATTGCCAAAACGCATCGTTTTGCAACCTCAATCACACTTGAGATGTCGCTCTATTCGAGATATGCCATCTTCTTGATATTAATTCCATATGCCATGGTCATTTCCATGCTTTGGATATGAGTGGTTCATGAAGCTTGCAATCTCTACTGGTCAATTTGAGCTTGTCGTTGAGCTTGTCGTTGAGCTGAGGCCTCAAGCCAAGCTCAGGTCTGTCTGTCTGTCTGTCTGTCTGTCCGTCGGCGCGGGGCATCCACCATCATCCGGCCCCGCCCCCACCACAATTCAGGGCCCAGACAAGACGATGCAGCAATAAATAAGAACCGAGATGTTCTGTAATTCACGTTGACCTGTATAGCGAGGTACTTACATATATCCCTTGGCAGTCTGTGATACGGTCCGACTACGGCCCGGATGCGGATTTTCGTCCCTCTTTCAACTTTGTAGTCGTGCTCGCTGGCCGTCGATCTTCCTTCCCATGGTTTACCAATAACCGCCAAGCGGCTGGGTCAATCCTGCAACCAAAGCACCATATTCGCAAAAGGAAACATTTCTAGTAGATTGGTGGAGGCCGGAAAACGACATTCGATATCCAAACGACATGCCAGCATCTGTCGATTGCTACAAGATAAGACGAGACGTCCGTTGTCGACCTTATCAGATGCCGTCGATAAGGCACCTAGACAAATCCAGCTTAGGCGCTCGGGTGTCAGACGCTGTAGTCTGTAGCCTGTAGCCGCCTCAGGCCAGCTCAAACCTGCAGCTTCCCCTAGCCTGCAGCTTACATTTATTTGCTGGGCTGGTGTCGACTTCGTTTCATTTTAATGAGACGATTGGCCATCCATCCCATTGCCAGTCAATTGCCAGCTTGCATACTTCCATTAGCCGCTTCGCTATATCCGTTGTAAACATTCGCTCTACCCCCTTTTCTTTGGGTTTATATTTATTTTACACTTCTTTTGATAAGTAGACAGGTATTCATCATGGCCGATACCGAGTCCAAGCCCGATATCACCCCGGCAAAGGCCGTGGAGGAGCCCGTCCAGGAGGAGCAGCCCGTCGTGAAGTCGGGGGACCCTGCGCCCGCCGCTGACGTGCCCACCAAAACTGAGGCTCCCGTGGAAGCCCCCGCCAAGACTGAGCCCGTAGCTGAGAAGACGGCCGCAGAAGCCTCCGAGGCTCCTGCCAAAGCAGAGGGTGCCGAGACCTCAGCCAAGGCCGAGGAACCGGCCAAGGCAGAAGCCTCTACCGCCGCCGCCTCTGCAGAACCCGCCAAAGCGGAAGCCGAGACTACTTCTCCCAGTGAGGCACCCGCAGCAGCCGCTGCCGCCACTGAAAAGCCCGCCAAAGAAGCAGCAGCCAACACCCCCTCCAGGACCTCTACGCCGTCCAGCAGGCTTCAGGCCACCCCGAGATCTGGGGCGTGACCCTGCAAGACCCGTCCCACCACGTCCCCAACCAGATCATCTTCCAAAAGTACCTCAACGCCAACGACGGCGACCTGGCCAAGGCCAAGGACCAGCTCACCAAGACCCTGGCCTGGCGGCGCGAGACCAAGCCCCTGGAGACGACTAAGGCGACGTGGTCCAAGGACAAGTTCGACGCGCTCGGCTACGTCACGACCTACCGCGCTGGCGCCGACCCTTCCTCCCACAAGGACGACGATGCGTCGGCGTCCGCGAAGGAGGCGAAGGGCAAGGGAAAGGAAGGCAGCGATGATCCCGAGGCCAAGGAGGTCTTCACCTGGAACGTCTACGGCAACGTCAAAGACATGGACGTCACCTTCAGCGACCGCAACGAGTTCCTCGACTGGCGCGTCGGCCTCATGGAGCTCGCCATGCAGGAACTCGACATCGCCTCCGCCACCAAGCCCATCACGGCCGACTGGGACCCCTACAAAATCTACCAGGTGCACGACTACAAGTCGGTCAGCTTCCTGCGGCAAAACGCTAAGGTCAAGGCCGCGGTTAATGAAACGGTCAAAGTCTTCGGTCAGAACTACCCCGAACTCCTCAAGCAAAAGTTCTTTGTCAACGTGCCCGTCATCATGGGCTGGATCTACGCCGTCGTTAAGGTCTTCGTCGCCGAGCGCACCGCCAAAAAGTTCCACCCCATGGGCAACGGTGCCAACATGTCGGCTGAGTTCGCCGACTCCAAGGTCCCCGGCCTCGGTCAGATGCTACCCAAGGAGTACGGTGGCCAGGGCGAGCCGCTTGCGGCCCAGGGCAAGCAGACCCTGCTCGACTAGGAAAGAGGAAGAACGATAGAGCGATTGGGAGGTGATTTGTGTTATGTCATCCGGTGAACGGAATGGAAGAGGATGCACAGCGCAATCGAACCGATGGTTTAGGAGTTTTGCCTTTTTTTTTGTTCTACCCGATTGGATTGTATTTGTACACAGCCCAAGATTGAACCTTACAATTAGTGATACCATAGCCAGCAGTTTGCTTTTTTACAAACTGCGCACATTAATGCAGACATTTCTTCTCTAATTCCCACTCATACTCTGACAGACGACGAAGCCCTTAGCTGCGCACGTTTCCTGGAGATCCAGCCGGCTGCTTCTTCGCATCGGACTGCTCACGTGACGATGCCTCGTTGTTACTGCTGTCGGAAATAGCCGCCTCAAGATCAGACGAGTTGTTCTTCCTGGCCTTGGACTTGCGCTCGGCAAACTTGAACGGCTCGCCCTTCTCCTCGTACTCGGCCGCCAGCTCATCAAACGTCTTGCCCCTTGCCTTGGCCTCGCGGCGGACCTTGCGCGTGCGCAGCAGCCAAACCAAATGCGACGCGAAGATGCCCAGCTCGAGCGCGCAGCAGATGACGTACAGCACGCCCCCAATATGTCAAACGTGTTTTGCGCCACGAGCGCCATGAGGGAGAAGAAGGCGCCCGAGCAGTCCATGGACAGGAAGACCCAGTTGATGCCCACGACGCGGCCGCGCCGCTTCCAGATCTCGCCGTAGGGCGGGACGAGGCCGCCCGCGAGCAGGATGCTCGCGATGACGCCGACGACGAGGGGCGGGGTCTCGTTGCCGCGCTCGTAGATGACGCGGAGGGTCAGGATGAGGGCGGCTTCGAGGCCGGCGAAGGCGAGGGTGACGGCGAGGCCTAGGGCGGTGGCTTTCCAGGTGGCCCAGTTACTGTCGGAGGGGCTTCGTGTCAGTAGTTGATCGTCTCTTCTTGTTGATGGGGCTAACATACTAGGAGTACATCAGGATCTGGGCCCAGGCCACGATGGACAGGACGCCGAAGCACTGGGGCTGGACCTGGATGGGGATGTTGAAGTTCTGGATGATGGCGTAGACGCCGAACGGGACGGCGCAGGCGGCCCAGAGGAACATCATGCTGGCCGGCAGTCCGTCCGTCTTCTTGGTGCGCCAGTTGGTCCATATCTGCGGGATCAGCTGAATGCACCACAGGATGGTTCCGATAGTCTGTTCGCCGTCCGGTCAGTCATGGTCTATCCCGGAGACAAGATGAAGCAGCTGTTGTCGTGTCTGATTGATTGGCTAGGCCACCCAAGACCCGAACATGACATCACTTACACCGAGTACGTTGGCCGCGACGGGAATATCCGTTTGGGGAGCCATCGCGACTCTTGGCCGCTTGCAGAGCTGCCTAGGCACACCCCGGTTGCTAAAAGGCGATGGCGAGCACTCCAGGTGGTAGGCTGTTGGACGAGGTTGGCCGTGGCGAAACTTGACTAGGAGAGAGTGCGATCCCGCTCCTTTCAATGTTGGACTCGGACGAGCGAAAGCAGTCGGTCAACCTGGATCGACAGGGACACTGGGACCCAGAAGGAAAGCATGACCCAACGTGACCATCTGGACTATTGAGCACGTTTATCTAATCCACCCTTTTTGAATCCGGCATGGGGGGCAGCGACGACCCAGGTGCTAGGCTCCCGCTGCGGCAGTTTGCTTGCTCGTTGTTGCTCGCAGTCGCCATTTCTTCGAGGGGAGCAGCGAATGACCAACCGGGATTGGCAGGGTGTGTGCCCGATGGAAAAATAAAAATAAAAAACTCCACAAAATGGCAGGCTTCCGATAGAATGGGTGTTAGCGGGCGATAGCGTCAGCTCGGGGGTGCTCGATGCTACCATACGGCCCCGGGGTTGTCGAGGCAAACGTCTAGGCAGTTTTGATGTCCATCAGGCAGGGACCCGGGGGATCGGGACAAGCAACGTGAAAGCAAGCGGCCTTGACAGCGGCACGGGAAATGCCCCGATCCGGTATCGTCATCCCATCATCTCTCCTGCTTAAGTAACCAAAGGCTCGCTGTAATGGTAAGTCGGGTCTCTTGCCCACTGGTCCTACGTCTCTGAGAATAACTCTTGGATGTTGGATTCCAATGCCAAGTCACGAATGATCTGTCTTATGGATGTCTTGCCTCGGTGTGCTTCGGGATTCCCGCGTGTTCTTTGCCCCTCCAAGACAGAAACGGTCCCCTGGAATTGTCATTGGGCTTACTAATGCGGGGTCCTTCTGGTTCGGGGTCTGGAGGCTGGAGGCTGGAGGCTGGAGGCTGGAGGCGGCATGCGCTGAAAAGGAAATTTTCCAAGCACGAGAGCAAGCGGATTCCCAACCCGCACCGCGCGCCGCACCGCATTAGCCATCGTCGTCTCACCATCCCGTAGGGTACGGAGTAGACTAGACTAGAAGCCATTTGTACGAATAGAACCGAAAGCCTGCATACCGCTGACAGCGCTGTACACATAGCATCATTCCACGTCCCCGCCCCCACCTGCTGCCACTGCTTACCTGATTCAGTCATTCCCTTCGCCGCATCCACTTCCAGCCGGCTAGCTTATCTCGAAAATCTACAGCGACCTACTTCAGTCCGATCACGCCCACCCCCTCTCTCCTCTATCTACCACCTAACCCACTTCCCAAACCACCCGGCCAACACCGTCAAACTGTTTTCCTCAGCCTTCCGCCGTTTCCCCCTTCGCGCCGGCGCCTCAGGACTTTCCATTGCCGCCTTCGCCTCAGCCGGTTTCCAGAAAAAGCCTTCGCCAACCACCAAGATCACCGCCAGAGACATGCATTCCAAGGTCGTCATCATCGGCTCCGGGCCCGCCGCCCACACCGCCGCCGTCTACCTCGCCCGCGCTGAGCTGAAGCCCGTCCTCTACGAGGGCTTCATGGCCAACGGCATCGCCGCCGGCGGTCAGCTCACCACCACCACCGAGGTCGAGAACTTCCCCGGTTTCCCCAAGGGAATCATGGGCCAGGAGCTCATGGTACGTTGCCTTCGTCTTGCGCCAAGCCGTTGAGCGAAAATACTGACACCCATTGCCTTCCAGGACAACATGCGCGCGCAGTCCGAGCGCTTCGGCACCCAGATCATCTCCGAGACCGTCGCCAAGCTCGACCTGTCCTCGCGCCCCTTCAAGTACGAGACCGAGTGGGCGCCCGGCACCGTCCACACCGCCGACTCCATCATCCTCGCCACCGGCGCCTCCGCCCGCCGCCTCGGCCTCCCCGGCGAGGAGAAGTACTGGCAGAACGGCATCAGCGCCTGCGCCGTGTGCGACGGCGCCGTCCCCATCTTCCGCAACAAGCCCCTGTTCGTCATTGGCGGCGGCGACAGCGCTGCCGAGGAGGCCACCTTCCTGACCAAGTACGCCAGCCACGTCACCGTGCTCGTGCGCAAGGACCAGCTGCGCGCCAGCAACATCATGGCCCAGCGCCTCCTCAACCACCCCAAGGTCACCGTGCGCTTCAACAGCCAGGGCGTAGAGGTCAAGGGCGACGACAAGGGCCTCATGAGCCACATCGTCGTCAAGAACAACAAGACGGGCGAGGAGGAGACCCTCGAGGCCAACGGCCTGTTCTACGCCATCGGCCACGAGCCCGCCACCACCCTGGTCAAGGGCCAGCTCGACATGGACTCCGAGGGCTACATCGTCACCAAGGCCGGCTCCCCCTGACCAACATCGAGGGTGTCTTTGCTGCCGGTGATGTCCAGGACAAGCGCTACAAGCAAGCCATCACCAGCGCCGGCTCCGGCTGCATGGCCGCCCTCGACGCGGAGAAGTACCTGGCCGAGCTCGAGATCGACTCTCGCGAGGAGGTCACCACCAACCTGAAGACGGAGAACTTGTAAAATTGCGGTGCGGTATAGAAACGGTAATTCCCATTTTTGGCGTTGAATACTAGACAGTACCCCCCATAGACCGATACAAACAGTAAAATTCCCATATATGATGGCCAGAGCTTGTCTGATGTGATTACCCTAAGATCATACCCTTTGCTACTGCGATTCGACGAGTGCTGCTGCGATAGTGTCAGTGATACTACTGACGACACTGGCTGACCGGCGGTGTATGCGGCAAACGGAGCACACCAATTTGCACGATCAGCCAGGCCTGACAGTTCGTATCTTCCCATGAAGCCGGAGTCTCAGAGCCGTGCGAGATCGGCTGACCCCCGAAAAGGGGATGTAGTGGCCGCCACCTGAATCGCCAAGACTCTGACCAAATGGGACCGGTAACAACATCTTTTGAGTCTTCCTCAGGTAGACGTTTTGGCATACATTTGCCTGAGTCTGCATGGAAGGTTACTTCTGGGGGTAATCAGAGTCACCATGTAGCTTGTCGATCAGCAAACTGTCGGTCTGTGATTTCGCGTGGTGGTGGGGTATCCTGCCGCATCGTGCTCGTACGATGGCAACGAACCTTGTTGGCTGCACCATTCTGAGTCCCGGTAAGCCACATACATCAGGGTTTTGGCTAATGCATATGAGTGAGCGCTGTATGTAGCAAACAGGCCTAACCTTGTCCGTCCCCGCAGGATCCATCGGTAGATAAAAGAGACACCCCCTCACTCAGATGGGGAGGAGTCGTTTCGTTTTCTCCCTCACCATCATCAGTTCTCCCCACCAACTTATCGTGACTTCTCACAACTTCAATACAGCAACATACCAGCATTACCACACTCATCACCAGACAGCCCACTCAAGATGCCCAGCAACAACGACTTAGGCTACTCCTACAAGTCCTCGGGCACCAACAGCCAGGTAGGCTGAGGGGACGGGACCGCAGTCCGCGCGTGTGGAATCTGAAACTTCAGCTGATCATGACATACCAGGGCAACCACTATTGCTCCCGCGACTACGGTAGCTCGGCTGCCAACTCCAACTCATACCACTACTCGAACACGTGAGTTTTGCGGCCCCTCTCCTTGGCTTGTAAGTAGGTACTATTATGTCTTGATGATATACTGATATGGGGTGCGCTTTTCGCAGTGACGGCTCGTACTACTACAGGTAGGAATGCACTGGCAGCTAGTTGACATGGCAGCAGCACTGGCATGCTTAGTACTAAAGCTGAAATTCTCACACAGCAACCACAACGGCTCGACTTACCACCAGAGCTCCAGCGGCACTAGCACCTACACCACCCCCAGCGGCTACATCTACCGGTCGAGCGGTGGCAGCAGCAGCAGTGGTAAGAAATAAGGGGGCGTGGTATTTTAGTATGGAACACCTCTCTCCTTGACATCGATTGGAATGCGAGAGATGCGAGAGGCAAAGTTTTCTCGCATTGGAGGCGCGGCGTAGTCTGCCGCCCGAAAGTTCTTTCTTGGATGTGGTGGGTTCATGAGAGGAACGAGGTGCTCCAGAGGCTTCTGCATTATCTACGTCAATGCCATGATTTGCTGACCTGGGCTACCGCCATGCTTGTGTTTATGTGTGAACGAGTGATCGTTGTCTATGTGAGTGATATCTAGGCTGGAGTCAAGAACCTTCAAGTCAGGAGTAAAGACAGCTTCGAAGCAAAACTCGAGGGAACCGACACTCCGAGCAACCTGGCCAGGGCCGTCCCGTGACGAAGCAACGCCGCGGGCGCGGCCAACACCGTGCCGTGCCTATAAGAGTAACTCGAAGAATAATTCCGGCCCCCGGAACATGGCCGGCGAGCACACGGCGATCTTCGGGCGCTAGTATGGAAGCCCGGAGTCTTCGCGGCCCACTGGCATTGCGGACCTCTGAGTTCAGAAACGCTACGGGACCCGTATCGATTCTTACGGGAGGTAAGGTGTATCTGCAAAGCTTGTATAGTTTCGAGTAGTTCTCACCGGGTTTCCACATGCGTTACCTCTGCTGGCTGGGCCGCTTGCTGATCCCTTTTTACCTCAAAACTTTGATACTATATATAAGGTTGCTCATCCCTATGGGTCGATAAAAGCTTAACCCCGGTATTACCCAACATCATTGCGAGTCTGAAAATCTGCCTGGATCCCTTTGAAAAGTTTTAAAGTCGGTATAAAATAGATGTACTGCTATCCTACCCCTGGCGTTCTTCTCACCATCACCCCCAGAACCAAACCTTTTCTCAGCTCGGAAAATAGTCACGTCATATCGCATACAAAGCGGCATCACCAACCGGCATCATACGATGGAATCCTTCCTATTCGGACTATTCGGCCTATTCGGCCTCTGCTTCGCTTGGCCGTATCTTGACGCCCCTACCGGTAGCATATTGGACGATATGCATCGCTACAACCGCCCAGATGACAGCCTCTATGCAGAGGAGACTCATCATCATAAGTCCCTGGAGGCTTATAACACGGATCTTCCTTACCAGCCGTACCCCATGCCACCACAAGAGATTTACGGCCCTGCGCCCCGTCGTTAAGGCAAGACAAGCAGCTCCGGATGAGATAGGGGGCCTGTCGTCTATTTCCTGTGCCACTTGATGGGCATGCTTGGGCCCATGCTCTCGGATCATGCTACCCGAGGCTGGCTTCTGACGTCCTTGGCTCAGTGCACAACATACCTGATATTTTCATGCTTCCCAGCTTACTATTCAACTCATCTCGGTACATACTTGGTACGCCGCCAAGGGAGTGGGAAGGACTTTGCTTGGCGTTTGGATCATCGAGGGGGGGGATATAAGGGAAAATCAGAATACGATGTCATTACAAGTACCTAAATTGGCGTAACAGTCTTTCATGTCGATGGGAATATGACTTTTTCTTTCTCTCCCTTTCGATTCATACCGGGCAGCCCAGCAGAAATGTTTCTTGCGTATTGGTATTTTTTCCATGAAAGGTACACACCTAGTTTCATCTTCAAGATTTTATTCATTCCATCATGCGAACGTACCGTCTCGCCTTGGAACCAGGCGACCACATGCGTAACGAAGAACACAGCTTCCTCTCTCGCCCTTACCGGACACATAATATGGATTGTCCAGGAACTTTGCGTGGCAAGAAAAGTTCTTTTCTTGTGCGGTCAAGCAGCGGCACCTATGGCCTCTTTCCTTGAATATTCCCCAGGGACCAAGCAGGCGAGGCCAGACGTATCGATCTACCAAAATAGCCTGGGAACTCTCTCTGTCGCCAATTTCCGGGTACTGGCTGTGTACCACCTCGCGGATATGCGAGTAAAGTTCCAAAACAGAGGTGCTAGTCTAGGATCCCTGCTCACGTCGTGCTCGCAACAAGCAGCATCAGACCCGCGGGATAGGGTATTCGCATTGCTAGGTTTCGCAAACGACGAGGTAGCGAAGGAGGTCGTCCCTGATTAGCTCGCTTTCCCCTTGCAGCGTCTACTGTTCAGCCATCCGAGCCATGTTCAAGAAGCTCGCCAGAACGATCGGGACGGCCAGGACAAACGTTACTTTTTCCTGTGGCGCGATACAATTATTCGCTGTGTGATTCGGGGATTTTCCCATTTCATCCGATGCATGATTTATTACCGATCTTATTCGGAGATTGGTTTGGTTGGTTCCCACTGCCTACTCCAGACTGGCTGCTAACCTCCGTCGCGCTCAAGTTGGAAAGGTTGGCACTATAAACCTTAGGTACAGACATCCGGTCAAGAGAATCCGAGGGCTTGGAACCTTCCGGCGGGTTCTTTTTGACACTTTTCTTCTCGAGGCAAAGTGTAGCGAGACTTTGTTCTGGCCAAAGTCAATTCTTGCTTTTGGGCCTTTTTGACTTTCTGATCTTGTGACAACCGGCCTTGGCGAAATCTCGGCTGTCTCGCGTCGCGGCTTGATGACCGCTGCTCGTGGTCTATGTGCAAGGACAAGGACATGATGGGTGGATGCAGATCCCAAAAGCTTGGCGTGTGCATCCTGCGCCGCATGTCCGCGACGCCCCGGAAGACGAGAAAACGAGGCGAGTCATCCTCCTCCAGATGGCGACCGTGGCACGTGGAAATCAAGCGCCAGGCACAGAGTCAGCCGTGGTGACCAACCACGCGTCATCCGATCAAATGACGGCGGTGCCTGCACGCACTCAACTCGATCCGCTTTCAGCAGCCAAAACTAGATAGATCCGGGGCGATCCGCTTGCTCCAGTGGCTCTACTTAGACCGCTTGTCAACCACCACTCTTTTACCTGCTGTACCTAGGCAACCGACAACCTTAATTCTATCAATATCTGCTGGACTTCCATTCACTATTCTGCATTCGGTTGGATGCTTCGGTTGGGCCAAGCCGCGGAATCTGCCTGTCGATTGTCGTCTCAAGTGCCTGTTCGTCTTTAATCGAACATCCCCTTTCCCACGCCCCATTCATTTATTCCCTTCTAGGCCACCACCACCGACCTTTCCGTCTAGTTTCAGCATCACGTCCTGCTCCCTAGAACACAAACGACACCATCATTTACGATACCTAATTGATATTGATGTAAATATGCGACTCTTCTCTCTCTTCGTCCTACTGGCAGCAACCCTCGCGGCTACAAAACCCACCGTCTACTTCATCCGCCACGGCGAGAAGCCCAAAAAGGGCGACGGCCTTAACGCCGATGGATTGAAACGCGCACAGTGCCTTCGCGGCGTCTTCGGAGTCGCATCCGACTACAACATCACCCACGTCATGGCGCAAAGACCCAAAAAGAGCAAGTCGTCCAAATGGAAGTTTTGCTTTCTTGAATCCCTCGCTAACCCACCACAGACGGCAAACAAAAACGGCCCTATGATACCGTGCTGCCTCTGGCGACGGACATGGGTCTCGACGTCGACACGTCCTGCAAACGCGACAACATTGACTGCGTAGTGGACGTCATCGAAAACTACAAAGGAGACGGAAACATTCTCATCTGGTAAGTTCTAACCTCCGGGAACTGCTACGCATCATTTCAAGCTGACCATGGCTCAAACAGCTGGGAGCACAAGCGACTCAAAGACGTGGCCAAGGCGTTGGGCGTCAGGAAGTTCAAGAAGTACCCCAACAAGGCCTTCGACTTGATTTACGAAGTGCCCCCAAAATACAAGAAAGTCGCGACCATCACTTCGGAAAACTGTCGCGGCTTGGATAGGTGACATCCTCACCTAGACAACAGTTTAAGCGGGCGTTACTCCAATATTTGATTCCTCTGCCGGCAACCCCCTATAGGTTCCTCCAAAAGACATAGACAGACACGCATCACTGCCCACTGGCTTTAGACGACGGTTTCTGTTATCAGCCCATTTGGTGCTCTCATCGCACCCAACCTGCCGGCACACACCTCAACACTTCACCACCGCCGGTCCGGGAGCGGTGTAGCTCGTCGGCACGGGGTAGTAGATGTTGATCATGATGCCCGGGTCCGTCGCCTTGTACGCGCCAGGGATGGACACGCCGCTGAAGGTCTTGGTGCCGCTTCCCGTGACGGTGAGCTGGCCACATCTGCATGAAGTCAGGACCCATTGTGATCCGACAGCAAGGACACCCCCAATGAAAAGACCACCAGGCAGATTACGAAGAATGGAAGTAATGGAAAGAGATAGAAAAGAGGAAAGACGTACGCGATATAGAATTGGGCACCCCCGGCGCTGCTGGCCGAGTGCAAGGCGATGTGCTCTACGCGGATGAGGTAGTCGCCGGGAGCAAGGCACTGCGGGATCTGGACGGTCACGTCGCGAAGACCCTGGCTGGGCCACGTGAGTCCCCCCGCCCGAGATATTCGGACCCTGGGAGAAGATCTTGAACCAGACGGCACCGGATCCATCAAAGGACGCAGCGGTCTGACCGGAGGGCACTTTGGCCATGTAGAACTGCAGGGTCCCTGGGTGCGAGATGCCAGAGTCGGCCACGAACCCGACCTTGGACCCCGCCGCGACGCTCATGGTCTGCGCCCCCTCGTTCCCCGGGGCCAACTGGTAGCACCGCAGCTGCGTCGACGAGACGTCGGTTACGGGGCCGTTGGATTGGTAGTTGGTCGTCTTGCGGACGTACTGCCAGTCTTGGGTCGTGGCGCCGTGGGCGATGAGGCGGGGGAACTTGTCTGTTGTGTTTCGATTACGCGGAATTAGTTGTTTTCTTCAACATCTCTTAGACGGTAGACATCCGTAGATAGATGCATAGGTAGATATTGCGTCAAGCAGCAAGAATCAACGGTATACTTACAGTGCCCGTGCACTGCCGAAGCGAGTGCAAGCACCACTACGGCAAAGGCCTTCATGGTTCTTTCTAGATGTCTCGATATCGTAGTTCTTGCAGTGTATGACGGCTGAGAAGTCCACTTCTTTCGGGGGTCGAGGAGCTCAAGGATCAAGAGGCGGGACTAACTTGCAAAAGACAACGTGGGAGGTGGTGGACGTTCAGGTCTAGTTATACCCAACTCTTCAGGATAGGGGGTAGAACAATAAACGATACGTGCCGTATGGTTTGGCTATGGGTACCCACGCTATTTTTTTAGCTACCTATTTAACCTATGGGTAAGAATGGGTAACTAGTAGTACCTATGGGTAACCCATGGGTATTATATTTTACGGTGGGTAACCTATAGGTTACCCACGATTTTTTTTACCCACGAATTACCTACGGTTTTTTTTAAAAAAATTCTTTAACATAAAATAAGTATTTAAAATAAATATTTTAAAAATATCATCGTAATATAATTTTTATAAAATATTAATATTAAAAAGAAATAATCGTGAAATAATCTTATATTCTATTTAAATATAAAATAATTTTTTAAATATTAATATTTAGAAATTAATTACTTAATGTATTTATCTTAATTATTTAAAAGATTATTTCACGATTATTTCTTTTTAATACTAATATTTTTAAATATATATTATTTATAAGAAATAATCGTGAAAGAATCTTATATTTTTTTAAATATAACTTCTTTTTTAAATAGTATATATTTTTAAATATTAATATTAAAAATTAATTATTAAATATATTTACTTTAAAATAATACATATTTTGAAATATTAGTATTAAAAAGAAATAATCGTGAAATAATCTTTTTAAATAATTAAAGTAAATACATTAAGTAAAATTTAATTTTTAGTAATAAAAAAAGAAATAATCTTGAAATAATTTTTAAAATAAAATAGTATTTCTTTTAAATAATATATATTTTAAAATATTATTATTAAAAAGAAATAACCGTGAAATAATTAAATAATTAAATAATTAAATAAATTAATTAAAGTATTATAGTTAATTTTAATTTTAAAATATTATTTTTAGATACTAAAATAAAATGTAAAAGATAAAAAATTTATTTTAAAAATATAAAAAAAAATCTACTTATAGGTTACATATAAGTTCTTAGCAAAACCTATAAATATCCGTGGGTAATATTTTAAATGTATAAATAACCCATAGGTTACCCATAAATCCCATGGGTCCTTGGCAAAACCCATGGGTACCCAAAACCCAACCATAACGTGCCGGAGTTTGCGACTTTGGCCAGGCCTGCTAATGATTTCCGGCCAATCGCATTCGGAGCCCTGATCAGTCGCCATCTAGAAAGGGGTGAGTGACTTGCCCGGCTAAAGTGACCAACGGCTAATCAGCTTCCGATGGACGTCGAAATAGGTATTGACATGATACAACAGCCGCTCATACGTCGGCATGCAGAGTACCCCGTGGGGATGAGGGCTCTCCACTTGCAATACTACCACCCTCTGCAGCAAGCTATGCCGGGCAGATGGAGGACCATGTGGACAGTTAGGATAGCCAAAAGGGGGAGTCAGCAGCAACTGCCGTGGTCTTTGGTATTTGCCGCAAATGGTCATCCTTGGAAGACTGGATAGACAACAAGAGCAACTGGACATCCAACAAAGCACCTACCAATCGACTCCTCGACTTATTGGTGCGCTTCGGTTGGATTTTGAACCACAACCTTATTTTAAGAACACTTTGCTCTCCCTCTTTTCGTCATGCTCTTGCACACACATCAGCATCTACCTCGAAAACGATGATGAGGACCCAGCCGCTCGGGCGGGCCGAGTAGAACGGGATTCTTGTTGTGACGGGATGTATCCGGGGCTTCTCGGCCGCAACCTCACTCATCTGCTCGAAAGCGTTGCCGAAGCCGAAGCCGCAAGTCATTGATCTTTCGGTCAAGATACCGGTAGGTACTCATCCACCATCCTTCTTGTAATCATCATGGGGTTTGCAAAGAACTCTTACTCGGAGATGTTCGGCTGCCTGGAATCCATACGTGGCAGCGCACTGTCAAGTAGACTGCATACTAGGTCTCCCATCGGTATTACAGAAAACCGAACATCGTAGTTGACTAAGAAATTCAGCATTTGCAAGTATGCTTTCTGGCCTAGCTTCCCGTGGCGAAATTCAAAAGCAGGCCTGAGAAGTCCCACCCGCGCTGTACATAAAAATGCGGAGGTGCTGGTCACAATCGGGCCGGTCTCGTGTTCCAAGATCTGTCGGCAGACTCTCTGGGTTTCTATCATTTCAGGCGCCTCCATAGCCTTGCGAGGAGTAAATAATAGACCAAATAGTCGTCAACCTAGACATTCGAACAACATTGGTAATGTCACGACTCTACTCATGCTTGAAGGCCAGGTCGAGCAACCGTTCTTTCATGGAGCTGGCCGGTGATCTCAAGATTAAGTTGATCAAGTCGGGATCGAGACAGTCGCAATACGACAAATCCTTCTGGATACGTACGTGAAGATAGCCAAGCAGATGGGCTTCAACCGCCAGCTTGAGGAAACCCGACTTTATGTATACTAGTACAGATCTCGTCAATGGTGGGTGTGAATATGTTGACGAAGAAGACAGTGTGCCACTGTAGACAATCCATCCTTTCGCATCCCCACTGAAGCGACGTCCGACATGGCCATATTCAAGTTCTTGAGGAAAACGTTGCCATCGTTTCGCTGCGTCTCCCTCAGAGAAGTAATACAGTCCAAGATCGAAAGCAGTGGGTCCAAACCTGCACGGATCTGCTCCGCCAGAACTTGTACCATCTCGCCAGTGTCCAAGAAGTCAGCGACAGTGCAGTGCATAAACTCCACCCTGTCGCTGAGATATTCCAATAGCTCACGGCCGTAAGTGTTTATCCGGCGTAATGTAGGTACGCTTATGAAGAGAAGTCTTGTAGCCGCGCTCGAGGAGGCCCATCTCATTCTTGCACTTGGACTGTTTTCCGTCCTCACTTGGCGGGCAGCCGTTGGCGTTGGAGGCCAGCGCTCCTCTACGCTCATGCCAGTTAGTAGTAGACCGGTTCTTTCTGCCGAGGCAGTTATTACTCCCCTTTGGCAGAAGGTGGGGGGGGTAAGCGTCTTACTGCACGACTTGATCGACCCAAATAAGTAGCCCATTTATCCGATCCCGGCTTCCCTGAGACCCCAAAGATGTCAGAGTGAGTGCCGGCGGTAAACCATCTTTCAATTCGGTCTTGACTACCAGTTTGCCTGCCCTTCCCTCGCAGAGCCCGGGGATAGGTTTCTTCGTGGGCTTCGACAATAACGTGGCGCCGGTAGCGGAAGCTTTCGAAAGCTAGGCCTTTCAGTATCTCCTGCTGATGGGCCACGTCTCGGGCTGCTACGGAAAGTCTTGACATGCCCTTCGAAAATCCCAGCACATCATTGTGACTAAACTTGACAGCTGTTTGCGGGGCCTCGGCAGCAGTCTGTCTTTCCTGTACATTGCTAAGAAGTAATGTAGGTTTCTTCAAGTTGATTGCTGTGGTGGGTTTGAGAATTCATGCTTGTCTCGCTCAACCCTTCCAACTATTTGAGGTGCTGCCCATGATATGCACTTGATACCATCACTTAGTCAATAGTCCGAAGGGAAAAACATTATTCAAGTACATGTCGACGACGTATTTGAATACGGCGCAAAGCTCAAGCGTCAAGGTCGTCTGAGTTCGCTTGAGGCGTTCTTCGATGCTCCTCAATTCAGGGTCTTTAAAGAAGACCTTGAGTGTCCCACGCAGACTTTTCGCACCACGTTAGATTGAGTTATCATCGGGCTCAGACCTTCATGCTTTCTTCAGCGTCCCCAAGATTTCCCGCAACGTGGCGCAATCGGTCTGGCAGGACTTCGCTAGCTCGCGGATGCAGGCGCAAGGGCGAGAGAACCGAGTTTCTCCAGTGGCCATGTCTTCTCCCACAGCCGTCGATAAACTGACACTGCACTCTGATAAAGCTGTGTACACAGTTCCAAGGCCCGGTTCCTCCCTAGAGGTACCACTCTCCGAGCTATGTATTTCCGTAGCTCTCGCAATAAGCTTCAGGGAGCAATCGACGCAAGCAACGGCTGTCCCAGCTAGACTGACCGCGCTGAGGGGATCCATATTGGAAGGCCAGCTGCGCCCGGCAAGCACTCTCGCTTCCTAAGCCCTGCTCGTGGCTATGTCGCCGGAAGAGTTCAGGTCTTGAAGGGGTTGGGAAGTGAGATGTGGTAGCTTCGAGAGACTTGATATGAATAGAGCAGAGCCGGGGTTTAAAGTCTTGCAAGGCGAGGCATGACTATGCCCAAGGATTTGGGGCAGAGCAACTACCCTAAAAGATCATCCCGTGGCGGTGCCTGCATGCCACTCATGCAACACAACCCGATGCCACGAAGTACATAGCAAGTGTATTGATAACCTACCCAGTACTCCGGCTTTCATGAGGCTGTGTAATATGCTGGATCATAGCGGCCCATCCCACGCAGTAGCGCCCGCACCAAGTCTCGTTTGTGTCAATGAATGCGTCAGGTAATCATCTGGGGCAAGAAGGTTCTGTTCAACCGTGTGGCCGACGATCCCGAGGTGATGAGTACGTTCCGGGCCAATGCATCTCGGCCAAGGGTTATTGGGGTTCATGGAGCAGCTACCTATACGTAGCATTGCACAAGTGTGAGGTTCACTATGTCTCTGTCGCCCAGGCATAGATGACGGGACACATGACTAACCAAAATACCTACATAGACGGATAGAAACAACGGCTACCGAGTGTGGCTGCTACACTTGCGACGTCCAATCGACTGTCCGTTTATCAATTTTGCTATTATGGCCGTTCTAGTTTATGTATAGAACAACCCGATATTTTGTTAACTGTATATATCTAGAATAGTGTTTACTGTTTTTATTTCCACGTTGAGTCTCAGTAGTTGCGCTTTAATTTGCCCGCCATCTATCCCACTCGGGCGAGAAGCGTAGGACCATTTACAAGTAGGAATTTCTGGCTGACAAATGCCTAAGTTAGGTTCAAGAACACATCGATACGTCTGACAGATGCCTAGCTTATGCCTTAAGCATGCCAATATGTCTGTCACATGTAGCCATGCCGAGATGCACTTGCAATACGCCAGAACGAGGTAGCGGGGGACTTGAACTTGTTCGGAGCCATTTTCCCATGGCCTCGGAACATTAACCAAGTGGGGGCACTCCCATCTGGGCACGTAGCGGCCGTTTAGGGGGCCGGGTAGAGGCACGCTAATGCAGGTGCTGCTTGTCAGAAGATTTTGGGCAACTTTCAGACACCCCTGCAAGGGCCGCTGACATATCAGCATGAGGACGGAATGGCTTCAGACGGGCGTGAGATCGCAATATAAAAAGCCTCCTCGCATACCGTCTGAGGATGCATATTACTTTTTCCATAAGCCAGCTTTCATCTTCACTCCTGTTAAGTCTTTACAAACATTCCCTATTCTCGCCATGCCTTCTTACGTCATCACCGGTGTATCCAGGGGTCTCGGTGTAAGTGTAGCAACAACGAGCCATTACAATTGAGCCTACGAGCTGACTAATAACAACCATCAGTACGAGTTCCTCCGTCAACTCTCCTCGGATCCCAACGACATCGTCATCGGGACAGTCCGCGACAAGGCCGCGACTCTCAAGAAGGTGTCGGAAGATGCGGACCTCAAGAACCGCTCCAACATCCACCTCCTGGAGGTCGACTTGACCAACTACGAGGCTCTCAAGGTGAGCAGAGGCCTGCTCTACCAGGCAAGGAGAATGTGAGGCTGACTAAAATCGTCATAGAGAGCCGCAGAGGATGCCGCCAAGATCACCGGCGGGAGCCTTGACTACCTCATTGCCAATGCCGCCTACGTCTCGCAGTTCGATTCATATGACCCTATCGGCGTCCTGTGAGTCTCCTTACTACTACCCAGTATAGTTATTTCGTAGGAAACAAATCCGTATCTAATCTGGCCAAACAAACCACCCAGGGGTACCGACAAGCCGCAGGAACTCGAGGAGGACCTCAAGCAGGCCTTCAACACCAACGTCGTCTCCAACATCCACCTCTACAACCTCTTCATGCCGCTCATCCTCAAAGGCCAGACCAGAAAGGCGATCGTCATTTCCACCGGGATGGCCGAAATGGACCTCGTCAACAAGTACGAGGTCGACGTGGGCTCTCTGTACTCCATCAGCAAGGCCGCCATGAACATGGTCACGGCCAAGTTCAACGCCCAGTACAAGAAGGATGGCGTCCTGTTCCTGAGCATCAGCCCGGGCGTGGTTGACGTTGGCAAGTATACAGAGTGTGAGTGCATACCTGAGCACCATGCCCTTTGATTGAACCCACTCCCCCTTTTCAACGAAAGATTAGTTGACTGACCTTGAACTGTCTCTCAGTGACCCCGCATCAGACGGCCAGGATGGGAGGCATGATGCAGAAGTTTGCCCAGTATGCACCCCACTTCACTGGGCCGATGACGCCCGAGCAGTCCGCCCGGGCCGTGAGGTCGGTGTGGGAGAAGGCCACGGTTCAGGAGAATGCCGGAGACTTCATTTCGCATCTCGGCAACAAGCAGTGGCTTTAACTGGATACTGATGGACGGAAATTTCCACTCAGGGGCCGAGTGTATGAACAAGACAACCCAGGATGCCGATATCGCTATCTAGTGTACCATGGGATATTAGCATATACAATTTAAAGTCATGAAACCCCATTTGAATTCGCCATGTTGATTCATAGCTTGGCCACGATACAATGAACCACAAGACCGCAAGATCGTCTAGGCCCAGGTGAGCTTTAGTGCTGACCCGAGCCCCTAAGTGACGGGCCAATCGGGGAGTTTTTAAAAATACGACCCTAGAGCCCCCCGCCTACGAGCATTTGTAATCAATATGCTGAGCCGCAGACACATCACCCACTAACTAGTACCATGAGTAAGATTAAGGGATAAGTGAGGCCTAGAGTACATTTCGATACCATTCACCTTTCGTCTCTGCCACGGCCTATCATTTCTTCCGACGGACCCCGTTCGACTCGCTACCATGGCACCCACAGAGACGCAGAGCAGTGCAGCAACAAGAATGAGTCTCGGCCGTCAGCGGCTTGCCGAAGCATGTCCCGAGTTCGCCCGTCTGGACCTGGTGGAACAACTATCAGAGAAGACACCAACGAGTGCTGGGAAGCCTGGCGGTCTCAAGCTGTCGTGGCCGAAAGCCAGTAATACGAGACGCGCAGTAGTAGCCAAAACGGCCACCTCGAGCGTTCCCCCCAAAGGCACGCATTCTGCATCTACGCCTGGGGCCCACCTGATCAATGTGACATGCGGGGATGTCGCGGCGCATTACCGCTATCGTACCGGCTCTGTGCCACGGGGTAAGTCGACCGCACTCTCTACGTCACCTACGAACTGGACATCGAACTAACAAGAGCCCACCAGCGAGTCCCTATCCAGTCCTACACGTGCCAATGGTATGGAATTTACAATCATTGGAGAATGGAGACGAAGATCTCTTTGAGTACTGTGGGCTTACCCTCTTTCCCCCTTTTTATTTTCCCCTTTGTCCATTAGGGGGTTTCCCGATGAAAGAAAAAAAAAAACATGTATCGTAAAAGCTGACTACGAATGAATCGCAGTTGGGTCCGTTGCTTCGCGGTCCCTATCCACCTTTGGGCAAGACGCTGTCCAGCTAGGTCATATATTGTTGCGGATTGCTCATGCGGGCGATGGCACCTCTTTCGGATCGGCCGTACAGCAGTCTCTGCTCGCGTTCTCTTCGGCACACCGGCATGGCGCTCACTCGCGGGGAAGCGAGCACAAGATTGCCGCACTCAAGGCTATGGCAGATATCTCGGGATGCGAGATCGGTACGGCGGAAGCGGTCCAACACGTAGCTGCCGGCATGCTTCTGTGTTCCTACGAGGTTAGTGCCAAGGTTTCCGCACATGTGGATAAATGGCACTGACAAGACGCACCAGATGCAACATTCGACCTGCACCACGGGCCATTGGTTATCATACCTTATCGGGATCCAGGACATCATCCGGGTCACCGGGCTCGATACCATCCACCATCATCCTGACTTGACCATGTTGCTGGACTGGGTATACTACTACAGCGTATTAGCACGCTTCAGCCGACAGCACTGGCACAGAAAAGAGCTTGTCGGAGTTCAACTCGCTCCTATGAGACTATTTCACAGAGAGGTGTGTAAAGAAAGACTGGCTATGCCGTAGATGTTCACTCACCAGCTGCCTTCCAGGCCTCTTCGACAGCAGCACCGCATTTGGCATCCCTCGCGCTCCTCTCGGAGATGTGTGATGGAGCAATCGCACCCGTCCCGCGAGGGCAATCCGGTAGAAACAAGACGGATCATGAGAATTACCTGGCGATTCTTGACTGGAAGATCCGGAACCTCCCCGTCACATTTGATATGGACGTTGGGGCCGATTCCGAGGCGAAATTGGAACTGTATCGGCTAGCCATGCTGGTATACCTCAACCGAGCCTCGGAGAATGCGCTGAGCCAAGCATCCAAGACACAGCAGCAAGTAGACCGGGGATTCTCCATCTTGTCCAGACTCGATTTCTGCGACCAGCAGTTCCCTGTCTTTATAGTAGGCTGCGAGGCTCACAGTGACAGAGAACGAGCGGCGGTCCTCGGGCTGATCCAACGGACGGAAGAACATGGCACGTGCCGCGAGTTTAACCACGTAAAGCTCTTGTTGCAGTCCCTTTGGGCGCAGGACGATCTGGCTTTCGGTCGTCATCGCAAGTACTGGGACCAACTTGGCGACGTCATAAGCAGGTGTGCAGTGCTGCCTACCTTTGTATAATGGTCTAATGCTGTGCATAGTACTATATAATCCATGTATTTTTATACTATATGATCCACGTGTGATAAATGTCTACTACGTGTACCAAGTAGCCTAACGGTGTTCTCGGCCTATGCTACTGTTACGCCAAAGGAATATCTTCCGGGAGAGGTGTCGACACGCAATGGCACAGCGTTTCATGTAGAAAGAAGGATCGCGTCATCATTGTCATCGTAGATCCTGATTGCCTACCTGCTCCGAAAGCAAAAAAGAGAAAACGCCACCCGCAATGCCCATCCATGAATGTGACCTCGTAACCTCCCACAACCCTGTCCCGGCCCTCATATCATCATCAAACGCGTCCAAACATTGACCTTCCGGACCAATCCAAGCCATGCCCTGTGATGGAACGAATAC
The DNA here is from genome assembly GCF_038362705.1 of Apiospora aurea. NCBI lineage: Eukaryota > Fungi > Ascomycota > Sordariomycetes > Amphisphaeriales > Apiosporaceae > Apiospora > Apiospora aurea. The sequence goes on from NW_027117389.1 coordinate 152,291, forward strand.
TCTAAACAGACAGGCAACCGGCCGAAAGTACATCTTCATGTGAGTCGTGACATGTAGCTACCTGAAGTAGCCCCCCGTCCGACCGTCAGACCAACCACCCAACCTCAGCGTCCATCCCACTGGCTGTGTTCCTCCTGCAGCTGCCGCGTAACACTATCGACGCTATGCCGACTCGCTCTGTCAGCATTATGCTCCTCCATCAATTGCCGAGTCACACTATCGACAGTATGCCGGCTTACCGGCCGATCCACACTATCCACCTTCACCAGCGGCGGCGGCGCGTTCCCATTCCCGTTCCCGCTCCCGTCCCCGCCCTCGACTTCGCCCTCGCCCTCGCCCTCGCCCCCTCGACCCCGACGTGCGCCACCAGCTCCCGCGCACTCCTGGTGCGGGGCACCCACGCCAGCTGGAGTATCCCGAGCAGCGCGAACCCGCCACAGCTGAACCACGCCGCCGCGCTGCCGCCGGCCGCGTAAATGACGCCCACGAGCGGCGGGCTGACGGTGCGGGCGAGGCAGCACCCGCTCATGGCCAGACCGTTGACCCGGCCCAGCACGCGCGGGCTGGGCGTCGCGTCCTTGAGCAAGATCAGGGCGCAGGGGATGACGATGATCCCAAAAAGGCTCTGCAGCACGAGCGCGAAGTAGATGAGGGCGGACTGCTGGGCGGACCCGGAGGCGAAGACGGAGACGAAGGGCATGGCGAGGTAGGCGAGCGGGTACAGGACGACCATGCTCACGAAGGAGCGCCAGACGCCGACCCTGTCGACAAAGGGCGGGAAGACGAGGCCCTGGATCAGCAGGCCCAGCACGCCGTTCACCGACAGGTACACGCCCACGTCGTGCACGGTGTAGCCCAGCCCGCCGTGCAGGTCGAGGCGGCCGCCGCCGGCGTAGCCGGGCGTGGGGTCGTCGAGGAGGTGGGTGGGGAGCAGCGTGACGAAGGCCATCTGGTGGTACGAGACGAGGACCAGGGCGACGGTGAGCATGATGATGGTGAAGTTGAAGGCCTTGGGTCCTCCTCTCCCCTTCTTCTTGTTGCTAGATGACGACGAGGTCGTCGGGGTGGCGGTGCCGCTCGTGGTGGTGGTTTCGGAGTGGTCGTACTGGCCGGCGGCGGCGGCGGCGGCGGCGGCAGCGTGCTGCTCCCTCACCTCGGCCATCGCGTCGGTGGCGGCGGTGGTGGTGGTGCCGTGGCCCACCCGAATGGCATGCACAGTCCCGAACGAAGAGCGGCGCAGATCAAAGTTGGGCTGGACGGGGACGGGGAGACCCTCCTCGATGAACTGGGGCCGGGACAGGCTCGTCGACATGATGGAGGAGCGCCGGCGCGCCGCGGCGGCCTCGTTGTCGCCATTGCTGCCACTGCCAGCGAATCGACCCCTATTAGGAGCACCTGATGCCGCCGCCGCCGCTGTTCCTGTCAAAGGCGTATTCTCATCCGCCTCGTCATCATCATCCACGACCGCAGTTTCGCCATCACGCTGCTCCGCCAGGTCAGCGGCCGCAGCCTCCTCCCGCGCGCTCCGCGGGTTCGTCTCCTCGAGGAAGAAGATGCCCTGGACAATCGCCAGCACCACGACGGCGACGGCGACCAGGTTGGGCAGCAGGTACGGGTAGCGCCCGAACAGCCCGTCGGCCGGGAACAAGTCCGGGTAGAAGCGGGCCGGCTGGGCCAGGAAGCCGCCCATGGCGGACCCGATGATGCCGCCGAGGGTCCAGACGAAGGGCTGGGTCGCGTAGGCCTTGGCTGTTTCATGTTAGCACTCATCCCCCCCCCCTCACTTTATACGCGTCATATTCTTTTGGTATGAGGCCAAGAACCGAAGAAGTAAAACTCACGCTCATGCTCCGGCACCTTGACCATCTCCGCCACCATGGTCTGCATCACCGCTACATTCCCATTCAGCGCCCCGCCCACGAACCGCGCCAGCAGCGCGACCCAGTACTTGGTGCTGAGCCCGAACAGCAGACTCGACAGCGCGACGCCGCCCAGGCCCGCCAGCACGACGGGCTTGCGGCCCACGCGGTCCGAGAGAGCGCCCCAGCCCATGGCCGTCAGGGCCTCGGCGACGGCGTAGGCCGAGACCAGCAGGCCGGCGTAGAAGGGGGCGTCCCGGGCGTCGCCCGCGCCGTCGAGGTCCTTAACCATTTCGTACGTGTAGGCCAGGATGGAGTTGAAGGCGATGGGTTCGGAGAAGCGGCATATTGCTGTTTTGGGTTTATTAGCGTCAGCTAGAATAAGTCAAGCATTTGGGTTGGATGCCAGGGAGGGATGGAGGGAGAGGGGTTCGGCAAATGCTGCCCGGGGTGATTGACGCATCTTATTTTCGTCCGATGATGAACTGGAGGAGGAAGGCATGTTGCTTTCTTTTTAAAAAGTACTGGATGCTTCGGGCCATGTGTAAACATGTAAGTGCACGACGAGAAAAAGGTGTCAATCTTACCCAAGACGGTCAACTGCCGCGTCGGGAACGCATACGGATCCCGCTCCCTGAGCTGAGGCATAGTGAGCTTGTTTAGTAGCAAAAAGTGGGATGGCACTGTTGAAGTCTTTCTCCTTTGCTACAAAACAACAACAACAAAACAAACGGGCAACGACTACAGCAGGAAGAGAAGAAAAACAAATCAGAAAATCGAATATATACCTATCCTTCTCCGCCAAATCAGCAAGTTATAAATACGAAAAACTCATGTCTGATTGCTTCAAGCGACAAAGACCCAGAGAGAGCAAACCTAACTAACCTCTCGCCTCTCTCTCTCTCTGCCACACTCTTGTCTCCCCACCATTCTTTCAGAATCTTGCAGCGAAGAGCGGGGCGCCGATCATATTCGGTGAACCGGTGACGAAACAGCTCCGGTGGAGATCTCTCTTTTCTTTCTTTTCTTTCACGTCGTCCAATGTTGTATGGATGCCTGCTACTACTGGCCTGTACTCCCGTATACGAAGAGAGATGCATGCAGCATACCTACTTAGCTTGTACTGGCGGCCCTACCCTACTCACAAATCAGTCCACTGGCGGGCGGGATCTAGTTGGGAATAAGCACTAGATGATCTCGCCTTGGCGAGAAAGAGCCAAAGAGCGGGCAAAGAGGTTGGTGGTGGGCAGCAGCGACATATCCGCTCGTTAGCAGCGATAGAAAAGCCGACGGCCAAGCTGGTCTGGTGGGCAGGGATATCTGCAGTAGCGTAGGGAAGAAGGTAACTGTTCCCATTGGGCCGTCTCGAGTCCTCGCACCGCCGCATGCGGATAACGGCCCCTCCAGGGTCCCCCATGCCATGCCATCTCACCTCGCCTCCATTGCATCGCAGGCCTGCTGCTGTGCATGGCATGCCATTACAGGGTGCATCTGTACCTAATGTAGGTAGGGCGCACCTGAACCCAAGCTTAATATTCGCCCGGTTACCGGCATGCCTGATCGGGCCTACATCCACTCGTACATGGGCCGCAAGTCATTGTTGTAGTGGGGGAGAAAACAACAGAGGGGCCGGTATATGTCTATATGCCACCATCTCGGCAAAAGAAGTATTCGCATTGGTGGAAGGCAACGCGCTTTCAATCTACCATCGACTGTAGCAAAAGTCCGGTCCGAGTCCAACTCATTAGCTACCTATGTTACATGCATTCTTTTGACCCCCTTCCCATACGTTCACTATCTGCTGCCTCTCCGCGTCACAGCCGCATTCATCATTTCGTCGGGGCTGCCATTGTATTTCTCGTCCTATCTCTCATCTGCCACTAAATCAAAGCCAAAGCCAATGTGCATGTGATTATGTAAACGCCTGAAACTCCATATGCCAGCTTACACGGCCATCTCCATGTTGCACCCAGCTCAATCGTCCTCGTATCTTGGTCCGCTGGCGGCCGGTGTCTCTGCAGCCCAAGCTCCAGGCGTCGGCGCGTTCACCGCATAGGAGAAACCGCTGGCCGCCGGGGTGGGAGCAGCCGCAGCAGGGGTAGGAGCACTATCAGCTCCCCAGCCGCTTTGCCAACCACCACCAGGCGTAGGCGCGTTCATGGCACCTGGAGTAGGGGCGCTGTAGGCACCAGGAGTCGGCGCGTTCATCGCTGCAGGGGTGGGAGCTCCTAGGAGACCAGCACCAGGCGTAGGTGCGTCGTACGCGCCAGATCCGCCACTTGCACCAGGTGTGTAGCCCCACGTGTCACCTCCGCTCGCGCCGGGAGTGGGAGCAGCACCGTACGGGGTCTTCGATCCAGAGCCCCAGGGGTCCGATGAGCCACTGCCTCCGTAAGGCGTCTTGGAACCATGACCAAACGAATCTGGTGCCGGAGTCTTGGAGCCACTAGACCAAGCAGGCGTCCGGCCACCAGATCCGCCGTAGGCTGTGCGGTTGCCGTCGTAGGGGTTGACTGTTCTAGAGCCATCTGCGGCTGCCCAAGCCGGCGTGCGCCCACCATCGCCATTGCGGTTCCAGGCTGGCGTACGGCCACCCGCACCAGCTGAAGGAGTCTTCCATGCCGGCGTGCGGGATGATGCCGAAGCCATGGGAGTGCGTCCTCCGGCACTGCTCCAGTCGGGAGCAGCCCGATCTCCTCCAGGGCGTCCCATGCCAAACGCGCCAGGCTTCCGGCTGTCGTAGTTCTTGATAACGTTGCCGCTAACACTATCGCGAACTACCACATCGGTCTTGGCAACACTGATAATCTTGCTCTTCGTGTGGAGTTCGATGCGAGCATGCGTGTCAGTGGTATCCTTGACACGTCCCAGCAAGCCCTTGTAGCCCCCCTTCTTGATCGTGACGGTTTGACCAATGAGGCGATCACGGCCAAACATCTGCTTGGGAGGACCCATGTTGTTCTTGGCTTCTGGTCGCTTCGCTGCCGGGTTCATCGTGCTCAGATCCTGAGTGTTGGCGGCGGCATTGATGCGGCCACCCTTGGCCGAAATGGTGGCCACGTTGCTGACCTTGGACACGAAGATACCCGCGTTCTCGTTTGTAGCATTGGTGTGGCAGAAAACATAGGTGCGGTGAATGTGCACAATCTTGCCTTGTCGGCCCATACCGCCGTACTCCTTAACCACGTCGTCGGGTCTTATCTCGGCTCCGTTGCGGTCAGCGGCCACAGCAAGCTTGCGTCTCGGGAGCTTGTTCGCGATCTGCGAGGGCATGACATGGCGCTTGTCACCATTCTGGTCCAGAATTACCATCGATTCGCGATCAATCTTGACGATGCATCCGACGGTTGTAGGGTCGAGTTGCACCAGGTCGGTCATCTCGTACTGTCCGAGGGAACCCTGGCCACCAATGTCGCTGGCCTCTCGCAGATCTTTGCTAAAGACGGTGATTTCGGTGTTGGTCTGGTCTGTCAAGAGTGTGACCCGATCCTCGGAGATCTTCACCACCATACCAACCTCCTCGCGGTACTTGCTACCGCCGATGACCTTGACGTGATCGCCAGGTCGGAAACGCTTGCGGAGACCCTTGGTAGGCACCTCAATAGTCTGCCCAGCCAGATCGCCGGAGACGACTTCCATAGTGACAATGTCACCCTGCACATTCGTGGCCTTGCCCACCACACCTTTCTGCTCACCATCGTAAACCTCGACAACGTCGCCTGGAAGGTAGGTAACATTGATAGTGCTATCCTTCAGACTAGCAGCCAGTGACTTGAGATCGATGTTCTCAACACCATCCTCACCACCAGAGGCGAACTTGGTGACTTCCTCGAGGGTTGGGTTGACATCCTTGATGGTCAAGTGTTGGATCTTGATGTCCTTCACCTGGAAACCCTTCTCGAACTCGTCGCCGTTGTACTGCCAGTTGTTGGTCTGGGGGTTGCCAGTGATGTACCGGGGGTGTCTCTTCCGGGCCTCCACCTCGCTGAACAGCTTCTGGGGTGGCCGAGGACCAGGGCCCATGGGGCGCTTGCGCTTGCCATCGGCCGTCGTAGCCGCAAGAGCGTCGTCGCGCAGACCGTAATCAAGACGAGGGATGAACTTGACTCTTGCCTCCAGGCCGTTGTCTGTTATATCAATGACCTGGGCAAGATCGCCAGAGTGCTTGGGGGGCGGCGCAGGCGAACCCATGCGCCAGGTTCGAGTGTAGGAGTCTTCTGCACGCGCAAGAGATCGGGCATCTCCTTGATATCGACTAAGAGGAGTTTCGTTCGGGGATACACATTAAGCATGCCTTCGAGTGCCTGGAGGATATCGGTTTGACGCTGAGCCTCGACGTAGATGAGGCCTTTCATGACGGAGTTGGGACCACCCCTCTCGAAGGCGGCAGTGATGCCAAGCTCATCCTTGGTGCCCTGCTTTTGCTGGATTCTCTGCATGATGGAGAAGACGACTTCGCGTTCCTTGCCCTCCTTGCAGCGGACACCCCAGATACTCGGGTCGTCGACACTGGGGAGCAGCAGACGCTGGGGCACCACGGCAGAATCGGCCATGCCACGGGCGGAGCGCTTGTTTCCGTACTGCTTCTTGAGACGCTCGGCTTCCTGTTCGAGGTCCATGTCGTTTTCCATCTCTCGTCTGCGGTCAAGCTCGCGATGGCGGGCATCGTCCTCGCGGGCGAACTGCTCGGCCTCGCCGGCCTCTGTGTGCTCGATGAAGCCTTCGTGTTCGGCATCGTCCTCGTCTTCCTCGTCTTCATCCTCATCGTCGACTTCGGCTTCGAGCTCGAAGAAGGCGCTGCGCTTGTCCTTCCTACGGGCGCGTTTGCGACGGTGACCCTGGGCAAACAGAGTCAGCAACGACAAGTATGGTGGCGGGGGTTTGTCCACGTGGTACTCACCTGAATTTCTTCGTCTTCCTCATCCTCATCTTCTTCCTCGTCCTCTTCGTCATCGTTGTTTCCGGCTACGTCGTCGTCCTCGTCGCCCTCGCCCTCTTCATCATCGTCGTCGTCGGCGTCATTGCGTGCAGGCGAAGGCTTCCTCGTCTGGCGGGGGAGAGGATTCGACGTCTTCGTCATTGTCTGCAGCATTGTTGCCTTCGTCGTCGCTGGCGTCGGCAGGGGCAGGGTTGAAGTCCTCTTCCTCTTCGGAGTCGTCAGGCTGGTCGTGATCCCGTGGATCGCTCATTTTGACGACGTGTTGCCAATGAGGCAGCGAAAATGCAGGGACTAGGTGTTTTCGATGGTCGCGTTGGCGGTTGCAGAGTGTAATGAAAGAAGTAAGGATGATGAAGAAAAGAATCGAGACGCGGCTGGCGTCTTGCAGGAACAATGAATGAATGGGAGTGGATGGATGGATTATGGATTACTTGACTTTTGTACGCCCAGTCCAGTTCCCGTCTCGTCACGTCAAAGGTCGACCTTTCCGTTGCTGTAGGGGGCGTGCTTGCTGCAAGCTGTGGAATTTAGGGAGAGCCGGATAAGCAGACGGCGGCTAAGCCAAACTGAGATTGGCGTCGCTTTGGCCCAGTCGGTCTTGGATCAACAGCTTTCGCCGAGGTGGGGCTGCAGTGGGGGAAAAGCAATTGATGCAGTGGAGATGCCTCAAAATGGAAGTGAATGTATGCCCAACTGCCGCAAATACAGCGTTGCGGAAATCTAAGCAGATATGACCTGCTTGGATGGTGATTGTTTCATTGATGTTTTCCTTGGATGGGCCGAATGGGAGAAATTCCTGGCGAATAAGCTGCAGTGGGTTGAAGAATGGCAGGAGCAATTGCCAAATGCATTCACAGTTCACTCAACCCAAGTTCTTACAATGTGCATGTAATCCCGCATCTTCACCAGTTTCCACCATCAATCCAGCATGGCCAGTAAGAACTGATTCTTGAAAAATGCTGTAGGTAGGTATCTAGCCAATCCCGCGTCTTTCAAAAGCATATGTCACTCCCCCCGTCTCCGCAGTTTGTAGAAACATACCCGTTGAAAGGCTATTGTACACCTACTCAGACTAAATACCTACTCTCTCTGTCCCGTTTTCCTACTCCCAAGTAGCCGAGCATCGTGACCAGACCTGGACTTCTCTTGGCCCTCTTTGCCCACACCAGGCAGTCAACTGCTTCCCACCCACGAGTCCAAAACTTTGCCGGACTCTTCGTAGACCCTGGCCTCGTAAGAACAGCGCCTGTTTTTATAATTCCGACAATCCGTGCTCGTTCCACCGTGTTACTGCGTTGCATCGTTATGTACCCCTTGGATGGTTCAACATATCGGTTTCGACATGGCAGGGCCTCATATCTTGACGCCCCAGACACCTCTTCCGCCGCTGACACCCAGCCATTCGCCTGCATCCGAGTTGGGCAGAGGTGGTGTCCATCCCAGGTTTCCAACCTCGTAGTCGCACTGCCAGCTTGCTACTGGAGTCAGATGCTTGTCCGTCGAGCCGGGCCCGCTGTTAGAAGGCGCGTTGCTTGGCGTCGTGTTCATCAGATCCCACACCAACACCATGGAATCATCGCCACCCGATGCGAGCGTTCCTCTTCGCAAGGGCGACCACTCGACGCAGTTAACGGATCCGCCGTGTCCACGAAGCTCCAAGAGCGCCTGGCCGGGCTGCCGTACATCGAGTATCCTGATGACGTTCGAATCTTGCGCAAATGTGGCGAGGAGATGGGTATCATGTGGTGAGGTCGCTAGTCGCATCAAAGGCGGCGCATTTGCCATGGTCTGTTGGGCTAGCGTTGGGCTGATTCTGCCCCCTGTAGCGTCTAGGTAGACACCAAGTCAGTAAACACAATTCTCACCAAAACAGGTACAAGAAGACTCACCTCGCTCGTCCTTGGCTGTCGGCTCGTAGATGATGGTGCTGTGCTCGAGGCTTCGCAGATCAAACATGCGTACACTGCCGTCTTGGCCGCAGCTGACAAACACGTCGACACTGTTGGCGCAGAACCGCACATCGTACACCTCTTTGTCGTGCGCAATGAGTTGCGTCTTGGCGGTAAGAGAAGGAATATCCCAGATGGTGCAAGTCGTGTCTATGCTAGAGGTGATGATCAAGCTTGGTGATACCTGGTTCCAGTCAAGAGAGGTGAGGGGCGCCGTGTGGTCTGGCGTCTTGGAGTTGGAGAGGAGCGCGAGCGGCGTGAGCTTCGTGATGGGTGCGTTGGCACTGGGCCGTGTCACATTGTTGCCGTAGGAGCTTTGCGCATCAGAGGGTAGAGACCACAGCCTCAGGTGGTCGCCCGACGTCGCCAGCAGATCCGTACTCTGCTTTTGCGAAGAGGGCGGTTCCCAGAGGAGTCGCGTGACAGGATAAGAATGGGTGGCCTCGGCGACCTTGGTGAACTCGATGCTGTGCTTAGAAGAGCCCGGGCTGTAGACCTCGTTAGGCGTGTTCACAACCTGGGTGTCTAAGATTTGAATCTGGGTAGGGTGCCATGTCAGCAAGCAAGACCAGGCATGTCAGGGAACGGGGATGCCTACAAAGTTGTGGCCGTCTTCGAGGTAGCTGCCAATGGCTACCTTGCCGGCACCTTTGCCTTGAGGAGCCCATTTGCACCAGTCAAAGGCATAGAGCGCCCACGGGGCTAGGTAGTTGCTTGTGGAAGGTTGCCCGTTGGCGAGTTCGTAAGCCAGCGTTCCCGGCGTGCCGTCGGACAGGCTCGAGTCGGCTCGGGGGCGAATGTCGGCGAGGCCCAAAGGCGTGTTGGAGATATTCCGCTGCGAGCCAGGCGCGCCGTACTTGGCATCCTGGGGAGACATGTATTGCGACGGGCCAGCGGAGCCGCCGGGAGTAGTTGGCGTGTAGGGGGTGTAGCCAGAGGAGGGTTCGAAGGGAGCGGCGGGGCTCGACCTCGAGTAGGCGTGGGAGGTAGAGGCGGACAAGGACAGCGAGGGAGGTTTCGAAGGCGACGAGTAATCGGTGGGTGACTGCTGCTGCGGGATGCCGGTAGACATGGTGGGCAAGGTGGGTGCGGTGTTGGCGCTCATGGCAGGTGGGCGGGCGGCGCCTAAGCCTCCAGGTTGCAGGACATTGGGCACCGAAGAGTTGGCGGATGAATAGGCGGGGGTGGTGGGTTGGGTGTGGGATGCGGCGGCAGCGCTTGGGTCGACGTTGAGAGCGGGAGGACCAGGCGCGGCCGTGAAATCTCGCGGCGAGGAGGTCAATTGCTGCTGGGTGGAACGGGTCATGGTAGGAGAAATGTGCAGCTCGTCGTGTTGGGCGGCGTAGCCTCCTCCAGGTGCAGCAGAGGCAGCAGAGGCAGCAGCAGGCGCTGCTCCAGCACCAGCGGCGGACCGTCGCGGGGCTCCCGCATAGGCCTGTGATTGGTTCATGGTGCCGTCGCGATGACTGTTGGGTCGAGACTTAGGTTCAAATGTTAGGTCCAATAGTAGGGTAGCAGGTAGGTAGCTCGAAACGCTCCGCCGCTGCGCGATGGCAGGCGCGAGCGATTAATTTTCTTGGGGGAGGGTTGGTGAGTTGTGTTTTGTTGGTGGCAGTTGGGAGCCGAAATGCGTCAATCAAATCCGCTGGTGTGGCTCGGCCTTACCTCAGGTTGCCTTGTCTTGGATCTTGGACGCGGGAGGGACAGCCAGGACTGGGAATGGGAATGGCAATGGTGAATGGCAGTCAAATGGCAGTGAAAGCGGCCGGTCGCCCAAACACCGCCGCCCAGCCTCTGCTTTGAGGCTGGATCAGCACCGTCGAAACATCTATCTATCGTACGGCGTCAGCTGAACCCTTTCTCCCTCATTGGTGTATCTCCAATTGCATCTATTCGGGCATTAAACTTCAATCGGCACTTGGGAAGCTGGTTTCTTCCATTGGCACACAATGCATTGGATCATTGGATCTGACATTTACAGATGCAAATGGGCTCATAGCTGCATGCCAGTCGCCTCTAGCCTGCAAGCTCTCTGCACACCATTCTCTGGGGCTGGAGCTCGAGCTACAGGCCTCTGGGCCTCCTACAAAACACCCTCTCTATCACTGAGAACAATGTAGCTGCACAGACGTCCAAACAATTTATTGCACAATTTTCATTGCTTGCTACAGTCTGCTTGAGTCGTAACAACTTCCAATCCTAGCTGGCAGTGTACATCCTGATGATGCACCATCAGCATGTGTGATTGCACATGGTCATGTCCTCCTGATATCCCAGCTCAATCAACAGCTGCCTCTGTCCAAACGTTACACACAACCTGTCACACATGCGCCGATTGAGCGAATGGGGCTCATCTCCACTTTAGCCGAGGAGGGAGGAGGAGAAGGAGCGATTCAGCGTATGAATGAGCATAACCCGGACGGTCGAACCTGGCTGCCATCAACCTCACAATCTTTCCCGCATCCAACTCAGACCTCTTCTCCTACCACTACGGGCAACTTAAAGACCAGAGCCCTTTGTGTACACTGATTTACTTGCTCGAGCTACCCTAGCCAAGATGACGCCCAGCGAGTTGCCCTCGCTTCTGCTCTTGCCCCCTCCTCCCCGTCCTGCTGGCCCTCTGGAGCTCAGCGCCGCTTATCGTCCCACTCTCCAGTCCGTCATCTCGAAGCTGAAAAGCTCCAAGGGACCGGATGGATCTACGCTCATCATCGCGTTGATGGCCCCGGTGCTATCGGGGCAGTTTCGGAGACACAAGTCACTGGTGTGGCCAGAGCAGCAGTCCATATTGGCCGGCATGTACAGTCTCATCTCCGTCGTCTGCTCCCAACTCGGCGTACCGACGGAGGTAGACGGAGGGCCTGACTCGGTTGATGCACGAGTAGTTCTCGTCGACCACGATTTCACCAAGCGGATACCAGAGGACTTCAAGCTGGCCATTGAACCCAACAACACCGTCATCGTGAACCTGGCCACGTTTATCGCGGCATATCACCCCTGGAAGCAGATCTTCAGCACCAGCACCGAGGCCGGCCACCAGCAACTGTACGATTACCTGCGCATGTATGAGGGCATCCAGATTTTGAACCAGGATCAGCTAGTGACTGTCGACGGTGGCCTCACCCTGAACACGCAGTCCCTTGAGTCCGCCCAAGCATCACGGGTAACTACAACCCCGCACTCTGTGGTATGTCTTGGTGGAACATTTGACCATCTCCATCCGGGGCACAAGTTATTACTCACTGCGGCCATTTTACTTCTCAAGGTCCCGGAGGAGAGATCTTCCGAGCCATGCTCCTTTGTCATAGGCATCACCGGTGACGAGCTGCTCAAGAACAAAAAGTACGCCGAGTTCGTGCAGCCCTGGGAAGACCGGGCCATGAGCGTCATCGAGTTCCTCGCCTCAATGCTGGAGCTTCAGAAGCAAGGCTGGAAGGGCGGCGCCACACCCAAGATCACCAAGAAGGACGGCGAGATCACAGCACTTTTCCGTTCCGACACCATTTCCGTATCGTGCGTGCAGATCCAGGATGCCTTCGGCCCCACCATCACTCAAGAGAACATGGATGCTTTGGTTGTCTCGGGCGAGACGAGATCTGGCGGTGCGGCCGTCAACGTCAAGCGCACAGAACTGGGTTGGCACCCGCTGCAGGTCTTCGAGGTCGATGTTCTGAGTGCCGAAGAGATCACCGAGGACCCAACCAAGACGGAGGAGAACTTTTGCATCCAAGATCAGCAGTACTGTCATTCGCAAGATGCGGGCTGAGTCTCATATGTGAAATTTTCTACGAAGAAAATGCATTGTAGATTCTGCCGAGGAAACCGGCTTGTGGCTACTTTGTGTCAGTGGTAGAGAATGCAGCATTGATTTCTCGGACTCCATAAATCCGTTTTCACCTGCGAGTGTCTGTTGATCAATTAACTGCATACTCGTTCGGCACTCTCCTTCCCGTACCCTCAAGGTTACCACTCTCCTGCTTGCGGACTGCAGTACTCCGAATCTCACCCAAGCACATCCCCGCATATATACCCCCAACATCAACATACCTCCAACATGATCTACCCATGACAAACAGACAAACTTTTCCCCAAAGACCCTCCCCAGTTCCCTTCATTCATGAGTCAAGAGTTCGGCCAGAGATCCGTCACGACGAGGGACGATGAAATCGGCGAAGTCCTCCAGACGGTGCCGACGGCGCGCACCGACCTGACGGGCAGAGTCCTGCCCCAGATGACGCTGGGCGACGGCAATATACCGGGCTCGCTAGTCGCCCCGCCCCCGCCCCTCCCCCGCAGCGCCTCCCCCGCATCGCGCGCCGCGGCACGGTTCAGGGTCGAGGGCAACGCCATCGTGACGGGCGGCGCCGGCGACCTGGGCCTCGCGGCGTCGCGCGCCCTACTCGAGCACGGCCTACGGGGTCTGATGCTGTTCGACCTCAACGCGGCCGACGCCGCGGCCAAGGCCGAAGCTCTGCAGGCCGAGTTCCCGCAGGCGACGGTTCGGTTTACAAAAGTAGACGTCACGGACGCGCTGGCGGTCGACGCGGCGGTCGCGGAGACGGCGAGGCTGCTGGGGAGTGTGGATGCGCTCGTCGGGCTCGCGGGCATGGTGGGCTGCCAGCACGCCGTCGACACGTCGCCCAACGAGTGGAACCGCGTGCTGAGCGTCAACACGACGGGCGTTTTCCTATGCGCGCAGGCGGCCGCCAAACAAATGGTGAAGCAGGGGACGGGCGGCAGCATGACGTTCATCGCGAGCATCTCGGCGCACCGGGTTAACTACCCGCAGCCGCAGGTGTCGTACAACGTCTCGAAGGCGGGCGTCATGGCCATGGTCAAGAGCCTGGCGGCCGAGTGGGCGGTGCACGGGATCCGGGTCAACAGCGTGTCGCCGGGGTACATGGACACCATCCTCAACGAGGGGGTCGGTCTTGACGCGGCGAAGAATGTTTGGCTGAGTCGGAACCCGATGCGCCGGATGGGGCAGCCGGACGAGCTGACGGGGGTGATTGTGCTGTTGACCAGTCGGGCGGGGAGCTACATCAATGGGGCGGATATACTGGTGGACGGTGGTCAAACGGTGTTTTAGACGAATCGCTGGCAGTATTATTCATGTCACACAAAATGGAGTTGTCTTGCTGCTTGCTCAGCGCCATCGCGTCTCCTTCCAAGGTCGGCTTCCACCTGCTAACATACATGGTGTATATGTCATATATATACCTATATATAAGAACTCGAACGATTTCCCCCAAACGCCAATCCGTCATTGATTCCCCGTACCCGAAAGTATCATGCCAAAACCCCAGTAGTACTACCGCTACTCCTCTCCTTGAACCCCCTGAAACACGACGTGCCCGTACTCCTTGAACCCCTTGCCGCCCGAGCTCAGCACCATGACCTGCTCCTTGAAGCTCGGGGTGCCGTGGTACTCGTCGTCGTGCTGGAGCGTCTCCCACCCCACATAGATGAGGTAGCCGCCGCCGTCGGACTTGAGGGCGGCGGCGACGGACTTCTTGATGAGCTTGCCGCCCGCGATGGTCTTGCACCCTTTGACGCGCCGCATCGCGTCGGCCCAGAGGAGCCACTCGCCCTCGACCCAGGTCGCGTCGTCGTCGCCGCCGTAGAGGGCGGTGCTGATGGGGTAGCCCAGCAGCGAGGAGGACGAGGTCGAGGAGGAGGAGGAGGAGGGAGTGCCGCCAAAGGTGGGCAGGCCGGCGGCGGTGGCGGTCGTGGTGAGCTGTTGGCCCAGGTGCACGTGCCAGATCTGGATGTCGGGGATGGTGGGGTGGACGGGGTGCGGCGGCGTCAGGATGGACTTGATGAGGGGGAGGACGTCGTCGAGGTAGAGGGGGGATTCGAGGAAGTCCTCGTTTTGCTCGAGGGTTTCTCTTACTGGCCTAGAGTCAGTCTCAGGTTGGGAAAAGTAGATTCGGTCATGGCCAAGAGGTGCTTCCCCACCTCCCCCGGAAGTGCTGGTGGGGGAGACTGTTGCATTACACGAATACCATGTAAGGCCATGCGAAAGAGGAAAACAAGATGTTTGGAAATGTATATATACAGATGGCAATACCGAGGAGACATAACATACCTATGTGCAGCTGCACCTTCTTGTGCTCCTCCACCTGGCGGCCCCAGTACAGCCTCAGGAAGCCGGGGGACTCGGCCACCAGGTCCAGGGCCTCGGCCCACTTCCGGCCGGCCCCGCTCGTCGCATCCTGGAGCTGGTGCTCGACGGGGATGCTGAGGTAGAAGATCTGGGTGACGGGGCCTGCGCGTTCCTCGAACAACGTGGCCGCCATGGGGGGCTCTTGGTGGGGTGGGAAGGGAATGAAAGGAATATTAAACGGATGGGTGATAACGGGAAGCAGCAGAGACAAGAACGGGACGCTCTTCTATATGTAGGTAGGTATGTATGTAAGCGCGTGCGTGTCGTGCTAGAGAGTGGCTGCGTGTGTCTGCCTGTGTCACCACAGCAAGGCAAGGCAATAATGTAGGTAGGCAATCAACTACTTTACCTACTTACTACCTGCCACTATCAAACGTTCTAGTTTGGCTGAGGCTCAGGAGGTTCTCAGTAGCGAAGCGCCGCGACACAGGTAGATGAACCGTATACGACAAAACAGGGAAATGGAGGAAACTGGAAACCTTGGCGACTCAATGGCACGAGAGAAACGGGGAGGTGTAAGCTCTCTCTCTCTCTCTCTCTCTCTCCCCCACTCTCCAGAGCCAGCGGTATAAGTGCACGGGGGCGGGATCCATCGGGCTTTGCGGGGGAATGAGTGTCAGTCAGATGAACTGTCTGTCCTTTGTTTGGTTCGTTGGCTGGCTGCTGCGGCCGCTGGGCTCTCGCCCTGCCGCGTGCTGCGCCATCCCACGTCTGGAAGGGGATCGATGATGTCTCGACGTCTCTCTCGTACTCTCTTTCCGGTACGTACGGTACGGTACGGTTACGGTACGGTGGCATGGCCAGCCAGCGCATACGCCCGTATGTATGTTAGAGCAAAGAGCGAAAGAAAGAAAATCCCGCATGCGCGCGTATTCCATCGACGATCCAATGCTTGGGACGGAGGAGCCAAGAAGAAGGCGAAACTTTGGCGAATCATGATGCTTTTTCCCGTTCTCTTTTCCTTTTCTCGGTCGCCGCGTTTCGTATTGGCGTTTGCCGCAGGCAGGCAGCCTGACCGTTTTACCACTAACAGCGCCTGCGACACAAAGAGTCGCCCATCCCATCTGGCCTGCAGGATGACATGCCCTGTCGTCTGATCCGTTTTTCTTGGGTTTGCGAGGGGTGCCAGACTACAAGCTTTGCGGGGTAATGGAAGAACCGCCCAAAGGAACGGCGGGTTGCGCTGCCACCACATGAATGACTCTCCCCCACGCCCAGGCTACGACGAGTCGACGGCCGCCCGTCCGCAGCCAGCCAAGGGTTTTTTGATCATGATCCTTTTGCATCTCCGGCATTTGCTCGTGATCTAGATCTACATTGTCCTCGCCCAAGATCTGCAGACACTCTCCTTAGCGATGCAACAGCTTCGTGCCTAACAAAAAAGAAGCAACTGGCACACCGTGCGTGGACAGGTGCAAGCGAACCAACCGACGAGTTGATGAGAGCGGTACGCCCCCCTTTTTCTCCCCACGACTTTCTGGGTTACCTACCCGCAGTCCTACCTACACCCACCAAAAGTGATGCCCAACCCAAGCACCCGCGACACCGCGAGGCCCGTCACGAGCCTGCACTTCATCCGATAGGCTTCTAGAAGCCGCAATTGCCTTTGCCGAGCCTATGATATCGCCATGGAGCACCAATCGTCAATAGACAGCCGAGATTCGGTTTATTGGCGCCGTCTCTCCCTCTTTTTCTCCACGTGGTGTCACAGTCACAGACGCCCATATGATGATTGCGTCTTCTTGCCATGTGCAGCTTCACTCCCTCGACGTCATTTCCCAGCCCCAAGAAAGGATGACGGGCGGCTTCGCATGAGATCATCGATTTCACTTTGCCATCGCGCATTCGGGAGACCAAATACGAAATCGGGATTGAATATTATATTATTCCCTTTCTCTCTCCCTCGCATCCGACGGAAAATGCGGTGTAAACGAGCGTCCTGACAATGATACCCAGCTAATGAACCCAGATTCAGAAAGACCAACATGCAGAACAGAAAGGACCTGGTCTGGCCTGGAGCTAATCTGCTAATAGCGCACCAACCACCATGCCAGATTCGAAACCTTAATGATGGCAAAACCCCGTGCAGGTATGCATTGGAAGGTTTCTCAACTTTGCAGCACCCGTCAACCCCCACGGGAACGAAGCAAAATTCCAAACCCAACCCAGAGTCCTGACGCTTCCGAGATATATCCAAGATTATGACGGCGGCGACGACGACGGAAGCAGAGAGGTATCAGCGAAAGCGAGCGAGGCCTCCGGGTCTCGGCTCTCGGCTCGCTCAGCACTTGGCCGACGCGCAAGCCCGGGGCCGCGGCACGGTGGTCTGCACCTGCCCCTGGATGCGGTATCTCTGGGCGGCCTCGCGCCAGAGCACGTCGAGGTCCGGCAGGACGTTGCAGCAGCGGATCTTGTTGATGTTGGCCACCGCCGTGGGCGCCGTCTTGGGGTTGTTGACGATGGACTGCAGGTTGGTCAGGACGCCGCCGAAGACGTTGTTCAGGTCCGCGACGGCGGCGGTGTAGCGGCCGGAGACGCCGCAGATGCGGCTCAGGACCACTGTTCCCATGGTCAGTTCAAATTATCTACTACTGACAAATTGGAGGGTTCCGATAAGGGTAGGGTACCAGAGTCAGATGTGCGAAAACTGAATCTGCAAGAAGAGAGAAAGAAGAAGAAAAAAGATAGGGGAAAACGTTGCTTATTGGCTTATAAGACTACTTACTCAGATCGCCCGGCTCTCGCTGGGCGAACTGCAAAGCCTGGGAAGCCTGGCTCGAGGAAACGTTGGGCGCCTTATCGACGAAGGAGTTGACGGCGTTGACGTCGGCCAGCCAGTCCCGAATGGCGCCCCTGACATCGTTGGTCGAGGCTGCTTGCTCCTGTCGCAGCTAGCTTGGGGAGCGGCTAGGGCATTGCACGCTGCCAGGATCGAGGTGAAAAGAATCAGCTTCATGGTTTGCGTGGACGGTAAGTTGTTTGGGGACTTGTTGTTTGATGATGAGAAAGATGCGGGTGATACTGACTCGCTCCAAGGTTGGTCTCCGGCTTGGGTATTTATCCTACTCTGTTTCCCTTTCTCATGAACTAGCAGTGCGTATCGACACCATTCCCATATTAGCCGCGCTATGCAGCGATCCCCAAGGTAGTAGTATCCTGGTCTTGGTGTCCAAGTGGCTATTCCCTCTCCGCCCAGGAATGCGGAGCGGAGGTTGGTCTCAGTCGGCATCTACTGACGCATATCATCATTCGTTGTCATCGCAGAAAGAGAAACGTATGCAAACTATACTGATTATTGTGTAACGCGTCATCGCCTGGAATCGTGCTGATCTGTTATAGTGATTTGAGGCTATCATGGCAAGAGCATGATGGTATGCACTACTGGTTAGTAAGGTTTCCCAAATCGACTAAACATTCCTGTCTCAATATTAGGTAAGTATACAGTTTGTTTGACAGCTGTCGGATCGCAAACAGGGTCCACTCTCATATAGCTGTGCAGTTACTCAAAACCCCCTGCTAACAAGCCAAAGCAACCTGTCATCGCCCTGTAATTGTGACATTGGCATCGTTACCCGCCCTTCGTATAATCACAGGGTAGGTTCCCCACCCATATTGCTCATCTGCCCAGTCGGCAAAACAAAACATTTGCAGGATGATTTGCGTGTCTATACTGCTTCCGCAGTCTGCCTTGGAGCGGGAGCGGGGCGGACGCAAGCGACTCAGATCGGGGACCAGCCGCGCTTGCCAAGGTTCTGGCCTCGAAATGAAACGCCGTCGGCTAAAACATCCCAACCGAAAGTTTGGTCTCTGACAGCTCACCATGCGGAGGCGGGTGTATTGGGTCATAGTCAGGGGCTCTGGTTGGAGCTGCTGCAAAAAAAAAAAAAAAAAAACGACCCACGTGGCTATGGCTTCCAATTCGGGGTCCAGCCCTTTGCACCCCTGGATCAGTGAGTTTGCCCAACCTCGGCATGAGATGATGGAGATAGAATCAAAAGAAAGCACGATTGCGGTAGACCAAGGGAAACTCGCTTGGACTATTCGGGATATCCAAACGCGGAAATTTATGACATACTACAGCTGCCCATCCTGCTGCCGGTGCTTGTTATTCAGTCATTGCTTGCCTATTGGGGGGGCGGTCAAAAATGAATAAATGGACAAGAGTTCAGATCAGCCATGATTGATACCTAACGAATTGGATTGTCGTGCTTCTATTCCTACAGACCTTGACCCTGGTTTCGTATCTACCCGACCCATATACGCAAGTGCTTCCCCTGTCTTCAACACGATACAATGGGAAGATAAGATCCTAATATTTACAAGACGAAAATATGTAACGCCGTTGAATAAAACATCAGCCGCCCTGCTTTCCACACCGTCTCCCTGCGGTCATGTTTCTGCAGTCGCCTAAGATGACGGCCGTCCAGTCTTGGGAGGACTGATAGGGGACCAAAAAGGGGGCGTACTCGCGCCCCCGCCCGTCTGCTCCTCCCCCGTGCCCATCACGTCCGGCGTAACCTCCCGGTCCCATCGGCCCCACCCTTCCCCGGCGTCAAAGAAGACGTCATCGTCGTCGTCGCCCCCGCCCGCCCCCGCTCCCGGGTGCGCGTCGTAGAAGCACTGCTTGATGAACCGTCCGCACGCCTCGTCCGACTCCTCGGCCTCGTGCCCGGGGTAGTCGCGCGCCCCGCGCCGGACGGCGAGGGACGCTTCCCGCAGGATGTCTTCGAGCAGGGGGCAGTCCTTGTAGTTGCGGGCCATCATGCGGCCGAGGAGGCGGCGCAGGCCGCGGTCGAGCCAGGGGTAGGTCTCGTCGGTGTCGGTCTCGACGTCGGGCCACAGCAGGGTCGCGTCCGTCGGGACGCCCGAGTACGATGCGGGTTTCTCCTTGTAGGTGGGCAGGCGGCCGTTCCGGCGGGTGATGAGGCGCATTACGGCCTATTGGGAAAGAAAGAAGTACTTGTCAGTAAAGAGCGCATAATCTCGGAGAGAGAGAGAGATAGAGCACCTACTTCCGCACATTTGTTCACATTAGAATGGTCGCCTTGGTTTGGGTTCATGTTATCTGTATCATCTAGTATCCCCTGAACCGGGTTAGGCGTAGCTGTACCGAAATCTATCAGCTTCACCCGCGGAACTAAAGCGTGTTCTGTCGATCCGGGCTCTATGTCTCCAAACATGACTACATGTTTTATTATTAGCGTATGGGGCCTTATAGTATACTAGGGGTTACCGTATCTAGGGGGATCTTACTGTTCTCTAGGTGCAGGTCGTTATGGGCCCAAGGAGTAGGCTCGCCTTTCAGCGGGACGCTCTCGAGCCTCTCGGAGGCCACGTCATGCCGACACAAGCCCTGATGACTGGTCGTTGTCGGCAAGTTGAATCTGGGTCAGCGAGGTCTTTCCTTGGGGGCAATAGCCAAGGGAAGCAAAGGGCACGGTACGTACGACATAACATGATGCTCCAGAGCACGCGGTTCGGCACCCGCCCTTCCATCGCATTATGCTTTTCCAAAAATCTGTTGAACGATCCGTTCTCCAAGTATTCCATCACGATGGCCGGTCCTGCCAGGTCGGCATCCTCGAAGGTGCGTAAGTCACGACTGCCGACCATCTGTACGATATGCGCCGCCCCTCGAAACAACTACATGATACCGTTAGCCACGTATTATCACCAACTTATTATACAAGTAATAATAACTTTGTCGTTATTACCTTTAGAGTCCGAAGTTCCTGCTCCATTTGGAAGAAGTCGTCTTCGCGAAGGGCGCGCTTGAGAATGAGTCGTTTCGGCGGATAGACCCGATTATCGTGAATGAGGACGGCGACGCCGTTGCTGCCGCTGCCGATCACGCGCTGAAACGTGAAGTCGCCGCACGGGTTACCGAAACTCTCTTTCAGGCGTTTTTGGATCTTGTCTGTTTCGTCGGGTATAGAATCGATTCCTTCGAATTCGTCGTCCAAGTCGCCCCCTTGTCCAAAAACGTCGTCGTCGTCGTCGTCGTCGTCAAAGACGTCAACATCCGGCCCCGTCTTTTGGCGCTTGGGGTCCAACAGTACGAATTCATCGTCTTCGTCGGACTCGGGCGTAAAGTACCGCTTCTTTCTTTTGGAGAGAGGCCTCGGCCAACTAAGAAGCTCATCTAGCGCCATCGGTGGCGGAGTTTTGGCTTCGGCGTCGGCGGCGCTATCGTTGCTTGGGATGAAAAGGCGAGCACCGGACGGACAAGGGCCTCGCTTGAAGGGAATAGGGGGCCGAAAAGAAGTGCAAGAGCTATACTGGTAAGGAAAGGAAACGACCGTCGCAAAGGCGGGAGGGGAGGTCTGGTGATCTCAACAGGATAAAATCCCATTGTTCTACGGATGCAGTGGTGCAATTGTTCATTGTGCCCAGGCAGTATGACAAGGGCGATGCCACGCTTCCCAGATCCGGGCGCTTTGTCCATAGTTCGGCTGCCGATATGCGAACCGTCTGGAGATCGAATTTACATTCCACTGTCCCTTCCCTGCTTCGCCGACACCGCCGCCCGCCGCTGCCTATTCAACTCGGTAGCTGAGACTCTGGGACGGTACTTGTCCCCGTAGAGCGCGCGCGACTCGGCCTCAGACCGCACATACAGGATGTCGTAGTCGCTCTTCTCGGTCATCATCTCATCGCGCCGCAGGTGTCTCTGTCTTCCTCCTCCTCTTCCACCTCCTCGACCCTGCCCACGGCCGCGACGGCCTCGTGAGGAGGAAGAGGCGGCGCCGTCGCCCGCTGCTAAATCCGAATGCATCTCGGCCAAGACCACATGGACGCCCAACCGCTGCAGCTTGTCGACGTTGGCCGGCCGAGAAGCATACACGGTGACGCGACCGGCCGCGGACGCGCCTCCCTTGGCCAGGATGTATTCGAGGGCCGTCTCGTCGACGCCCTTGGCATCGCCCATAACAAAGGCGTCGCCTCGCGCGAGCGCCTCGTCGAGCGGCGCGTGGTACGCCCCGGCGAACTCGTCGGGGGTGAGGTCCATGTGCCCACTGACCATGGCGACCCGCGGCGACGGCCTGGCCGGAGATTGGCCTGCTGCAGCCTCGAAATGCTTGTTGTTGCTGGCAACGTCCACCCCGGGAAGTGGGGGCGGGTGGTTTGTGGCTGAACCACTGTCAGTTCTGTTACTGCTAGCGCTGCTGACGGGAGGTTCCGAGCGTTGGGGGGAGGGGGCAGAGGAAATGGAAGGCGAGGGCCGCTGGAGAAGGCTGGCCCAAGACGGGTTCGGGTTAGGTTGCGACATTGCTGTGGAGGTTACGGTGAATCGCGATGGCGGGCTGCACGGTCGGATACTGCAATCTGAGCAAACTGGAATTATCCGGGATTGGGATCTATGAGTGGCGGAAAATTCGTGTCAAGATATACCATCGCAGCCCTGGGCCAGAAAAGTGATCCGGAGGAATTGCCTTGACCGAGTGACTCAACGGGGACACGGGCGCGGGCAGTGCATGCGGCACGACTGAAGGATCCGGTGCATCATTGAAGCGGCGTCGGTGGTAAAGCGTAGACAATACTCAAGAAAAAGTAGCAGACACGCACGTTCTTCGTAAACAACGATTGCATCGATCGCGAGATGTGCGCCATCCCAGACGTTGCTCATCCAGTTCTCCCAAGTTGCCAAGGTAAGATCCCAAGATGTTGGAACTGGCGGTTGGGCCGTGATTGATTGAGACAGCGATTGAGGGGCCTTGGCATGTCCACAGCGCTCCTGTCTCCCTTGAATTTTCGGTGATTAGTGGGGGTCGGCTCACCAAAGAGGCCACTACAGAGACCACTAAAGAGACCACTAAAGAGCTGTCCCAACCGTTTGGGCAGGGAAGGCAGGGAAGCGCCAGCCGAAGGAAGCGCCCGTGCTTTGTCGTCACCCTCGGCTCAACTGTGCCTTTTTCTTCCCTTGGCTCCTCTTTAACAGAAACGTCTTGGCAGGAGAGCAGGAGCTTTTTCGTCCGAAGATAGTAGTATGTACGGCCTTTCAGGGGGTGTCGAGATCACCTGCAGGGGATGGCGTGGTGGATCTTCAACGTCAACCGGGGGCAGGCGCCGAGATCAGACCAGGGTTCCTGTTTGGACCAGGGTCCCTGTTTCATCTTGGGCCGATTTCCCACCATTCCACCTGTCAAAGAGAAGCGTTCCTGGACTGACAAGACTGGCAGGTCTGACCAGAGAGCTCTTCAACGGTGGCCACGAGCAGACGAGCCCTGGTCCTTGAACATCTCATATGGAATGATTCCCGCAACGGGAACGCATCGCAGGGGTTCATGACAACCACACCGCTGGGGGCCGTGTTGCAGATTGATGGCTTTCCACGATGATTTTTCCACAGTCGCCGGGCCCACTGCCGCCAACCGTGTAAGCCGACTGGCTGGGCCCATGGACGTTTGCTCCTGAATCTCGAGCTCGTGAGGCTCTGCTGGGTAGGAACGGGGCAGGTGGTGGATGGGAGACTGATGGGAGACCGATGGGAGACCGATGGGAGGCGGCAAGAACATGCATAAATACGACGAGGCCGTCCGTCAGTATGGGATCTTTTTTTCTCTCTCTCTTTTGCTTCATCACGCTCAGTTGTAGTTCGCATCCACACTCTTTTCTTCCCTAGGCTTCTGACCTTTTCCACCCTTTACATTCTTTACCAGCAAGTCAACTTCACTGCGTGAAGCCGGGACGTTCATTTCATCCGAACCTATATACCGATTCATTTGATCAACAAAGCCAAGCTTTCTCCTCCCTTGCCAATCCCCGACCCCACGAATCTCTTCAGATAAACCAACAACATCAAACATGTCTTCTACCAAGTTCACCCTCGCCGCCGTCGGCGCCTTCGCCGCCACGGCCCTGGCCCACGGCAACGTCGTCAGCTTCAGCACCGACGGCAAGAAGCAGCAGGGCTACCTGATGGACTACTACTACCAGACCAAGAACGGCGGCGAGGCGCCCAAGGTGGCGGCCTGGTCGACCGAGAACCTCGACAACGGCTTCGTCGACCCGACCATGTACAAGACCTCGGACATCAACTGCCACAAGAAGGCCAAACCCGGCGCCCTCACCAGCTCCGTCAAGGCCGGCGGCGAGGTCAGCTTCGAGTGGCCCAACTGGCCGCACAACATCGGCCCCGTCCTGACCTACGTGGCCGACTGCGGCGACGACTGCTCCAAGGTCGACCCCTCGGCCCTGAAATGGGTCAAGATCGACGAGGCCGGCTACAAGGACGGCAAATGGGGCGCCGACAAGCTCGTCGCCGACAACGGCGTCTGGACCACCAAGGTCCCCGCCAACCTCAAGGCCGGCAACTACGTCTTCCGCAACGAGATCATCGCCCTCCACGCCGGCGGCCAGCTGAACGGCGCACAGAACTACCCCCCAGTGCGTGAACATCGCCGTCACCGGCTCCGGCACCGAGCTGCCCGAGGGCACTCTGGGCACCGACCTGTACGACGCCAAGGACCCCGGCATCCTCTTCAACCCCTACACCACCATCAAGAGCTACCCCATCCCCGGCCCCAAGCTGTTCGGTGCCGCTTCGACCGGTGGCTCCAGCCCCGCTGCTCCTGCTGCCTCGGCTTCCGCCCCGGCTGCCTCCAAGGCCCCGGCCGCTTCTGCCCCGGCCTCTTCCGCCGCCCCGGCCGCCCCTGCTCCCACTCAGGCCGCTGCTGAGGATGACGACGACGCCTGCGAGGCCGAGGGTGACGACGACGACGAGGCCGAGGGTGAAGACGATGCCTGCGAGGCCGAGGGTGACGACGAGGAGGATGACGAGGAGGATGGCGAGGATGGCGATGATGACTCTTGCGAGCCCGAGGCCCCCGCCGCTTCCTCTGCTCCCGCTCCCGCTCCCGCTCCCGTCCCTACCACCATGATCACCCGCACCTCCTCCGCCGCCCCCGCTCCCACCGCTCCCACTGCTGGCGGCGACGCCGGTAGCAGCCAGGGTGCCGCCCTCTACGGCCAGTGCGGTGGCATCGGCTTCACCGGCCCCAGCACCTGCGCCGAGGGCAAGTGCACGAAGATGAACGACTGGTACAGCCAGTGCGTCAACTAAAGGGGATGCTACCCAGCTTCCTTCCTCCCACCTTACTTTGCTTAGGGTGCTTTACCTTTCTCTATTCTGGCGTGATGCGGAGGTTGAGCCGGCCCCGTCTGTGACTGAGACACGTGCGCGGGCAGCCAACGAATGCATGCAGGCGCATTTTCCGAGAGATGATGGAAAGATCCTCTTGGCTTTTTGATCAAATATATTCTACCTGTACATATCCACATACGATTCTACACTGAGTACATAAAAACTTGATGTTTTCAACACATTCCTAAGCAGGCTTTCTGACCACGCTGACGCGTCTCGATTGTGCTCGTTCCCTGCTCTTTCTCCTAAATGATGTCTTGTCAGTGGCCATGGGTGCCTGCCATAAACGTGATAGATAAATAAAACAGCCTAGGGAGATACTGTTCGCTCTCACTCTTCGCATTTCGTCAAATGGAGTGGCACTCAGAGGTGGTGTGCCGGGTCGCTATGTGCAAGCAATCTTGGACAGAGTGCGCATCGATGTTTCGATGCACCAAGGTTTCCACCGAAAAGTGTATCAAGTGACCACCTTGACGACAACCCTCCTCGTCTTTCCTATTGAGCAAGTGTTTCTCCGGCGGCTGATGATGAGAGTCCCTAGACGGGCATAGCCGTGGCGCTATTCGCAAAGTAGTCACCGACCGACGAGGACAGAAATACGAAAACGAAAAGGGTGGGTGGGTAGCAATGAGGATCAATTGGAATTGGATCGCGGATATTCAATCAACTCTGCCCAGCTCGTAACGAGGAACACTAGATTTGCATGCACGCTGAATGCAACAACAAAAAAAGCAATATATGACGTTTGGTCGACTATCACGGAAAAGGAAAAAGAAAATCGACGCCTGCAGGATTCGAACCTGCGCTCCCGAAGGAAATGCCTAGCCTGTTATGCTCACACATAGCAGGGCATCGCGTTAACCACTCCGCCAAAGCGCCTAGTTACTTGTGGAATTGCCCATTTATACTAATACATATAAGGGCTAGGGTTGCCCCGCAAGACAACTGTTTGGCTACAGCAGGAAGACTACCACTGCAGTGGGGCCGACTTACCTCCTCCTGTTGGAACGGTTGGAACGAACGTCCCCCGTCTTTTCTCAGCAACTCCAACCAAACACACGATAGTTGGTATGGAGGAAGACTCTGTTACATACTCTCCTTTGCATGCCGTCAAGGAGGAAATGTTCAACAGGATTTGTTTTAGCATCCTCTCTTGTTCCAAAACTTCGCTTGACTCTGGCCCTACAAATATCCACTTCCCGCCCTGTTCAAGCTCCTTATGACGCCGCAGGTCGGATTGCTATAGAACTGCACGTTACATTAAGCAATCTGGACGCCACCGGGAAAGCCCCCGAGAACCTAGGCGTCAGAGTACATCCTGAAGAGCGCGTCGACCACGCGTTCGTTGGTGTGTGGTTATTCTCTTTGACTAGACGTCCTGCTGATGCGCGGGTGTTTGTAATTTGATAGGCAATATTCGTGTTGGAAGACTTGGTTCTGGGATTCTCCTCATGTAGTTATCCGTTCGTTCCAGATTCGAGAAGATGTGAGGAGTAGGGACGGGTTCTTACATCCATGCCGGGCCTCTACATCATAATCACCGGGGAAAGCAGTCCAGTATTAGCTTGACTCGATCGCTCTAGCTAGAGATCTGCTGCGGTGTCCGGATACTCATCTTCGTCTACCTCTGCTATCTCAAAAAGAACTACGAGGGCCACTCCGAAGGAGAACGTCGTGCATAAGCACTCGACCCTACAGCTAGGCTACATCACTATAGTAAAAGGGACCCGGATTTGGGTCTTCGGTCATGTGGATATGAAAGAGGAAGCAGCCTCGGTGGAGCTGTAATGTATCAGCAACTCATTGGAATTCCAACCAAATTGTCAGGTATGAAGCTGGAAAGAATCAACATCGAAGCCAAAGCCGTCGCAGCCTCAAGAAGCAACGTCGGTCCCGAAAGTATCGATCATCTAGTGTCGAGGCGACTCTGGTCTCGAGCCACCAATCCGTACCCCATCGCTATGAGCGTCATGGCTCTCGCACATGCGCAAGTGAAAAGTTTCTGGATCTTCCGCGGCACTTTGGCATACATCATAACGACCAACGAGTTCGCCGGGCCTCGAGGACACCTTCTGGAAGCAGGATTCGCAACACGTCTTGGGAGCCTCGAGTCGCCCATTTTCCTACCTTCGCAGCGCTCCTTTGCAGAGTTATTTGAAAGCAAGGTCTCCCCCAACTTGAAGACCTTGTGGCTCCAGCGGATGCCTTTGAACAAGTCTACAGCATTGCATCTTTGAGTACCGCGAATAACAACAACTCGTAACACGCTACGCCTTCTTAAGGGATGACGTGATATGATAAGAAATCCCGACGAAGCTCATGGCTGGTGGTCGTTCCATCGCAAAGATCATGCTATCCCACCTTTGGCAACAGGAAGGCACGGGCTGCAACACCGCATGGAAGTGACGTTACGAGCCACGTATTCCAAACAAGGTGCTTGCCTGGGGAGGCGATCATGGGAAAGGGTACAAGCAACGGAAGGAGCTCGAACCTTTCGATGGATTTTCGTAAGCTTTGCATATCTGCAGAGGCATGAGCTCATGCTTATAATCGCAGACATTCCCCAATCGTCTTGATCATGCTTCAGCAATCCAATGTGCCGGGTCTTGTTGGCAAGTCACACTGCGTAAGACAATTTATTTGTGATTCGATTTGGGCCAATCACCCTGCAAGCCACCCACACAACCCCGCCCACTTTCTTCACTTGAGTCCGACGAACTACGAACCCAAAGCCGTTCCTGCCTCTTGATCCTCGAGAACGAACACCATGAAAGATCGTCACCGCCAGTATGTTTCCTCCCTGACAACCCCTACGGGGCACTGCACCATACCCTGCCGCCGCTCCTTTGCCGAAACCAAAGCCGGCCTGGATGCCGCGGTACCACTGCTGGACCGCACCTACCAGCGTCAGCTCGATGCCGGCGACCTCGTCTCTGCCGGCGAGGCGCTGCGGGAGCTGCCCACGCTGAATCGGTTCGGCACACCGCCTCGCGACTTCGGCCCCATCTTACGGGCAACAGCAGCAGTCGCCGCCGCCGCCGCCACCACCACTACCGGCCAGGCCGACGAAACCGGCGGGAGCAGTAGCAGTAGCAGTAGTAGCAACAAGCCTCATCCCGCCACGACCACTGCCATCCGAGAGGCCCTGCAGTACGAGATCGGGAACCCGCACAAGGCGGCGCAGATGGTGCGGCTCCGCGGCCAGACGGCGCTGTACGCCCCGATCCGCGTGGCGCTGCTACGCGGGTGTCTCGTCTCGTCATCAACAGGGGAAGTGGTCAGCGACCGGGTCTGGTTCGAGTACGACCGGCCGAGTTACACGATGGGCCGGACGGGGATCAGGGAGGTGGATGAGATTGCCAGGGGGCTTGGACGAGGCACTGCGCGGGGGTTTTGTTCAGGGTGGCTGGGTTGGGGACGGAAGCTGGGCGGTTTGAGTCGAAGATCTGAGCATACGTACATATCAAGGGCAATGACGAGGCAGATGTTCTTTTGAGATGCTCTTCTGTGGAAGTCTTTGTTGGTTCTGCTTCAGGGTGAAAAGCCGCCAGCCACTAATCGCCGGGATTTGTGCCGCCTACTCCCTAACGGCCCTGCTAATTCTTACTGGATCCACTCTCACCGCCTGTGGATGCAACCAAAATGGAGCAGTCAGGCTTGTTTCTGCATCGACCAGCCCCGGCCTTCCTTCCACCCTCCAATCCAAATGGCCTCTCACGACCACCAAGAAATAAATTCTGATACCGATTCAGCGAACCATGATTCTGATACCGATACAGAACACCATGCGTCACCCGATGCAGTCGACGAAGGGTCGCCAAGTGGGCATAGGCTTTATTCAGACAACGCCACTATTTGTCGACATCTCAAAGGTCCAACCGCCCGAAAACTGATTTTCCCAAATCCCCAGATCTTCCCCGAAAGAAAGGGTCCTTCGAGGGAAGATTACAACGCTGGTCATCTTTCTGTCACCCCACAGCAACTCGAACCGTGGCTACGCATCGTCCGGGAGATTTTATTCGAGGCTCAAATTCCAAGTCGTCTGGTCCAACCGATCCTGCAAACCTTTGTCCCCAAAATCTACCATGGGATACCTTTGAACCTCGCTGGCTCGGAGAATGGGTCCATGCAGACCTTCCACTACTTCCCACGGCTCCCTCCGGAGCTGCGGCTTAAGATATGGGATTTCGCTTCCGAGGGAGAGCGTCGGATCATCGACTTACGACGATACCCCTCCTCTAGTTGCCCGCTTAATGGTTCCGGAGACGTGCCAGCGGTCGCAAAGGCTTGCTCCGAGGCTTGGTACGTTGTTATGGCCCAAGGGTCATACTGGCGGCCGGCGCAGACGCCCAGCACCAAGCCCCATCTCAAATACTAGGCCTCTGACACGGACATCCTCTATCTCCGGGAGGAAGACCCCTTTGACGAGGAAGTGATTGATAGAAATATCGAGTTTCTGATGTCCCGCAAGACCGTGGCGGTCGACTACGATGATTTCGCCATCGAGGGGTTCAACCTTCCTCGTTACACCTGGCTGCGCGCCTCGGAGGCCGTCGAGACCCTGATCCTTGTCAAGGGGCAGGCCCCGTGCGTGTACATGACGATAGACCAGCACTCTGCGGTAGCCGACTGCTGCGGGCCAGCCCTCATGGAAATGGTACTGACCAACCGGATCTGGAACGACCAAAACGAATCGTACATGAGACCTCTGCGGAAGCTGGTGACGTACGACGAGCCCCGCGAGCTCGGACGCCTCAACGACCTCTGGACACGGCTCGACCCCAACGGCACGTGGCTATTTAGACACGGGCCCCCGGAGCACCTCGAGAAGGCCTCCATGTGGGACAATCCTAACGAGGCGCATTGCTTGGCCTGCGAGTTGAGGCGGGGGCGCAAGATGGCAAGGGAGGCGCGGGAGGAGTGGGCGCTCATGATGTCGTCGACTTCGTCTTCTTCTTCTGCTGCCTCCTCCGAGATAGGGGATGGGGACGACACGGAGCAGAGGGCCGTGGCGAACTCGAGGGAAGCAGAAGGAGGGCACGCAACGCAGCGACGGCGCAAGCTGAGGGTCCAAGTAGGGATTATGATTGAGCTTGTGAGACAACCGTTGGCCTTTTGAGGATTTCTTCCTACGGGGAACAAAGGATGTGAAACTCTCCTTGCTGCGAGAATCAGCTACTAATCACTCACTCCTTTCTACCGCGGCCTCGAAGGACAGCACGAGGATGGGTCTCGATGGGGTCTCGAGGGGTCTCGCGAGGTCTCGCCGGTTGATACATTGTTTGGCCACACCTCTGGTCCAAGCTAGATAATGCTAGAAAGTGGTGTTGCGCCAACTTACGCATGTCGGGTTTGTTTTTGTTCTTTTCACCGGCAGCAACCGACATTGACGTCGTGGACCGGCGAATTTATTACTTGACGTGTACACAGAGTGAGTCTTGTTGAGCATGGAGCATAGCGTGATCAGCAATGAGCCGGCAAAAGCAAACCATGCCACAGATGTGATAGGTTATGCCGTTGACAGGTTCGTCCAACCACTTCTGGGACAATAACGAGGCTGAACCAGCCGCTGGTCTGCTACGACTACACGTAACGCTTCCGTTCTCGATTATGTGTATTCATCATTGTCTATTCTATCTCTCGCCCTCTCACACTTCCGGTGTAAGGATTACGCGACGGTAGGTTGTCAAGCCCCTCTCCTTATTGTCCACGACGGAAAGGATGATATGCATAGTCTGGATCATAGTTAGCATTATCGTTCTGTCTACTGCAACGTAGTTGAGGAGATTTTGCGAAAGAATACTACTTACTTGGTTCTTGAGCGGCTCCCAGTGAGACCAGGCCTCCGGTTTTGGTCGAGCTTCTTGATGGCAATGTCCTCGCTCACCTTGGTGATGACCCCTTCCTGCATCCTCTCGGTCACCTCGCGGTAGTGGGAACCAGTCGAACGCCAGCTCGTCGCCATCGAGAATCCCAACTCCCCGAGGCCGCGTCCAGGACGACAGTCTCGCCGAGCTGGCACGACAGCTTCACGGGGTCGGGCCCGCAGGCGCCGTTCACCACGGCGACGGGCGCGTGGTTATTCTGCGCGGCGTCGCCGGCGGTGGTCCACTGCATGCGCGCGGCAAGGTCGTGCTGGTACGCCTGCCGCCACCGCCAGATGCCCGCGAACGCGCTGAGGTAGATCTCGCCGCTGATGCCGACGGCCACGTCCGACGCGTCGCTGTACAGCGGGTACCGCCCCGAAGCGTAGATGCGCAGGAAGCGGCCGCCCCAGCTGCCCCATTCCGGGTGCTCCGGGTCCCCGAGCCCGTTGTTCAGCAGCGGGAAGCAGAAGGGGGGTGTCGCCCTCCATGATGAAGGTGAAGTTGGGATAGTGCTTCCCCAGCGGCCCGACCCGGACGTGCCGCTCGAGCCACTCGTTGATCACGAGCGGCGTGTCGGGCCCGCCCGCGTCGAAGTGCCGGTACGCCTCGCCCGAGATGCCGTTGTTCCAGGACGCCTGCGTGTACTCGCTGAAGCCGTGTAGGGCGACGACGTAGAACAAACCGGGGTAGTTGGCCCGCAGCCAGGCGCCGGCGTCGTCTTGGTCCGAGATGGCGTACACGCGCAGCTTGCGCACGAAGGCGGCCGTTGCGTCGGCGCTGGGGTAGGGCGCGCTCGCGGGGGCGTTGGCGTCCAGGAGGGCGGTCACGTTGGCGTAGGCGTCGAGGACGGTGTGGACGGACGCGGTGTCGAGCGAGTCGTTTTTCCAGACCGAGGTGACGACGGCGAGGCCCCGGAGGTCCAGCTCGTTGGCGTAGGTCAGGAGGCGCACGAGGGATATCTGGTCGTCGGGCTCATTGCTGATGTCGGTCGCGACGAAGACGCGGGGCTTCTTCGCGTAGCGGGCGGTGGCGCATCGCCGGTCCGCGGGGGTAGAGGGAGGAAGAGGAGGAGGCAAGGGAGATGCCGAGGAAAGAGAAGAGGAGGAGGGCGAGGAGGTGGAGAGGGGCCGGGGTAGCCATCGTGGGGGAAGAGTTGCGCGCTGCAGTTTGCCTATATTAAAGCGGCATGCTCATGACAATAAGAGTTCCCCCGTGGCTGCCGGGCCATCCTCGCCTTTTATGCAGTGCCCCAACCCGCGACTCGTTACCCCGAACCCTCTCTCTGAGAAGTCTGCACGTCATGGGAGCCGGTTGAATGAATGTTGGTCGCGAGCCTGGCATCGGTGAGCAACTGCCGAATCCCCATCTTCTGGAGAGGGTGGGGAGGGTTTCCGTGGGGTATGGCCTGTTGGTCTGGGGCTCCGGTCCCCTCAGCTCGTTTCCTATGCCCGGTTTCTGGCGCAGCGACCCCGTTATGCCAAGCGGAATCCAGACTAGCTCTTCCTTTTCTGGGAGGAACCTCGGCAGTAACACCGCAATCCGTTACGTTTGGTTTACCTGGGACCCGGTCGGGGGTCACGCCGACGCACGTGTGTTTACCGGATCGGGACGGGGCCGTCCACGGACAGGGAGGGGTGCAAACAATTGGCGCAGTGCTGGAGTAGACGCTCCTCTGGTGGCACGACAGAGTGGCACGAGGTAGTGACATAGTAGTGGCTGATTGCGCCAAATGCATATGGATTCTCTGCAACAAGTCGATGTACGGTTCCAGACGCGGTTGTCTTTCCGGATCGGGTACGTCTTGGCATAATGGGTAGCAGAGCTGTAGCTTGAGGTCGCTCAGGACACTTCTCTCCGAGAAGAAATCCCATGGGAGGAAATGAGGCAAAGAATGAATCATAGACATTTTGATAAAACCTACTCTGGTCTCGAATTCGGTAATGGAAATGTGGTATTTGGTCGTTTGTGGGGTTAAGAAGGAGGCAATGCGATGTATGATAACACCCCTTGCATACGCATACTTAGTGAGTATAAGATATGGCCCTTTATACACCCGAGAGTTAAGATTTGTTTGAATATCCTCGCATGATACACATGTACCGTTCGCGGTCCATTAAGGCACAAGCAGGGTTAGTGGGAGCCACTGTTATCCGTGGTTACTAGAGCTGTATAGCCCTACGCGACTGTAACGGCATGCATTGCCAGTGACAGGACGGGCAGCAGCACTGCCACGCCATGGGATCGGGCAATTTGGGCATACCTCCGCGTTCGGAGATAAACTGTTCTGGTTACCATACCGGGTAACGCAGCAGACAACTCCGTCGACGGTAGCTTCTCGACTCTGACGTCAGATATACAGGATCACAGCCAATCATCGACACCCATATGATCGCCAAAAGTACAAAGGGAGTCTAGGTCAGGAACAGCCAAGAACAGCACGCTTGGGTAAAATTGCGACATACTCAGAAGCGAGGGCCCATTGGGCGAGAATCCAGATGGTACCGTTAGAGTCACAGCCTTGAAGGCGACGGCTTGTGTCAAGCTGGTCCAACCATATGGAATTCCGAAAGCCGAGGGGCCAAAGACGGGTATATAAGGCATATCGAAATAGTCCCGAATAATAGGCCGAGCTTGCTAAAAACGGCATCTGCTGCTTCAAGCAAAAAGGAACTCATCCAAGATTTCATTACGAACCAAACATGCTGGCAGAGCTTTCTGTTGCTCCAAACCCCTTGATCTTAGACGCAAGCCCCGGTGGTGGCCGCCCCGAGAAGGTTCCATCTGAGACGCAAGTCAACGTCTTTGTCCAACCCAGCACCGACGAGGGGCGATACGAGATAGATGTCATCGATATCCGCGACGGTCAGCAATCGTTCAACCTGGCTCCCGCCATCCGCTCCGGCCTACAGCACCGCAACGAGCACGGCCACCGGACCCTTCCCTCGCTGCTCCTGTGGGACGAGCGGGGTCTCAAGCTCTTCGAGGAGATCACGTATACGCCCGAGTACTACCTAACCAACACCGAGATTGCCCTGCTCGAGGCGCACAGCCGGGAGATCGCACGCCAGATCGAGCCCGGCACGATTCTGCTGGAGCTGGGCAGCGGCAACCTGCGCAAGATCCGGATCCTCCTGCAGGCCGTCGAGGCGCTGGGGAAGCGGCTGGACTACTACGCCCTGGACCTGGACCGGCGCGAGCTGGAGCGGACGCTGGGCCAGCTGCGGGCCGACGTGGGCGGCCGTGGTTTCTTCCGCCACGTGCGCTGCCACGGCCTGCACGGGACCTACGACGACGGGCAGGTCTGGATCGCGCGCCCGGAGAACGCCCGGCGGCCCCGGTGCGTCCTCTCGCTGGGCTCGACGCTCGGCAGTTTCGCGCCGGCCGAGGCCGCGGCGTTCCTGAAGACCTGGGCCGGGACCCTCCTCCACACCAACACCAATAAGGCGTCTTCTGCCCCCTCCTCCTCCTCCTCCTCCCAGATCCTGCTGGGGCTGGACGGGTGCACTGACGCCGGGCGGGTCTTTGCGGCGTACAACGACCGGGCCGGGACGAACCGCGCCTTCATCCTCAACGCGCTGGACGGCGCCAACGCCTACCTGGGCTACGAGGCCTTTCGCGCCCGCGACTGGACCGTGAGGGGGGAGTGGGACGCCAGGGCGAAGCGGCATGTGCAGTACCTGGTGCCCTTGCGAGACGCACAAGTCACATTCTTACACGCGCGGCAGCATCGGCACCAGCACCAGTCCGTCACCGTCAAGGCGGGCGAGAAAGTGGAGTTGGCGAGCAGCTACAAGTTCGACGACGCAGACAGGGCACGGCTATGGGCGGAGAGCGGGTTGAGGGTTGCCAGGCAGTTCTCGAGCAAGGATGGATCTTATGGTTTGTCTTCACTTTCGCTAATCACGACTGCAACGAATATTTCACATTTCCTTGACTGACATGCGCGACTAGGTCTGCATCTGCTTTCCCCTTGACTTCATCGTTTCGTAGGAGAGGGAGGGAGTTCTTGCTAGGGAGGTGGGCTCCCTCCAACAGTCCGCGTATCGGTGATATCATGTTCGGTTTGCTGGACAGCTTCCTGCCCTAAAACCCTCTGATGGCGGGATGTTTGACGAGAATGACACGTTTGTTTGGCCAACGAGGACCTGTATTAGGAAGATGAAGGCTGCGGGGAAATTCCCTGAATGTTATGACGGATGCAGATCTCCCTCGGAGCCAAGACCGAACCTAGGGGCCAATAATCGGTCTTGTCAAACATGCACGCAAGCCACACCAAGCAGCGTGGGGGTGGGGGGCTGTGTGGTTTGGCAGGGTTTGGGGTAGGAAGCAAGTGTGCGCCGTCGCAGATTATGAGAGGTTGTATCTGTTAGATAACCTTTCTATTTAGATTAGATTTGATGGGCACGGGGATGGAGAGAGGCTGACGCGGCCGCACTCCGCTCAGCTGGCTGTCTATCTGACGAGCCGATCAAAGCCAAATGGTGCACCATCCGCCTGTCGGGCTGGAAGGAATATCGATGTGCGTATTCTCTTACGACGTTGAACCATGTACGTGCGTGTGCTCAGGCACGAAAGAAAGATGGAGGCGAAGTTGATGGACCGTGTGACTCGCTCGAGTCTCGGGGGAGACCTCGTACGAACAGTCGTCGTCAACTTAGACGCAGACTCGTTTCTGTTTCCCGGGTTGGGACTTGCCGAGACGAGACAGCCAGGCACGAGTTGAGAGGGTACATATGTAGGGGACGACTTGGGGGAGGGGGAAGAAAATGTATGCAAGGCCAGAAACAAACAAACAGACCCCCCCCCGTCTCACTCCCTCTGCACCGGTTCGTCGCAGAATGCGGGACTCTGACTCGGTAGTGCGTAAGGGCCGCCGATCATCCAGCTTCCCGATGTTTGGGGAGCCCAGTCAATACAATGCAGGAAGAAGATGAACAGTGCTGAGAGTTCAGTTCCTGGCTGGCTGAATTGCGAGGCAAAAAGGAAGGCCCCCCCTGTCTGCCTGTGGTGGACTTGGCGCGGCAGGCGCCACGCGGTACTAGGACTAAGTAGGCGCCGATCTTGTTCTTGACCGCATAGCATACATACACCGTCCTTCAGGAGAGAGCGAAAGTGAGATGGGGAGAGATCCACGAGGGCGATAGGAAAGATAGTAGTAATACAATTGGCAATAGGCTCATGGAGCCTCTTTCGGTCAGGCGCGCCGATCGTGATCAGTCATGGGGGTTTTCCCGGACGAATATGGGCAAGTGCGTGGCTTGTTCCAGAAGCAAACTGTACCGGCTAATTGGGCACACGTACACGGTTCCCGCTTGCTCATTTCGATGGCCCATCAGTTCACAACTCCTTCATTCTGTCAGGGCCCGCCCGTTTTAAATTGCTTGCACTACCTATTTGTGCTGCACAATTTCCCCAGGTCTGGAGTAATTTGCCCTCCGAGGGTAGGGCTGATTGACAACAGGCAGACAGACAGACAGTCTGTCTGGACAGGAGCAGGCGGGTTTGCTCCTCTTGACAGTCCAAATAAGGTCGGGGTGGGAGGCTAGAGGAGCGCTAGGAAATAAGGACCAGGTAGCCTGAGCTAGGCAGGACCAGCCTAGCCAGCGTAGGCGGGGTTTGGGGGTTGGTGGTTAGTGCCAGCACCAAGCAGCAGTGCGGTGATGACACCATGTCCAGCGTCCAACCACTTGCACTTGCAGCTGTCACTCGGCGAGTCTGGTACGTATGTATGTACCTCTTCCTGCATGCAAATATGGCATTCCGGCCACATCTGGTAGGTGCTGACAAGTAACCTAGCTGCCTACCTAGATGAGGCTGGCTGGCTGCTGCCGAGATTCTCGAACGAGCCGCCTGGAAGCCCCGACCGAGTTAGTGACTGAACCCCATAATCGCTGTTATCTCTTTTTGCACGCCCAGCACTACGACCTACTGTACCATCTCCCCTTTTCCTCGTCGCATGGAGGGTCAAGATGAGCATGCAATCTCAGGCTGGGTCCTTTTTCTTTTCTTGTTTTTTTTTTTTTTTTTTTTTTTTTTTTTTTTTTTTTTAGTTTATTGGCCATGATTGCCAACGCTGCCAAGGGAGCAAGTCAGTTGTAAGATGCCTTAGATGCCCTTCTAACGGCCGGGTCAGCATTTTGCCAAGCGGACGCCAAGCCGTTAGCCTGCACAACCACCACCAAAATGCCGGTTAGCACGGCTAACGGCCCTTCAAAACAACGGAGTTATCCTCTGCTGCTTGATGCAGCCATGGACGCTATTACGCGGCATCAGCGATTCATCGCCCGTACTGGCACCAACTGGCTCCTGGGAACTGGGGGATACACTATCCGCGACCAGGGGGTGGGTAGGGGAAAAAAAGAGGCGGTGGTCATCCGCCATCGCCCATCCACACGCCATCTTTCTGGATTCTTGGCCATCGAGCAATAGCGCAGAGCAAACCACATGGCCAGTCACCAGCAACCAGTTATTGCGCCTGCCGCCACCCCCCCGTCATCCCGTGGGCGTGGGAACTGATCCATTCACCACGCCCCATCTCGTCGGGTTCCGTTTGCTGCTACCCAGGCACTTGCAGGCTCCGTCAGTTACAGTAACCTAAGCAGACAAGGATAGTAGGAAAAGTGACTCCTCCTTTCTCACTCGGTGCCGCTTATTTTCTTTTTTGAGACAGACACCTTGGTTTTGGGGAAAAGGCCAGGGCCGAGTAAAACCGGTGTTAAATAAAACGATGGCTGCCGCTCCGCAAGGCGTCGAGAGCACCACCACCACCACTACGTCCGTCACTCCCACCGCAGCCGCAGTCCATGAGAAGAAAGTGAAGCCGCCCAAGCGCGACTGCAGAACCATGTGGAGCGCCCGTGTCGCCTTTCTGCGGACCAAGAGGGCCATTGCTGGCATAACCATCTTCGTCGTCATCGCTATCCTGCTTATCTGTAAGTAAACCTTCGATCTCACATCTGGCATCTGTCATTGAAACCCTAAACTAACCAACCGCCTCTCCAGCTCTCGGCGGTACGCATGTTCTTGATGGCACCTACCGAGGAAAGATACCCGAGGAAGGCGAATCAAAGACTTGTAAGCTCTACCACGATCTACCTACCTACTCCTTCACCATTGTCCCGTCGCACTGCTGTTGCCGTCGCCTGTCCCCGTCGCCGCCGCTGTCGTTGTCGCAAACGTCCCCGCAATCCATCACGCCGCCAATTGCCCTAAAAAGCAACTGGGTCGCTCGGCCCTTGTCTCATGTCGTTAGACGGCGCAGTGGCCGGACACTCCCGACACCCGATTTCGATACTGACGAGAGTGCTGGTGTGGCCAATGACTGCATTGCGGAGGCGGCGCAGCGCTGCGACGGGAATCCTTTGATGGATTACACTTTTTTAGAAGCCCGGGGAAACCTTTTCTTTTAGCTAATACGAATTCTTCACCCTCAACAGTGCCGCAATCGAATGCCCGAAGGCAATTCCCCGGAAGCATAAAAAATGGCACCGCGCTGCGCATCATGGCCCTGGGCGCCTCGACCGTGAAGGGCCAGAACTCGCCCGGCGACAACGGGTTCCGCAAGCAGCTGCGCGACGAGCTGACGGAGCTGGGCGTGCCGGTGAACATGGTCGGGTCCGTCAAGGCCGGCGAGATGCTGGACAACGAGTGTGAGGCGCAGGGCGGCGCGCGCGTGTCCGAGGTCTTCAAGCGGGCGAAGCGGGTCGTGCCTGAGATGCAGCCCAACGTCTTCCTGATCAACGCGGGCGTCAACAACGCGCTGCAGCTGTTCGAGCTCGAGACGGCCGGGCGCGACATGGAGGACATGGTCAATTACCTGCTCGACACGTCGCCGCGTTCCTTTGTGGTCATCAGCACGCTGCTCACCAACACGCTCAAAGACTGCGAGCAGTACATGCTGCAGGTCAACCAGCAGCTCTGGGACGTCTTCGCCAAGCTCGAGCGCGAGGGCAAGTGGGTGCTCATGGCCGACATGCACTACTCCGGAAAGGACCCGGACGCCATCCTGCCCTCGGACATCACGCCCGACGGCACGCACCCGACGGCCGAGGCCTACAACAAGATGGGCCACATCTTCGTCAAGGCCATCCAGCGCGCCGACAAGCTCGGCTACATCCAGGTGCCCGCGCCCAACGGTATCCCCGATGACGGAGAGGCCGAGGCGCTCGCTGCGCAGAACGCGCCTGCGCAGCCCCTGGCCAAGCGCATTGCCGCGGCGTCGGATAATGTGGTCCAATATCTGACGGCGGAAGAGGGCCGGAAACGGTTCATGCTGCAGCGCCGAGCGTGGTGCGGTGTGCCAGACGAGTAGTGATTTGACGAATCGATTGAAACGGGAAGTCGACATTTAGCGAGCAAGAAGAAGAAGAAGCCATGTTTTTGATCTTTCTTCGACGGGGTACGCATTATGCATGGATGGGTGTGGGATTCGAGAAAAGAAACACGCCTGGGCGTTTTACGGGCATCTGGGATATTTGCTTTGGTTTACTACCTGGGAAGATGAGCATACCAGTCGGTTCATTCCTAACTAGGAGCAGCGAGCATTCATGTCTTTTTGTTGTTTTTGTACGAGGTTCAGCCGCAACGAATCTACGATTGCGAGCGCATCGCCCCGGCAAATCTGGATGTAGACACGGACGGACGGATTACACGAGCCAGCGAAGTTCGGCCATGTACTATTAGGTATTATATAGACGCCACCAACCCATCGGTCGTCAAACTACAGTAATTGTTGTTCTCTTGGAGAACTATTCACATCTCTGGTGTTGAATTTGCATCCGCCATTCGAATCTTTGATCGATCGATGCATGAGGAAGTATGTGTG
The DNA here is from genome assembly GCF_038362705.1 of Apiospora aurea. Taxonomy (NCBI): domain Eukaryota; kingdom Fungi; phylum Ascomycota; class Sordariomycetes; order Amphisphaeriales; family Apiosporaceae; genus Apiospora; species Apiospora aurea. The sequence continues at coordinate 192,039 of NW_027117389.1, forward strand.
TGTGTGTAGCATTGCGTCCTGTCGTTCATGTCAATCAATCCCACCCCACCTCCAAGCTTGCGACACGTGCAAGCAATTCGCGATCAACATCCAACCCAACGCATCTGATTTTGCGTACCAGGCTTTCCTCTTTCAATTACGTAGTTGGTAGTTCGTGCTTCTACATCTATCTGCCAATTACTCCCCTTTGCATCGAGCTGGGGGACGTGAGTAAGAAACCCTTGACCAGATCGTCGTCAATCAATCACATGTGGTACCTGGTACCGCAGTTTTGACAGCCCGCGCGCAAATGAAGCATGACGTCACTACGTTTCATCCGAACCCAGCAGGGCCAAGTCTGGTCTAGACCACCGTCACTCCCGACGTGGACGACGACGTACCCGACGAACGCCTGTGCCTGCAGACTCGCACACGGCCGGCGACTTGCCCCTGTAAGTAAAGTTGGGGGAGTTAGTCATACATAAGGTTGACCTGCCGAGCTACTTTGACATCTGCCGACACGACCCCAGACCAACAGTTCCTGCCAAGAATCTTTCTCTGCATCTCTACATCTCTACATCTCTACGAATCAGTTCATCCGGATCACTGACTCTTGAATTCGAAACGACCACGCCAGGGCCCTCCAACAGCCATACCATTGCTACTGCACCGAGTCTTTCGAAACGGAAAACACCTGCACCCAAACAAACAATGTCTTCATCGCCGCCGACGGACCAACCCGCCCCTGCGCAGGCAGCACCCCCGCTCAACGGCGGAAACGAACAGGCACCGCTGGACCAGGCCAAGGACAAGGCCGCCGAGGTGAGCGGCGGCGGCGGCGCCCACCACCAACACGAAGCCAGCCAATCGACCGGTCCGACGACGCCGCTCAAGTCCCACTTTAAGGGCATGCCGAAGGACTGGGAGAAGAACAAGAGTAAGGCATCCATTCACTCTCCGCTCTGTCCACTTGAGTCTTGTTTTTTTTTTTTTTTTTCTCTTTCCGCTGGTTCTTGTGACTCCGTAATGCTAATCTTTGTGCTGGGATTATAGAGAAGCAGGAGAAGGATACTTGATTCTGGCAAAAGGACCGATTGCATCGCGCGCGCGCACTGCCGCTCACGTTTTCGGGGTTAACGAACGAACGGGGAGTAAAATCTAACGGTTATGGGGAAGAATTGGGGCCCGGGCTCATTAGCAGGGCGGGGCGACATGGGGGCCAACATAACGAGATTGTTCAACGGCCAGATTGTTCATGATTGTGCATTTGCGATGGCCTGCGTGATGATCGATGACGGAGGATGAGAGAATGGGGCCTGATAGGTAGATACCCTCGTTGCCATCCTATCTTATTGATTGTTACTGCAACCACTCTAGCGGACCGAGACGTTCGATTTGCCTTGCGTTCGGACTGTGACTTGCAGGCTACCCTTGCCAAGTTCAGTGGTGAATGGTCGTCCCTCCAGTCCCAGAGTTATCCATACACGAATAACACTATCTAATTCGTGAATTACCCTGTTGGTGACTGATCAAGTATGTAATGGAGTCAGGCAACGAGGACAACAATTAGCCTAGAGACTCTGGTCACTTCGACTGCATGACTACGCCACACTGCCCAAACCAGTTTACCAGGCTGCCAGATGTCTATGAAATGCGAAGAGTTCATGTCTGGCCACGGTTTTACCACACAAACATGTCATGTTTTAATTCTTAGGGCGCACAATAACGGGTGGTCAGTCCCCTTGAAGCTTTACGCATACGCAGGTCGGGCGCTACCATACAGCCCAGAACACGGATGAGATGTGGCAGTGGGGCGAGATCTTATGTACGAAGTAATACATATTCACAGCCAATGAACTCGTCTTACCCCCTGTTCATCGAAATATCTTGCCCCCCGCTCAGCCTGCATGGCGGCCTCCTCCCACCCTCATCACATTGTCGTATTGGGAGAGGTTCGCTGCTTTGGAATCACACGCGTCATCTCAAAACTGCATCTATCAACATAGAGCACGGTCTGACTTCAGCCCCTATCCGAAAGCCTCCTGGGTCATTTTCAGGATACGATGGACCCGCTATCCGCGCTCGCCATTGCGGCAGCTGTGGTGCAGTTTGCCGAGATTGGCGGGAAGCTGATGATGAAGAAGTGGCGCAAATACAAGGAACAGCGGGAGCCGAAACCCACGAACGATGAGAGCCGATGGATTCGGGAGGCGGAAATGGAGGATGCGCTGGAAGAGATGACCCTCTTCACCCGGACGATCAGGGAGTCGACCGATAACGTCGTTTCTCATGTCACCCCCACCGCAGCCGAGGCACAGCTGCTAGAACTCTGCGAGCAATGCGAGGAAACTACAGGATACTTTCGCGAGGTACTGGCGGCGGCCAAGCAGCGCTCATGCCAGGAAACCACACATAAGACTGAGCTTGAGAGACTTTGGACCGACGATACGACCGAGATGCGACAGCGTGATCTACATGCCCTGCAGCGACGTGTCACGGGCGTTATTCTCCTATGCATATGGTAAGACGCCTCGCTGATCGCTTTCTCGACCCTAAGCTGACTTATTTTGCAGGGAGAATTCGAAACAGACAAAGAAGTGGGAAGCTGAATTCGGCAAAAAGCTGAACGATGTTTTCTCGTTGCTGAAGCGACTCGAAGAGTCCACCAGTAGATGCACGCTGCCGGCGGTCGATGCGAAGAGACTAGACTGGTTGTTGAACTCGGGTGACAACAACGGCCTTGGAGGCACTGTTCACCAGGATCCTTTTCGGGGCCCCGATAATGGTTCATCGAGGGATAAGCCAACTCCAGACCTCGCCTACTTCTTCACGCACTTTGTTGCATCTGATACGACAAAAATTAGCGATGCGTTCAAAGAAGCCCTGAGCAGGGAATCAATGAACCTTGATCAGATCTACCAAGAGATGACAGGTCGCCTTTGGCGAAGAGATTGGCAGCCGGAAGAGGATTCGGCCTCGGAGGCGGAGACCAGGTCTATGTCGGCCCCTGACGTTGCAGAGGATCTTCTCGAACTGATGACGAGCGGTCTTCGCTTCGAAACGTTTACCGGAAGGCAAGAGGCCATCCCAGACCGCTTCCAAACTACCTATCACTGGATCTTTGACCGGCAGCCCAAGAAAACCCCGGACGATTCGCTGCTGTGGCACAGCTTTCCTGACTGGCTCGAGGGTGCCGCGGACCCGGTGTACTGGATCACTGGCAAGCCTGGCTCGGGCAAATCTACCATGATGAAATACATCGTAGAGAGCCCAGCAACCATGGACCATCTCGAGAGGTGGTCCGGCCCACTCCCCATCCTCATGGTCAGCTACTACGCCTGGATCGCTGGCCACGGTCTACAGAAGTCGTGGGCCGGCCTGAAGAGAACTATGCTGCACCAGGCAGTGACCAGGCAGCCTGAACTCATGACCCGGGTTTGCCCGAGACGATGGGCCCTGTCGCAAGCACTCCCTTACAATCGGAGATTTCCCCACTGGGAGAGCTGGGAGGTGGAAGAGTCTTTCAACCTTTTACTCACGAATTGCGGGCACAGCTTTAAGCTCGCGATTTTCATCGATGGCCTGGACGAATTCGACATCGACCCAAAGGAGGTGGTGCACTTAATCGAGGGCATCTCTTCCGTCTCCACCGGGTGCCTCAAGGTCTGCGTGGCCAGCCGTCCGTGGACGCAGTTCGACGACGCATTTAGCGACGTGCCCATGCTACAGATGCATCAGCTTACCAAGGACGACACCATCGCCTTCGTCGCCGGCCAGCTCGACCGGAACCAAGGGTTCCGGGAGATCCTCGACGTCTACCCCACCCAGGTCCGGGAGCTCAAGCAGGAAATCGTGGCCAAGGCTCGAGGCGTCTTCTTGTGGGTTTCCGTCGTCGTGCAGTCGCTCTTGATCTCCTTTTCCGAGGGCGAGAGCCTGTACGACCTACAAGCCACGCTGGAAATGCTGCCCAGCGACATCTCTAGCCTATACGACGTCATCTGGGCGCGGATCGAGGAGCGGAATCGGCGCGACGGGTCCTGGATGATCCAGGTGCTGGTGGCAGCGCAAGGCCCCCTTGATTGCCTCACCATGTGGCTTGCCGACGAGTCCAGGACTACTCGTGCGGATCTCGAGAAGTTGCCGGTAAGCGGCTTCCCTTGTTTATTCCCACTAGACCCCGCGGTTGTTCCTCGTCGTTATTCATTTACCGTTCCAAGGAGTTGAATATGCCGTTTAATTCAGGAGTTTCCTGGAAGAGTAAGTACTAATGCTGCAATTCGATAGGTCCACTTCCGAGATAGCGCCGCCGTCTTGCTCAAGCGCAAGCTGTCGGCTCGGACAAGAGGAATCCTCGAGATTGCGGACGCCTCCAAAGAGTATGTAGACTTTTCCCACCGGACGGCCCGGGACTGGGTCCAACAACCGGCAGTCTGGGACAAGATCCGTGCGTCCTACGGCAAAGACCACGATCCCGATCTCGTTCTGTTCGAGGCAGAAACACTCACTTTTTCCATTCCCCACGCCCCCCGAGGCACGCGCTGGGCCGGCATGAAGAAGGCGCTGTGGTACGCTGCGCATTCGTGCGAGCGCGGGATGGACCACGAGCGGCTGGTCCAGCTGATGGACTTCTTTGACGCGAGCATCCAGGAAAACTACGTCAAGGCGACGTGGCCTTCGCTGGGCGCCAGGGCGACGGGGAAGCAGCACTGGTCGATGAGCCAGAACCGATCGCTGATCCACAACGGGTTCATGGGATTGGCGGCGCAGTTCTCCATCCTCCCCTACGTCCGAGCCAAGACCGCGAACGGGCGGAACCTGCCCAGCCGGAAACCCACCCAGGACTATACCAGCCTGCTGGACTGCGCCGTGTTCGGATACGAGTTCTTCACCGGCTACGACGTTACCGAGTCCCTGAACCTTCCGCCCATCTCCGTCGAGCGCCGGTTCGCCACGGTCCAGTTCCTGGTCGACGCCGGCTCCGCGCCTGGCCCCAAGTTTGACGTTTACCTGGCCCAGGAGGTGAAGCGGTGCGGTACCGACAGCCCGGTGCTGCTGCACTACTACAACGAAGTGTGCGCTTATAGAAAGGCCAGAACCAGTGTGCGCCGGCAGGCAAAGGGCGTGTTGGGCTGGGTTTCCTCCCTCGTGCGCTCGCCACGATCAGGTTAACATGAGCATGTGAATTTGGATGAAGACGTAATTACACAGACAGAAATAAAATCTCAAATGAGCGATGCTAGCTTGATGAGCCAATATACTCTACATAAGATGACAGGGCTCATTTCCCTTGCGACTGCAACCGCTCCATGCCCGCAACCGACAGCGGAAACCGCCAAAACCCATGAAGCACAAACGCCGCCCACCGGTACAGTGGCTCATCACCAGTCGCATCCATCACCCTGGCCGCGGCCCGGACTGCCTTCGCCACGTCCACGAAACCAACATTCCCACTTCCACTTCCACTCTCTGTCTTGGTGTTACTCTTCCTCTTACGGCACTGGTCCAGGAACGAATCAAAGAAATGCCGGGCGAACTTCGCCCCGTCCCCGTCGCTGATGCTCCACAGCGTCGACACGGTCGAGCTGGCGCCCGCGTACAGCAGCGCGGGCACGAGCCCCATCACCTCGTCGCCCAACTGCACGTCGGCCACGCCCCCTGGCACGCGACCATGTTGACGTGGGTGCTCGGGGGCAGCCGGATCTCAAAGAGTTCGCGGGCTGTCAGACGGTCGACGGGGCGTTCGCTGTCTGATTTCGTCCCGTCTTCCGATGATCCCAACTCCGGCGGCGGCTGCCCCTTTTCGTCGGCAGTGGTAGTTTCACTAACCACCCGGGGAAACTCGACATGGTGGTTCAGCGGGTCGCCGGCGCGCCAGTTGCAGTGGGTATGGAGATGAATCAGTCGGGACCCCGCGGCGCCTTCCAGGAACTTGGCCTTGCCGGCGCCCGCGTCCATCAAGGAGGGGACGCCAAAACCGCCCGCGAGGTCCCGGATGCTCTGGCGGCCCGCGGCGTAGCCCGCCGCTTCGGCCGCGGGGATACCGGACAGGAACAGCGCCTGCAGCTCGCGCGGGGCGTGCCGCGCGTACTCGGCGGCTGTGGCGCAGGAGCGCAGGAGGGAGTGGCTGTGCGTGTATATGATGGGGTTGCGGTGGATAAGCGCCTCGGTTCTGGTGGTGGTGGAAGAGCCGCTGCTATCCTTCGCGTATGTGAGGCTTAATGCATGGAGCGGTACTCGGTGCAGGGTACTTGACGGGCAGAGCACGAGCACCTCACCCCTTTTTGTTCGGTAGGCCAGGGGGGCGACGAGGCCGCCGAGCTGGGCATCGAACTTGCTGCGTGCTTCGGGAGTGTCCAGGTTTTCTTCCCGAAACCGTCTCCATGTAGACGGAGAGAGATATTGCTGCTGCCAGCTTAACACGTCCGCTTCGGTGACGGGCAAGACGTCCATGATGGGCGCTTTGTCGGCCCTCGCTGTGAACAGCAGCATACGTCCGGCCTGGTCGGTTATGTAGGGCGGGAGGTAGAACCAGTCGACCAGCACTACAGGGGACCCGGCTTGGGCCTCTAGATTCGCTATGTCAGATGTTGCAAAGGGAGTCGCTTCGCGGAGATCCACCAGCTGGCGCAATAGTGGATGGCTGCTCTTCATGCGTTCAAGGTGCGCGTCCATCTGCCGACGCAGCTCGAACCTGGCCATCAAGTCGGCCTCCTCGGTCCGTTTCTTCAAGTCCAGCATCTGCTCGTACAGCGCCCGGGTCTCGGGAGTCTCGACAATCCTGTTGATCAGCTCGGGCGGGTCATAGCTGCGCACCCCGATCGTCCGCGCGAGCGAGCGGGCCTTGTACTTCTGTACCCAGCTCCAGACACTGCCAGCCGCATCCGGGGACAACTCGTCTTTCTGGGCGAGATACAGAGTAGTGGCCGTGATGGCGGTAAAGGCGCTGCCGTAGAAACGGGTAAGATCCTGCCGGTGATGGACGCTATCGAGCCCGTCGCTCCACGAGGAGTTTATTTCGTGCCTGGACAGGATGGCATCGGCTTCTTCCACCCTTTTTGTTCCCTTGGCCTGCAAAGCCTTAATTTCATCTTCCGTGAAGGCCGTGGTGGAATTTGCCTTCGACTTGTCTGGGCTTTCCATCAACTGCTGTAGCCGGAAGATCTTCATCAAGCAGATCTGCGCCCCGGTTCGCAAGAACCTGGCATAGGAAACCCTATCATTCACCCGAAGATGCTCTTCGAGCGCGTCCTCGTTCCACTTTTCCGCCTCCAGCAGCCTCTTGGACGTCTCGTCACTGGTGAAGTCCGCCACCGGTCCGAGCTGGGTCACGAGCGTCATACACATACCCCCGACCCATGACGACCGGTTTCTCGGAAACGCTTCACGAATGATCTTCGGGAGGGTCCTTTCCAGCTCTAAAAGGGTCTGCAGCTCGCGGATGCGGAGATCCAGCATGTTCTGGTCCGAGAAATATGCCTGCCGGCTGTCGCGCAGCATCATCAGACAGAAGAGGCGTTTTTCGCGCAGGCCTTTGGGCGGGCTGCTCAGCCACTTGCAGATACGCTCGTACTTGGCTTCTTGCAATTCTGTGACCTCGAGGGTTCTGGGGTATATGATGGAGGCAAGTTGGTCCATCTGTTCGCTACCCACTATCTTGACTGTGTCTTCCATGTTCCGGGGGCTGACATCGAATTTGATGTCAGTTTTGGTGATGCCCATCATGCCTCGGAAATCTTCGACGGAGAGATGACCGGCAGCAACATCATCGAATGACCACTCCCACAACAGGTCTATCGTTGTTGTGTCCGTCCCTGTTTCGTTCCTCATTGAGTTTCTCCAAGGCCAAAAGAAATTTTCGTCGACCGCTTCATCACTGGGTTCTTCTATCATGGCAGTGTCTTTGTCGTGAGAAGGAAGCACAACTGGGCCGCTACGATGGTGAATCCAGTCCCCTATCGATGGCCCACGGACCTCCAGCTCCGCCACCTTCCTGTCAGCTTCACTCGATTCCTGCATACGACGTAGAGATCGGAAGAGCGCAGACTGTGACCTGTACAGCGATGCCAGTATAGCCGGCGATTCGAAGTACGAGTGCCGCCGCCGGAACCCGTCGATCCACTCCAGCGACTTCTCGCGGTCCACGGATGTGGAGAGCGTGAAGGAGATGAGGCTGTTGCGGTGCTGTACCAGGTCGGTGATGTCTTCGCTCACCTTCTCGTCGTAGGTCTCGAGCCGCGCTTGGAGGTCGAAGTATTTCTGCTGGAAGTCCGGGTCGGACGTGAACTTGTAGAAGAGGCTGGCGAGATCGGCGGCATCGGACAGACATAGACCGGCTTTGGGACTTTCCATCTGCTCTAATCTACCGGCGAGCAGTTCCGACTGGCGCAGCTTTTCGACCGGGTCTTGGATGCAGGATAGCTTCTCGTATTCGAGGGCTTGCATGTGCTGCGTGGACGCCCGGTCGGGGATGTTGTTCAAGTCGCAAAACCTGTTGAAAGCTGCTTCTGACCTGTCCATTTCCTCCAAGGCACCGGGTACGTTTTGCAACATGACCAGTGTAGTTGCCCACTGTAGTCTGACTATGGCCTCGATGTAGCCCCGGTCGCGAGCCTCCGGAATCCCAGCTAGTACGGACAGGAATTCTTGCACCACTGGTTCACGATCATCGATATGGGGTTCGGTTCAACTCGACACGGAATACCGCGTTGGCCTCGTTGGTCATGTTCCGTGTGCAAAGGGAGCGACGCAGCTCGTGCAGCCCACTCCAGGGCTCGTTGGAGGTACAGGTCGGGAGAAGCTCCGCGTCGCTGTTTTCGTAGGCCGAGTAAATCCGCGTAAACAGGTAGCATATGACATATCGGCGGATGCAGCTTGCCTGCACATCCGTATAATCCCCAATGGGTACGTCGCGGAGCCAACTTTGTGTTCTCGCCACCTCGTTGGCAGAGGATTCGAGATCGCCGCGGTGTCGAGTCCCCAGCATGGCACGGGTAAGAGCCATGAGTCGGTACTCGGGGCGATCAAGATCTTGATTAGACTCTTTGACGTCGGCCAGCCCCTTATCTAGGATTCGCCATGCCTCTCCCCATCTGCTGGCTTCGTGCTCAAGATCTGCCCGTTCGATTATAACCACCGGGACGTCTATGAAGGAACCAAGCTCGTTCTGGTAAATGGCCCTCGCTTCATTTGTGCGGCCGATGGTCTTGAGCCAGATCGCCTTCTCGATGTGCTGGGTGGCCTCTGTCGGCAGGGCCTCGTACAGGGAGGCGTGGATGCCCCGATACATGGAAGGCTCCATGTCGCTTTTCCAGTGCCGGTGCTTTCCTTGGATAATAAAACGGCGAAGACAATTCAATTCTGTCATTCGAATCTGGACATGGTATAGAGTAATACACAATCGGGTCCTAGTTCCAAAGCGCGGTCTCCAGCTGAGAAAAAGAAAGCAAGCGACAGACTCTCTGGAATGCCTCGGCGTGATCAAGAGGCCTCCCTCCGACTCGATTGTCCAATCCCAACATCCGGCGCCCCTCTTGCATGCAGCCACCAAAAGCCTGGAACATCTACAGCATGAAGGTGCCAAGGCCAGCTGAAAATGCTCCTAACCGACGTCTTGCCTAGCTGAACCGGGAATCCCCGCGACCCCAACCTACCCGACCAGACTAATTGTGCGATAATTCAGGCATAAAAACTTCGTCGATTTGCATTGTTAGATTCAAAAAAAAAAAAAAAAAAAAAAAAAAAAAAAAAAAAAAAAAACTTTGAGAATCTGTTCATTGTTCAGCCAAGCACCTCGAGTTTTCTGGCAACACTGGCCCCCAAGATGAGTGCGACACCCGAAACCAAAATTGAGGTCGCGGAGGAGATGCCGGAAGCCGCGCTCCAAATCCCCTCGACCGCCGAAGATGTGAATGACCCTGTTGTTTTCTCCCAGTCACTCAACCTCACCTTCGAAGAAAGCGGCGGCCAGCTCTCCAGTGAGCCCCAGACCAACCGACCGGACGAGCTGTCCATCCCCCCGACGGATCATCTCCTCCACCGTGTCTTCCAGCATCTTCCACTCCGAGTGCCTGCGACCCGTCCTCGCGGGCACGTACAACGGCGTCCCCGCCTACCTCGTCCGGCTCCAGTTCCAGCTCGTCGCGTCGGCGGGCGGCAGCAACCGGGGTTGGTCGAGCCGGGTTAAGGGGGCCACCATCAAAGTCCTGTTCCAAGACGCGCCACCACCGGGTGGGTACGGTTCGGACAAAGAGGAGGACTCGGACGATGATGAACCGCAGCACCCTTCCATCGTGAAGACCATGCCTGGGCCGGAAGGCTGGCAGGGCCATCCGACGATGACGCAGGTGGAGGACAAGGCGGAATTCGGTCTTCAGCTGGGCTGGGACGCCGTCGGCGTATCGGCCACCAAGAGCCGGCAGCGCACCAAGGCAAAGACGGGGGCCATCCGGATAAACGCCGTGTGCAGGGGCCATGATTGCAACAGTCTTATCGTTGCCGTAGCTGAAGACGCCGTGGACGCCGCCGGGATTCCCGAGCACATGGTCCTCCCGCTCATCGTGGCAGTTCCTCCTCAACAACAAGGGTCCGGGAGCCGGGGGAAACGGTTCAGCATGCGGGTTGAGGTGAACGCGCGGTTCGGGTTTTGGCGCCACGGCATCTTGGCAGACATAGTGCCCATCATGGGGCGGGCAGACGAGCCGTTGTATTTCGATCCGGGAGTGATGCACCAGTGGATGGAAGAGGGGCGGAAAGGGGTGGGAGGGGTCAAGGCCGTGCAATGGCATGGGGACTTGGAGGGCGTGAACTTAGAGGAGCACTTTTCGTTGTCTGGGCCGGGCCAGGCTGCTATCTGACGACGTAATACACTCTGCAAGTCTGTCCCAAATCCCAATTGCGTGTGCTGAACCCAAGTAAATGCGTCTTTGCCCGCCAGTAGCAACCGTGATTACCGGTTTCTCAACGCCAGCAAGTTCCGTCCCCTTGCGCCTCGCCCGCCCCTTGGACCTACAGGCTGAGCATGTTTTGTTTTCCTGGTCGAGATATTCACAAGAGGACAACGGCCATCCAGTCCTCTCAGCTGGGATGCAAGGCCTTGCCCGAACCCTCCCAATAGAACCTTGATCTGCGCCCGCGATTGTCCCTTGCGTAAGTGATCAATGATACGTAGGAGTGCCTTGGCCCAGTTGAAGTTTTCATGAGTTGTTGCTGACGCATCCAAGACGTCGAGGTCAACGACCACGTACACAGGGCGGTTGGCTCTGGAAATCGACATTTCCAACAGACCCAGCCACCCCTGAGCTGTTGTCTCGGTCTTCTCAAGATCGTGCGGTGGTGACGGAAGCTCTCAAGGGCATCTCCTAACGCGGAGGCAGAGATACTGGCGATGGTATTCGAGAATTGGATGTCGTTACGAACATGGTCGGTGTTGATAAACGAGTTTGAGTTGAGGGTTTGAAGTGCTAGTTGGTGCCATCTATTAGCACCTGGTTCGTGGTGTGTAACGGACGTGCGGGGGCGACCATCACCTAAGCGTTCAACAATGTTATTATCTTTTGCTATCCCGCCACTTGTATGATTGCTCATTCTTATTTTATCTCATACGCAATCAGCTCGCAACAAGAAGGTTGGTGACGAGGCTCGTGACGAAGGTGGATGGATGCTTACATTCGGGCGGTTAGTGGGAAGGGCCGCGGACCCATCATCTTCCTATATACAGAACACCTGGGGTCAGAGAAGTTAGCACAGATTGACGGCGACGGTACAGGTAGATAGAATGTTGCCAGACCCGCCCCCAGGCCAGCACAGCCGAGGTGATTGCATCTCACACCCATCAGCCGCGGCCTTCATAGCCGATAGATAGTCAGTGACTTATATCTCCCTTATAATGATATTATAACGGCATATGCTGACAATATGTAAACATGCGGAGATCTTGGGACAATTCCTGATCAAATTACTTCGATCTTAGTTCCTTGTCCACCGCTGAAGTTGCGTCTTGCTGCTGGACGAAGCGGATGCCTTTCTTTAGCAAGAGACGTCAACGACTTGGAAAGGAATGGGAAAGTCTCTGGTCGCTGAACCATTTTGTTTTTCTTTTTTCAGCTTCAAGTTCAACGGCTGGGTCCACTAACGATCGGATACCCTGTCCTCCTGCCAACACTTGAGTACTGCTTTGAAATTTTAGTTTCGACGTCCAACAGGCAAGGCTCGATTAATGAAGCCTTCAAGCAGCGCATCCAAACTGCTCCTACCACAGGGACATCAACAAGGCCGGTACCACCAAGGTCTGGGAACAACATACTCGACCCGCATTTGACCGTAGCAACCACGAGAGAAGCAAGAAGCTGCCCGTAGTGTTCAACCTCGAAAGACTCATCGTAGAGACGGGAAGGCATTTCCAAAGGCACAACTCAGACACTAACAATGGCCCAAGTGCGTCCAAGTTCAGCACCTGGAATGGAAGACAGGCTCGCAACGCCTTCCAAACTGCGAAGTTCTGACCCCGCATGAGGGACTGGAGAGGTTGAAAGAACCCGGACTATCTCACGAGCAAGCAAGCCATGAAAAAAAAAACCCCAAGATGGCGCAAAGTTCCTCTACTACCAAGACCCTTCGACCAGGTCGAAGAAGTGGTCGGGGACTTCCAACAACATCGTACGATGCTCGTCCCCCAATGATCGCCCAGTGGGACCGACGCTACTTGCTTAGATTACAGTCAACGACATCCGGGAAACCGGATCACGTCCGGGGCCAGATCCGGGGTCTACGGATCGACGACTGGCATGGGCAGGCCCGAGCGCCACGGTCGGCTAAGCGCCTGGCAGCCGGAGCAATCTGAGCGCTTCTCCGTACGCACCCTCTCCCACCGCAGATCCGCCCAGACGCCCTCCAGCTCGAAACCCGAGGTATACTCGACCCCCACGGCTCCCGCGGGGCCTGTGAAGAAGACTCAAAGGGAAGCAGCACAGCCACGCCCGGTCGAAGTGCTCTCCATTGGGGCTGGATGATGAGTGCACAGACGAGGATCACGACGATCTGTACGACGATGGAATGGGGAGCGAGGTTGGGCAAGACGTTTACGGCCGACCCGAGGATGAGGTGGACTTGGAGTGCCATGATGAGTGACCAGGATGCCTTCCGCTATATGAGTTGCCGTTTTTATCCTTTTCGTTTTACTGTTTACCTTGTTGCCCAATGAGACTGCACGGGAACTACGATATCTTGATCGCGAGACCGCACCACGAAAAGAGAGTTGTTGTTTCTCAATTACGAACATGTCGTTTGCCCGGGCAACGGCTAGCCAAACTTTCCGCGCCCTTTACACTGCCAATAGTCGGTTTCTAGCTGCTATCTAGGGTAAGAACCAAGGTGCCTGTCGCTGCCTGCCCAAGATGTCTTGACATCCTAGCCACAGCAGGTTTCAATGGGAAAATCCCGCTTACGTATAATTCTCGCCAGCGCTACCCACGGAGTCTACGTTGCCGGGAGCTGCTGCTAGCAGTAGTATAGTAGCGCCACCAATAAGGCTACGATGCCAGCGCTACTGGCGCTACCCAAGCTTCCGCCTGCCGCGTTAGCAGATAAGGGTTAGAAGTTCGTACCTCTGGCGCTTTAGCCGGTTTAGCGCGGTATTGGTGCCAGCAAATTGTAATTGCAAGAAAGTCGGAGTGGTAGGACGGTTTGGACAACAGCGCTGGCACGTTGGCGACAGCGTCCGCTAGCATGGTTGAATGCTAGCAACGTTTCACTATAGCCGACAAGGGAAAAAGTTAGTGCTTCGAATTCCCAGCTAGACCGGCTGCTAGAAGGGACAACGCACAACATGGGCGAAGATCGGCGGCGGAAACAGCTATACGAGCAAAATTCAATTTTATTTAGTGTACGTTTGCATGTTTTCGACCTACTGCACTTCTCGAATTCTTTGCGCTGAGAAAAAAGGGGCTTGACGGGAAGGATCATTGGTCTTCTACCCAGTGAACACGCCGTTCATCATGTCGTCCTAGGCCCCGCCTTACCTAATTGTGATACTATCGTTACACGAACCTGTCAATGCAATAAAGAAAACTGTTCAGGTTGGAGTGTGGGTGCTCGGCAGCATAACCTCGGTTGACCCAAGCCAGGTCATTGGGAGAGGGAAAAGGGGAGAGGGGAGCGGGGAGGCCATATCACTCCGGTGCTATGCGGGGAAAGGGCCCTGGGTTTTCAGGGCCCAGATCTGGAGATAAGGGGCTGGGGAGGGCTGAGAAGCGGGGATTAATATCTTCCATTCCCAGCATCGACTCCACGCCAAGCCCGACCCAGCAGAGACGAATGCTTCACCATGGCCCGACCCAACAATGAATATCCTCTTCGTGGGTGTGCTTACTCTCCCTTTTCCCATATGAACAAGCCGCTTGTCAACATGACACACAGTGTGTGTGTGTGTGTGTATGCATATGACCCATGTGGAATCAAATCAATTCAATGCCTGGTGTTTCTCCGCATCGGGGACCGCCCAATGGTAGCGCGCCAAGGGAGATTACTGTACGCCCACACACTGCGTCCGACGGGGGTTGAATCTGCGAGCCCACTGGCCCCTGGTCACAGGTGGCTGCTCCGAGGCATGGTGACGAGCTAAGGAGGAGGCGGACTGCCTTCCCGCTTACCTCCCCATCAAAGGCACCATGCCGTCTTCGGGTTTGTCTCCTTCCTGATGCTCTTCCATGCCTTCTTTACGGCTTGGTCTGGAACGCACCTAGGCGGGCCAGCTAGGGCTGAGGCCTCAATGTTTCGAGTCCCCTCCAATATGACAAGTGATACAGCCCACACGTGTGGCAGCAGAGCTAGCTCCGGAGGGAAACACCACATGCCCTGGCACTGTGCGACGAGAACCCCGCAAGTAAGCTGTTGGGGGGACAATGGCGCATGCGCATGTTGACCCTGCGAGGGGCGGGCGAGCGAGATCCGTCGTCCGGGTCGCATATGAAAAGAAGCCAACATCCCCCTCGAGGGAGACCGAGGTTGGAACTATAAATCTTTTTGTTTTCAACATCTTCGGCCTTCAGTACCTAATACCCTACCGCTTTGTTGACGAAACGGCATATAATTCCCCCATCACATTCGATCACCATGGCCATCCACACGAAAAGCGCAGATGACATCGACGAGGTCGATGTCATCGTTGCCGGAGGTAAGCTGTCGCCCTCCCCTGCTCTCTTACTAGCTATACCCGAGTTCTTTTCGCTGACTGAAGCTTTCCCCGAAAAGGCGGTACCGCCGGCTGCGTCGTCGCCGCCCGGCTGGCCGAGGCGGACCCGAGCCTGTCGATCCTCGTCATCGAGGGCGGCCGCAACAACCACAACGACCCGGCCGTCGTGAACCCGGCGCCGTTCCTGTCGCTGCTGCAGCCGTCCAGCAAGGCGGCCTTGTTCTACAAGGCCAACAAGGCGCCCCAGCTGGCCGACCGCGAGTCCATCGTGCCGTCGGGCGGCATCCTCGGCGGCGGCTCGTCCATCAACTTCATGATGTACACGCGCGCGCAGCGGCCCGACTTCGACTCGTGGGACACGCCCGGCTGGTCGGCGGACGAGATCCTGCCTTACATGAAGAAGGTGAGTAGTAGTCTTGAGTCTCTTGGCTTGGAAGGGACATGCAATGTCTGACACCCTAGCGCAGTTGGAAACATACCACGGCCCTGGCAACAAGGCCGTCCACGGATACGACGGCCCCGTCCACGTCACGGACGGCGGCTACCGCGGCACCGGATCCGAAGCCGACCTGATCGCGGCCGCCAAGGCGCTGGGCTACCCCGAGATCGAGGACCTGCAGGACCTCGACTCCAACGGCGGCAGCCAGAGGTGGCTGCGGACCGTGTCCAAGGAGGGCAAGCGCCAGGACGCGGCGCACGTGTACCTGCACCCGAAGCTCGAGGACGGCAGCAAGTACCCGAACCTGCACGTCGTGGTGGAGGCGCAGGTCGTGCGCGTCGTCTTCGACGAGAACAAGCGGGCCGTCGGCGTCGAGTACCGCGCCAACCCGCACTTCCAGGCCAGCATCGCCCTGTCCGCGGCGCCCGTCAAGACCGTCAAGGCGCGCAAGATGGTCGTCGTCTCCTGCGGCGCCCTGGGCACGCCCTCGGTGCTGGAGCGCTCGGGCCTCGGCGCCGCCGACGTCCTGAAAAAGGCAGGCGTGCCGCTGGTCGCGGACCTGCCGGGCGTGGGGCACGACTACCAGGACCACCAGCTGCTCCTGTACCCATACCGGACGGGCCTGCGACCGGACGAGACCATTGACGCGATGCTCAGCGGCCGCGTCGACTTCGCGACCATGCTGGAGAAGAAGGACAAGACGCTCGGCTGGAACACGATCGATTTCTGCTCCAAGATCCGGCCGTCCGAGGACGAGGTGGCGGCGCTGGGACCCGAGTTCAAGGAGGCTTGGGACCGGGACTTCAAGAACGCGCCGAGCAGGCCGCTCATGCTGATGGCTTCCATCATGTGGTAAGTTGCATCCCCTTTATTTACTGACTCTTGTTTCTCTTTGTGATTCTTACTAACATCGTTTCGCACCACAGCTTCCTGGGCGACCCGGCCTCCGTGCCGGAAGGACAGTACGTCACGACGGGCACGTACACGGCCTACCCCTACTCGCGCGGCCACATGCACATCACGGGCCCATCCGTGGACGACCCGCTCGACTTCGACGTCGGCTTCTTCACCGACGCCGGCGACGTCGACCTGAAGAAGCAGATCTGGGCGTACAAGAAGCAGCGCGAGCTGATGCGGCGCACGCAGATGTACCGCGGCGAGGTGGCCGCGGGCCACCCCAAGTTCCCGGCGGGGTCCAAGGCGGCGTGCGTCGAGCTCGAGGCGTCGCTGTTGTCGTCGGGCGCGGAGAACGTGCGGGACGTCGAGTACGCGGCCGAGGACGACGCGGCGATCGAGCAGTTCCTGCGCGAGAACGTGGCGACGACGTGGCACTCGCTGGGCACGTGCAAGATGGCGCCGCGGGAGAGCAAGGGTGTCGTGGACGGGAACCTCAGCGTCTACGGCGTCGAGGGCCTGAAGCTGGCCGATCTCAGCGTGCCGCCAGAGAATGTGGGGGCCAACACCAACAACACGGCGCTGACGATTGGCGAGAAGGCGGCGGCCATCTTCATCAAGGAGCTTGGGCTTGGTGGTGCGACGGCGTAATGGGGAAGGGGGCCAATGGCAGGTCTTGTGTAGCGTAAAATAATCTCATAGAAGTTAAGGAATGATGCAATGATACCACCTCTACCCAAGATTCCAGTCCCCGATGTGATCCGGTGTACTGTTCCGTCACCCGAGACCCCGGGTCAGGATTGTCTGGGATGGCCTCACATGCACATATGCGGGATGGGGGTTGATAAGAAAGAATTGGCAGTCATCGATAAGCTCAATTGACAGCAGTCTGCTTGGTGTTACCCCAAAGGACCCAAGTATGGATGCCAATTCCACGAGCGAGCGAGGCGCTTGGGATGAATTGGCCGCCACTGACGTTCGAAATGAGGACCTGGAACGTTACCTCGAGTTCCTCGGTAGGTTGTGCCAATCACTGCTGGCCAAGGGCGCACACCAAGGCCTGTTAAATTGAATGCAGTATGACCTGGCTTCCCAGCCTGTTGGACCACTGCCTTTGAGGGCGGCCCGGGAGAGTTGGCAGCTGAACTCTGTGTCCCCTTGGCAGATACCTGGTCACTGCCCGAAGATGCTTCCATCATAGTTAGTTGCCCGAGTTCCGCCAGGAACATCCATCGGCAAACAAATCCACCCAGCGGGGGAACTGATATGCGTAAGGACCCCTCAAAGCTTGGGCTCCCGACTAGAAAGTCGCGTTCAGCGCGTCGCGTGCTAGATGGGCAGTCCTTCAATGGGCGGTCTGCTTTGGACGGAGGACGGTAAGCCGGAGCCGCATGGAGTTGGGCCGCTTTATCTCATGCAACCGAATGAACGGAGACATGTTCCAACACGAGCTGCAAGAGTGCGACAGTAGCGGTGGGTTTGCGCCAAGAACGAGGACCTGCATTAGGAGTCTCAAAGCCAGGGCAAACAAGTAATGACGGAGACAGTGATACCTAAGAACTATCTCTTGAAGTCGAGAAAAGGTTTCGACCGATCTCATCGATGCGTGCCAAACGTCACTCAAAGGCCAAGGTAAGAATAAGGTCTCGGCCGGGCGCCGCAGCCTGCACTTGCACTGCAGACGGCCGCCTGGAACAGTAGCTGAAGTCAAAATCCCAAGTTCCTGGAGTCCAGGTGAGGAGGACCTTGTCTTGGCGGGGAGACCATCAACCCTGAGAGAGAACTTCAAAATCCCACTAACGACGGCACCCAATGCGCCGGTCCAATTGGGCAGCGCGCCAACTGGGACACGCGAAGGGATCACCTGGGTCTCAGAGCCGGCAAAGTGACGAGAAGTTCGCGAACGAGGAAAACCAACCACTCGGATTAGTGGGATGGTGGGATGCGGAACAGGGGATCTCGGTCAGAAAACGTGGCTTGCTGGAAACCGCCCAAAGACAAAAAAGCCGCTGCAGGGTGTGCAGCACACACACCAAACAGCGCTACAAAAATCCGGGATCCAGCGCGCTGCCAGCGCTGCCAGCCCCCGCCATTTCTTAGCCGACTGACAACACTGCACTTCTTCAGAACGGTGAGCGACGCTGACCACCTGCAAATGCAGATTCATGCCCGATGACCCGCAGAGTCCAGCCCTGTCGCGACCATATTTTCTTTTTCTGCATCTGCTTATAAGTGGCAGTGGTCTCCGTATATCCCGTCATTGAAAATATGAAAGGTGTTCTTGTTTGTCCGTTCCTGGAAACTCGTTTATCTTGAGATTGATCCATTTTCGATTCAGGTCTTACACTGCAAGTTGGTCGTCCGAAAGTAACCCTCCGTCGCCCAAGGTTGATCCCCCCGGAACGTTGCGGCGCCAGGCAGCTTTAGGCAGTTCCGAGCGCTGATCAGCGACGTCATTAGCTCACCCCCGTTGCCCTGCAGCAAGGGAAACTGTTTTCTCTGCCATTGGCGGAAAACCAGCCACCACCATTAAGACGACCGCGAGAGAAGCCAAGCTACTCGTCGGTTTTCGTCGATTGCGCTGCTCGTCGCGCCCAAGATCAGACTGATTGATCAATCCATCTAGGGTGATATTACCATTAAAAACAGGGAACCACCCTTGCCTGCCCAGACTGCGACGCTGCAGACACTACACCTACTTACTCTTCTGCTTCTTGGAATACCTGTTGGATTTCTTCTTAAAATCCGTCCAGGACGCCCAAAGGGTCCCAACCCCCGTCTGAAGTCTTCCTGTTCGCCTACCACTCACTCTCACCTCCCAATTTTCCCAGTCGCCGATTGAGAGCGACGAGTCTGCGGTGAAGCGCATAGCGACCGACGGCAGCTTCAATTGCCCTCGTACCACCAACAAATCACCCTGCGATTAGACCAGTCTTACACACCTGTTGCCCAACATGATGTTCGCCGTCTTCTTCACGTTTTGGCGGTTCATGCAGATCCTGACTTTGGTACGTTTGACCCTCTCTATCTTACACGCCATGCCAAAACTGCGACGGGGTTCGCTCCGGCGCAAAATCCTAAGAAAAAGCCCACTATGCTGACCACACAATCCCATTTAGATCCCGACAATGGGCATGCTGGCCTACTTTGTCCACGGATATGTCACGGTCAATGCGCTTACGCCCGACTACATCCTGATCCTGTTCATTGTGTCGGTGCTGGGGCTGGCCTGGGCCATCTTCACGCTGTTCAGCTACCACCGCTCCTCGACCAATGCGCTCTTCGTCTCCATCATCGACCTCGGCTTCGTGGGCGCCTTCATCGCGGCCGTCTACTACCTGGCCTGGATCGCCAAGGCCGACTGCACCCACATCACCCGCGGCGACTCGTACGACGTCAGCTTCGGCATCTTCGGGTCCGCCAGCGTCAACGGCGTGCACAGCACGACCGACAAGACGTGCGCCATGCTCAAGGCCTGCTGGGCCTTCGGCATCATGAACTGCATCTTCTTCTTCTTCACCGCCGTCCTCGCCTGGTTCCACGGCGACCGCGGCAGCTCCGGCCACGGCTCCCGCCGCGGCAAGACGTACGTCCGCGAGACGCACTACCACCGCCACGGCCACCGTCACAGCCGGAGCCCCCACAGCCGCCGCACCAGCTCCCACTCGCACCGCCGCGTCTACGTCTAGACGGGGGAGAGGGCAAGCTAGTGCGCTAGAGATCGGCCTCGCCCGCCCTCCACGCTTTTAATGTTTATTCAAAAAGAGGAAGAAAACAAGAAGATATGTACACGGGCGTTGGGATATGACAAATTGGGAAGTCTGGTTCTCGCGAAGAGGCTAGACAGGGATACGATATGGACGGAAACTGGATATGGAAAGGAACCACTTTTGAAGAACAACATAAATCACTACGCTTGCATGCACGTAGATGATGATGAGACGATATTACGATTGATGGATATATATAGTCCTTTTTTTTTTTTTATTTTTTTTTTTTTTTTTTACTTTCGAGGGATATTTGTTCTCTAGATGTGACATGACATGTGCTGCGACAATGCTAACGAACATGAGGCTTGGCTTATTTCATTTGGCACGCACTACTAAGTTCTTCACCCAACACTTGTAGCGACAGGACTCTGTACTGTATGTTTATTAAAATCAAATGCATTCCAAGCTGAGCGCCATGTTCCGTCGTCGCGCCCACCTTGGAGTTGGAACAGATTGACTTGCGTGCAGCTTCACCGGACCATCACTAAAGGAATGTATTGCCCCACTATTGCCGTACCGAAAGCTGGGTGGTTGGTGACCGTCCAGTTCACTTGAACACGAGGAGGAGACATTGGGAATAATCGTAGTTGAATTGACTAAATTAGCGACTACTGAGAAGAGTTTCTACTGAGCGACTTACCTCTGATTAAACAAAACAAAACCAAACCAATCGTTGTTACCTCGGGGAGCGATTGGGAGAACAAAACAGATAAAAAACAGCGTCGGCGCGGAACGTCGTCCGTGCCTAGACTGACACTTCAGATGGCCGCCTACCTTGGGAGGTCAGGACTTACCTTTGCCGCCAACACCCACATTTCCAAACGCCATTTCCTGCAACGAAAAAAAGAAGGAAAAAAATAAGTAACACATTACCATTCGCAACCATTGACGGGGGTTACATCATTTCTACATGAATGAAATAGCCTTAACCGCTGGTGCTGGCTGGGGAGGAAGAGGAAGAGAAAGAAGAAGAGCACGAGATGGCCTTGAGTCCGCGCGAGAGCTTGCTCTTCACCTGGCGGACCCGGCGACCGAAGCGCTCGCGGCGGGTGGTAGAGGTAGGGGTAGGCGCAGGCGGAGCGGCAACAACGGGAAGGAGGGACGAGGTCGAGGTCGCTCTCTTCGGGATGTTGTTCACCGTGACGACGGCCGGGGTGGCCACTTCCATGGTGACCTCCACGGCCTCGCAGGTCTCCACCACCACGGCAGGGCTCAGAGGGGTGTCGATGATCACCTCGATGACATCCTCCTCATCGTCCTCCTCGTCGATCGCTGAGGCATACGGGGGAGTGGGGACGGCCAGGGATGCGAGCCAGCTCGACAATGCGTCCAGCTGGTCGTCCTTGGGCTCGTCCTCGTCCTCGCACTCGGGTTCAGCCTCAGGCGGCTGCTGCTCCTGCTGCTCCTGCTGCCCCGCAGGGGGGCGGTAGTCGTGGTCCACCAGTCCGAGCTCCTCGAGCTCCTGGCCCAGGGCTGCGAAGAGGGCGTCCACGACGTCCGTGTAAGTAGGGAGGGGCGGGGCGGAGAGGGACTCACCATACGTCGGGAGCTCCTCGAGATCCTCCTCCTCCTCAGTCTCCTGCTCGAGCTCCAAAGGGTCGATCGAGCTGCCCCTGTCACTCGACGGCGACAGCTCGGGTGTGGGCGGGTAGAAGTCGCCCGTCTCCTCCATGGCGTCGAGCTCCTCGTCCGTGTAGACGCGGATCGAGCTCGGCAGGGCGACGTTAGCGTTGGGGCTGCCCGTGATGGGGTTCCCAAAGCCGTTGACGTCCTGCATGTACTGCACAAAGGCGTCGACGTCTTCCCACCAGTGGGGTTTCAGGAAGATCTCGTCGGCGTCCTCGGGCGTGATGACGTAGTCGTACTCGGCGAGTGCGTACTCGATCATCAGCTCGCGCCGGTAGTCGTCCGGCGACTTCCACGGCATGGGGCTGGGGCTGAGGCTATCACCAAACATGTTGGTGGTGGGGCACAGGGATTGTGGGGGTGACATAACGGCGGCGGCCATGGTGGTTGGTGATTGGTTGCGGCTTACCGTTACTTGTTTTCCGGGTAGTCGATGGGGCCTTCTCGATCGTGGTGGATACTTTGCTGAGTTGTCTCTGCTTGGGTATCCAAAGGGGAGGGGGTGGGCGTCGAGGGGCGTTTTTTTCTCTTCCTTGTCGAATGGATGGAATGGGAAAGAAGCAATGGAGACTTTTTCTGCCGTGGGGTTGGTTCTTGGGAGGGGGGCCTTTTTAAAAGGCAGACTCGGCCGTCATTGTTTACTCAACAGTTGTTCTGCTACTCAGAGCCTGGCGAAACCAGGCTCTCAGTATCAACGACAATCGCATTGTTTGCTTCCTGAGAGAGAAACGGACGGGCTGGGCCGTTTATCACATTGTCTGTCAACTCAGCATTGTCACTGTTTTCCGTAATGTCTCACCGCCATCTTTTGTTTGATGGAGGGGTGGCCCTGGATTTCCCTCACCACGAGCTGCCGGCCTACTACGGCAGCGGTGGTGTTGGTCTGGGTGGTGACGACGCCTTTGTCGACTATGGTGGTGAGGCTGGGCTTTCTTTGTTGAAGGGCCAGAGTGGCGGCCAGCTGCCTTTGTACGGCGACGTCTTGGCGCTCGGGACAAGCCCCTACTACAACACGGGAAAAGGTCATGAAACATTGCCTTTGTTCGAGCCATCGCTCTTAAAGCACCATGGCAGGCACTCAACTCTGGCGCGGGCCGCTTCCCTCTCTCGGCTCAGAAACGGTTACCAGGTAAGTTTTGCCCTTGCTCAGAAACCCCAGAAACAGCTAAGAGTACACAGTCACGAACAGTCACCCTGCAGCAGTCACGAAAGATGATCCCGAGCCGGCCCTCGTCGTCTTCCTCGCCCTCCCCGATCGCCGTCTACAAGAGCAGCAGCAGCAGCCCCATCAGCAAAAGCATCAGCCCCAAGAGCAGCAGCAGCTCCCTCCGGGGCCAGAACCGGAGCCCCCTCAGCGTCAAGAACTGCAACAGCGCCAAGAGCAACAGCAGCCTCAAGGGCAAGTCGTCGGCGCTCCGGAGCCTCCCCACGCCGCCCCCGAGCCGCAGCGGCAGCGGCAGCGGCTCGCGGCTGTCCTCCCACTCCCACTACGCCCCGGGCCGGCCCCGCCCCTCCAAGACGCTGTCGCGCGCGCTCGAGAACGAGCTGCGGGTGCTGGCCTTCGACATCGGCGACGGCCAGTTCAACGGCGAGCCGACGCTCTTGATCGCCAATCCGGACAGCAACTGCCACGCCGTCTTCTGGGCCAAGCCGGACCGGACCGAGATCGTCTTCCACCACGGCCGCCTCAAGGAGAAGGCCGACCCGACCTCGACCACGGAGACGACCAACGACGACAAGCACTGCGGCTGCATGGTCAAGGGTGCCCCGGGCACCTCGACCTTCGACATCCCGCCCCGCCTCGACGAGTACCGCCTCGAGCTCATCCTCGGCATCGGCCGCAGCGGCATCAAGATGGAGCCCAAGCTCGCCGCCATGGTGGTCATGAAGCTCTTCCTGGGCATGGAGGTGCCCAAGGCGTTGCGCATGTAGTCTGACTCTTTGAATAGAATGGGGCGAGGGGCAGCGACACAACAACAGTAGGTAGTTTCAATGGAATCTTGGTCTCCCTAATGTATCCCCAAACGAGGATAGGGAGAGCCGTTTTCCAAGTTCATCGCTTGACAAAAGACTGTAACATGTGAAGAGATGATAGGTGTAAGCAGGGTTTGGTGAGCCCAAGTGACGAGCTCTTCTTTATTCTTTGATAACACGTAACGAGAAACCCCGGTTCAAATGGACCCTTGGTCCCAGGGACCAGGGTCAGATATCCTGCCATGGGTTTATCTCGAATCCATAGAACGACTTTCGATGCTTTCCCCACCCCACGAAGTGATTGTCTGGTTGTGAGGATCAGGGGACCCTTGTAACGCCATCCCTAGTGCAGTTTGACTCCACAGCCCCTGCTTGTTCAGCCTCAACCAGGACGTACTAGAGTGCGCAGGCAGGTAGGTAAACTATAGATATGTTTCAAGACTCTACTAATATACACATAGTTTGGCCTTCCTGGCGCTTGGGCAGCGCCTTTCTCTTGCGCATCACACTAGCAAACGCAATATCAGCCCCTGGACGTTACTCCAGCGCCACATGCGCGGAGGAAAGCAGAACATGATTATATGAACCGGCTTCAACACTGCTCTGTTGTGTTTCTAGTCTTTTTATTTAACAAACCTCGCTGTTGTAATGATCTAGGGCAAGTCAAGACATCGATCAAGACCGATCGTGGGAGGTAGGCAGGCAGCAGTCTGAGCAGCATGGGGCCACCCCTGATCCTTTAGAATCCACTGCCATGCACCACCCCTCATTCTCGACCTCGTCGACGTCCTATGTTTCTGCTCGATCGAGGGCTGGGAACTCTTCGACGCCGTCTTCCTCTCCCACTGGGTCCGGGCGCGCAAGCCGGCCGAGGAGTTTTACCGCTACGTCCTGCGCGAGCTGGGCTTGCTAGGAGAAGGCGTGGCCACTGTGGCGACGTCGGTGGCGTGCGTCGTGGCAGGGCCGGAGCACTGCGCGGCGGCGGCGGCGTGGGGCATGCACGTGATCCCGTTCGGGACGACCGAGGGGTGCGTCGCGGACCTCGTCGAGCTGTTTGGCGACCCCGTGGCGCGGGGCGAGGCCTGGCTGAGGCGACATGCGAGGGAAATGTGGAGCACCTCCAGCACGGGCGTGCTGCTCAAGGAGCAGCATAGCCAACTACTACTCAAGGAACTCCTCGATTGGTACGTTGGTTCTCCGGATTTGGCTTGATATAAGCTATGTCATATCGTATTGCTTTGCATTGACATGGCCTGACTCCAGAGTACTGATCAAGGGGCCTTAGTCATATAGGGGCTACGTCACCCTTGCCGGAGGAGAGCAGGAACAGTGGAACGTCTTCATTGACGAACCTCTTTTGACCACACCTACCTACCCCGATGACCTGGGTACGACGGCGCTCGGCCTGAAGAACGTCGGCGTCGGCTCCGAGAAGATCACACACCGAGTCCTGGACAGATTTCTCGACCATCTCCGGGGTGATGGCCTGTTTGAGGTACGTCACCTTTCTTTCTTTGTCGTAGTGAACTCTCTCAATAGTCTTGTGTGATCCATCATTTATAAACTCACATGCCATATGAATCAATAAAACACAGACCTACTTCGACGACAAGGACCGCCCGCGCGTCGACCACGTCACCACGGCCAACATCCTGCGCGCCTCTTCTACTTCCACGGCCGCGGCCACGAGCTCCGCCGCACGGTCCAGGCCGTGACGAACCTCGCCCGGACGCGCGCCTACGCCTTCGGGTCGCGCTACCACATGCACCCGGACTGGTTCTTCTACTACCTGTCCGACCTGTGCCGGCTGATCTCCCCCAGCTGCGCCCCTGGCCGGGAGCTGGCGGCGCTGCGGAGCCTGCTGCGCGAGCGCCTGGCCGAGCGCTTTGGCGGCGGCGCGTTCAACCTCGGCATGGACATGCAGGCGGCCGGCAACGTTCCGCGCGACGTCGGGACGGTGAAGCGGGCGCAGCAGCGCGGCGGGGCGTGGTCCGCGGAGCCGTGGGTGTTTCGGTACGGGAGCGGCGTGCTGATCCAGAACGCGGGGCTCGTGACCGCGTTCGCGGTCAAGGCGCTGCGGGTTTCGGGGGCGCGCCGGAACGTCTTGAATCGATGTTCGCTGCCGCCGCCACCTGCCGCGCCCCCACGCGCTGCTGTGGTACCGGCGATAGTTATTAGCTCGCCTGGGGGTAGTAAGAGTAGTTGTACATGAAGAGATCCCTGTGTATAGCGCTATCAACTACGAAGAATAGGTTCATGAGCAACAATCAGGGTTCATGGTTTGGGATGTTTAGTGTTGGGTACTTGATATTACCATGTCTATTATTGCCGATTCGGGGTCATAATTGCCCTGCATAAGATACAACCCGGTCCCCTGTAGTGCTTTTTATTATTGCTATACCTCGGAGGAGTTGCTTGTGTTTTCATTATAGCCATTTTCCTTCATTCCTTTGGAGTCGTCTCGTTTCTCCCCGAAAGAGTCATGCTGGCACCGAAGGCCGATAGGTCAAGTGGGACAGCAACGAGGTATACGATGTAGATATGCCTTTCCAGCCCAGGCTGCTCGGCCAGAGCTGCTTTATCGTAACCCATCCCCGTAACCTTGACAATGGAAGTGGTTATCAGGTCAAGCAAGCCGCAGAGCCATAACTACAACCCAAAGTACACCCATAATATCTAATTACTCGAGAGTTTAGCAACCGCCCTTCCCACTGCCAGCCTTGGGTTCGCTCTGGTTGGCGCATCAGGCTGACGAGCCCTGTTTGCGCCGTATAAGGGCACCGCTAATGAGAAAACCCCTCTTTGATCCTGTCTATTCACTTGAACACTTTGCCTTTGTCACACCTCATAATCCCCGAGACAAAGGTCTATTCGCAGTAGCTAACCTAATGAAGGATGTTCTTTCTGGACATGCTTTCTAAAAATAGGAACTGGTGAACTATCATCGGCGACAACCAGATGCAAGGAACTTGGACAACGGGCCGATACTATGTGACGCGAGGAACACCACGTAGGCTCCCCGGCTCATGACGAACTGAGCAGTCGATCCGACCATGCCTAAGAAAAGAAATATGAACCAATGCGATAGGGACATGTCACCATTGGTTGAGGCGTGGCGATGCATCCTGACCGCCCGTCACCCCTATCGCGCCACAGTCATTTGAAACTTGTGCAATCGGCATTTTTGGACATATAAAATGTCCGCGAGCCCTGCCATCTCGGCAATTTTTCGAGTAATACCGCCGCTGACATGGAATATCAGAGTTCCCCTAACAAAGTGTTTGCTATGCAGTTGGTCATGTGGCTTTCGTCGTTGAAACAAGAGCATCGCCACCCCACGCGGGGGCGGTCGCTTATCGCATTGGGCGACCGCATGTTTGCGTGTTTTGTGTAAGTAAGTAGGTAACATGCGGTCTATCTCTGCATCTTACTTCAATCGACATCTTGCCTGTTTATCTACATGCTTACGCGAGATGAGCAAGGGCGGTGAGTGGCCTTTTCTTGGGGGCAGGCAGTTCGACGACCCCACGATCTGCATGCCAATGCCAATGCCAATGCCACTGTTTGCTCCTGTCCTGTCGGGCAGTGCCCCGGTGACAGAGCCTACTTTGAAGAAAAGTAGGAAATTGATTGCGAATGCGATATGCCATCATGTACGTATGCGCCATACCCCTTTTCATTTCGCTCTTGTTTGAAACGGGGCAAAGCTGCTCGAATTTCAGTCCGATGCGTCTAACGAGTACACTGCCACCTGTATCAGGTTTCGGTGGCGATTCCTACATATGCCTTACTTTCCTCAATCCACTAAACATCCGATTCTTCTCTCCGCTTGCAATTTATATGTCGCTGATGTCTACGCAAGCTTTGTATCCATCCTGGGGGCCCATTAGGGCGTTCGAGTGGAACGGCGGGGGAAAAGGGGGGGGAGGGGGGGACGTTGCATCCAAGCATCTGTCATGTGCGTCATCATCATGATTGGAAATTTGGTATGTCTACTTCAGCTATATAATTCTACTTGAGTACATGCAAGGAGCAAACCATCAGCATGTTTCACGTGGCGGCCAAAAGAGCAGCGTATCGGTTCCAAAGCACTGGGTCTATCTATGCTTATGCAGTGGTGGCGCAATGTACGAAGGTAGCATTGACGGGCAAAACACATCGCATTAGGAAGGTGAGATGTTTGCTTGCGAAACCACCAATTTTGTGTCCCGAGTCCCGTATGCTGTTTTCACGTGGGGGGTAGTGCCTCTTTGAATGGCTAGCTCCTCTGTGAGACCTTCTGGTGTAGTGGGCTAATTATGGTCGATATGGTCGATATGGTCGATATCTCCACAGACTAGCTGTAAGTGTGATGGCTAGAGGACTCTTGGCGAAGCAAATATAACCTCCAATTGCATCTATGGATCTACATCTAGATGGTTATCAAATGTGACTATATATATATATATATATATATATGTGATAAAAGATTGGTTGACGAGTAAGGTTAGCGACGCCCCACACACAATCATCATAGGTCCTGAGCCCGGTAAACAATCACGGTTATCGTGATATCCAAATATCAGATACGCTTATGCCTTCTGCTCGACGGCCACCTTCTCGCTCGTGGGCTCGAGGGCGTGCTTCTCGTCGCTACCATGGTTACCGAGACCAGAGATCATGGCCGTCAAGCCGATCTCGTTGTTGATCTCCTCCATGCGCTCGTAGTCCGCCTGGGCGGTACCGACGGAACCAAACACAACATCCTATAGGAAGGCCGAGTTAGTTTATACTCAATAGCGGACGGGCGGTGAGGGGGCGAGTTTGATACGTACCATTTCCTCAAGGGTCAGCCGCTTGGTCTCGGGGACGTAGAACCAGATGAACGCGGCACCGATGGTGGTCAGGATACCGAAGAGCAGATAGGTTCCGTAGCCGATCTGCTGAAGCAAGTCCGGAGTAACTTGTCCGACGATGAAGTTGTTCATCTGAGGCAAGGGATGTTAGCATACATAGCCAATCAGGGCAGCAGGAGGAAGAAGGAGGAGTTGGTCAGCTTACCCAGTTACTCGAGGCACCAAGCGAGACACCGTAAGGGCGAGTGCTCAACGGCCAAACCTCGGCGACCAGAATCCAGGAGCAGGGACCCCAGGAGTAACCGAAATGGATGACGAAAACCCACACCATGGCGCACGCCGCCCAGCCCGCGGCCTGTTGCTCCGGCCAGCGCATCGAGTTCTTGGCCACCAGAATGGCGATGATGTAGTGGCAGGATGCCATGCCGAGCGCGCCGATGGCCAGGACGGGCTTGCGGCCGAGGCGGTCGACGTAGAGCACAGCGGGGATGGTGGCGACGAACATGACGATGCCGACGACGCCGGTCGCCAGCAGACTGATCTGCGTGCCGCTGAGGCCGAGCCCCTGGAAGATCTGGGGCGCATAGTACAGGATCGCGTTGATGCCGGTCCACTGCTGGAAGAACATGGTGACGGTGGCGACGATGACGCGCTTGAACATGGGCTTGGTCTTGAAGAGGGCGCCGATGGCGACGAACTGCAGCTTGAAGATGTTCCAGTTGGTCGGCTCGCGCAGGTGCGGGAACATCTCGGCCACGGACCGCTTCTCGAACAGGGACTGCGCCTTGATCTCGAGGAACTCGAGCTCGACCAGCTCGTGGCCCTCGGACAGGCCGCGCAGGTCGGCGAGGTTCTTGCGCGCCTCGCCCTCGCGGCCGTGGTGGATGAGCCAGCGCGGCGAGAAGGGCATGAAGATCATGCCGACGAAGAGGATCAGCGCGGGCGCGAGCTGCAGGCAGATGGGCACGAGCCAGGCGGCGTCCTTCTGCTGACCCACCTCGGTGCCGCCGATGGTGTTGGTGCCGTAGTCGATCCAGAAGGAGATCATGATGCCGAAAGTAATGGCCAGTTGCTGCAGGGCGACGAGAGCACCTCGCACTTCGGGCGGGGCGACCTCACTGTTGTAGATGGGCACGATCATGGCCAGACTTCCGACGCCCATACCAGTGATGAAGCGGCCGCCGAGGATGCCGTGGTAGGTGCTGCTCTGAGCCGTGGCCTGGATGATGACGCCGATCACGAACACGGTCGTCGCAACCAGAATACCGTACTTTCGGGAAATGGCCTCGGCGAGGAAGCCGGACAACAAGGTGCCGATCCAGGCCCCCAACTCGAGGATGGCAGTAAGCCATCCCTTCTTGGTCTGGTCCGCGTTGGGGTCGAGAGGAGCATATTCACCCATATCTTGGTTCCTGTTAGTGCACGTCCACCATGTATGTTGATGGACTTGGCCACAAGTCCCATTGACGGGATTCAGGGAATTTGAACTTACGTTGTTCGAACGCGGGCATCGTGAGGAGACCCGAGAACATCCCTTGGTTGTAGCCATACAGAATACCACCGATGCAGGCGAAGGCAGCAATCCGGAACACCTTGAAGTTCTTCACCAGGGCCATAGGGCCACTCTTCCCCATGAGGTTCTGGCGACGCTTCAGGGCGGCATCGTAGAGCGCCGCTCCGGTATCTGCCGCGACCATGATGGGCAACGATGTTTTTGTTTTCCTTCTTTTAGCGGCAGCGCACCCTTAGGTGAAGATCTAGCTGACCCAAGGTCGGTCTCTTGGCGTGTGAGTGTGGGACAGAAAGTGAGGGCGATCCGACCCAGCAGAGTGGGCGGGCAGGTGCAATATTAAGTAAGATGTGCCTGGGAAGTGGCTCGGGGGAAAAGGGGGGAGAGCTCGATGGAACAATTGCAGATGGGATGTCCCGTAATATATGACCCTCCGAATTGTTTCTGCGGTTCCCGTCTCTTAGGTAGGATTCGCGATGCAGGCTCAGGGAGGTCAGCAAACCCATTTCGTTCGCCGGGGGGTGCACTAGCCTGGTGCGGAGAAACCTGACATACATTGAACTGTCTGGGATGCAGGGCACTCGAAGCCGAAGCGACCTTCCGCGCAAATCACATTGGCTGGCGAGGCACCCCATGAAACAGGGAATCCATGCAGCCGGATGGGTCCAGAAGTTCGTCTTGCAGCTGGGCCGGGGGACCGGGGTATTGGATAAATGGCAACCCGGAACACTGGTATTGGGGGAGACACCACATGGTCTCTGCCTGTCGGTTCCGTAGGCTTTCTCGTCGCGAGATGGCCGGCCGAGTTGTGGCTCTGGTTACCTAGGTACTGTCTTGACCGCCACTTAGCAGTCCCAAGTATGTTGCGTCTTGTGATGGATTATTGATGATAATGACTTGCTCGTGTCATGCCATGAAGGACTCGTCAGAAAGCGTTACTGATGACTGCACCCTCTCGGCCTCCCGTATTGATTGATGGGGGAGAAGTAGAAAAAGCTTATTGAGGACTTTGCCCGGTAGTGTCGGTCGCTACCGGTAACAACCCCGAAATCTCCAGCGCCCAATGCGGGGAGGATTTGGAGAAAATATGGACGAGATTGCGGAGGAAACCCACTGAAACCCCAGGCTCCAGGCTCCAGGCTCCAGGCCTGTCCAGGATTCGCCCAGCACTCCCTGAGCCCACTATCGGTCTATCCTCCACGCGCTGTCATGGGGGGTTTGGGGTACTGTAGGGACAGTGGTGGGTCTTCCCCGTTCCCATTTAGCCTGAATGCAAATAACCAAAGAACCACCCTTGCTCTTCAGTTTGGCCCAAGGCGAGAAGGGTCAAGACGGAAAAGACCCAAGACAGAGGTAACTAGTGATTGAATTAGGGGAGATTCGGCCCTTGCAATCTCTGACGTGGACGAAGTTGCACACCCGTGGATCGGGCCTTTTCTCATGCTCGGACGGGGTGGCATGCGGGTAGGTCACCATGAAGAGGCATCGGGTCGTTGGATGGCGGTCATCAATGGCCGACATTCCCTTTGGCAACCGGCCAAAGTCCTATTTGAATAGTAAGGTAATGGGTAGGCATCCGCATATGACCCCTTCTAGCTGCAGAAAGTCGGGCCTTTTGCCAAGACCACCAATCATGAAGTAAGAATTTGGCACACCCCCAAACGCAAATGAGATCTGAGAGACTCAAGATACCAAAGATCGGCCACCCGGTGGGAGGGTAAAAGCAACGCTGGAAGGTGAGGCTAGGTTAGCTCGTTGGATGCTAGTAGGATTCGGTCCCGGGTGCAGTGAGAGGTCGCACTGCCGATTCCTGGGCCGTTCGCGATGGACTATTGCTCATAGTTCGCGAGACTACCTGGATAAATGCGTCTCCTCTGTCGCGAGAGGATACCAGCTCCATCATGGAGAACAGCCGTTCTGCTTGTTGAGCTACGTCCACTAGCGTAGAGGACTCCTCGTTAATTTGTATCGGCGATAAGCTTGTATGAGCGGTATCCCGAGGAGTATTTCCTCCTTCGAGGGCGAGGGGGCAGCCAGTCAGCGAGGCGGGCTAAATCTAGGCTACCCGTTCGACCCGCATCGGCAGACGGGAGGAAGCTCTGGTGTAATTGGATCTTGGAAAATGCTCTTGGCAATGCGACGCCAATGGTAAGATAAGAAGGGAATTGGTAGAGTTGAGTATTCGATGAGCGTCATTCGAATATGGTATCTCTTGTCGTCTATTTCCCAGACCATCGTCATGATATGGATGCATGGAATGCTTTTCAGGCGGTTTGTCTTGCATCTAAATCGAAGAAAGCAACGATGGCAGCCAAGACAGGCCTGGAGTTTTGAGTGGGCCAGGCACGAGGCACCAAGAGCGAAGTACCTTGGCGATCGGTTGGCCTTGGACAAAGAAAGCATCGTTTGCTTCAATTCCATACGCCCCTCAAAACCAACAACGTTCGATAGATCTATTGACTCCAAGTCTCGTCAAAGGCTTTTTCGGGACACGCAATACCGTGATAAGATTTCTATGTTCAGTCCTGAAGCGTAAAGTAAGGAAGTCAAGATGAGCAATCCAGCACCACGCAAGTTGTTGATTCAGATGTCGGGCGCGCCAGGCGCAGGGAAAAGCACCATGGCAATGCTGCTGCAGCGCTCAATTAGCGGCCTGGTCATCGACCACGACATCATAAGATCAACCCTCCTGGAAGACTACGGCAACATCCCCTTTGACCAGGTTGCCAGCAGTGCGTATCGGCTTCAATGGGCAATGGCCGACCAGGCGGCCAAGCAATGGTTGAATGTCATCATAGACAGCGTCTGCAACTACCAGATGGTGCTCGATCAGGGATCCGCGCTCGCCGAACGGCATGGCTACGAGTACTGGTACGTCGAGTGCAGGGTCAAGGACGTTGCGCTGCTGGACGAGCGACTGCGCGCCCGAAACCCCATGAGGAGCCAACGAACGGGGATCAACTGTCCACCAGCAGGCGCTGACACTTCTGGTCGGGGCGAGGATGTGCTGAAGAAAAGGATGGAAGGCCCCTGCCGTCCAGAAAATAACGTTATCATCGTAGACACATCGACTGGCAGTTTGGATGCGAGCTTGGATGGGGTCCTCAAGCGAATACAAGCCCCTTGAGGCCAGCGCCCAAGCGAATGCCGGGTGGGTGTTCACTCCCCCGTTCATCGCAGACGACATGCGACATGCCAGATCAGCTGATTTTACGTAAAAGTGAAAGAAAATCGGAATAACGACGGGATGGGAGGGATTCCGGGCCAAAACTACGTTGGTGATGCGCAAGGCGGCAATTTCTTTTGGCCAAGAACACGTTCTCGAGAGGGACACCTAGGTCAGGAAGAGGAAGGGCGGAGGCCGACGGTCGGATGCCTTCCCTCAGTCTGCGGTTCCGGCGCGGCAGCTTCGTCTGTCACTTTCCAGGATGGGCAGCCTCGTGCGCGGCTGATGAAACGGAGCGAACATTGCAGTTCAATTCATTCTGATGTGGACCTAGGTCTTAACCTAGTTGATGAAAAGCAGTCCGCGTGCAGACAGACAGGTCAATTGAGCGATGGACGCCTATCGATTCTCTGGCCGGCGGCTGCAACAAGTTGTGGATGAAGAAACGGAGACGGGTTTAGTAATTGCAGGCGCGCACAGTGAAACATGAAACATTGAACCGGGTAGTGCAGGCATGCCAAATAAGGTTTGGTACCGCTATGCTGGTGATGACAAGATGGGATGGGATCAATGGCAAGATGGGCAGATGGCAGATGAACGGGTGATGAACTGTTCGGCTTCAAGAGGTGGACCCTACCCGCAATTGCTGGGGGGCAAGGGGGCCAGGGACGATGAGGAGTTCGCGCGATCGGTCGGAACGCGCAACCGTTGTCGCTCAAGCGCCGCTGATCTTCGTCTCTCTTTCTGCTTTTCGTCTGTGTCTGTCTGTCTGTCTGTCTTTGCGCGGCGCGTATCGACTCTTCGGTTCATCACCTTCACATTCTTCAATTAACTGGAGTTGAAAGTTGGGCAAAATACCAACCAGCGTGTCTATTTTCAGCAATTGCAAAGTATTTGGCTCAGCAAACAAACAGACCCAGTCCCATGTAATGCTCTTCTTGCCTACCAACGACTGGCCAAGGTCGCCCTCGAATGGATGGTTTCCCCTTTGCTTTCTCCCTCCACGTGACGGGCGGCGCTCTTCTCTCCCTCCCCTGTCGCGCAAACAGCGGGTTACCTAAGACAAACCAAACCACCAGACACCAGAGTTTGTTTTGCGCAGTTATGACATTAATGGCGGGACCTGACCTCTGTCGCTTTTTCCACCTCATTTCGTCCAAAAATATCCCAAATAACCCCGGATCAACTGTGATTCTAACCCTAAGCGGCATGGTCTAGATGGTCCTGCCTGCTGGTGGTTGCCTCAATGAGCGAACAGCCCAGTTGTTGCCAGTGTTGGTGGGGCTTTCCTTTCCGATTTAGACGCGCCTCCAAGCAGAGCCCACTTCTTAATTTGGACTCTGTCCCGTCCCCAGCCAATCCCATGTCGGCTGTCCCTCCTGCCTGGCTTCAATCCATTTGTGCCTTTTCCCTTGTACCTCGATCGTTAACACACACCGGACTCCCAACTCCTCCTCGAGGGCCCTGTCCCTGTCCCTGTTGCCGAAGTAAGGAACGGAGACGGGACCAGAGCAGCGAGATGGGGGCTTCTGGGGCCAAGGGGATCAAGCGCCAGCAAGCAGCCCCTCCGTTCTTTTTTTCTGCTGCTACCCGAGACCTTGTCGTCATGGAGGATTCGTTGCTGGGGATCTCGACTCAAGCTTCTGGGGGCCACCACAACAGAGACAGCCCAGAACGAGACTGCGCTCCGCCCGCCTGCCTGCCTACATCTCAGCATCTTCATTGCAC
The DNA here is from genome assembly GCF_038362705.1 of Apiospora aurea. Lineage (NCBI taxonomy): Eukaryota > Fungi > Ascomycota > Sordariomycetes > Amphisphaeriales > Apiosporaceae > Apiospora > Apiospora aurea. Next base: position 227,147 of record NW_027117389.1, read on the forward strand.
TCCATGGGCATGATCTGATTTCGTTGGCACGCCGGTCGCCCGTGTGGCGCCTGCGCCATAGTGCTCGCTGCCAACGCACAGCACACTTTCTTCTAAGCCGGCTAGTTGGGTGGGCAGCCAGAGTGCAGAGCTGCTCACTCTCAATCGCACTTGGATGGGAAGTGCTTCGCTACAAGGTAGCAAACTGCTCGTCTAAGCCATCCATGTATGCCGTTCTGAAGAATGGGGTTGTTGCCGTTGGAGATTTTGTTTTTATCAATCCCAAGCGCGTCGCTGTCGCTTGGTGGCCCGATGGGGACTAGCTCCCTTCCTGTGCCCTCCTCCCGCAGTGCATACACACACACACACACACATCTCGCCTACCTACACCCACCTCCGTCCCACTTTGCCATGCTCATCAAGGCTGGCGGCTACTGATACCAACTGCAGTCTGGTACTATTTTTGATCAGCATCATGCTGTACACAACTACTCTGCTCCGTCTAGGAGCATTAGTACACTCTCCCTTTCTCTCTCTCTCCACCCCCTGGGCTTTTTAGGTTCTGATTCTGTAGCCGCCTTCGATGCCATGCCGGGACCATCTTTCCTAACCGCCCAACACCAGACAGCCGCTACCCCAGCGACGCGCTCAACCAATATCAACCCTCACTGAGCTGCCTATCCGCCCATTCAGACACCGCATCTCCGTTTCAGCATCGTATCCTGCAGTCCAGGACCAGAGTCTTTGCCTTCTCCGAGCCTGGTAGCTCCGTTTCAGATCCACTGCCCCGGATCTGTCTGCAGCATCCAAACCAACGAGTTTCACCGCGCTACTGGCTGTCGTTGTGCGAAAAGCTTCACTTATAAAGAGTCGCGTCCACTTTGTGACCCGTCCCGCTTGGTCGCCCTTCCCCTCCTGGACCTCTTTCGCTACAGCATCAACGACTCGTTTTCCTTCGTATCGTTTCTCTCTGTCTCATCTTATACTTCCTTGCCATTTTCCTTGCCCCGTTCGTTTCATCTCCTGGCTTCATTCGTTTGATACGATTTGTCCTCAGTGATTCTGGCTCCTTTCCCACCTGTGGCAACCTTCTCCCAGCTTGGCATCAGACCGAACGGACACTCACGCATACGCACACACACACGCACATTGCCCAGCTTTCACTAATTGTAATACAACTTGCTGGAGCTGAGACGTATTACCCCTCCTCCTCCATACCCGTCATACGTTCTTCATCATGCCGAAACACACTCGCTCCTCCAGTGCGGCCCACAATCCCTATGCGCATGCCATGCCCGTGTCGCTTGCTCCCTCCCAGCCGCTGGATATTGGATATAATGGCCGTCAGCAGCAGCAGATGTCGCTCAACCCGGCCTTCTACCAAACCATGCCGTCCAACATAACGGCCCAGACCGCCATGGCTTCTCAACAGGCATACGATCAATACGCGTCGGCAGCAGCAGCCATGCCCCAGCAGTCGATACCCCACCGAGCATCTTCGGGAGCTTGGTCGCCCCAAGACGACAAGAACCTCATTGCTGCCCGGCAGCAGGGTCTTAACTGGAACCAGATCCAGACCAACTACTTCCCCGCCAAGACGTCCAACGCCTGCCGGAAACGGCACGAACGGTTGATGGAGCGCAAGGGAGCCGACGACTGGGACGCACGCAAGCTGGAGAGGATCGCCAAGGAGTACATTAGCATGCGCAAAGAGATCTGGCAGCCACTAGCGCAACGAGTCGGCGAGAAGTGGAGCGTTGTTGAAGCCAAGGTCAGTACCCGTGACACTCTCTCATCCGAGGAAGGAAGCAAACAGTGATCCATACTAACTGTTGGGGTCTTCTAGTGCATGAACAACGGCTTGAAGAACATCCAGAATGCGGCACGTGCCGGGGCTCGCCGGGAGCGCGTGGAGGCGGCTGGCCAAGTATTCTCGCACGGGTATGACGACGACAGCGGCATCTCGGGCATTGGTCTAACGCCAGTAGATGACCTCGACGCCTCGTACAGTAGTCCCGAGACTACCAGCTCGAGCTCGCTCTCGGGCGGCTCCTACACCGGCGGCATCCCCATGCAGCTCGGCGGCCACCAAGCTTACAACCAGCACTACACCACCAACGCGGGCGGCCTGTCTTCGGGCTACAGCTCGTCCGTCTCGTCCACCACGGCCCAGGCATACGGTCACATGCCGGGCCAATCGCATCACTCTTCGGGCGGGTCCCCGTACCTCGGTCACGGGCAGAGGCTCCCCAGCGTCGACATGGGAATCGATGCCATCATCAACCGGCCAGGCGGCCACGGGGGTGCGGCTTCCAGCATATAACGGTGTTTTTCAATTGGCGTTTTTGGTATTTTCCTTTCGTTCCCACTTTTCTCCTTCATGGGTTTTGGCGTACATGGTTTTGTGTGTTGGGCACGTGCTCTTTCGGTGCGCCGCAGAGCTTGATGACAATCCTTCCTCTCTCTGTCTGTTCTCTCTCACGACACTGCATTGCATTGCATCACATCACATCTTTCGGGCGGTGGTTAAGTGAGCACAGGCGCTTCTCGGCGTTGTATAAAATCGGTTTTGGTGTTTTTGTTTTCATTACCTACCTAGGTGGGAACTTTTGGGTCGATGGCGACCTTGCTGTTGTTGGCTGGAAAGAGGTTGTACGGCATTGGGGCATACTTTCATTTTTTGTTCCACTTTGGGCGACATTCTCCAAATAGTCCCCCGACACGATTCGGCATAGCGATGCCGCCACAAACACCCCCTACCCTAATGACTGCACTTCTGCAATCGAGTTGGCCTATTGTTTTTTGTTTCCTCCTTGATAACGACGGACATACTCTGGTGTATTTGACCCTATATAGAATTGAAGATACCTTGGGAAGCTTGGGGTTGGAATGAGAAGAAGGTCGTTGGTTGGATGTACGTTTACGAAGAGGGGTCGAACAAGAAGACCAAAGTCGCCTTGCAATTGGATGCCAAGGCAAAGACAACACTCGTTAGTATCAATGGAACAAGTTGTCAACTCGGATATGGTGACCATGCCCTTTTTTCTTCTTTTTTTTTTCTTTTTTTTCTCTCTCTCTCTCTCTCTCCTTGCTTCAAAGTGTTGCGATTTTTTGGTAAACAGGAGTCGTTGCATGGAGATGCACAGGAGATCGACGGGATCAATTGATCGCGTTCTGGAAGGTCAGAGGATTGACCCGAAAAGGCCACTGTGGGTTGGTTCCCCCTAACGGGTGCTCTTCCGGCGCCGCCAACCCCCCCCACACACCCCCCAAGCCGCATCAGCCATCCTTCAGCGGTTAATTAATGTGCTACAGCGCTGGAGATTGGCCCCTGAGCTGCCGTCTTTGAAAGGGTTTGATGTCGTGTATGGCGAAGTTACATGTACAAATACATTTCCCTTGATGAATGCAGTTCGTCCTCGTCGATAGAAGGTGGTTCCATGCGTGGTTTAACTCTTCATTCAAACGATGGCTTGCCTTTTGAAATCAATGGGCGATACTCCTACTGTTATGCCAGCAGGGAGTCGGCCATTCGCGTCACACGGGTTGCCCTGCCATCCTTCTGCTGCTGTAACTCCCCCATGAGACAGACTGCAAGCAACAACATCGATTTCGTCATCCGAACGACAACTTCTGCCATCGGTCTTAAGCGGACGCAGGCCGGCTTCAATTACATGAGATACAATGCTGTAGTTAGGGAAATATACGAGCATTTTACTCGAAGGTATCGAGCATATCATTCAACCTCGCCCAAGGTCCGAGTCTTTACGCCTCTCGGCCTCTAATCTTCGGCCTGTTTTCAACAGCGCTGAACGTGCAAGATCTGAGAATCAGTCGCCGAGGGCACTCTGCAGTGAGCGTGGCTCTCTCATGTGGGGACTTTCATCGATATCTCGATCGACTTGACACATCCTATCCGAGTTGCCAAATAGCAGCCTCTAGACTGGGGAAACACGAAAAACGGTAAACTCTTTACTGCTATTGTGTACATGGCATACGTAACCATATGATCGACGGATTCCAGGGAGGACTACTAGTCGTGGCCATCTCTCGGTGATGAAGGTGCCGGGTTGCTTGAGAAGCCGACTCACGTTGCCTCACAGAGGCAGATGTTGTGCTTATCACGACAACTGGCCTCCCCAAGAATCTGGACGCGTTGCGACGGCCGCCATGCAAGGTGTTACTCTGGATGTCTTTTCTTTGCTCAGCGGCTGGAACAGGGATTACTTACGGTTCTTTTCATATCACTAACCCTACCCTGCAAGCGAGGAAGCAGGCAAAGTGCTCGAAGAGCATAACCTCAGCGACCTGCTCCTATCCATTGAGTATGCCATATTGAACGGTGACAACTTGCAACTGAAGCCGCAAACCCAGAGCTTCAATCTAAACAGTACAAACAAACGCTGGAGGAGCTCGGGACTAATCTCTGAACAAATCCACGTTCGGACGCCTTGTATCTCCGCCGCAAGATGACGAGCAAACGCCCGCCTTGCAGTAGATACCGTTCAGACCCGAGGACGGATGCACCCATCGATTCTCGAGCGCGTGCACAGCACGTTATATCCCAAACCGGAGGATAAGAGGCCCAGTGGTCGACTATCCCGAGGGTGGCGGGTTGAAGAAGCCCCGGTTCTGGGTTTCAACTATATAGGACCTGAAGACCGACCTCTTCAACTCCATCCCACTTCGACATCCCACATCAAGGCCTTGAAGGTCGAGATGAAGGTTGCACTCGTCCAGCATCGACCCTCCCCCACCACCAACGACCAGCAAGCAGTCTTTGCCGAGGAGTGTGTGTACCCTGCCGCGGTTGACCACTTCCAGGGTGAGGAGGCCAAGGTGGCAATCATATCCGTGGTAAGAAGCTACGAGCAACAAGAGATGCTGGCTTCTTGAGCACGCCCAACCGAACCAACGCTCTCCTATTCAAGAGTGAAGCACGGGCATGCACATAATTAAGTAAGCAACTTGGAGGCCTACAGCAATGTCCGCGTGTGGCCCAGAACCAGGTTTTTGATATCCCCAGCAGCAAGGGAAATATCGTAATCCCACTGGAGCCGTGATGCCCTCGTCACCCCCGGACCTCCGTTGCCGGTACCAGAAGCGGACCTTTTCCCGCCTCATGCGAGAGTTCGATGCAGCTACTCGCCATGTGTCGAGATTCGGCTACTGGTCCAGCTGCGCGAACACGCCCATCTCTGAATTTTTGGAGAGGCCGCATGCAGATTGAGGAGACCAAATGCGTGCGGCCGTAGGTGGCGTCGCACGTGGACCGACTTAAGGAGTCGGAAAACTCGAGAGCTGGAAGAGGCGGCCCGAGGGGATAGATCGCAATTATGGCATTACGTCCGGGTTTTATCAAGGAGGGATATGTAAACGAATGAGGCTATTCCGTCATGCCATTCCACCACTGACCGGTGGGATGGGTATGCACGTAGACAGCTGAGAGCTAGTTAGTTATGCTAGTAACTAGTGACTAATAACCTGCATCCCGTCCTGGCCTGTTGGGCCATGAGTAGTGTCCGAGGCCATATGTAAGCTCGCGGTACGAAGTCTGAATAAGTTAGCTTCATCCATCACCAAACGCCGGAATGAGCGGCGTGCATAAACCCGGTAGGGCGACGCGGGCTTGCCACGTTTCCTGGACAAGGCGGTGTAGCCAAGCAGGACGACTTATGCATATTTTGGTGGGGGGGCAGGAAATGGGAGAAGGAAGAGGAAGACGATTGCTAAGCACCTAAGGACGAGCTAGCTTATCAATTCCGGCGATTGCAAGCTGGCGACATAGGATTGCAACATGCCGCATGATGCCAAGCAGCGAGGAGCCCGACTCGGTTTGCGGCAGCCTGGACTGCATGGTTTTACTGTACCTAGCCATGCAGACACACATCAATGCCACGCAAGCCCGGGCAGCCGAGGAACCGTCTCGAATCGTGCTACCGCGAGCCCGCCGCTAAGAGGCAGACCGTCTCCAGGCGCTCCACAATTGCGCCCCTCCATTAGCCTCCATTACTGTATGCCGTTTCTATAGCGTTCTCTCCAGAACTCTCGCCCTTCCAGCCTGCTACTGGCGCCGCGCTGTTGCTGACTAAAAGACAACGCCTTTTGGAAGCTGAGCTCCGGCAGGGGCAGGGGCAGGGAAAACGTAGCCACGAACGAATCCCTCATCGATCCAGCATTCTGAGGTAATAAGGGTCCGGTCCTACCGCCAGCACTACTGTGGAGATGCGAACCATGGGACGGATGGCCCCCTAACTTCCTAAGCAGTATATAGCGCCCGCTTCCCTTCCCTTCCCTATCTCTCCCTCCCCAGTAGTTCGTTTGAAAATAGCCCATATTCATACCCAGCCCAACACCAACTTCGATTCTCAACCAGGATACCACCAAAGCTTTTATTACCACGCTCGTCTCCCACTATTACTACATTCAACATGGCTTTCGGCAAGATCTACTCCTACCCCGGCAACTTCCGCGTGCAGCGCGTACGTCACATCCCTCCACCTTTCCCCCTGTCGTCGCACTTGTCCATCGTCACATGGCTTGATTGTCATCAATGGTGACAGTGGCCGACAGTATTATGATTCATCAAGTCAGCAAGCTAACATGAACCCTCCCCAAATGCAGGCGCAGGTCGTGGCCGCCATCAACGGCCTCGAGATCGAGGTCCCCGCCGACTTCCAGATGGAGTCGACCAAGACCCCGGACTTCCTGTCCAAGTTCCCCATGGGCAAGATCCCGGCCTTTGAGGGCGCCGACGGCTTCTGCATCGCCGAGGGCGCCGCCATCGCCATGTACCTGGCCGGCAGCGGGCCCAAGGCCCAGCAGCTCCTGGGCTCGCCCGCGGACCTGCAGAAGCGCGCCCGCATCACCGAGTGGATCTGCTTCGCCGAGACGGAGCTGAACCCGCAGGTCCTGCCCGCCTTCGTCATGTGCGTGCTCAAGTACATGCCCTACAACGAGCAGACGTACACCAACGCGGCCAACAACCTCGAGCGCGCCCTCAAGCGCGTCGAGAAGGCCGTCGAGGGCGGCAAGAAGTTCCTCGTCGGCGAGGAGCTCACCATGGCCGACATCATGGTCGCCGGCCCCCTCTTCTTCGGCCTGGGCTTCCTCATCGACAACAAGATGCGCGAGGCCGCGCCCGGCGCCATCAAGTACCTCGACAGCCTGGCCGAGATGCCCGAGTTCAAGAGCGTGTTTGGCGAGGTCAAGAAGTGCGACACCCGCGTCGCTGCTCCTTAAGTGGAGGGTTAAAAAGGATTTAAAATGATCGGTGGGATGGAGACTATGGCGCCAGGGCACAGCACAACTGACGGATATGAGCTGTCTATTAAAAAGCACGATGAACTGCAAGCCAAGCAGTGGTAAAGGAAAACTATCAAGTCGTAGTCGAGAACCCAAAAAGAAGTAAAATGCACATCTTAAGCACCTCATATTAGATCATATGTGATATGTTATCTGCTATGCACCACCCTTCAGACCGCGTTGCGATGATACATCTGCCGAGGAATAGCCCATTGGCGACTCGAGGAACCAGTAATTGAAAATCTCTCTCGACCGTGTCTGCCGGACTGGGTAACACCAACCTTAACGACTGGGGACAACTGACTAGCCCATGTAACATCCCATCGTATGTGAGATCAACACCCGTTTCGATCGTGCCAAGCTTGAAGATTGCTCGGGGAATTACCATTCAATCGGTACGTTACCTTGCGTGCTTCTGTGCCACGTGCCATTACAGGGACGACCCCTGATCATCATGGTGCCGATGTCTATTTGCCTAGAGAGTGGCACTCGACGGCGTTAGGAAGGTGCTCGAGCGAGAATAGATCACAAGCATCTATGTTCTTAATAGAATCTCCTTCCCTATTTGGATGCATACGGCGGCGTATCTCCGGTTTGTGTCGGAGGGCTGTGATCACCCAGCGGCCGTTGTCTCATCGTACGGCAGATCATATGCACAGGCAACACATTGCGAAGATTTGCGTGATGATCGCCCAATTGTAGCCCCAAGATCTTAATCCCAAGTGTGCATGTGCTCCTTCCTCCCTTGCATCTGTCATGTATGCGCCTGCAACGCTTGCCATACTGCTGGCGTCGTAGAGGGGACCAACCAGAGACCACGTACACGAGGCCCAGCGTCTACCATTGGGCCGGGCCTCTCTCAAACGACGCTTGCAGAGAGGATTGACACATTCTAACCCGTGTAGTCCAGGGTAGTATTCGCCCCCCTCCGCCGCGCTGATAGGCCCCCTACAGGGGTGCCCGCACGTATCCACACTTCTGCGGGTTGCTTACTATTTTGTATCGGACTCGCGTAGTCCCGCCGAGGCCTAGCGGACGCACCTTTCGTGTAGAGAGACCTGATGCGGAGTCGGTTAGCCTCATTGGCGAAATATTTATTAGATAAAATATGTGTGCGCCGAAAGCAGCCCCCTTCAAGCTTTGAGTTCTAGAATCGGATGGTTGTGTTTGCGTTTCTTTGACAGACAACTGCTGTATAACCTCACCAACAAGACAAGATCTTCTGATTTAGCATCGCCGCCATCATGTCGGTACTGAACCTTTTCGTCTCTGCGGCCCTCCTGGGCATCGTCGCCTGGGCCGCGATGAAGCTCTTCGAGCAGTCCCAGCGTCCCGGGCCGTCGCAACCCCTACCGCCGGGCCCCAAACCAAAGCCCATCATCGGCAACCTCGGGGACTTGCCGGCCAGCGGGGCGTTGGAATGGGAGCATTGGGCCAAGCACAAGGCGCTATATGGTAATTCATCCCCATCGAGGCCTCGAGTAACTTAGGGCAACGGGGACGATGCTGACCAAGGGGCGTCCTTACACGCACGCGCACACACAGGCCCGATTAGTTCAGTCACTGCGTTCGGCACCACCATTGTCATCCTGAGCACGCTCGAGGGCGCCAAGGAGCTGCTGGAGCATCGGTCCAACATCTACTCGGGCCGGGCCCGGATGGAGTTTGGTGGCGAAATGTGAGTGGACCTCTCTGGCCAGCACGTGAATGATGGGGAATTTTTGTCGTATTAATGCTTCGTTTTTTTTTAGGTGCGGCTGGAGGGACATGCTCGCCCTGGTGCCCGCCGGCAACGGCATGCGCGCCATCCGCAAGTTCCTGCACGGCGCGGTGGGAACCAAGGCCTCGCTCAACAACTACGCCGAGCTGCAGGAGACCGAGGTGCGGCGCTTCCTGCTGCGCGTGCTCCAGAAGCCCGAGGCTTTGCGGAGCCATATCCAGACGTAAGATCTTAACGCCCCTTCCCCCATCCCGTTTCATCTCGTTTCAGGAGATTTTCAGCAGAGAGACATATGCTGACTGTATTCTGCAACCCGGGTAGTGAGGCCGGTGCTATCATCCTCAAAGTGGCGTACGGCTACGAGATCGAGCCTTACAAGGAGGACCCCCTTGTCAGACTGGCCGACGATGCGATGGAGCAATTCTCCAAGGCCATGATCCCCGGCGCATGGCTTGTGGACATGGTACCAATTTGTAAGTTGCAATTTTGTGACGACAACGAAGAATGCTGTTTCGAAACCCCGCATCGGAGTGTAGCTAATGAATTCCTTCAGTACGCCATTTCCCCGAGTGGCTTCCCGGCATGTCGTTCAAGAAGACGGCGCGGGAGTGGAAAGCGACGCTGATCGACCTGGTCGAGCGGCCGAAGGGCCTGGTCCGCAAGCAGATGGCCGAGGGCCGCAACGAGACCTCGGTCCTGTCCCTGGCGTACGAGAAGTCGCCCAACATGAGCCCCGAGGAGGAACACGTGGTGAAGTGGGCGTCGGGGGCACTGTACGCCGGTGGAGCCGATACGGTAAGTCTTTTCGTCTGCGTTTGCTCCCATGAAATACCTAGGTACGCTCCCGAAGCACCAGAAGTTTGCTAACAGAAATCCCGAAAATCAGAGCGTGAGCACCATGTCGACCTTCTTCCTCACCATGTCCCTCTTCCCCGAGGCCCAGCGCAAGGCCCAGGAGGAGATCGACCGGGTCATCGGCACCGACCGCCTGCCGACCCTGGCGGACCGCGAGAGGCTGCCCTACGTCGGCGCCGTCATGAGCGAGGCCCTGCGGTTCCACCCCATCGCGCCCATGGGGCTGCCGCACCAGGCCACCGCCGACGACGTGTACGAGGGGTACCGGATCCCCAAGGGGGCCATCGTCATGTCCAGTCCGTGGTAAGTAGTCGCATTCGCTATGAACCCCGTTTCGCTGTTCGGCCCGATTTTCAAACAGTTCCGCGGACACAAGCTGACCACTCCATCCACAGGCTCTACAGCCGCGACGAATCCGTCTACCCGGACCCCGAGACCTTCACCCCGGAGCGCTTCCTCGGCCCCAACCCGGCCCCGCAGCCCGACTTCGTCTTCGGGTTTGGGCGGCGCGTGTGCCCCGGAAAGCTGCTGGCGGAGCAGTCGGTGTGGCTGACGGTGGCGCACTCGCTGGCCGTGTTCGATATCTCCGGGTCCCCCAGCCAGAAGACGAAAAGCGGCGGCAGCAGGTTCTTGGGCGGCATGGTGAGCCACCCGGCGCCGTTCGAGGCGACGATCCGGCCCCGGACTCCGGGACACGACGCCTTGATTCGGGAGGTGGAGAGGACGCATCCGTGGGGGGAGAGCGATGCGAAGGAGTTGGAGAATATCAAGGTTTGAGAGAGCTGGGGTCACTGGTGGTTATCACCTTCCATTAAAGGGGTAACGAAGAAAGTCGAGATCGTGTGAGTATGCAATAAAACTGTTGGGTATCTACCCAACACGTATGCACCTATTGACAATGGCACTTTTCACCGCCAAGGAACGAAACAAGGGGGAGTATTCAAACGTCTCTCAGCAGCCAGCTGCGGCGCTGGTCTTCCGCGAGACCTATCGAGTCTCTGATGACCCGAGGAGTTGTATCTTCGAAGCAGTCTACCATGGGGGCGAGATGTTGACGGGACTTGAAAACTGACAGTGCGTTAATTTGGTTCGTTCAAAAATATTAGTCTCGATGCTTTTTTACTAAGTCGATGCACCCCCCTACGCTTACACCCCCCAACGGTCATCGGCGAAAAATAAAAACACTATAAGCAATAATATAGTAGATTAGTTTATAGAAAAATAACGAAAAATAGTAAAAACATAGAAATAACGTTATTCTACTTTAATTAAACTAAAAGCCTTACTTTCCGTATTAAAACTTAATTCCAGTGTTTTTTATAATAATGCCGGCGGAGTTACACGCGCCGGCGTATACGAACCACCTATATCTTCCCTCTTTGCTTCCTTTACCTTTATTATTAATATATACTTCTAGTTAGGGTCGGGGATGAGCCTCTTCCTCTTTTTCCTTTTTTCTTTTTCTAGATTAGCCTCTAATTAAGCCTTTTCGTGCTAAAGCTGGCCGACCTGGCCGTTTAAAGAGTTTAAGCTCTTTTAGAGCTTTCGAAACAGCACCCTCCGTGTTACGCTATCGAATCGTATATTATTATCCTTTAATTTTTCGGTTAAATTTTTAATCTACCGGGAGCTAATTAAAGTGGCTAATAAAAGTGCCGTATATTCGGCCTCCGGATCCAGTGTTAGTTTTTTAACCAGTTTTACCGTCTACGAGGCTTTAAACTTTCGGAGCCGAGAGTTTAAGGGCTTATTAATATTACGAGAGAAAATACTAGCTGCCTTTCATTCGCCGGCGATAATATATAGTTTAAAGGCAAAAGTTTTAACCGCCGCGTAATACTTTAAAAACTTTTTTTTACTTATTCTTATATTATTAAGCTTTAAATAGTATAATATAACCTCTCGGTGGTATTTCTTTTTAAGTATATTAAACACCCTTAAATTTAAGGGTTATAAAAGGTGCGACGTATAAGCCGAAAAGAAAAAAAGCTAGACTTTATTTTTAATATATGTTAATAAAAACTTTTTAATCGAGTAAAAAGCGTAGCTATTTAGTATAAAAAAGCGTTACTAGTCGGTATTATCGGGGGTAGTTTAAAAGAGGAAGGTTTACTTAAGCTATATTAACGCTAGCTCGTTACTCGTTTAGCTTTTCGGTAACGTCGCGAAGGTTTAATATTCCATTTAATCGGTAAGAGTATTATTTTCCTCGGGAAACTATTATAGCTAGAGTTATTAGCCTTTAAATATAACTATCGGCTTAATAAACCGGCTATTAATACTAATTACTTTTACTATAATTACTCATTCTCGGTTAATAAAGCTTTTAATAATAATTCTTTATACTTCGGCAGGGCCGATTACTATTTAATTATTATCGGTATTTAGCTATATATTAACTTCGTTATTATTTTAAATAAAAGCCGGTGAAATAAACTTTAAGAAATCGTGCTTAAACCTTTTAAAAAACTCTCGGATATTTTCTTTAAAAGTGTTATTAATACGCCGAAAATTTATAGTATATAAAAGAATAGAATTTAAGTAAAGGTAGCGCTTAAAAAATTTATTAATTTAGCGTTTTCTTAGTATATAATAACTTTTATTAGCTTTAAATATACGTTAAGTAAATATTTTAAGGTAAATATACGGTGGTACGATACTTAGTAAAACCTATGTAAAAGCTTAAAACGTAATTCGAGACTCTTTTACCGGAGTTAATATTTAAAGCGACTCATTTCTATTTTTTAAGTTAACCGGCCTTTTATTCGAGCCTTTAAAGTTATGCGGTTAACCCGGTACTTTAAAGCGGCTATATTAATACGCGCGCCGCGAGAGACGTTTTAAATCGTACGATTAAAGTTTAACTCGCTTATTATAGCGTTAAGTGTAAAAAAAAAAAAGAAAACGAAGAAAAAAAATAATTCAATTAAAAGTGCAACGAAAACTGACTTATATATAATTATAAAAAGAAGGTAGTGTTAATTAAAGATAGTGTTTTTACTTATATCCGTTAAAAAGTGTAAGCGTAAGGGGGTGCATTAATTTATTAACGTTAACAGTTAACGAATCAATAAATTAGCCCTCGTAGAACTTTAGCCAATTAGACGCGCAATTAAAAGTTATTTTTCTTACTCGCGTTAACACATATATGTTTTATTAATAGCCTTCTCGCTATAACCTAAGACGTGTTTACTCTAATTAGCCAGCTTTCAACTTATCGGCTAACGCACGCACCTCTTCAGCCAGCTGATTCGAAGCTTATTCGAATCTTATTTAAAATAAAAATTAACCTTTCGGGAGATCGAGCGTACGTTAAAGGTTAAGCGTGAGTAATGCCACACTTACTAATTTTAACGCACGCCGGTTCGAGGACCGAGTGTGAGCAATGCTACACTCACTCTCACAGTACCCTTTATAAGCTATAGTACTTATAGTACCCTTTATAGCACCCTTTACAGCACTCTTTATAGCGCCTCTCTACGCCTTATAAGGCTTTATAAAGCTTTATAAGGTAATCGAAAAGCTAAATTAGCCGGCTTAAGGTCGGCTATTTTATTTAACTAAGATTTATTAATATAATTAAATACGATTAACTAGTCTCAAAACGAAACAAAAAAAGACGAGACGATAATTAGCCAGCTTTTTTTTACTTTTAACTAAAGGGTTAAAGTAAACACACTACTAGATTTTCGGCTAATATATAAAAAAAAGGGGGCTGTCACTAGACGTATACTTCTAACCCCTTTAAGGGGACGTGCGCGGCCTAAAAGTTTAGCTGGCTAACTAAAGTAAACACGCCCCTAGATTTATATAAACTCATTAATCCCTTCGCTAACTCCCCCCTTATTAACTAAGGGAAAAAAGACTAAAATAATAATACTAACGCTATTAAATTAATCGATTTCACTACACCTATATACTTTTAATTTATAGATTAGCGTGAATACACTCTAATTAAGTTTCCTTTACTAATATACGTATTTAAATTAATTTTAAGGCCTTTAACGACTAGTATTATACGCTACTTACCCTTCCGCCTTTTTCGGCCTTCCTTTATATCCTTTTATATGCTTTTAATGTTTACTATATATACGAAAGTCTCGTTGGGGTTAATATTAACCTTTCGCCTTTTTTAAGCCTTTATTTTTTTTAAATCTTCTTTTAATTCAACCTTTTCCTATTTTAACTGGCTGATTTAAGCGTTTAAAAAGTCGATACTTTTGCCGACTTTTGAAAATAATAACCGGCTAATTAGTCCGACGTTAATAACGTTCGTATTAAGTATTATTATACCGAAATCTTTTACTTATTAACTATTTCTCAGCGTTTTAACCTCCGGAGGGCCGAATAGTTAAAAATAAAGGTCCGCCTCGGCCTTTCGAGCCTCCTCGATATAGCGAAAAGTATTAGTTTTTCGAAGCCGGTTATTTAAAAGCTTATTAATATCCCGGGGCTAAATACCGGTTACGGCCTAGCCCCTTTTAATAATTTTCGAGGTTAACGCCTATAGCCGAGCTTTTAATTAAGCTTTTAAGAAGTCCCTTTTTTAATATAGTTATTATTAATAATAGCGTATACTTTATTTAACTCCCTGCGAAACCTCTTTTTAAGCATTGAGAAAAGGCTAATATTTAAGGGCTAGAAAATATAAGAGCTATATAATAGCTCGTAAATAAGTTAGACTTTATTTTTTAAGTAATTAAATATAAAAGCATCGGTAATATAACTATCGTAGCTATTTAATACTAGTACTTTTTACTAATCGGAATTATTCGGCTTAATTAAAAGAAGGAACACTTTTTTTAACTAGTTAATTACGATAAGGTTACTAGTTTATCTTTTAAGTAATATAGTAAAAGACTAGCTTTTATAGGGGCTGTTAATTTCGTTTTCTTTTACTAGAAACTATTATTACTAAACCGATTAGCCTTTAAATATAATTAAAGGGGGCAGGGACCGGCTATTTACACTAATCGTCTTAATTATCGTTACCCACTCGCGATTAACAGAGTCGTAACGCATTAAAGTCTTATAAATAATAAGTTCGATTACTATAGACCCCCCCCTTTAAACGTTAACGAGGTCCCTACCTTATCGGCATTAAACTAATAGGATAATAAAATAAATCGAAAGGTATTATTATCGAGTCTATTAAAAAACTCGTGCACGGCCTCGTTCGAAGTGTACTGGAAGCGCCGAAAATCGATCTATTTGGACCGCAGGGACTTGATGGAAGGATGGCGCTTTAAAAAACGGCGCACCCAGTGACTGTCGAGCCTGTGATCGACCCCTTTTTCGACTAGTATGCGCTGAGCATACAGCCGAAACATGCTATGAGTTGGTGCGAAGCCGAGACTGGCCTGAAATAGGGCCTAATCGACCAAAAAGGTCTCTTCGGCAGGTGACAGGAATTGGAGGGCCTCGTACTTCTGTTACCGATTTAGTAGACCGGCGATGCGGTTGCGCAAGGTCCCTTTGTTTAGGTTGTTGTCTCGAGCAGCTCGGTTAATCGATTTACCACCGAGAACCTCTTGCACGGCCTTCGCAACGCGTTTTTCTCTAACGGGACGCATAGTGATAAAAAGTGTAGAAAAGGAGGAAGAGTTTAATCTATTTTAATCGAAAAACGAGTGCCAATTGACCTACTTTATATACTGTTGATGTTGCTCGGTGATGATGTTATTCGTCTGATAATAGGGGGTTCAGTGAGGGGGGGTCAGCGAGGGGGTTGGTGAGCTTAACATAGATATTGAGGTTCTTGCTGAATAAATCAATCCTAATCAACAATTCTCCTTGCTAGTTATACCTTGTTCGTGTATCCCAAGTAGAAACGAAGCACGCAACAACTGTCCGATCGCGCGCCGTACGCATCACATCTGCGATATGGAGATGCAAGACAATACGGTGGCAAACATCACAACGCCTGACGGCCCGGACTTGGACGGCCTCGTGCTCCCCCCAGGAGTCGCGTTGGGAAAGCGAACCGAAAGGAGCACACACTCCGACACGTACCAAGTCCTCCACCACTCCAACGTCGTGCCTTTTCTGGAGGCGCGCGTCTTTGACTTGGCCCCGGAACCCGCCAAGGTCCGGAAGCATCGCGTCCGTTGCATACGGCGCCTCGAAACCCGAAAGGTGCTCGAGGAGACAGTGGGGGGATCGGCGTGTCGTGGTGTTCGTGAATGACGCCTGCGTGGAGGACAGCCCGATGCTCGGGGACGTGGCAGACTGGCTTGGCGCATATGCAAGACGAGTATTGGCCCGATACGAAGACGTCTTAGCCAGGCAAAGTCATATGGGAGATCTCTCGGTAGACACCAGATCTCGACATGCATCCACAGCTCAAGTTGGCCCCGAGTTCGATCGACAAGAAACCTACCGAGATCTTATGGGCAGGACTATACTGAAACCTGGCTTTCTTTGGCATTGGGATTCTTGCGTGGCTTCTGACGTCGCGATAGTGAAAGGGGTAGCGCAAGTTAACTGGAAGCTTCATTTTCCATAGCCAGTGATATAGAGTGGACAAAGTGTATAGGGCACTCAATAGTACACGCAAACATAACATAAGTGGGTTCGGGGGAGGAGAGTTCAATATACTAAACTAAGATGAATTGTGCCAATTTGGTTGAGGTTATTCGCAAAGCAATCCAAAATCAAAAACGCCCGCAGAAGCCTATCACAATGAAAACTGTCACTGTTGTTTTTCAAGTTTTTGTAGCAAAGATAGCCGAGAAAGGACAACAGAAACGAAATAACTCTCCTCCACCACTGATTGGTCCATGAGAGCCTAGGGGGCATCGGCGGCGAGCCTGATCCAAGTAGTAGGACAGGCTGGTTGAATTGAGCCTTAGCCCCCCTGATTATTGGGCCTTTTGCCAAGACGGCTCTAAGACCAGGGCGCTTTTTCTCATTGGCTAGATACAAACCACACTCAAGGATACTTGATGTACGGCGTGTCCCGCCCCCAAGCACCAGAGGCCAATTTGTTGACTGGTCCGTAACATGCATGACAGATTATGCGGCTCGAGGGTGGCATTGTTGACCCCTGATCGTCGCATGTACGTGCCCCTGACCATAGAGAAATTTGGCCCTCTTCGTAGCAGACAATCAGGGCGTAGATACATGATTGCAGGTACTGCAAAAGATAATTAGCATCTGACATCTTCCCAGGGCCAATCTAGTGATTGCATAGTCTCCCGGTATGCTGGTCACACCAAGTCATACGTACCAGACCTTTGTCCATACAGAAAATTGGCCCTTCATCAGTTCATAGAGTACTAGTCTCGAGAGGCAACAACAAAGCAATGTATGCCATATTCGGCCAGGAAAGAGGTCACCGAGGGGAATGGAGTAGTCGCTTTGAATGCGTAAAGACGTTTACATAAAGCTCAACCCAGAACCAGCGAATATGATCATGCCTATACCTATCATCATCCAAATCTCAACACATATTTCGGTCTGCCGTTGTCCGTCACTGCTGGCTGGTATTCTTTACTTGGTCCTCAAGCACCCAGCAGTTTCCCTTTGCCTTTCTTGTCTTGGACGACTTGAAAGCCGCCTGTTTAATACAGCATTGACTTCTTTTTTTTTCCTTTTTTTTAGTTCTTTTGCTTTTCGGTTTAATACAGCACATAAACCCTTGACCTACTCAGACTCACCTGTCGACTATAAGCCAGTGTCACATTCGAAATGGGTCACAAGTTGAGCGAGTACCCCCAGCGTAAGGGTGATGGTTCTGCTGTAGACGCCAAACCTGCCAAGGCAAAACCGAAAAAGCATGATGGTAAATATATTCCGAAAGCTCCCCTTTGGTTGAGACGAAAGACAGCGGTCGTCATCAAGCTAACGATCTCACTCCGGAACCAGGGACTATGATGGCGCGGTGGCTAACAGAAGGGAAAAAGGATGAGCCATGGAACGCCCTTACCCTAAGCGCAAGTACACAGGCACAGGGCGAGGAAGCAGTTGGTGCCGCGGAAAGGGGTTGATATCGATCGGCCAAGGAGCCACTGGTGCACCCTAAGAGTGAACAGGGTCAGTTGAACAGCCAAAGGATACATATTTGAGTGCTTTGTCATTACGGTCATTGTGAGATAGTCGGAGCTTTTTTTTCTGGTGAAAACTAAAACTGGACCGGAGTAAATGCAGCATTATTCTCAATACTCCTCTCCAGATAGCCCTTTTGGTTTATACCCGGTTTGGCTAAAGTAGGAAACAATGTAACTCATCTGTTCCAGCTACTACCCTGAACTATACATGTACTCATGATAGTTACTTTATGCTTCCCCATACCTTTCAAGGACCTTCGGGAATTTTGTTGTAACAAAAACTTAAATCTGCCGGATGGTAGCCAGTCCTCAAACAGCAGTCAACGATAGTTTGCCAGAGGTTAGAGAGTTGACGCTATTTGAAGGCACCTTATACCTAAAATTAACCATGAGTAGAGACTCCTGCGCCAGGGGACTATCGGGGCTGACCTGCGATCTCAAAGTTCCTGGCGAAGTCCTCATTTTGTGCACAACTCGCGGGCCGAATCGTCCGCCAGGGCATCGCGGCAGGGATTGTGTCTAGGGGTTGGAATTGGCAGGCAGACATGACGTTCTAGCATAGCAGCTTTGGATAGACAATGTGTTGGGATGTTAGAATTGGTGATTAGGGACATTCTCAAATCTTCTGAGCAGAAGTGGTCTTATTCTCGGCGGAGACTAGAATGTCCCCTTTTCCATCTTGGGGTAGCTGGCTACCTATTCGATGGTATGAATGAGCCACATAGTACAAGAACAGTTGTATTTACAAGCCCCCATCGATGCGATTAGGGGCAGGAAGGTGTTCCCTTGCGGTACATGCATGCCTTCATTGAGCACACCAGTGATGCATGATATACAACATAGCCCATGAAGATGAAACGAGGCCCAGACTTTCTATCTCGATAATGGTACAATGGGCGCCCCCACATCTTCCTCATCCTCCTCCCAATCCTCCTCGTCCTCCAGCTCCGGCTCGCCGAAAATGGCCCGCCAGATACGGCCCCACATCCCCTTCTTCTGCCCCAGCCCGAGCATGATGACGACGGGCAAATGCCACACACTCGCCCAGAACAGGCCCTTGGCGCTGCCCTGAAACCCGTCGCACCTCCAGAACCGGACCGCCTCGCGCGTGAGCCAGATGTTAACGGGGAGACTCGTGGCCGCGAAGCTCCACTCCGTCACGCCCACCGCGCACAGGCCGAAGCAGATGGGGAAGAAGGCGAGGCTGTACCGCAGCGCCACCCGCCCGTTGCGCGCCGGGTTGACCCACGAGAGCATCTGGTGGCCCGCGGCCTTGTACTCCTCCCGGATCGACCACGACAGCGCCATAAAGTGCGGGAACTGCCACGCGAACAGCAGCGCGGCCATTAGCCAGCCGCCGACGGCGTCCCGCGTGAGGAGCAGCTCCTGGAAGGAGCCGGTGCCCGTCGCCGACTCGCCCGCCGCCGCGGCCCAGCCCATGAGCGGCGGGATTCCTCCGACAATGGCGCCGACCCACGTGTTGAGCCAGTGCATGCGCTTCATGGGCGTATATACTCCCGCGTATAGCACAATGTTGGCCGCGCCGAGGAAAGACACTGTCGGGTTGACGCCGAAAAGCAACGCGCCGACCCCGGTGGCGCCCGCAAGAACGGCGAACATTATGGCCTTGCGCTGGGTCAACAGGCCGCGGACGAGGGGTCGGTTGCGCGTGCGCGACATCTTGGAGTCGGTGTCGGGCTCGTAGATCATGTTGAGGGCGTTGGCCGAGGCCGAGCACAGGGCGGTGCCCGTCGTCAGGAAGGCGAGGGTGAGGGGCGACAGGGACGGGGTGTCGAGGCCGATCGAGGGCGAGAGGAAGTCGGGGACGGGGTAGAGGGCGTAGGAGGACATGGCGGTCAGGACCACGAGGACCGAGAGGCGCGGCTTCGAGAGCGAGAGGTAGAGGGACAGCTGGCGGCGGAAGGAGTTGGCCGACTGCTTGCTCGCCGACGTGGTCAGGGCCGACGAGGCATCTTCGGTGGGCAGCGTGCCGTCTGAAGGGGCTGAGGGTGGTGAGGTTGAAGCAGACGCAGGTGTTGTTGCGGCGGCGGCGGCAGCATTGCGCTTTGCGGCCTGCCTCCGCCGATGCGGCAGGTCCTGATTTATGTGGGAGGTGGCATGGGTCGAAGGATTTATGGTGGTGGTACGACTCGGGCCGTCGTCATCTGCTATTGTTGAGGCGGACGCTCTCGAGGCGCGGCTGTCTGTGGATGCGGGCAAAAAGCCATTGGAAAGGAAGTAGCCCGTCTTCAGGCGCGAGGCTCGCGGGGCTATCGCACTGCGAGGGGCAAAAGTTTGACTGAAGGGTCTCGAGGGAAGCTTCCGGCTGCCCTCCTTCGTAATGTTCAGGCGGCGGCTGCAACTCCAACAGACGTTCTCGAAGGCGCTCAGACGGATCGCGTTACCGGCAGGCCGTAGGGTCATGATGACCAGCAGCGCATGTCGCCGCAGCTGCTAGCGATTGGTTTTGTCTGGTTGGCGGATCTGTCGGCACGGCTGGGGGGGCAGAAGTGCGACGGCGAGGTTAGAGAAGTGCGTGCGTACGATAATTGTCATGGGCCTCGGGTGCCAAATTAGCACACTGTAGGCACTGTCAATTGCATTGCCATTGAGCGGCCAGGATTCAAAAATTAGTGACGTCGGAAGCCCAGTAATTCCGCCCGAAGCAGCAGCAATTGGGGCTGCCCGCATTGGAAATCCAGAACTCCCAGAACTCCCAGAACTCCCAGAACTCCCAGAACTCCCAGAACTCCCAGAACTTCCCCGGCTCGAGTTTCAGTGGGCCCAAACCTCCACTCCAGTTGCTCAACACGACTACTTCATCATTGACTCTTTGCCCAGGCAACTGCACCCATTTGCGAATATGGACTCGATGCCACACAAACGCTTGTGCGCTCGTTTCTGTTTCATTACGTTCGGCCATGGGTCATGAGAACTCGCACATCGGGAAAGGTTTGGCATGGCCCGTAATGAGCAGCAACCACCACTCTACCGAGTGACGGCGTGCCTTTGGCTCTTTGGCTCATTGGCGACATCAGGTCATGCATTATACATGCAAACTGGCCACGCGTCATGCTGTGGAAGGTCCCAGTTGATTCGTTGTTTTGCTACTTTTTTTAATTTTTAATTTTTTAATTTTCTTTTCTCGACCTGTTCGAAATGCACTCTATTAGCAGAAAAGCCCCGATACGGACGGCTGCGAAGGACGGCCAGGCTTTTTGCAAAGTGTTTATACTAATGCGGCCCACTCAGTTGCCCGGCTAATTCTATTCGATTAGGTGATTGAGTAGTATACAAATGACTACTTCCTTGACTCGAATGTAAAGGTACGTCTAGCGCCTATTGGCCTGTCGCGTTCATGGCTAACAACCAACAGTCCAAATCGTCCTGAGAGGCAGCAGAACGGCAATTCATGGTCGTTGCCCGCAAGCAGACACAACCCCTTACGACTGCACTTGGGACACCGTCTGTCTGTCTTTCCTCGTCAGCGAAGGGGAGAACGGCGGGGATAATTTCTCGCTGTTTCCCTACGGGCTCTTTTGAGTTGGTCAAGAGACGGGCACCGTCTGACGACTGAGTTTGGAGGCGATATGGGAACTGAACAATTCAAAGATAAAGCCCGCTCCAGCATCTTCTTGAAAATTCAACAGATGGCTTTCGGGCTCGTTATAAAGCCCAATCTGATTCCTCCAAGGCATTTTCTACAATTCTCCTTCACAATATCTCGAGGTCATTCAATTCTGTCCACTCATTGGCTGCCCATCATGACCAAGCCATACGTCCCCGCTCACAGCGAGGGACCTCCTCCCCCAGACCAAGATGCAGCCCGAGAGGTCGAAACCTACAAGATTTCAAAGGTCCATTACTTCTCGCACGAATGGAGAATTCCGTTCATCATGACGATTTTCCACCTTATCTTGGGCGATGCTCGGGTGTCCCCGCACAGTGACACCTTCATGTCCGTCCTCCAGATTCTGTGCTCTTGTCTCTACCTGAAGCGGGATCCCGTGGCGGCCTACTATCTCAGTCTGCAGGCTCACGCTCATCTGGGCCGGTACGGGCTGGCGGCCTTTGCCACTCGAAGGTCCTTTATGAATCTCTTTCGCTTCTATTGGTCCACGAACCAGCTCAAGGAGGCGAAAGAATTAGCCGAGGGCTTGGGGCATCGGATCAAGACGGAGCTGTCCTCTGTGGCTCCCGATGCCTTCCTCGTCTGGAAGACTCTGGCAACTGATGTACAGTGCCGCGATGGTGGTGGCGGCAGAGCGGCGGCCTTGCTATACGGGGACCTGGCCCATCAATACAGCCTGCACCCCGGGCCCAGTAACCGGTCTTACCAATGCCTCCACGCCGCGTTGCAATGCTTCTATACCGGCCGATCCAAATGGGAGTCGGCTCTGGAACTGATCGCTTACGCGGGCGGGTGTCTAGGTCAGATCCCCCAAGAGCTCGAGTACGCCACCGAGACCCTCGTGGAGCGCAGGGTGGCTCTGCTGGCCCTGAAGGCGGTGGTGCTCGAGGCCATGTCCAACGTCGACGGGGCAACGCGGGTCTACGAGGAGCTTGTTGCTTTTTGCGAACAACATCTGGACGCGGACTTGTATATCGAGTCCTGGCACCGAGCCGCCGACAATCGAACGACGGCACTCAACCTTGCCAAGCGGCAACACCTTCAAATCGATGAAGGGGAGTCCCCTACGAGCCCTACGGCTGTATTGGCTTCCCCTGGGCCGCTGGGAGTAAACATTGCCCCTTCACAGGGCCCGGTGCAGAGATACCAGAAAGCTTCTCAGGGCGAGAACCTTAACTCGACCCGGCCTTCCAAGACCATGCCAAACCTTCCAGCTGCAAGCGGAACTGTCCTCAAGCCACTTGAGCAGGTTTACAACGAAAGTTCTTCTGACGCGACCGAGCTTCTGGTTCAAAAGATGACGCAGGCCCTCCCATCAGGGTGCCTTGACATCGAAGTGATAAGTCTCCCACCACCACCTTTGTCCTCTACCGTTGCCAATGGCCTTGTCATCGACGAGCCCATCGAAGACATAACGCCCATCAAAAAGACTGGCAACAACAACAAGAAGAACAGCATGCGCGAAACCAAATACCCCGAGATGGACCAACACCTTCTGAACCGAGCCCGCCAGACGGCGGACCTGATGGAACAAGGCCTCCACGACGGCCAGTGGCCCGCGGCCGTCGACTACACCACGCCCTGGACCGACGACGCCCCGCCAGAGCCCCGCTACGGCCTCGTCCCCTGGTCCCGCGCCCGAGGCGACGCCTGGTCCCCCGAAGAAGGCGCCGTCCTCGCCGAGCGGGCCGCGCGCGGCCTGCACATCCGCTCCACGACGCTGTTCCGCATGGTCTGGTGCTACGCTAACCAGCTGGACCGGACGCAAGTGCCCACCTGCAAGAGGGAGATCTTTGATCTGACCGACGAAGCGATCTTCGGCGGCCGACTCTACCATTCCATCGCCTACTTTCTCAATGAGCGGCGCCGGGTCCTGGGTAAACCCATAGGCGACCTCAGCCCCGACGTCGTCTGGGACCCGGAGCACTGGCCAGGCAAGCCGATCTCGGACGCAGACAAGGCTTTGCGGCGTGCCCTGCGCGGACTGTGCGACGCCGCTCAGGACGAGCTGGAGCAGCAGAGACAGCAGCAGAGACAGAATAAGGACGCCCCTTCCACCGCCCAGACGCAAGAGGCGAGTGATATGGAAAGCCTGGACCATGAAGCCCAGAAGCAGCTGCAGGAGCTCAGACTACAGAAGCGTCAGCATCAGGAGGCGCTTCTGCAGGAGATGACCCGGGAAGCACAACAGGACAACCACCGTCAGTTTTACCAGCAACGGCAGCGGCCCACTCCGATGCAGGAGCCCCTCGTCCCCGCCGCCTCACACAGCCCAGCCCAAAAGGTCGAATACACCAGCTTCCCCCCACTGCCGCCCAACCGCCCGAACCAGCAAGACAACAAGGAAGCTAGCATCGAGAAGAAGCAGGAGACGGAGCAATCCCTCGTCGCCAAGGAGGTGGGTATAGTCCTCAACAAGAAGTGCCAGGGCACCCAAGACGACGACGACAGCGACTCGCGGGGGGCAGGAGCTGACAACTCTTCTCCCGCCCCGACCCAAGCGCGAAGACGACGTTGCCGCCCTGTCTCCGTCCTCGTCCTCGACGCCCGATGACATCGAAATGGAAAGCTGGGACGTGATCAGCGAGAGAGCGGATAGCGACGACAGCAACGGCCACCAGGTCGGTAACATGGAAACTGATTATGCTTCAGACGATTCCGGCTTCGGGAGCTGGGAGGGCATCGTGTGATCCAATCAGTGAACCCCAACGACGGCTGGCGTTGTGCCAACCAGCCACGCCTTCCTTGTGTTTGAGTTTTAGAAGCAGAGCATAATACCAGTGTGAGAAAGCCTACACCGCTGAGCCCTTGTCGGATCTACCGGGAAAGTTCCCTTAAAGTACGTGGGAAAATTCAGGTCTGTTCGTCTCCTTTAATGTCACGATGGGACTACATCATTTCCTTTCCACGCACACACATACGACACCACTTCCATAGCAGTGGCCAAGGCAATCAAGGTAGGTGCACTGAACCTCTTCATTCTTTCCACTACCCACATCGAGTAATAACACCACGGTTTGATGAGAGTAGTATTTATGGCTGTATGCGTATCTCTCTCCCCATGAGCCTCCATATAAACCTATTCATCCGGCTCAACCTTCTACTGGAAAGCGCCTACCAAAACATGTACAGTATCTAGCGACTAGGATATCTACCCGGGTTCCAGCCAGCAGGATATTCTGCTGGTTCCTTTCGAAACGTGCCATCAGCCTGGGCGACTAGGATATCTACCCGGGTTCCAGCCAGCAGGATATTCTGCTGGTTCCTTTCGAAACGTGCCATCAGCTTGGGCGACGTAGAGAACGTCCAAAACCCTGCCGCTCTCAGCTGCTTCTCTCTGTTCTGCATTTATTTGCGCAAGGGATACTATGGTACTCTCCTCCACTGCTTTGGACTTGCCAACATTCTCTTTTCGGGCCTCGCCATTGTCTGATTCGAGCTGGGGGACATTCTATCCGCCCCCTCGGGCATGCTGAATCTGTACCTGGGAACAACGACCTCTTCGCCGTCCCTGGCCCTGTCCGAATTGGGCCTGGCAACACCTTGTTCTCGCTCCGCGACCTCGTTCATGCGTTGCTGTTCGGTGGCCATCCATTCCTCCATCACGGCGATCGCGGCGCCCGGCTGGCCCCGGTGGTCCAGCAGGAACCCCTGCAGCTGTGCGGGGGTGAACACGGCGCTGGGGATTCGCTCACTGAAGGTGTCGGCGAGCTTCTGGAGCTCCTCATTATCCGTGTCGGGCCCCTCTTCTAGGTCGCCCTCAAACATGCGCACAAACATCTCCTTGGCGGGCTCGCGGTCGATGCGGCCCATGAAGATCATCTTGTCGATGCGGCCGGGCCGCACAAGGGCCTCGTCCAGGTTGTCGGCAACGTTGGCCGTCATGAGGACGATGCGGCCCTCTTGGCTCGTGACACCGTCGAGCGCGTTGAGCAAGCCGGAGAGGCTGATCTTGCCTCGGGGCTCTGTCCGTTTGGCGTAGGCATTCAACTGTTCGGTCAACGAGCCCTTCGTCTCATCACCTTGTTCCAGCGGCTGCCGCTTTACGCCGATGGCATCGATATCCTCGAGCAGGACGATGCATTTAGGAGGCAAGGCGTGAAACAGTCGTTCCAGCTCATTGTCCGATACCAGGGCGGGGACGTGAAGGATGTGAAGGTCCAGGCCAAACATGCTCGCAAGAGCAACAGATAGACTTGTTTTCCCCGTGCCTGGAGGGCCATACAAGAGGTATCCTCGACGGTAGGGGATGCCTCTGGTAGCGTAGAAGCGGCGGGTAGTAGTGTTCAAGTAGTTGGCAATGTCCTGGACAAGGTCCTCTTTGACAGCCGTATCCATGTGGACCGTGTTGAGCGGGCGAAGGGGGCGCAAGACGGTGTGGTCCCAGGTTTCGCGGCCGTACGCTTGAGCCGTGGTGCGAACTGTGACAAATTCATCGCGTTGCACAAGTGAAAACTCACGGCAGGTGTCCAAAAGGCGTTTGATGGGCGCGACAGAGCGGCCGAGGCACATGACGACCAACGGTTCATGGCCTATTCAGTTAAGGGTTAGCCTGTGCTTGACGATGATGATATAGAGTGACGGGTAATGGGATACTTACCGGCTGGTGGGACGACATATTGGTCAGTTGAGTCGAAGCCCAGAGTCAAGCCAGGAAATTGCTCGCCGTAGCGGCTGGTGGGAATACGGCGCACAAGGAAGATGTTGCGATCGTGGAAAAACCAGGTAACGCCGAAGGTGGGCAAGTACTGAATGGGCAGGCGTCTACCCAACTGGGGAGGTTCAGTCTTCTTGGCAAGGACGCGGCGGTACTCCCAGGCGCCGTTCTGGTCGACTTCGGAGGTGGCCGTGATGATGCGGGTCTCCTGGTGCAGAAGGATCTTGGCGCCGACCCAGTTGAGGACCTCGCGGTTCAGTCGGTCGTTACCGGAAATGGACACGGAGGCGGTAAAGAGACGTGTGACCCAGCGGTAGACATGACCGGCGACGTACCTGAGCTGCCGGGTTCCGTTCGAAATGGCACCAAAGGCGGTGATAGCGACGGTGATGGTGGCGACATCGAGGTTCAACCAGCGGAGGAAGAAGTCTTTCATGGAGGCAAAGCCCGGCATGGTTTGCTCCAAGACGGTCCCGAGGCGCAGACTGTCATCTCGGCCGTTACTGAGCGGGGGAGGCATGATTGCTAGATAGGTAGGTAACTGAGCTCAAGTTGAAGTCCAGAATCAATGTATGTGATGCGATGTAAGGGACAGACAGAAAAAAAAGACCTTCCAAAGTGTTGCCCTACTTGCAGTGCTTGAGGGTTCTATGCCATCATCTGTGTGGATTAGAGAACGAGAAGAGGCGAGGGTCAAACCAGCCGCCGGTTGGATCAAAACAATGAAGATCAGCTGTTAGGCATCGTACTTGATGTTGGCAGGTGCCGTGGAAACATCCAACACCAAACAGAAGGTCCAATTTGATATTGAGCTCTTCAGTCACCTCAGCCGCATGCAGCTTGCGGCCGCTCTGGGGCAGGTACTACGGTTACCTCCAGATGTAGGTAAGGACGTTCGTAGGCGGCTCCAATTGATTGATGTGCAGGCCTCACATGCACTCAGTAAAGTGGGTATCGCATTCCACCTGAACACCCCACGCGAAGCGAGATCAAGCAAGACAGCTGACCCCGCCCCCCGCACTTTCCCCAAGCTCCAGGCGATCTGCTTGTGATGCAGTTGCCCATTGGCCTTGATGTAGCCGGATCGTTTTGATCTTGCCATCTCAAGAAACGTTCACTCCTAGAAGACTTATGACCTAGCAGGAAGCTGCAAGTCCCACATGCTTTCCTATGTTCTACCTCACATAAGCACCTGGGTGACAGCAATGCCGACGAAGAAATGACGGGTCGGGGTGGCACACGAGCTCGTACTGGATGCTCGCAAACTCCTCCATCAGTTCCTCGGGCTTGCACCTAACCACGAAGGTCTTGCCTGAAGACGAGAACTGCTTAGTGTGGCGCGACGCCTTAATGAGGGCGTAGCTGGTTGTTATGGTGCGGATTGTCCTGGTATCCACATAGCATTCCTCCAGCTGGGTTTGGACGAACACAAGATCCGACAAGGAGGTCGGAAGCTGCAGATCCAAGGCGTCGTAGATACGCGAGAAGGGAAGCATCGGGGCCTTGCCGGCGGCGATGCTTCCTTCAATGCCCATCCTGCATCAGGAAAGAGAGGCTCAGCATATGGCTTCTGGCGCACGTCGACAGAAACCAGGGTCTCGCAGTGGCTTGCTTACATTCGAAATTCGCTCAACACCTTGGCGCTTGCACGACCCAGGGCGCTCATCCCGCCAACAACGTTCAATATGGCCTTCAGACCGCGCATATGCACCTCCCAGTCATCATCGATCCCCGTCATCAACTATAAGGCGAACAATAGAGGTCAGCTCTTCGATCGTTTCTTCATATTCACCAATCCGTTTGACTGCGACCCCGGGCCGGCGGCCATTGGAATGGCGTCGGCGCTGTCCTCGTCACCTTCCTTTCGGCATCATCAAGACTCGCCAGGCGCGTGGTATATAGCAGTGGCATGGCGAAGTTGCGCCAGAAGTACAGGCCCGTATTCACGTAGTGCGGGTTGTGGGTACCGACAAACGGCTGGAGTGTCGAGGGCACATCCATATAAGTGGAGATGGTGGCAGCAGCATCTTGAGGCGTGTGGAGCGGGAGGCCGTCTCGAGTCCACTCTTGGAAGTCGAGATCGTTGCGATGATGGTAGAGCGCATCGCCTGCACAAGCCGCCTTGCTCCCTCGCCGGCCGGCTGTGCTTCGAACTAAGGCCGTTTCTTGAGAGCGGCTGTGCCGCTGATTACGATGGATCCGTCGCGGCTCGGTCCGTTCCGTGCGCTCCTCCTGGCGCTCGGGCGACGATGCCGCCAATCGGGATGTTTTCGCTCTTCTCGGCGCTCTGGAGGCACGCTTCTTCTTAACCGGCGGGTTCTCCGTGCCCAATCCTTCAGTCCATCGAAGCCATGAAGTGCCTGTTGAGGGCTCAGGACCACGATACACAACTGGCTCGGGCGGGGTTGTAGTGACGATGCCGTGACCAGTGCCTTGGTCCACTTTCATGGTAATGCCTGTTCTTCTCGCATCACCACGTCAGTGAAATAGTTGTTTGGTAGTCTTTTCTTACATGAAAAGAGTTAGGGTATTCGGCTGTTGAGTGAACATGTCGCTATGAGGAGGGAAGTGGACGAGGGCAAGATGGGGAAATTGAAGTACTGTGGTGGTGGTCACCTCTTTTAGGTAGCCAAGTCGCTGCTTAAACCACTGGGGGGCCCTGATCCACCCATTGAAGGACCCTGCAGCTCGATTCCCGCACCGACTGCCGAGTCTCCGTCCCAGGTGTCACTGATTTGCAGCGAATATCAGGGGTATTCAATGGGCGACTAACGGTCGCGTGCTCTTGACTTTGATTTTTTTGCATGGGAGACGGGCAATCATTTCCCACCCTTGGGTATTGGGGGGCACGCGGATATGATCCGATACCCATCAAACTCCCCCTCCACGTATTAACTTTCCTTTTCTCCTAAAGCTACTGAGTACTGAGTGGGAGCATCGTCGGAAACTTACATAATACCCCACGGACTATTCCAGACACTTATCATCTGACCCGCGGTGCTTTTCATGGACCACATCATCGAAGCCCACAGCACCATTGCTGCGGGCGCTTGTGCCGCCGGGCGAGCTCTCTCCATCCATCACTTCCACGCGGATACGCCTCGATGGCGGTCGCCTCCAAGTTCCAAACTGTGTCGCGCAGCAGTGCCTCATTGGCAGGGCACGCGAAGCCGAGAGCCGTGTAGAGAAGGACGGACGGGACGAACCCGAAGGGTCAATTGGACGTGTACAGGTGTCTGACGCCGTCTTTGATCCGGACCACCGCCCCGCCGTCGCGGATGCTGAGCGTCAGCTTTGGGAGCAAGGCCCCGAAGGGGGAAGGAAGGCGACCACGGCCCGCCAGGTGCAACCCAGCACGTAGGCGTAGCGGCCCTGCGGGTCGTAGAGCGCCGGGATATCTATGTGCTGCTTCTTGACGGACCCGTGGTCGGCTACC
This sequence comes from Apiospora aurea, assembly GCF_038362705.1. Taxonomy (NCBI): domain Eukaryota; kingdom Fungi; phylum Ascomycota; class Sordariomycetes; order Amphisphaeriales; family Apiosporaceae; genus Apiospora; species Apiospora aurea. The sequence goes on from NW_027117389.1 coordinate 256,778, forward strand.
ATGATGCTGGCTATGAGGCCCGAGGAAGGCGGCGTAGCCGCCCATGAAGGCCAGGAACGAGGTGGCGGCAAACGTGAGGATCTTCCACAGTATGAGGACCCAGCCCCTGATCGCCGCCGCGCCCGATGTTCATCCAGCGCGGGAAGAGTGCGATCAGGTTGTTGGCTGCGCTGATGGATTTGGACATGATATTCTTTCCAACCTGCGCGACGTACCATGCAGGCATGGACCAGGAACCTGTCACGCTGGACATGCACGACAGCCAGAGCTACGCATACTCTGGGCCCGCGATGATCGACCTTCAAAGCGAAGATGTCGCCGCCGCTGCCGCCGGCTTGGCGCCCATTATTTGATGCTGCTGGTCGTAAGTGTACAAGTAGTGTATGTCAATAAGCCGATTTTCTAGCATGGCAGAGTGTTAGCACGTGACAGGCTGTGTTAGTTCAGTGGTAGAATTCTAGCCTTCCCAGCTACATATACTATATACCCATGCATCAGTGACTTACCGGGGGTTCGATCCCCTCACACAGCAATACAATTATTTTTTTGCGTGATCAAACCGTTCAATATAGTCCTGATCATGCCTTTTTGGCATATCAATCGAACCTGTGGCATGTGCCTGACGTGGAACTTGGAGGATGCACCACACCATCGTCGCGATGACGGCGGCCGGCCCACTGATAAGTTTGGTTGGGTGGATTAGGAGGAGCGGTAACTGGATGGGCCAGTACAGGACGTACGACATAATGCCAACTGAGGTGATGGGCTGTTTCGAGTAAGTTATTGGGGATGTCGCTGTATGACGGCACCCAGGCTCGGGGCATGATGGTCACGTAGTGGGCCCCGCTGGCTTCCTGAAACATGAAGGCTACGGCTCGCTAATCTTGGGGACTGCGGACTGCAATCCATCTCAAGTCAGGAAGGCCATCTCGTCACACAAACCTGGTACCCAAACCAGAGCATGAAGAAGATCGCACGGTTCAATAAGCAGAAGTAACGAAGGTAGTAACCAAAGCCGCTCGCAGTCACGACTGGGCACGGCACTTGGAGCTTGGCGCCCATCGCACCGTTGAGGACCAACGGCAGGTTCTGCAATAAATATTCGCCATGGGGTAAGTCCGGAAGGAGCAGCAGTCTTCCGTCGTTAGGCATATGTAGGAGGCTGTGTAGGGGGACTTCGGTTTGTCGGTGGCTGTAATACGGCGGGGGGTGGTGGTACTATTACGTACCAAAGTGGCCAATGGAGGTGATTTAAAGCAACCATGGGTGCAGTTTGGAGAACCTTGGCGTGCTGACTGCTCATTTTTTTGGCATCCTCCCTCGGCAGTTGCAGGGAGGTAACTCTTCAATTTTCTCTCATATTGGGGTTCGGCTCTGTTTCCTTGTTGAAAATGCTTCTATCAGCTGGGAGATTCAGACATTGACCGTTTTTTACAATTCGTTCTTGGAAGCGAATGCAACTACTCCCTAGTTCAAGTCACAGTCGAGACTGGAACCATGGATTCGATCTCATATCCGTAATTATACCCCCTTCGCGGCGACGAGATCCGCTACCTCGTCATTCACGCCTTCGATGAATCCGTTGGCATAGTCCAGTGCGGCCTATACCATTCATCACTTTATGACCTGGATGATTCTTTTACGGCACTGTGTCACGGAAGCCATCCAACTCAATGGACAATCCTTCAGTGTCACGACGAATCTCGGAGACTGCCTACGACAGCTTCCCCTCGACCCAAAATACGGTAGCATGAGGCTTTGGGTTGTCGCGATCTGCATCAACCAGCGGGACACAGATGAGCGCAATGAACAAGTTCAGCGAATGAGAGATATCTACTGGAGTGCCGAGTCAGTTATTGCATGGCTTGGGCCTGGTACGCATTTTTCACGTATTGGGATGCAGCGCCTACAGAACGTCAGCCTTGACGAGGTCAAATCGATGGAGTTTTCAACAGAACAGGACGGCATGGAACGGAGGAACCATATCTGGAGCAGAATACTCGCCGGTGATGGCGAACAGGGCCTGCAGGATATTGTTCTCAGACCATATTGGCATCGCACCTGGATTGTTCAGGAGATTATCCTCGGAAAAAGAGTCCGTTTGGTCTGTGGTGATGACGAGGTCGCATTCGAATGGCTACTGGCTTCACAGCTGTTTCTAGCAAGTTCTTTGCCGCGTAATGTCCTTTCCAATTTCAGCAAAGAACATCAAGAATCTATCGTCCGGCTTGCTACCAATAGCAACATCGGATGTACGAGAGTTTCCCTTTTCGGCACTCCACAAGATCTGCTTCTCGAACGTCTTTCGAAATTCTCCTCCTTTCAATGTTCAGACGACAGAAACAAGGTGTACGCGTTGCTAGGCCTTTGCCACGACGCACAACACATCGTGCCCGACTATAAAAACCCAACAGCCAACGTGTACGGAGGCGTTGTTGATGCGCATATCAAAACCTACGACAATTTACACTTCCTGAAATACGCCGAGTACAATGGTGAAAGGGGCTCCTCCTATCCCTCTTGGTTCCCGGACTGGCGTAGTCCTTTAGCACGCAAGTATATCGGCCTCGACCCTAGTGCAGAGAACCTCTTTCAGGCATCAAAAGGGCTTTCCCTATCCTCCTGTCCTTGGTCACTAGGCAGGAATACCGAGAAAATCCACCTTACCGGTGCCTGCCTAGATGCCATTACCACCCTCAGCGGCCCATTCGATTTGACTGGCCTCACAATCAACGAGCTTGTCAACACTGCACTGGACTGTATGCATTTAATTTACCAAAGCCTCGCACAACAAGGAACAATCGACCCTAGACTTAATCCGATTAACATGGACGATTCCCATATGCCGAATCACCCTCTAAATGACAACGAGCTCCTCTGGATAGCTTTGTCGACGAACCCTGGTAGCCGACTTCGGCGGAATTTCGACTCAGGGGAATATGTTACAGTCCCCGTTCATGTGGTTGTTCCCAGGCGATGAGGGACAACAATATTCGGACGGATCGCTCTACACTCACGAGGAAGTAATTGGCGGACTATGTTTCTCACTACACGGCAGAAGGCTAGCGATTACCTCTAAAGGATGGATCGGGCTAGTCCCCAAGCCAACAGATGTTGGAGACCAGGTCTCTGTGTTGGTTGGTGCAAATCTGCCATACATCCTTAGAAAGGCCCCAGTAGATGATGTTCCAGGCCAGCGGAAAGGACAGACCGAGGAGACGGCCGGGACGGGAGAGGAGTTCTTGGTTATTGGGGGTGCTTATATCCATGGTCTAATGTACGGTCGAGGCCTAGATCTAGCAGAGTTGGGTGATATCATCTTACGATAAGGCGGTTAATTAATTGCTTGGTTAATTGTATTCTAGACATCCTTCCTATACCCGTTGATCAGCTTCGTGTGAGTTTACGATTTGCGCTCCTTTGGGATCTGGCCTGGTACTGAGTCGAACTGGCATTTGTACGAGTGGCTGCTGGCGGGCTGGGGTATGCCTACCGGGGAGCTGTTATATCTCGAGGAGCTGGCGAGGCATTGTGCTGAGACGGAGCGGTATACCTTCTTCCTTTCGAGCTCGTCTATGAATGTGAGCTTGAAAGGGCAGAGATGATATTGGCTACTAAGAAATGCTAACCTGGGTGTGTGTACAGGTCCCTGGAGGTGTCGCGAGTCCTCCAAATGCCTTGGCCTTCTTTTCAGGGTTCCTTATAAGAGCAGGGTATTAGAAGAGGCAAGATAGATACTTATGCAAATATCAATACATTTCGAACAGTTGAACTGATCATTGAATCTTCCATGCTACTTCACTCATATGCCGGAACAACTACTCCCCCAACTGCTCATGCTCTGCAGCTCCCTTCGGCGCCTCAAACTGATCCTCCATAGGTAACCCCAAAATCAAATTTTGCACATTCAACCGCGCGCTCCACACCAGATTCGGCGACTCCCCCATCTCCCGGATCTCTTGCCCATTCTCGACCGCCTCGATATCCGACTCCGCAGCGCGCCGCCCGCGCGGCTTGTGCTGCGAAATGACCGCCGGCGTGACGCTCAGGCACCTCATCCGCGCCCCCGCATAGCCCGGCGGCGGCCTCCCATTGATGTGCGCCGTCGCAGTATCCGCGGGATTCTCCCGCGCCGCGTCCCACGGCGTGTGGTCGCGGCACAGGTCCGCCATGGCGTTGTCGAGCTGCGCGATGAGCGAGCCGCCGACGCTGAGGGCGTGCAGGACCTTGCGGGCGCCCGACTGCGACAGGGCGTAGCCCGCGCTGCACGTCGGGCCGCCGCTGAAGTGGACCCAGCGCGTGCGCGGCTCGCGCTGGAGGTCGCCGCCGATCCAGCTGCTGGTGTTGGCGGGGGGCGGCATGGTGGCGTCGTCGCGGAGGGCGTAGTAGGTGTAGCGCGCGGAGCCGAGGTCGACGACCTCGTGGCCCGGGATGCGCTCGGGGAAGGTCTCGCCGCAGTGGCCGAGCCAGAGGAGGTCCCAGTCGTCGCCGTAGGGGGAGTGGGGGATCGCTGAGTGCTGAGAGACCGAAGAAGTGGCATCGTCTCCCGTAACGGCGGCGGCTGCGCGGCCGGCTGGGAGGTTGTTGGCTTGGAAGAGGGGCTCTTGCTTCGCCATGCCCGTCAGGAGGCGCGCGCCGTCGGCAATGTCCATCAGCTGCTGCTTGAGGCGGACGTCCCAGTCCGCATCGTCTTCCAAGATGAGCGCGCTCGAGATGTTTTCCTCGACCATCCTATATCAATCGCAAAAATATCATGTTAGCATATCACGTCTCAGATAGCACCCCCTATCTACTTCTATGGTGGTCAGCAAGGGACTCCCACGTTCGAATGGCATTCATCTGGCTCCGCCACGACCCGATCCCGCCGTCCCGCCAGCCCTGCCGGTTCACGCCGAGCGGCAGGGCCTTGTCGGGTACGTCGGCGCCGCGCAGGGCCCGGACCCAGTCGAGCTGGACGCCCGTCAGCGCGGCGACCAGGGACAGCGCGTCGCGCTTGTCGGTGCGGTCGGGGAGGTTGATGGCGAAGACTTTCTCGAAGCCCAGCGTCGCGTTCTGGATGCGCGCGATGTCGTTCACTTGTTGCTCATCATCTGTTGCTGTGGCGGCATGCTGCTGCTGCTGCTGCTCATCGTTTATAGGTGAGGAGAGCCCGACCTCTAGCAGCAACGGGATCGAGCTGGGGAGGGTCGAGCTGATCGCCGGCAGGAGGCCGGCGACTGCCAGGATAACCAGCGCGATGGTGGCGGTGCGCCCTAGCTGTGGTTTCTTCGGCTCCGGTGCTGCTTTCGACGTGGCCGACAGCGAGGAATTGACGATATCCCTCCCCACGAGCCAGGCCAGCACTATGGCCCAGAACCATGACGGTGGCTCCATCGTATAAACCGTTCTCCGATAAAGCGCAAAGAAGAAAGAAGTCAGATTTAGTCACTATCAACTGACTAACACGAGAAACTTGGCGCCCGGCAGTTTTATGTGTGGCCGTTTGTCGCTTTGACACCTTGTTCGGAGTCTGGCCCCGCCAGGGGTTCTGAGGAGGAACCAACCCTCCCCCTGGCCGACTTGTCTCATCTCAAACCTGAAACACATTTCCCAATTCTAGAAGCTCCCGCGCACCAATCCGGGCAATATGCCAAAAACTGAAGCACGATAGCCTCAGTTGAGAGAGTGAAAGCTTATCATGACGGTTATTGGGCCCACCACGATTGGGCATGTTCAATCTCAACACCCGGTTCATCCTGTGTGTGACTATGGCCCGAGACGACCGAAGATCCGATCGAAAGCGGCTTGATCAATTGATACTGTATTTGAAGGTAGCGATAGATGACTCTGGACGATCTGTATCAGCAAACGGTTCCAGGCCAGGTCGGTGGTTGCCTACAGCCAGACTTGGGGGTCCCGTCCCCAAGGGCCTAGGCGGACCTGCTGAGATTAACAGAACTGCCATAAAAGTTCGCATTTTGCAACTGCATCCAATCGGCATAAAAGGGAATGAATGCAGCACAGAAACAGTCCAGGGTATGCAAGATGTATTCTTCACCTGAAGTTTATTCAAAATCAACCATTGTGTTCTCCCATCGTTTCCCTGATACCATCCATCAAAGGGCAACTCATCCATACACTTCGCATCACGTATGCGCCGACACCAGCTCCTCCAGCTTCTCCTGCTTTTCGGAAAAGATATTAATGGCCTGAATGATCTTCCCCTCGCTCTGTCCGCCGGCGCTGCGCGTAAACGCCAGCCGCCACGCGCTCTCGTCGTCCAGGATCGCGCCGTAGTCAGCGAACGCGCTGTCGCTTGCGGCCTTGAAGACTGAGCCCGTGTCGTCCTCCCACGGGTTCGCCGGCGTCTCAGACAGCTTCTTCAGCAGCGGCGGCGAGACCGTGATGTGGTGCGCCCCGGCCAGCATCATGACCTCCTGGATCGACGTCAGGCTCGCGGGCAGCACCTGCGTCCGGCTGCCCGTCTTCTCGTAGTAGCGCTGGGCCGCGCCGCAGAAGTCGAAGGCTTTCTTCTCATCGACATAGCTATGGGTACAAATCAGCGTAAAGTATCATTGCCAGCATGGTTGGTGGCCAAGACAGAGGGATGGGAGGTTGGGGAAGCACGTTAAGTTCTGGCTTACGTTTCATCGAAATGCACGCGCAGCTCGTTTATGTAGGGCGCAATGTAGGTGCACCCCGCATGCGAGGCGAGCGCCGCCTGCTCCAGGCAGAACATGGTGGTGGCCAGTGTGGCGATCCCTTGTTTCTCGAGCTCGCGGCATGCCTGCATCCCTTCCCACGTCGCCGGGATCTTGATGCACACCCTCTTGGCGTCGTACTTGGGGTCCAGGTCTTTGAAGATGGCCACAATACCTGGAGTGCGGCCGCCCAAGGGACTCGTCAGTTATATACTTACTTACTGCATGTGCATTGCTGATGGGGCAGGCTTGGGGTAAATGATGGAGAGACGAAAACACATACGCCTCGCGTTCTCGATGGTCTTGTCCCTGTTATACGAGTACATGGGGTTCGTCTGGATGTGCGAGTAGCCCGTCAGGTAGGGGACGATGCGGAGCGCTAGCTTGACCATCATGACCTCGACCGCGAACTCCGCGAGGCCGACGCCCGCGTGCTGGGCGTGGTGCGACTGCGCGTAGGCCACGGCGCTGCTGATGAGCTCTGCATGAAGGGCGCCGCCGTGTGCATCGAGGCGGGCCAGTTCGCCATACGCAATGGCCTGATGATGCAGTCCCCAAACGTCAGTTACATCTCCGCCGATGCAGTAGCAGGAGATGGGGGCAGCTGACCTGGTTGGAAGTGCAGTCGATGAAGGGACCTAGGTCTTGGGCCACTGCGGCAAAGGCTCAGCGCAAATACTCGGAATAGCCCCTGTCGTCGTCGCATGCACTTACCTTCATGATCAAAGGTGTCACAGTCGACCTTGGAGTGGCTCCGGAGTACATCCAGCAACGTCTGTGTGCTCGCCATGGGGCGGGAGAAGGGTGGAGTTGATATTGGACAAACGTTGCAGCAAAGTTCCGATACAGGTACAGAGGACGAGGAGATTAGAATGGTCAATGATGATGGAGATGAGGCTTGTGTCAATTGAATCGATATGTAAACTTGAAAACCACTTTCGTAAAATCGTTTCGTCAACATCACCAAGTGCTCCCGATTCTACCGAAGTCCACATGGTGATGCAGCGGAGTTTCCTAAAACGCATCAATTACGGGAGGGGCAGGATGGCGGGGTTGGGCAACGAGTGCAAGTGACCACTTCTTTGGCCCAACAGGAGGTTGACATGATCAATTAAGGTTTCCATGTTTCTTGTCACACACGTGCGATTGTAAGGCAGCGACATCAATGGACTTGACTTCACGATGTCAGTCCTCGAAGTACATCTATTGATGGCAATAACTCGACGAAGTATCGCGAGATGAGACGAAGATCTGGAACCATCATTTGAAACCCCTGCATGGACGGTTTATTCTTAGCAACAAGCAGATGCCGCTGGAAGCTTGACCCTTAGCAAACAAAGGCCAAGGGGCCAGTTCCCGGCCAATCATGGTCTTGGGGGCCTAGGCGCCGCCGTCGGGGGAGCGACGTTTCCGGGCCAGGGTCGCGAACGAGCCGAAGACACTGGAACGGGCTGATTTACCCGGGAATAGCTCTCTCATTCCCCAGCTGCGAACCCCTCAACCCGGCAACGTCTCCAATCCAAACGTCCGTCTTCAGCGATGGAGAACCGACAGAGATTGGCATGCATGGATTTCGGTTGTAATTGACCGACTAGATATATTGATGCCTAGGTATACTGCGGGTGGCTAGGTCAAACATACCAGGACTGAGTGGAAATCACCTGCTGAGCGAACAGCTCGGGTTCAATTACAGCGGGGCCTAGCTGCAGCAGAGCGGCAAACCCCAAACAACTTCCATCATTCTCAGTCGTCTGTCTGCTCCAATTGACCACCATCACAAACAGCCTCGACAGCTACACCATCGCCAAAGATTGACTTGTTCCTTAGGCTTTCCGCATACGTTGATAAAGAAGAACGCCTTTTGTACTAATCCGTTGCCATGGCCGCACCCGGTACCCAGGTGGGGCCTGAGGCGAGGAGGAAGGTAAGGAATGTGCTGAACCTGAGGACATACTTGGCCCCCGGAATGCTCAACTCGGCACCTTCAGCGTTGCCCTGCCAGGCGCGATAGATGGCCAGGCATCGTATTCAATAACCTCCAGTTCGCGGCTTCTCTCGTCTTTGGTTGTCTGTCGTCTTTGTCCCTCTCATCTTCCTTTCTTTTATCCTTTCGGTTTCACTTCGTCCCACCTTCCCTTCCCCTTCTCTCTTCTACCATCACCGCTCCGTATTGTGCGAATGGAGCAGCCGCACTCGACTGACGACTGAAAAAGCTGGGAGGTAATTAGATAATGATAACGCCTTTTGTGGCGCTGAGATCACATAGCAGACGAAACTCAACCCACGCCATGTTTGCCCCCCCAGAACAGCCAGCCCGCTGGCGACGATGATGACAACAACAACCAGGCTCTACACTACAAGCTCGCTCCGGGAACCATCCCCCCGCCAATCCTGGTCTACCAGAATGTCCCCCTGGAAGACCGCTCGCGTCTCGACATCACTCCCGCCGATCCCAAGTGGAAAGAGATGCTCGCCTACTTCAACACCCTCCTAAACACCCCCGGCTTCACCTTGGACCAGATTCTCAAGGACCACTTTACCGCGCATGAGCTTTCCAAGTTCGTGCCAACCAAGCTCGAGCCCCACGCCAAGTGGCAGCAGCAGGATACCGAGCTGTTCAGAAGGACGCTCGAGACAAGGTTCAAGGGCGTGTTGCCTACCCTTGGCATGAAGATAACCATGCTCTACTTTGGCTGCCCGGTGGCTCCCATGAAATTCGGTGGAAACCAGTACGTAACTTCGGCCGACTTGGCCGAGCCCCAGGAGGAGGTTCACATCGAGCGGGACCCCCTAGCCTTCCTGGGAGGCTACAAGGAGAGGTGCTACGGCCTCCCGCCCACCGGTATGTTACCCCAGCAGCAAAGGATACTTCATGAACCAATTGGCGTCTAACCATTTCATAGAAGCCACTTTTATTCCCATCGGTTCTCCTTCCATGGACGAGGGCGCTTACTCCCCCAGTATGCGTGGTGGCTTCCTGGAGGATGAAGACATGGAACTCGTCGAGTCTGAATCCCAATGCGATGAGGACATGGACTCGCCACCACAAGACGGCCCTGCCGTAGAGCTCGGTCTCCGCGGAGGGAGTGGCTCGGCAGCAAGGTAAATATACACAGACCAACCCATCGAAGTGAAAGGTACTGACATACAAAGCAGTTTCACAATGTATAGTCGTCAGGGTCAGGCTGATGTGGCAGAAGGGTACAACGGCCTCGCCCAGGGAATAACCCGACTTTTATCGCTTGATGTCGATGAGCAAGCTCGAGATGTCCAACTCGTCTTCACCATTATCGGGTCCAGATCTGGGCGTTCCGAAGTAAAAGCCACTGTTCGTGCGCCTATCGGAGATCATCCTGCTGGCGCGGAAGGCCCTCTGAGTGATATCTTGGAGCGCATTCAATGTGAGGAGCGCCCGCTTGTGTTTGTCCGTAGGGAATCGGACGTTGCCCCAACTACCTTTGAGCCCAAGCCTTTGGATGGTGGCATCGCCACGATTACCTACAGGGATGACGATGACCTGGAGCGGAAGGGGTATCTGCGAACCGCTAGGCGGCCCAACCTGAACCATAGCGTCACCCATTATGCCACCAGCTACCAACATACTATCAATGCCCTGATAGGCTCGCACCATCAATGGATCACGTTTCCTGACGTGCCAGGTCCCGACGGACCTGTAAGGCTCTACAGCTGTGAAGATATCCCCCAGCAGTTAATTTCGAACATCGCAACCCACACCTATTGCGGCATCAATGCAATCGTCGAGCGTATTGATCCCAACATTGTCCCTGTTATCCTCCCCGACAGCCAAAGCCACTACACATCAAACGCCATTGAGTTGTACAGGCAAAACCTCGGGGATCTCGAGGCACTGAATCGCGTCGTCGAGCACGCCCTGTCTCGTCTGCCCGGTCGGAGGAAGATCGCCGATGGGCTCCACGTATATTTCCCTGGAGAGGATTTCCAGAACAGCAATCGTGGCGGGTACGTCTTTATCGGACTCGTGGACGGTAGAGCGACCGACAATGGTTTCAATGCGTGGCAAAATATTATCCAGCCGTCGAGATTCTCCAACCCGAAGGGTCTCTCCCTCGTCGTTCAACCATGGTTCGAGATCTACATCATATCGGCGCCTCAATCCATGCAGTCGGTTCCAGGTTACCAGACCTTAAACGTTCGTCTTATCGAGTGCAACCTACAGTTGTTCAAGATGCGGGTTGCGAAGGATTTGTACCCTGGCAACTATGACCCTGACAACAAGGAGCACACGCTCATTCTCGAGGACGAGATCCGCAGCTCCCGCCACGTCATTACGCATGAAAGCAACGAGGATGACTGGCAGCGTATTCTTCGTCGGCTCATGTGCCAGAATCTTGAGGTTACCTTGAAAACCAAGGACCGGGACGCCGGATGGAGTAAGTCTTGATTTGATTTCCATGACACTCGAGTTTGACCCGAAATGCGTGCTGATCTTCACAAACAGATGTCGACGAGAACTCCTACTGGGGTCCAAGCTACTATCGAGCGCAATTAAACTATATCCCATCTGGGAACCCGGACGTCGGGAACGCCAACAACTCGACGAAGAGCGGAAACCTGGGATTCAACCGTTCTAACGTTGGCTCTACGAACGGGTCTGTCAAGACGTTTGGAACTTCAAGGAGCCAAGAGATTGCCGATTCGCTCTACAAAACCTATTCATCGCGACTCAACGATTTCATAGACATGAAGGGATCGGACAACAGTATGCGAGATCTGACGCACTGGGACACACCAAGCATCTTCACCAACCCGGCGAAGCCGGTGATGCCTCTCCATGCTCCGCCTTTGGAGTCAGTGATCAGGACCGGCCCTGACGTCCCGTCCATCACCTTGGGCATGAGGACCGCAACGGAGACGGCTCGCCTGGAGCGCGAGGTCCACACCCTGCGTGGTCAGCTGCTGGACAGGATCCGGGACTGCCACTATATTGACTGCGACAAGCGCTTCAGCTACATGGACATGATCGGATTCGAAAGGCATATCAAGTACGAGCACAAGATCCTCCAATGCGCCTTCTGCGTCGCTTTCAAGCCCCCTAACGGCCTCGATGTCGACATTGACCCATCTTTGATGTACATGGACCGGGAGCAGATACTCCTGCACATTGCGCATGAGCACGCCGATCACCTCAAGATGTTTGTTGGTGTTCCCCAGGGCAAGGGGCCGACGGCGTGGGAGCAGGCGACCCCGGAGCAAAAGACGCAGACGAAGACCCAAATGGTCCTGTTCCCCTTTTGTGCGCACTGCGGGCGCAAAGAGATTGAGCTGGACAACCCGGAGGACCTGTTCCACCACCACCTGGCTTGCCGGGGCAGCAATGCCGAGAGCAGGCAGGATCTCAAGCCCTCGCCCTTCTGTAAGGTGTGCGGAGAGCAGGCCACCGCCGACTCCTATGGGCAGCTTCAGTGTACAAACTCGTCGTGCAAATCGCACGGCAAGAATTCCAAGTACGACGAGGACTACTGCGACAAGTGCGGGTTTAACCTCTCCGGGTGCTCCCAGGCGTACAGGATCCTGCACGACCACTGGTGCAGGGCGTTGCCCGGCGGCCCCTGGAACGGAACCAAGGGCTTCTGCCCCTTCTGTGGCATCTCCTTCCAAGGCCTTGGTCACGGAGAGAGGGAGCAGCACGTCTGGGATTGCAGCGAGCGGCCATCGCCGAAGCCGACAAAGTGCCCCATCTGCGTCAATGAACGGGGCTCTGGTTCTTCGACGACGCCGCTGTACACCCCCCAAGAGGTCCAGCAGCATCTCGAGACGGTTCACGGCAACTCGACCCAGTGCCCGTGGTGCAAGCAGTACCTGGTGGGCAAGGCGTCCAACACGGAGTATTCGGAACCTGGCAAGCATTACCACTTTTCCCACCACATGGGCCAGGTGCCGAAGCGCGTGCAGCCTCAAGTTGGGGTCGATGTCGGAAATGAGGAGATAGGGGTGGACTTTAACGTCGGCCCCGACTCACGGTGCCCCTACTGGAGCGAGTGCGGCGCCCGCACGAGCGACATGACCAACGCCCAGTGGAACAAGCACATGGAGAATTGCCACTCGGCCAACAACTTCTACCCGACCGGCATGCCGGACTCGATCCATAGCGCCCCGCCGACGAACTACGGCAAGACCATCCCAGGGAATGTGGGCGGCGGATCCGGCACGGGCGGGGGGCATGTAGGTAGCAGCGGCACCGGCGTTGGCATCGCGGGGTCGCACACCGGGAGGACCAGTTCTAGTTCTAGCACCGGCACCGGCAACCAGCAGCATCCTCATCGCCACTCTCCGCATCTTCCTTCAACTACCCAGTTTACTGATTCTTTTGTTCCTACTGGTACTGCTACGGGGGCTGCTCCGGGGACGGGGGCGGGGACGGGGATAGGGAGCACCAACATCATCCATGAGCATCCTTATCACTACTCTCCTGCTACACATCATACTGATCCACACCATACAGGCACACACCACACTGGTTCACACCACACTGGTTCACACCACTATCCCCCACATCACACTGCTCCTTCTTTCACTTCTCCGGAGACGAAGTCGGGGCCCGGGAGCAACACTGGTAGCTTGGATCTTCCTTACCACTATTCGCCTCCTGTTTATACTAGTCCTACCTTTCTTACCACGGGGACGGGGACGGGGACGGGGAGTAATACTGGTAACTTGAAGCAACCTCACCACCATTCACCTCCTCCTCACACTGCTCCATCTCTCTCTTCTACGGAGACGGGGTCATGGCCTGGGAGCAACACTGGTAGCGTGAAGCATCCTCACCACCACTCACCTCCTCCTCATACTGCTCCTACTTTTCCCGCTACGGGGACGGGTACGGGGAACAACGGAGGTAGCTTGAAGCGTCCTTACCACCACTCTCCTCCTCCTTCACATCATACTGTTTCTACTACTTCTACTTCTAGTGCGACGGGAGCGAAGACGGGAAATAATAACGGCAGCGTCATCTTCAACCCGGAGAACTGGGGCGGCCCGATAATCGACAACAAGAGCGATTCGCCGTCGTCTGAATCGGACCACAAGCGTCCCAGGATCACGTGGGAGTCGGACCCGGACGACACGGAGTACGTACCGTCCCAGGGGACAGAGGAGCCTCCGGAGGAGTACATGGACAACCGGCTTCACTCGGATTCGGCGGAGAACTTGGAACTGCTGCTGCAGGAACGGGGAGAGGATTATGTACCAGGTCCTGGAGGATTCGGTCTCGGCTCCGTCTACGAATACGGGTATGGAGATGGACATGGATATGGATATGGACACGGGCATGGTACCGGCACGGGCACGGGCACGGGCAATGTCAATACCGAAGAATCGCTTAAGATAGCTGAAGCGATCATTGGACGGATAACGGAAAAGGAGCGACAGCCTCCTACTCCTGGACAACTCCCGTCCAAAGATTCTGAAAGATGGCCCTGGGGAACGAAGTGGGCTCCACTGCTAAGGCATCTGGGTATCACTGCCAAGCCTAGCAAGAGGCATGAGCAACTGATGGAACAGCTGCGCCAGGAAATCGAGGCCCAACCCCCTGACAAGGGAAAACAGTACCGAATAGTACAAGAGCTGCGCAGGATTGCCGAGGCCCCATCCCCCACTGAGTCTGGGACAACACCGGTGTCGCCCGTAACGAAAAGGCCGATTCCACCCGTAGGGAAAAGGCCGGTGTCGCCCGTAGGGAAACAGCCGGTGCCACCCGTAGCGAAAAGGCCGGTGTCACCCGTAGCGAAACAGCCGGTGTCGTCTGGAGTGACGGAGCATCCGCCCGGGATCCCATATATCGCCAAGGTCACGCCCATCATCCGGCCGCAGCATGCATTGGAGAAACAGCATTATACAAAAGACGCGTTGACAGTAGAGGAAATGAATGCGGCGTCACTCGCAAGATTCGGCCCTCGTGGCCCCGGGATCCCGTATATCTCCAAGATCACGCCCATCCAACGGCCAGACCTGCAAGGGCCACCATTGCCCACGGCGCTGGCGACGAGCATCGAAGAGGAGGAAGAGGTCACGCCAACGACGACGACGTCGACGTCGACGACGACGACCGGGACGCGCACCTCGCCTCGCAAGGTCCACCCCACGGCTAAGAAGCTGGAGAGCGAGGCGGCGACGGCGGCGACCAAGACCACGGCCACCGGCAGGGCTCCTAGTGGGCGCCGAGGCCAGACGCCGGCCAAGTCGCCGACCAAGGTTACTGCCAGCGGCACGACCAGAACGACGCGGTCGGTGTCGCAGGCTATGGAGGAGGCGTCTCCGGGGCTGGAGCCTCCTACGCCGAGCACGCGTCGGGCGCCGTCGCCTGCTAAGAGAGGGCGGGCGCGGAAGTGAGGACGCGTAGGAGATGCAATGTAGGACGTAGGAGAGGGAAGAAGAAGAAGAAGAGAGACATCGGACGGGGTTGACTTCACCAGTCCTCCGTCACCAACAAGATCATGACATGATTCTTTCATTTATTTGGTTATTCCTTCTTTATATCTCAGTGGTGGATTTCCTATGTCTCCTTCAACACTCGTTTCAATGGGCTTGGGTCACAGTCTCGATCATGATGGTGGGATCGGGAGAGGTGTATTATTTACCGGAAGGGGAAGCTGGATTGGGATGGACTGGGATTGGGATTGGACGCGAGGGATTTAGGCATGATTTACTGTTACGGGTTTTGCTTTGTCTTTAGATAGGTTATGTAGTTTAATAATTGACGTGCGACTCCTCTACGATTCATCTTTGGATGATATCAAACTTGGCCAAGTGCACTAAGAGAGTGTGAGATGCGACGCGTACAGGTCGGGGTTATCGGCTGACCCGAGATGGCTGGTGGCGCCGCGCACGGGACAAGCCGTCGTCAAGCGAGAGCTCGGCCGTCGCCTTTCCTGCTTGCTTGTGGTCCCTGAATGGAAAGCGACATGGGGTGTGTCGGGAAAATGCTGTGTTTTGGGTTGGTGCTGATTGGTCGGGATGCGTCGGTTGGTAATTCGACATCGCTGATTGGCCAGTCCTCGAGCCACTACAGCCCCTGTCTGCAGAAGCTCGGCCGGGGCCAAGTCCTTGTTGCTTCGGCGTCGGTGTAAGTTTGGAGATGGAGACACCTATATAGGGGCCATTGCATTGCACTGTTCGGTCAAGTCGTTTGCTTTCATCCCATACCATCCATCTGTCATCCCAAAGTTCAAGTCTGCCTAACAAAGCATCCATATTGCTTGACGCAAACATATCGTCCCAAACCACGACAATAACACCCACCACCTGAACAAAAAAGCTCCATTTAACACCGCCGGGACTTCTGCTCGGACCAAGCAACGCATTATTATCAAGCACTGCAAATTTTTCGGTCGGAGCCCGACCAAACTTTCGGGTTGAACAGCTCCGCGCCGCATCCGGGCCATCAAACAATACCGTCACATCACACCACACAATGACTTCCCAACCCCGGAATCCGCCGGCCTCGTACGGCAGCACCCAGCAAAGCCACCACCCTCACCACACATCCACCAAACCCACATCAGACGACGATGTGGAATCGCTCGCCCCCTGCTCCACAGCAAGCAAAAGCAGCACAGCAACGACGAGCACCACACCAACAACGGCGACGTCCTGCGCGACATCATCATCGGCTTCGCGGATGGGCTCACCGTGCCCTTCGCCCTGACGGCGGGCCTGTCCAGCTTTGGGGATACCCGGCTCGTGGTCGCCGGCGGCCTCGCCGAGCTCTTCTCGGGCGCCATCAGCATGGGCCTGGGCGCGTACCTGGCGGCGGCGACGGAGCTGGAGCACTACCGCAGCGAGGAGGCGCGGGAGCGGGACGAGGTCGTGCGCAAGCCCGAGGCGGAGCGGCAGGAGATCTTCGACATCCTGGGCGGGTACGGCATCTCGCGGCGGGCGGCGGAGCCCTTAGTGGAAGAGCTGGCGCGCGGGGACCCGGAGGAGTGGGTGCGGTTCATGATGGATTTCGAGCTGCGGCTCGAGAAGCCGGACGCGAACCGGGCGTGGATCTCCGCCGTGACGATGGGGCTGAGCTACTTTGTGGGCGGGCTGGTGCCCATGATCCCGTACTTTTTGATGCGGACCGCGTCGGAGGCGTTGCTGGTGTCGGTGGGCATCACGGTCGTGATCCTGCTGGTGTTTGGGTACATCAAGAACTGGGTCACGATCCGGAACACGCGGGCGGGCGTGCGGGGGGCGCTGCAGACGTTGCTGATCGGGGCGCTCGCGGCGGGGACGAGTTACGGGATTGTGCGGGCGTTGAATTGAGGGAGAGAAAATGCAGATTCTGTATTGTTATTGTCGATGGGCTGCAAAAGTTGGTTCACTTGGGTTGTTGCATGGCGTTAGATATATTACCCCCCCTTTTTGTTAGACTCTCTTCCGACTAACAGCGTAGAGAGTAGTTATGCATTGAGCGTTTGAGGCTTTCGCTGAAAGGCAGACAAGACACCGCTTTCCCTGCATGATATGTTCTTCCTCCGTTGTTTATATCCGAGTTGAGCAGTCCACGCGTCTTGGGCCTTTGTGGTTGGATTTGAGTCGATCTGACATTCTCTTACCTGGGATTCCTCGGAGGACTTCCGATGACTGGTGCTTTGCAATCCACAACCGGCGCCACGCTTGCTCATGAACACATTCCAATGATAGCGTGTCCGCCTGGAGGGGGTTGTAACAAGTCGCCTCCTCCTCCTCCTGCTCACTGGAGAGAAGCCTAGGCAAGAAAGGGGTGATAAGCCGGATACACGCCGCCCCTACGGATCCTCCATGCACGTTGGAAGGGCGGGCAGAACAGGTACGCGAGGGAGGATGGGGCTTGCACGGGGACAAGATGTGACAGCTTTCTCTGCTCCGGCGAGGGTTGGGCTACGTTTGGGCTGGGGGTTGCTTTTCCATCTTTCGTTTCGGGAGAGTCTCTACAGGGTTTTCAAAGAACAAGGGACCGGTGCATTCTCCTACAATCACCGACTGAGTGCACTGCACGTATTGCCATCGCGGCCGACTCAACTGTACGTATTGTCATTGTCACGTGTTCGGGGCCACGCCGGAGGGAGATATTGTATAGGTGCCCTAACATATGATGTTGTAGCCTAGAGAAACGAAACACAACTTTTGACCGGCCACTGTACTGATACATACATTAGAGAACGAAGAGCCGGTACGTAACTCCTAGTAACATCTGCTGACTCTGCGCCTGCCGCCTTTGCACCGGTTGCGCCTGCTCCCTCTGCCCCTGCCCACTGCCCCTGCCGACCCTGCGCCTACTTCCAGTAGACCTGCTCCCAGTTCACTTGTTCCCACTGTCATTTACTCCCGCTATCACCCAAGACCGCTGTCACCCACAACCATCGTCATCCCAAACCACCGCCACCCACAACTACTGTCACCTACTGCCAGTCCCAATCCACGGCCATCGCCGTTTTCGATCATCATGTGCACGGTCGATGTTCATGATTACATCTGCGGCAACTGCTTCGAAGTCGTGGGGCGAGTCCAAAACGAGGCCACATTCGTCGCGTGCGACCACAAAGACGCCTACATGCCGGGATGCCCAAACTACGTACCGAATACTACAGTCCGTTCAGAGGGAGATCTCTGTGGTGGCTGCGCGCGCCTGATACGGCGGGAACAAGCCCTGGAGAAGGCCCAGGAGGCCTATGATAAGGCCCAGGAGGAGGCCTATGAGAAGGCCCAGGAGGCCTATGAGAAGGCCCAGGACGAGGCCTATGAGAAGGCTTATCAGGAGGCCTATGAGAAGGCCGAGGAAGAGGCCAACGAGAAATAGGAGGCCGGCCACGCCCGCGTACATTGGCAGGGGAGAGCGGAGGACGGAGAAGGACGGATGGAGGGACTTCTCAAGGTGTTTACTTACGCGGCGCCTCGACCAAGTAATCACAGCAGAATTCGGGCAGAGGCAGATGCGGAGGCAGATATGCATATGGAGTTGGCATTCGTTTTGATGTTGTCCAGGAAGCTCGGATCGGACTGGCATCGAACCATCCACCCTAACTGGGGAGGTTCGGGCTGCATTTGGGCTTGGGGGTTCATTTCTTCTTCCTGTATTCCAGAACAGTCTTCACATGGGTTAATGGAACGTTGGTTTCACTTTTATCCACAGGGGAGTCTCACTCTCTCACAGCTCGTTACCTTATAGTTTGAATTTTACCAGTATCTTCCCCCTAGGGGTTATTGGATTTAACATTCCGTATCTGGGGGTCAACAGCTGATACAAATCCATTTCCTTATTGTAAAGATAAAATCGGGTTTGCTGTGTAGTCTTCTATTGCCTTGCCTTGCATGTCGTCTGAACGCGACATATGACCCTTTGACAGTTTCCTGTGATATATCTAAGGCTGTTGCAGGATAAGAAACAACTATCTTTCCTAAAACAGTACGCTGCAATGGACGAATACTTTACCCCCTTTGCGCCCAGCTACACCAGGCTTGCTTGGTTTAAGTAGAGAGAGCTCAATGGTTGTGCAAAGCATCTAACAGACCTGAACTTCGATGTTGCGGTCCTTTAGCTGCCCATCTTGGGTAGAGGGGAGAGCTGTTTATGTATTTGCAATTCTGACAAGTTACGAAACAAGCCAAGATAACTAGGTAAAGCAAATGGACAAATGGATGGGGAGGTCAACCATCTGCATGCAGAAAGCATGGTGGACGAAATGGAAATCCGGATCGGCAAACCAGCACACGCCACTCATGGCGTTCCCAGGTGCGATGCCACCAAGGAGATCCTTCTCCACGGGCTCATCGGTAGGCCTCAGGCTTTCCCCATGCTCGTTATATCTATCATAACTTCTGTTTTGGGTACCCCTCAATCCAGGCCTGCACCGACGTGGGCGACTTGGCAAATGCCGTTCCCATGTCCTACCCCTGGCTGGCCATGGGAAGACCGAATAGATGGACCTGAGGTGTGGGAAAGTTGGCAATGCCATGCACTTCCATCCAGGAAATAGGGTGCCTCGCCTGATGTCAGAGGCTTGCGAGAATTCGCAGCGAACTATCCAGACCGGGCCATCCGCCCTGATCTTAGACGTGAGCTCGCGAATACGAAGGACGTGTTGAATTAGCTCTGAGAAGAAAGCAGCAATACAGTTGAGAAGTTGCAAGAGGAGCTCCGAACCAAGGACAAGACGATTGAAAAGTTTGAGATGTTCGACCAGGCCGGGGATGCCCTATTTATTCATGCACTCTCACCCGCCCCAATTGCTCGTAAGATGATTGATTTGGGCCTAGCCCCCGAGAGCGTTTCTACGTCTACCCATGTCGACCTCGCGGAGCAAGAGGGATCATCTCTTGTCACGTCAATGACGAGGAGCGGTGGCTACCCACCACACCCACCGTCTGTACCCCTGAGCTCAAGCTGGGATTCCTCCTGGCGAGCATTGATTTTAACGAAACATCAAACAGGGGCGAGGTCTTAGACAGGAGGAGAGACCACTGACATCTGACTCCGAGATCTTCGGTATAACGATTGGCATAATGGCTGGGTTCGAATAAGTGTGCCTCGGCGCAACTTGCCATTGCCCTTGGTGCACCAAGCACTATGCTACATGGCTCTCTGATTGGCGACGAATACACGGAGATGCCAGGGGACCCTCTAACATTACCTTTTGTCGCCAGTTCCTACTATTGTAGGCTTGGCCCAACTATCATGGGTGCTCTTTGTATTACCATATCCAAGTCGCGCCTCCCCAACATAGTGGTTGGCCAAGACGGGACCGACCTATGCTATCTCCGAAGCCACCTTCCTCAGCTTATACTTCGATATCGACCGCCTGAGCCGTATTCCTTTCAACGCAGTTCACTAGGTATGGTCCAGCACGCATGCGCATGCGTGATTTTCGGTTCTGTCAAAGAAAGGCAGCGTTGCAGGCCGGACTGAGTATTAGCGGCCGATTACCCCTTTGAGGCCGGCATTCCTGGACGACACCCTTGGAGCCTTGCTAAGGAACTCCCAATTAGGAATTATGAGAACATAATCCATGGCAAGAACTATTCATTACTTATTGAACTTGAACACTCCGCAAGTAGAAAAAAAAAATGTAATAACCGCAAAGGCCATACGCAAACAGATCGGTCCAAGTTGATGCGTGCGGTAATTAACGCGTGAGTTCAGTGGCTTTCAACAAAGACAACCAAAGGAGTCTTACATATGCGCAAGTCGCAAGGTCTTCCGGATGCAGCTTGAACTATAAAATCAACGCATGATATCCACGATCCCAAAGACCGAGGAAATGGGGATATAAGCCTCGGCAATCACCCCATCCTCATCCGAATTTTCTTTCCTTCCTCATCGCACCCATCTCATCATCGAGCAACACTCAATCTTCACTGACGAAACGTCCTACGGAACGCCCTTACCAACCTTCCTACCGCCAGCTTCCCTCGTCAACTATCTCATCACTTCCACCCTTCTTCGTACACTCGATCTACCGCAACCGCCGCCACCATGTGCACCGTGATCATTGATGTCTACTGCTGCCGGTATTGCCATCGCGAAGTAGAACCTCGGACCCGCCGGGAGCCCTCCTGGGTTCCTTGCGATGGACCGGAGAACTACTCGCACTTGTGCCCAAACTACCGACCAGAGGCTAAAAAGCACTATCAGCACGTGTGCCGTGATGGCACCGGTTGCCAGACCGAGTTCGCCAAGATGCACTACGGTGCACGGAAGTGAGTAGCATCCGAAACTCACCTCGCTTACTTAACCCGTTTGCGTCTTGACGCTCTCTTGCCATTTAGCTGATGACTAGCTGGTCATACGGGATCACCGGTACCCGCCTTCCGGATATTTGCCACTGCAGAGAGCTATGTATCTTCTACCCCTATCATACCTCTAGCTCAGGGGAATGCGATGACCTGCTTGCGTTCTTACAAAAACGTCAGATAGGTGTCCCTGTTTGTTGCTAGGTACTAACCCTACCCCCATAGCAGTGTCTTTGCATTTGTCGCATTATCCTCGGACCTCCTTTACAGGAGACGTCCTGGAGGATTCTCATGCTGGCATTGCTATTGATGAGCAGATGCTTTAAGTAGGAATTCTCTCCTAACCGAGATATGAATACACTCTTTGGGCGATACAAACTGTCTTGGAGTATATTGTGACCATATGACATTTAATCGAGTGACCATAATAATCTGTGACGTAATAATGGTTAATAAGTAATATCGGGCAGTCTTGAGCTGCACGTTGAAAACGTGTAGCCAATCAACGTACCCATTTGACCTCATTGTCAATGCTGTTCTGGTGACTCCTCTGCTTCATCTGGTCCCTGTTACTCGTGTAGTTGGAAATAGGGGGATGCCAAGACCGTAGGGGGTCCAATTGACCAATTAGCAGCAGCCCATGATGCCCAATCCAGTAAGTGTGGCAGGCGGCACGCCAACGTAACCCCCAAGACCAGCTCAAGCGCTGAACACCCTTTGCGCGGCACGTTTCATTCACCAGGTAAGATCATTGGATTGAGCATAGTGATGCTTTGACGCCGTTCACAGTCCATTTTCCCATATATTCAGGCTTCGGAACAGGCCAGAACTCCCGTTCGGCAAGTCCTTTAATGAGTAACCCCAAAGCCAAGGCCTTACAAAGTCTTTGCTCTTTCTGTTTGCCGTGATGATTGTCGCATTCGCTTGTTACTTGAGAGCGATCAGTGCCGGCTAGCCTCTCGATACATGCCTGGACCCATTTGCAGATGGTTTCCAGAATGGCAAGACGTTGCATTCTGCACCGAGCTACTGGAAAGTTCAACAGGATTAGCTCAATTATATCTGCCAATAGACGAAGCGAGGGTAGACTTACCAGCGAGACCAAGGAGATCCAGCTTGGGGTCCTCGAGATCTTCTCCGTTAATATGCAGGTGCCCATTCGTAATTTCACCTCGGTATATGGCGTGTTCTGTCACTTTTTGAACCATTGATGCATTGCCCAACTTAGTTCCAACAGAATGAATCTGTGCGAGGGTCTTCGCGTTCGTTGTGAATGGGATCTCGAGTTGAAATGGAGCAAGGACTCCACCACCAGAGAACCAAGCGCTGGCCCTGCCCTTCAGTAAGGGCAGCGCCTTCAATCTCGTAGCCATCATGACGATCTCGTAGATTTCCTGGAGATCCTGTTTCTCGGGGGAGCTGGCTAAGCTCTGCATGGGCAATGAGGAAGAGAAACTTCAGGCCCGTAGGCGAGCAGTTCGGCATGTGTTCGGTCCAGCCTACCTCGGAGGTGCCGGGTTTGTAGGTGTCGCTCTTGATATCGAAGCTGGACTTGAAGGGGGAAGAGGCGCGGGCCAGGGCTTTGTAGTCGATGCGGAAGGCAACGGGCTTTTCGACGCAGTACATCGACTTGGAGGAGCCTACATGGTTGGCGCCAACCACGAGGACGAGGTCGCCATCGGGATCAATGTTGATGATGTTGTCCAAGGGCGCGTCCCTAGAAATGCCAGCGATGGGTTCATCTGAGGCAAGAAAAGCTCGCAATGCCACAAATGATGAAGCGTCGAACTTGCGCGGGGATTTTGATGAGGAAAATAATGAGCTTCTTTACTTACGAGCTGATCTCCTCAGCCTTGCGCTTCTCACCAGGCGGGGGAGAAGACGCCATCTTGTGAGGTTGTTGTTCCAGAGCAGTTGTGCTGGGAAAACCTGCAAGGTGATTGCAGATTGTGGGAAAAGATGCAGGTTGGTGTTTTTCGTTGGGTGGAAGGGCGCGTAAGTACGTGCTTTGATTATTTTCCCACCTTACTTATCAAGCAGATAAGATGTGGCAGGTGTTTTGGGGATCAAGGAAACAAACCAAACACCTTGCAGAAATTTCGAGCTGCAGGACTGGTACCTGACTGGGACTTTTCTGCCAGGCAATTGCCTAAGGCAGTTCCAAGACCTGGCGGTGTCCTCGTATGTTGGATGGTGCTGTCGCCAGCTTCTGTACTGCTAGCTACCCCACAGGTACAAAAAACGGCGATATCATGGCATTTGAATCAACGAAGCTTCTCAGTGTGGCGGCCAGTTTCTGCTTGACATTGAGCAGCCCCGATCGCCATTCAACCGCCCATCCAGCTGAAAATCCGACTGTACATTTAGATATGATCAGATTCAAGTCACAAGGCCCGTTGCTCCCCAGCACCAAGGTCAGCCCTAACCCAGTCAGTGTTACCTACGACGCCGTTTCTCATGGCGCGTTGTCGGAGCGCGCCACCATATCGAGTGTGCCAATCTGACATTAATGAGACTGGTATCCATAGAACATTATGAATTGCTGCAGATGTTCATGGGAAAAAAAGAATGTGGCATGCAATTCAAGGTTCTCTCAAGACTCACCACTGTGCCCTTCGTACATGTCACAAGGAAATTACATGTATCTAACACATTAACGTATTGTACAAGATGGTTCTCAAGGATGTATTCGCGCAACACCTGTTTGCTTCCTTTGCCAAAAGCCTCGCGATGGAGTCCTCCGTAGCTCATATCTGTCTCGGCCATTGCTTCCCCCGTATCGTGCCAATGTCCGCTTGTACCTAAGAAGCTGGAGATGTCCAAACTCTCTCTCCCTCTCATGTGCTAAAACATGTCCCTTGACGAGAACCCTTGGTGGGTGTAGCTGATGTTGGTGTTGCTGACACCACTAGCGACGCGATCGTCGGAGGGCGATGCGCTCGCGCTCCTCCGATTCAATGCAGGCTTTGCAGTCGTAGTCATAATGGTAGATGTAGGTGGGGTCGAACTGGGGGCAGTCGGGGTTGTACGAGGCGCCGACGGTGCAGAGGGTCCAGCTATTCTGGCGCTCGGCGGTCTCGATCCAGGCATTGCACTTGCCGCAGTTCCATTGGTCGTAGATGACTTTACACATGGTTTCGGTGGTCGGTGGAAGGACGACGGTTGGATGTGGTGGTTCTTGGTTTGTGGTTCTTGAGGGGTGGGGCAGGTTTCTGATGAATTCGGGAACCCGATTTGTGCTTCGCTGAGTCTTGGTTTGGTTGACCTACCTTATTAAATTGTCGATGCGATGTAGATGACTCGAGGTCGGGTCTCTTTGAGAAGAGGGAATCAATGTGTGATGTCGTGAGACTCGTGTCGAGCCAGAAGATGTTTCTGGTTGTCGTTACTGTGCTGCAGTGACGAGAAAGGCCTGAGACTTGATGATCAGCCAGGTGGTCCTTTTTTATACGCATGCTTGGATGTGATGCTGTGTTCAATGTTGCAGGATGGTACGTTGGCGTGGCGGGAGGCGTTGATTTTACAGGATGTTCACACGGCAGTCCCACATCCCCATAACGTACATGTCCAGATCGAGCCTTGCTATGCCTTCTGGGTTTGTCTGCACTTACACATCGCCGTAGCAAGCTAAGTGGAAGATAATAAATATTGAAAGGTCTAAGCAGACTTACCTTTTTAGCTATTTACGTACCTAAATATATCCTCCCCCAACAGGGATTATTTGTAAGAGAACCAGTGTACAGGTTTTAATGAATTTAGTTCGGTTATCTAGGCGATATTCGTTGCTCCTGTTATCGAAATATAAGTCCTTTAGTTGGAGTCTTTGCTGTACTATGAGGGGAGAAGTAAAATTCGGTAGCTAGTGCTCTTGTAGGCATGCTTTTATAGGAGTACTTTCTGGCCTTATACTCATGGTGATACAGATCGGTGTATAACATGACATTGCCCCCAGCACGTCAACACGTTATGCTAGTACTAATTGCATATACCGCTTGAAACGCACATTGATCATGGGGTGGTCTACTCAGGATGGGATGATGGGACTTGTATAATTTTCAGTCATACCTGTCGTTGTCTGCTTGGCGAATGATGCACAACAGGACATGAAGCCGGAGGTCATGATTTTACAGAACAGGAAACCAATATCTTGCATTCAATAGCTGAGAATAAATGACTGAGTCAAGCATCAAGCTAGTGGTACTATCAAGGAGTGCGGGACCATTAATAACAGGGAGGATCGTTATGCCTGGCCTCTGTCTTCCCTTCGCTGCGCAGCTCGGTACCGGCCTTGAATTATCTAATCCGCAACCCCTCACCCGATGTAGCCATGACTACACTCTCCTTGGCGAAAAGAAGAGGAAAACTGGTCAGTTCGCTTTAATCTGGGCTGGTTCTCGGGAAGTCTGGCGGCTATCAAGCCAACCGAAAGCCCAAACCAAGATAAGCTGATGACAGGGTGGGCGCTAGTATGCACCCTTTTGCGCGCTTGTTTCATTTAGAGGCTGGAAAGTTTCGGTGAGGGGGTCTCAAGCTAGTGTCGCGTCTCTTCCTGTCAGACGGCGTACCTCAGGGGTTGCATCCGACATAAGCTTAAGTGTAAGGCTGTGCTGACAACCTAGCCGCTGCCACTACCTCGCTGCCAATGAGAGGCTCTACCGATGTCGCAACGGGAATCCTTCCGATGCATTATCCGTGAGAGTGACGCATCACAAGATGAATTGACGCCTGCATTGGACGGGTGCTGACGGTTTCGGACCGAGACCTTTCGGGAGCCCGAAGTGGCGGGTATATACCAGGTATCAATACAGGTATTCCCGGCCCGAGCAATGGCAGTCTGAAATATCAATATATAAGCTGGGAGATGTCCTATAGCTCCTGACAAAGGGACCATTTTCTCCATGTCCCTTCGGCAGACGAGGCTCTCTATCAAAGTTTATGAGCATTGAGAACGCCTCTTTGAGTTCCTCAAGCCACTGAAACACGAATCTTCCCTGGCCAGACAATACACCGACAGTCTCTTCACTCGATCAGTATGACCCACGAGGAGCAGACCAAACCAGCGCAAGTCAACTTTCTCTCACGTTGACCCCTTTTTGTCGATGATACATAACCCTGAGCCCCTTGTATACCTACTTCTGACGCCTGTCCATCCGGCTTATAGTGCGACTTATGGTTGCAAGAAGTCCCAAGAGCCTTCTGTCAGGCCCGATGCTACATGGAGCTTGAAGACAGGGGTAAGTTAGCCCCGTTCTTCGGCCGTCTGCTTGAGTAGCATGATCCCGAACTAACCACGTAAACTATATGATTTCAAGAGGCCAGAAACGAAGCATTCGCGCCATCAGCTCGAAAAGGAAGAGACTGTTGCTGTGGATATATGGGGGATTGGGGCATGGTGCGACGACATGCCTAAGCAGTATGACTAGCACTAAGGGCGGGTATTGATAATTATCAGCCTGTGATCGCAATGAGAAACTATCCATCGATACACAGGGCAGCATGCAGGTCGCAGTGGTAAAAGAATATGGGCTGCGAATACACAAGTATCTGAGATGGAGCAAATATTCCAGCCTTGCTGCCTCGACTACCGGACTAACTATCAACCTGCTCCCGAGACACATACGGTGCGTCCGTACGCTGGCAGCCTGAAAAGAATATATCTGAATTGCACTTAAGTCCAACCCACATCTGGCTCAGCTCAATTGAATAGAAACGTGTACAATTTGTGTCTAATGAATGATCGAGATGAGGGGATAGATGCATGCATACTGCGTAAACCAGTAGCTCGAGAATCACAATACATTGTTTTTGAAATCGTAGGGAGGCTAATATGGGCTGTGTGCCTTCAGTCTATGGCGGTAGGAAAGGCGCCAAGGATGGTGTGAGAGAAGGTGGCTGAGAATGACGAAGCAATCTGGAGCGGACATGTCTCCACTTTAGCACAATTCTTGGCTCGTCAGATCGACAGCTGGCTACCGACGCTCCCACGCTCCCACGAAGGTATGCTATTGGATAATCTGTTGGCCACCTGCATCGGCTACCTGCATATGAGCATCCTTGTTCATGCAAGGCAGGCGTAGTGTTTCCGCCGGGCGTTCTCCCGGAATGAGTGGAGCTTTCGGCTCATCACAGCCTTCAGAAAAGAGATGAGTAAAGATCCTCTGGCCGAATTCCCATCGAGTCCTCTGATTAAAGACCCAATGGCGAATTTCCAGCGTATATAATATGAAGAATTCCCCTCATGATGGTGCTGGTGAACCTATCCTCCTTCTCAAGTTATTCCTCACACCAAGTTAGGTCTCCTATGTCCAACGCCCCAAGCCATTTACACACCACCACTACCACCAGTTCACCCAAGAACCACTCTTCGCCCAAGCAGCCCGCCATGCCCCAGAAGCAGTTCTCTAAGCCCACGCAAGTCAAACCCCTCTCATGTTGGCTCCAAACTGTCGATGATCCTCTTGTATCACACCTTGGTTGGCGGGACGTCCATGTGCCGACTGACACGCACATACATGTACTGACCTATTTCTTCTGTACTTCAGTCAAACCAGTGGCTCCAAGAAGCCCCAGAAGGCCACCTCCACAGCCGCTTCCGCAAGTTCTTCCAAGTCCAAGGCAAGTCAATACCGTACCTCACCCCCCTATTGACTCCACATTGGCAGTGGCTGACCTCATCTAACATACAGTCGAAGAAGAGCACAACAAAGAAACCCTCGGGCCACAAGCCCAGGAAGGACGGCGATGTCCCCGTCAACCTTTGGGATGTTGGGGCATGGTGTGATGATATGCCTGAGCCAGAGCAGTACGAGAAGCCATGCAAGGAAGCCAACCCTAATCTATGATCGCAATGGGCATCGTGCCCATTAACAAGATGGGGATCGTGTCACTTTTAAAGATAGGAGTAGGGGCACTGAATAACACGATTGTTACGGTTTCTTTTGTCTCTCTTATCTTCTCTCCCCGCTCTTCACAATTCCTTCGTCTCTGCCATCACTCTCCCCGATGCTGGTACTCAGGCCTCATCGACTGGCGTTACCAATACCCCCGGCCCCGGCTCCTCGTCATCATCCCTCATCACTGTCATCATCCCCTCTGTCATCAAAACAGGGCACACTACCATCCACAAGGACTTAATCGTCCTTCCGGAGGGATAGCTTGCGGAATTTGGAGACTGTGGCTATGTGGAAACTACCAGGGGCAATTCCAACGTATGCAGGAAGCTTCTCTTTATTCAATCTATGATTTATGGTTATCTCCAACCGTGGCACTGATCCATCACTCCCCTCACTATACCTATTGACTCGAGCAAGACCCATACCGTGCCATGGCATGCCACATATTCCCCTTAAATAACACATCCCACCCATATATACCTAATCCATCGACAAGAACAGTCTGTGAAACAAAGGATATCTCCAAAAAGCACACACGCAAGTAGTAAGTCCCTTCGCGCAATGTAAGACGCCAGACAACATCCGCCCCATATAATACAAGTACCCTCTGGTATATGAAGCAACAGGGACCATCTACCCCTGATTGTTCACTCATTTCTTGCTCCTCGAGTCCTTCTGTGCAGCTTGGACCCTCTCGTGACACCTGGCCAAGTCAAACTCGACCCGATGCCAGGCCGTAGCCAGGTTGCCCCGGAGATTGAAGATGCTCTTGTAGCACTGCGGCTGCGTGTTATACGCATCATCCGTAGCCTTGACCACGAACGTCGTCTTAGCCTCATGCTCATCGCCCTCATGCTCCAAGGGCACGGCACCCTCGTACGTCCACCGCTTCCAGCACCAAGCCTTGCTGCCCTTCTCGTGCGCCGAGTCGTCAATGAGCTTGGCCTGGTCCCAATTCTTGCCGTTGTCGAGGCTGATGTCGACGCGCTGGATCTCGCGGCCGCCGCCGGAGTAGGCGTACCCCTCGATCTGGATGAGGTTGTTGCCCTCGGCGTCCTTGGCCTTCTCCCTGGGCACGCTCTTGGACTCGGGCTCGGGCTTTAATCGGGTGCGGGTGATGGCGCTGGTGATGGGCATCTCCTGGATCGACTTGTACTTGTCCCAATCGAGGTTCTTAACCTCGTTGGGACCGAAGCACTTGTAATCGCGCCGCTGCCAGCTGGTGCTGCTTTCCTCGTCGGAGATGACAATCTTGTTCACCCATTTGACACATCGGGCCGCGACCGTTCCAGGGACAATGACTCGGACCGGGAACCCGTGATCTCCGGGCAAGGGCAGATCGTTCATCTTGAATGCCAAGAGAACATCGCCGCGGGGATCTAGGATTGACCTAATCGGAATACTGGCGCCGTAAGCCTCCAGGCCGGAGAATTGGACATGTTGCGCATCCTCGGGCGGGTTTTCGAAAGAGAAACCAGCATCAGCAAGAACATCGCGGAGCCGCACTCCTTCCCATTTCGCACAACTAATGGCGCCTGAGCCCCACTGTAGTCCATTCGTCTTGCTGGCATGTTCCGTCATATCCTTTCGCCTGTTGCCAGAGCATTGCAGAACCGCGGTGATGGCATGCTGCTTGAATCTGGACTTCAGCTCGCCAACCGTGTAAGTCCGCACATCGCCATCGGGGAGTTCAATCGTGATACCGTGGGAGTCGCCCGTGTCGTCTTCCACGACCGGAACCCACATGTGGTTGCGGACGTAAAACACATCGTTGGGGGTCAGAAAATGCTCGGCCAGATCCTGGCCCGCCGTCTCGGCGTTGCAGGGTTTCGACGTCAATTGCCTAAGCCGTGGGCTCCGTACAGGGTCGGACACAAAGGGGTCTTCGATGTTGTCCATGCGCGGTCGGCCATCTTCCAGGTCGTCCGGGTGCACTTTCCCGACACAGTATTGTTCCAGAATTTCGCGTACGTAAGGCGTCTTGTGGATGGAGAATATGTCCCAATACGGTTCGATGCTGCCGCCCGCCGCGCGCAAGATGACCTCGCCGCCGGGGTGCGCAGGGATCCATTCCGTTATGTCATAAACCTTGTCCTCGTATACAACCCATGGTCGTGGTGATTTGGGCCCGTGTTCCTCCTTGATCTCGGACAGTCTGTACCTCGGGTGGCCGTCATTGGCCACAATGTTGGTCGGCTCGTGGGGCGCCGCAGCGGGAACATCGTCTGGCGAAGCGACCGAGTCGCCGGCGACTGGCTGGAAGACGGAGAAGAGCACAGTAAGCAGTCCACCGCCAGTAGCCAACAGCGGAAGGGGGCCAAAGCGGCGCGAGCTCCCAGAAGGTCGCGCGAAAGTCTTCTGTTCGGCAGATCGGAAAGCAGAGCGGTAGGAGAACGTGCGCACCGGAGACGCGACGGATTGGCGAGTCTCGGGCGTGAGTAAGGATCGTGCGGCGGGCGCGGGCCGTCGTGCGAGCTTCAAGAGCTCTCGGCCGAGTTGGCGAGGAATGGGGACGGACATGATCGAGAGCCAATGCCGGTTTCTTGATCTGATACCAGATCGGATCGTGGTAGATTAGGTCAAAGCACCCCCTCGGAGCAAGTCCATAGCCGTGAAGAGGGAACGAATGGCCGCTCTTGAGTGGCACTGGCAGTATTTCTGGAAGGGTCTTGGATTTGGTGATGGATGGCGTCAGCGGGTAAGTACGGCGGGACCCTGAGAATTTAGCTGCTTGAAGGGACCCGGCGAATTGGTAGTGCTGTGGGGTAGGTAGCCCGATGGAGATGGATTCGCCAACTGGTCAGTTGATCAAAGAACAAGAACTTCAGTTGTTGGATCGTCAACCACCAATCCGTGCAACATATGTTGTGATACTTGTAGAACTTGACAACAGAGGCGACCGAAATGGCAACACTCGCTGGTCCTTTTTGGGGGAATTGGGGGTGTAAGTCGGAGAAAATACCGGTCAAGGGGAGTGAGTGGCAGTGGCGCGTTGGAGAATTCGGGGAAGTGCTGCGCTGCGATAAGAGCTTGGTGGTCGCAGGTCCCGATATACTTGGCCCGCAGAAAGATGGTAACAATCCGAGCACGCAAGCAAGCACGCAATGCATCGAAAGAAGAAGGAGAAAGGACACAAACCGACTGAAACGGGCCGCCTGCATTATATTGCCTGTAGGCTGCGCGGAGACAGCTGCGACGCAATCACGGGATCCCCAAACCAACGGCAGCCAATGCCTGGTGTCACTTGACGCATGCGCCGGCCTGGGTTGGCACGCCGATAAGGATGGATAAGGGATAAGGTTTGAATCCGTCCCTTCCCAGGATGCAGGAACACGAAGCGAGCGAGCAAACCAAAACAAAAGCTGAATCAATCAATCAATTGATTGGCAGTGAAGCGGAAACAGGAGCTGAGCCGGGGCTTGCCGACGCTTGCCGCTACCCAAACTGGCCTAATTTCCTCTGTCGGATGGGCCATTTGCTAATGCGTACCTAAAAAGAATACCCAAGAATGCCCCCATCGGCCCCGACCCCGGCTTGGCTTGGTCAATCCGCTGGAACACATGAGATGGTTTCTGACACGCTGGCGGCTGGTAATCCCCGTGCTCCCCCAATGGAACCCCGTTCGCCGTTCTCTTTTGGATCCAGCGACGCAGGGCCAAGGCCGATGTGGGAACGTCTTGCAACCACCTCGCCGAGTCCAAGGTCGCCGGGAATGCCCACCGCTCAACCTCCAACCACCAACTTCTCATGTCCGCCCCACTGCCATCCGAGTCAGATGTCAGTCTGTCTCCCCCCGCCTTTCAATGGACCCTGTCGGAAGTCTTGACGGGCATAGAGCCATTTGATCAATGGCAGCCCAGCTAGCACAACTGGTCCATCTCCTTCCTGTCGGTTATACGCGCGTATAACCGTTGCCGGTCCCCTCGCAGCGGGTTCTCCGCCACTCTGGCATCGCCCACCACGTAACACTGCGCCAGCGTCTGGATATTGCACTGTATCTCCAGACTGAACGGGCAGATCTTGCCTTCGATCCAATCGCGGTCGATGTCCTCTTGCGGCCTGCGACGCTCCACCTCGGCGCAGATGTCGTCGATCTCGCCGCCGCTAAAGAAGGCAAAGTCGAGATCGCTCACAGGCTTCCCACCGGGCCGCCGCATCAGCTGTTCCCGCAGGATGTCCAGGGCGCCGGCCCAGCTGGTTTCGCCGCCGTCGGGCGCCGGCCGAAGCCGCACGCCGCAAAAAACAATCTGTTCGAGGGCGCCAACGGCCAGTCTTTGGTACATGGTCTCGAGGTCTGGTTGCGTCAAGCAGAACGATGACAAGAACAGCTTCCGCGCGTGCGTCCACTGGCCTGCGGCGCTCGCGAGGATAGGACCCAAGTCGTAGTTCCCTTGGTCGTCGACCGCGTCCCCGGCGACGGTAAAGGTAAGTGCTTGCATGCAGAGTGTTACATCTTCGAGCTTCGGGCCGGCAATCATGGCGAACAGAAATGTGTCGATATAGACTCCGTCCAGTGCCGAGGCATGCTCCAGGAGCGCCTGGGGAACTCCGCCCCCATGGGGGTTAAACTTAAAGCATTCGAGCCGTTGGCAGGCGGCACGTAGCTCCGCGGCCCACTCTTGCAGCGATGGCAGCTTGGGAGACAGTGGGAAGAGATCAGAGTATCTCCCTGCTGCGGGGAAGCATTTGATATCCAGACTTTTCACGGGTGCACCGGCTTGGTAGCAGGCAAGGGGGATTTCCGTCAGCAGACGCACTGCAGGTACCGCCATCCCTTCACTCGGGTCTGTGGCGAAATGATGCCAGTAGTGCGGCGTCGACAGGGCCCAGAGCAACCGCTCGTTATCGTTGATATACCACGCGGCATCGTGGGGCTGTCCCGACCCGTTAAGGGGTCTCAGACCGGGCTCGTGTGTCACCGTGAGTTGGAGCCCTTCTTGGCGCATCTTTGCCAGACACCGACCAACCGTTTGGGGGAAAGACCCGCTCTCGATAAACTCCAACTGTTCTTGGTATTTCTGGCCATACAGCTCGTGTGCTTCCCTCAACAACTGACGGTAGGTGTGAAGTGCCTTGTCTCTGTCTGTCTCCTCGCCAACAAACCCACCTGCGGCAGCACATATATTGTGGCCAGCATCACCGGAATCGCCCCCGTCTTCTCGCGTCGATTCGGATGGTTCTTCCTTCCGAATTTCCTTCCATGCGTTGACGATGCGGTGGTAATTCCGGAAGCACTCGGCCGCCTCGGGCGAAAACCAGTCCCGCTCGCCCCGGTCGAGGCGGCTTTCGTAGATGTCGTCCTCGTTCACGACGCCAAACACCTCGCCGCGCGCCTCCTTGTCCCGCCCGTACAGGGAATCCTTCCAACTTCGGTCGTACCAGCACAGCATCCGCCCGAGGTCCTGCTCGCGGGCCCGCGTGAAGGCCGCCAGGTCGCGCGCCTGGACCGGGTCCCGGCACGCCAGCGAGACGACGACGTGGTGGACGCTGGCGGCGAGGAGCGGGTTTTGGGTTAGGAACGCTTCGGCGCGGCGCGCTGAGGCGGCTTCTAGCCTGATGGTCACGGTGTCGAACAGGAAGGGCGTCGCGGCGGTGCAGAAGCGCTGGCAGACCTGGCGCAGCGCGCGGGTGGTCTGGCGACGCGCCATTCGCTCCTCGGGCCAGGTGTCGGGCGTTGTCCGGAACTCGTCGAATATGAGATGTAGGATATCGAAGGGGAGGTCAAGAACGCCAACTGGTTTGGGCCTGGGCTCACCATGGGAAGTACTCGGATGTAGTGGGAGGTCTCCCATGATTCTGATATCAGGCGTTGCGGACATTTGGGCCACTGTGAGTTCTTAAAAACAAGTGGTTATTAGCTAATGCAAGGTTGTTGAAGAACGGGAATCAGCCTTCGAACTTTGGACGATGGATATATATGCATGTCAAGAGTGGAGGGCGAATAGCGGCACAGCAGACCAATGGATCGGACGATGCCCCTATTAAGACCATGTACCTTACGACCCACCTTGAGACCCTGAGTCATGCCGCTGATGGGTCCACCTTTATATTTGCCCGATTCGGACATTCAGTCAATGTATCAAGTATGGCAACCTGATGTCGAGGGTTGAGTTCCCAATGTCCACAGAGGGATCTAGGCGAAGAGCCTCCATGTGCACTCGATGTCGTTCGTGATCTACCCCTCGAGATGCTTAGCTGGGGATGGCTACGAGAGCCCGCAACTGGCCGCTCGGAAGTTTTGGCCAGTATTGGGTAGCGTGCAGACTGGAGTGATTAGTATAGGTTCTTGCTTAATATACGACGATGATTCGGGTTTATGCGTAGCAAAGCAGGTTGTGAGAGACTGCGACAACTCAAACTCGAGGTGTGTATTGTTTAAAGAAGCCAAAGTAAATGGTCTTTGAGAGACAGCACGATCCCCGTTTGATTCCATAAACCCAGTGGCAGCAAGCATGGTCTAGGCAGGGGACAAAAGGGGTGATGGGGGTGTGATAAAAAGAAATACAGTCACATCCCACACTAGGATTCGAACCTAGGTCGCGGCGGTGCCGGAGTACGCCGTGTCTTCTGCCACTAGACCATATAGGACTTCGGGTCTCTTTTTGCTCAACATGTCGGCGACTCGGCTTGTTAGGGCTTTTGACGTGCCTCGCATTTACACAATGTTAAAAGAAGGAAAAGGGATAGGGAGTAAAAGGAATGCACACACCTTATCGAGTTTGGTTTCCCCCAACGCTGGAATACGAATCCAGGCCATGACACGGTGTCCCATAAACACACATAGGTTACATCTGATACCACCAGACCACAGGTGAATCCTCGCGTCATTTCTTCTCGTCATGTTGGTCAATGGTCTTGTTAGGGTTTAGAAAGTGCTGTGACGGATGGATTCGCAGACATGAGGCAGACGTCTAATCAGTGCGACCACTAGTTAAAGACAAAAGGATAACTTCAAACCTCGG
This sequence comes from Apiospora aurea, assembly GCF_038362705.1. Classification (NCBI taxonomy): domain Eukaryota; kingdom Fungi; phylum Ascomycota; class Sordariomycetes; order Amphisphaeriales; family Apiosporaceae; genus Apiospora; species Apiospora aurea. The sequence continues at coordinate 292,046 of NW_027117389.1, forward strand.
CGTTGTCCCTTTTTGCGGGGGGTTCTATTTCCGGCTTTGTAATATACGGAACAGGCCGATTTTCATACCACAGAGCGGCACCCCTTTTTCGATATTGTCTCCTTTTTACTTGGATGCTAGTGACTTATCTAGAAAGGTCTAAGGAATAGAGGGGTATATAGCAGGTTAGAGAGTTATACGTAGAGTGACGTTCGATTTTCGTGCGTCAAGTCATGTAACTTCCCTTTCTCGACATGTTGCGAGTAAGGGGCCAAGATGGAGATCTCCCCTCCGAGGTCGCAATTATGGGGTTTATTTCGATTGTCCTCATTCTATATCTAGCCGTCCGTTCATTTATCGTATCATATATATATACTGCCACTGACTGGGTTGCTTCAAACAGTACACCGGCCCCCTTCTCACCCCTTCAACCCGGCAGCTCCGCCGGCAACTCATGATCCGCCGCCATCTCATGCACCACCCCCGTCGGCGACGACGACGCATACCCTCCCGAACCCTTCCCCACAGGCGGCAGCCACGGCCTCGCCGCCGCCGCCGCACCACCTGCACTGCTGACCACGTTGGATTGCAGTAGGCCCACCCACTGGCGGTACATGGCGTATTCTTCGGGCCGCACGTTGTAGTACTGCAGCGAGTAGGCGAGCTGCTCGTCCGGTACCGAGGGAGTGGCAGTGACGTTCTGGTTCTGGCTGAAGTTCTGGCTGTTGGCGTTCTCGATCCGGGCCTGGACGTCCCGGTACTGGTCGAGCCACTGGCGCAGGTCGTCTGACAGCCCCGCCGGTTCCATCCGGACGTTCTCCCGCGACGGGAACCACAGGAGCACCTTGAACGCGTCGCGCACGCCGCCAATGCGCTTCCTCGGCAAGCTGGAGCTCGAGGAGTTGGCCCCGTCGCCCATCGAGACGGACGGGGAGCCAGTGACCGGCCGCGGAGGTGGCGGCGCTGACGGGTGGCGTGGCTCAGCGGTGGTCGCCGCCTCGCCTGCCACTTCATCTCCCAGGCCGGCTTGGCGCTTGGCGAACATGTTCAAGTTGGACAGTTTCTGGACCCGTTTGAGATCTGGCGGCTGCCAGCTCCCCGCCGTCCTCTTCAACCGGCGCGAGCCGTGTGTGTACCGCGTCGAGGGCATCGAGCTCGGGAACACGGTGGGCTTGGCCGAGGCGGGCTGCGTTGTTTCGGTAAAGAGCAGCTGCGGGAAGCCGCTGATGGGATGCATGGCGAGCTCGCCAAAGTGCATGACGATCTGGGTCGGCCGCATCTTGTTATTGATGTGGAACCGGAGCCGGCCGAGATCGAATTCCCCGGTCCGTATCATGTGGTTCATGGCACGCTCCGATACATGAACCACTTTCAGAGGCGTGAGGTCGCCGTCCTCGAAGATGGCGAATTTCGGCTCCTCGTGCTGCTGGCTTGCTCGTTTCAGGAGGTGCCTGCCGAGGTTGCTCACATCTGCCGAAGGCTGCGGCAGTCGACATTGGATCCGCGCTGCATATCTTTGTTAGTATCGGTCTGGGTGCTCAGGGTGCTAGTATATGCGGTCAACTGACCATGAACCAAAACCTTGCCATCGCTCTCTGGCTCCGTATCAATGGGAAGAAGTTCGAAATAGAAGCTGGACGCCACCAGCTGCCTTGCGACATCTTGGATTCGTGATCGGTCACGCCTCAACGACTCTTGAGCTCGTCGGCGAAGGTCGTCAATCTTGTCTTTCTCGTCCAGCGCGGGGATGATTCCTACATCAGGGTTTAGGCGTCGGAACCTCGACGTGGTGAACGAGGTCGTGGAGAGGGCCGTGACCATGTTGTCAAAGAACTCGTTCCAAGACCTCTCGCAGTCAAGTGTCTGCTGCATGTTGTTTCTCAGGATGCTGTACAGTTGCCGACCATGAGTGAAGACCCCCTTGCGAGCTTCGCTCATGTGCTCAGAGCCGACTCTGCCCAGATGGGTGGATCCGCCTGTGCCAACGGACAGGATCATGTCGGGTATTTGTACCTCGGGCCAAAGCACCTTCCTTTCCGCATCTGCAATACGTATGGGATTGTTATGCAAAACTGCGCCATCGATATACGTCTTATGTGACAGTTCATGGTGGAAGGATTTGAAGTACCGAGGTGCTGCGGTGGTTGCTCGTGCACTGGCTGTGGTGTTAGTCGTAGCAGAAACGTGGCTGCCTATCAGGGGCTAAAGGAGTTTGAAATAAGACTTACGCTTCCCATATCTTGAGCTCAGTATCGTTCACCTCGGGTCTCTGGAAGTGGTAATGACTGGACTTAGGGGCTCCTCTGGGTTGGTTGTAATTTGCAAGCACATAGGTTTTGTTGCCAGCCAGGTTCGTTGCCGTGACGGCCACCTTTAGTGGCAATGTAGTTCCAGGGAGACGCTGTCCTCCATATAGGAGTAAATCTTCGGTGAAAGCGAACTGCATGGCACTTTCCAGAGTTGTCGTCTGATATTTGGAGTGATGGTAGTTCTCGATGAACGACCCTATAAGTGGCAGCGTGCTTCCACTTCGGCGGGTGAAGACTTCGTCACAGAGCTTCACAAACTTCTCAATGCATTCACTAACTCTCCACTGCATCGACCCGATCCCAAGCGCTACGAGACCTCCAGTACTGCATAGTCACATTAGCCAGGATTCCCAAGTTCAAGGATCGTATTTCACTCACCTTGTGCCTACTACCAGATCGAAGAAGCATTGTATGGGGATGCCGCCGAGAGCTATCTCGATTTGCTCAAGAACCTCGAGTTCTACAATACCGCGAATTCCACCGCTAGTAAATGGTTAGCATTCGAGTTCAGCAAATCAGAGGGCGTTCAGTACGTACCCATCTAGTGTCAGTATGCGGACGCCTGCAGAGGCCGGCTTGAGGTAGATCGTACAGGCTTCCTCGCGGCCACCCTCAATCTCCTCCATCGGACACCCGAACACCCTGTAGCCGTGCACATTATGCTGCTCGCCATATCCTTGGAGACACTGGGTGCAAAGGACATGGCCACATGGAAGGCAATGCTCGGCCTGCCCAAAGAGGCAGCAGAAGCAGGCAGTATGGCTTGTGAGAGCGGCGTGGCTCTTGTTGCTGGAGCTGTTGTAAGTCGCACGGCGGAAGAAGCTGCGCATCACCATGTTCTGGTGGATAGCCAATGCCGCGCTCTCCTCCGAGGTCCCAAGTCGGTAATCCGTAGTTAATTGTTGTAGGAGCTGCGTCAGGCATGAGTAGACCTTCTGCCGGAACTCTTGTGCATTATTTTCGAAGGAGAACTTGGACTGGTATTCTCCGGTGGCGAATACTTTGCCATCCGCCGATTGGTGACCCTTGGCAGTATGGCCGAAACGCACATTGACGCACCTCACTCCAGTCTTGGGGTTAACAAACTCACACGGCCAGTGTTGGTCGCAGAAATTTTCGAGCGCATCTTCCAAGTGGTCCATGTATTTGGGGAATATTTGATCGGCAACCCCTTTTAGATGGGGCATGTTAGTTTGGACTGGCATTTAAACCATCGACGTCTGGGCTCTGTACTCACCCTTATTTTTGTGTCGGGAGGAGTCCAGCATGATACAGGAAGCGACCATATAGCTAAGCTCGGAGAAGATCTGTGGCGCTTGAATCTGGGGGTGGTCTTTCCACAAGTGTGTCATACCCAGTGCGAGCTTCAGGATGTTACCACCAAAGTCGGGCGGGATCGGCGAGTTCCTGAAGGAGGCCTGAACGAAGTCGAAGGGAGACTCGAGAGTTCTTGAGTAATGGTTGAAGGCTTCTTGGAGGTAGGCGTGCATGTCTTCGACGTCGAGGAGCATTCTTACTTCATTCCGCGCACCACGAGCAGCGATGCAGCCTGAAAGAGTGGCCTTGTAAAGCTTCTCGACTTGCTCTGCCATCTGCTTGGGACGGCCATCTGCTGGTAAACGGATGATCTGATAGAAGTTAGCTCTATGAGCGCCATTAGTAAGGACCCCAAGATGCACCCACCTGGATGGTACTGTAACAGCATAGCACCAAGTCCAGGAGATTATCAATGGCCTTGCCACGCTCTCGCCAGAACTGTGCCCACTTCTTGAATGCCTCATTGCGATTCACAGTGTGAGCTAAGTCCTCGAGGATGGTTTCTGTGTTGAACTTGGCATCCCAGAGCTTCACATCAATGTCATGCTCCGAGGCATTCAGGGCGATGATTGCGTGGGGGAGGACAGGCTGGTTAGACGATGTTTCGATGGCCGCTGCTGCCCACTTCACCAGCTTCTCGAATACATGTTCAATAGCCCTAGGGACGTGTTAACCATGGCACACCGTCATGCTTGAGGAGGTATTGGGGGGCGGCTCACCTCGGGTTGCGGAGAACAAACACAATGGTATCAGAAAACGTGTAAAGGAGTCGTGGATACAGATTGGTCACAGCGAATTCTCGGCTTCGTGTACGCGATTCGCTGGCCCACTCCAGCTCCCGTTCCGATATGATCTTGCTCGCCTTCCTGGCTTGGGCTTCGGCATTGGCTTCGGTTTCGTTGGGGTTGTCCTTGTGCGCACGTCGCATCCTCCTGAATTTAGCACCCAATGGCTCCCGCTCGCCGCCCTCCAGCCCTTCGCAATCAGCGTACAGCAGGGGCCCAGGAGAGTTGCAGGTTCGCGGATCCAGATACAAGTGGACATCCTCGGATGTGGGCAGATGTGCGCCACGCGGCCCGACGACTGGGGTAGGGAAGAAAGCAGGTCCATTGAGGCCGAAGTCAATCAGTAACTTCACCAGCGTGCTCTTGCCAGCTCCAGTTTGGCCTACGAACGAGACAAGGCTCGGAGTTCTTCGGTCGCGGTCAACTTCGGCCCATCTTTCCATGAAGCTGGGCTGGCTTCTGATGGGATCCGTGCTCGCCATCAGGTCGGCGAAACGCCCATAGTCTTGGAACACTGGCGGTGCATTGTCTTCTGGCCGCTCGACACCTGCAAAAGAGTCAGTCAAACTCGGCTACCATGACGTGAGACAACGTACCAAACCATGAAGTGATTTCGTCGGCTTTATAAAGCTGTTCACGGACCCAGTTGTCAGTTGGTGGCGACAGCACATTCTGCACCTTCTCGGCGACATTGACGTCCGTTTTCTCGTGGGGGAGGCCGCCGCGGGGTGGCTTCCGGTGTACAGTCTGGCCGTTTCAACACTGTTCGCAGAATGAGGTTTCGCAAATGCTGCAATACCACACATCCTTCCCATGTTCCTCGCATTGTTCGCATTTCTTCTGGTAGATGGTCTCGGAAGCGGCCGTAGAAAGAGACGGTGCGTTTGGTGCGACAGCTTCCTCCACCGTCGCTTGAAATGGAATGGCAGCAATTGGCTGTGGTGCTGTCTTCGGAAGGACTGGTGGGGGTCTTGCCTCGACACTGGAGCTTCCGCGGCTTCGTCTCTTCGTTTGAACGTAGTTGGCTTCAGGTGGACTCATGCCCATGGTAGGCGCCTCAGGTAAAGGCGAGGAAGCACGGGAAGCTTCAAACACCCAGCGTTCTTGGGCATCCTCGAAGATGTCTGGTGTTTCATCGGCCTCGGTCAACTCTGAGGCTTGTCGCTGAGAGGTTGAATTCCGCGGTGTTGCTGCCGATCCAGAGCCTTGGCGCTGTTGCATCGGAATTGATTGGTTCCAATTCATGGCGGTCGCGGCTTTGATGCCAGGCTGTCAAGGCTCCTAACAACTTCAAGGCTTGAGACCCGTGTCGGCCAGAATATGTGAAAGCGGGAAAGAAAACATCGGCAGGAACATGAGGGGCATTGGAAACCCATGGTCAGAGCCTTGAGCACTCGTGTTGTGCAGATACCCCCGGTTTGTCTGATTTGGGGGCCAATAGTTGGAGGCGTTCATCCTGGGAAATTTATACATAGTGAAGCAGTTGGAAAGCAGTAAGGCTCGGTAACGCCATAGCCCAGATCAGCCAGATCAGCCAGGATCCCGGTGCAGGGTGAGACTTTGGGCTCACGGCTGATCGAGTCGCATGGGGTATTGGCCAATCACGGCAGGAGGATAGCGCCCTTGCATCCTCCATCCTGGTATCGACGTCTAGAGCGCATTTTCAAAGAGGGGAAGTGCAGAGGGTGCAAGATCGGGACCATTTCGACTCTGAATCCTGCCCTGGCGATGGTTCATTGCTAAACACAAGACGGTAGTTGGAATAGAGTTGTGATCAAGGTATCCGCCAGACTAGTAGAAACTCGGACAACTCCACGTTGTAAAGATTGATGGGAGGAGCTGTTCGGTTTCACCTGGTGCGATAAGATGAGCGGAATCCTGGTCTCATGTTGGGGAGAGCCAACTGATAGGTCACAGCCATCGGAACTCGACCCCAATACCGATGTGCCTAGGTTCAAGCCTTCCCTTCCACTGTGTGTGGCTGGTTGCTTGTTCGCATTCCAGACCAGTAAGTCGAGATGCTGGAACGGCCCAGCTGACAAAGGCAGAGAGCAAACCAACAATGCATTGTGTGGGAGCCGTGTCGCACACTCCCGCTTTGTTTGCATGGGCGTCTAGATCCCGCAAGCGCCGTCAATTGCGACACTTCCTTTGTCTCGCATCTCGCTAACCCCCGCATGTTTCCCGCTATATAAAGCAGACTGATCTTGAGTCACTGATAGCTGGTCCTGGTCAATTCCGGAAAGAGTCAAACGTGGACCGTCCCAACTTACAGAAACACAACGCCCGGCAAAACAATTCCATTGTTTCCCTACTTTTTGGTTTTCAATCACCAACCAAGTATTTAGGTAAGAGTCAGTGGCAGGTAAGTATCTACGTCACTGCTAGTAACCAAGAACAACTACAACAAGAATATGCTTCTCATTCTCATCTCCGCGGCGGTCGTCGGCACGGTCCTGTCGGGTTTTGCCGTTGCGGCGCCCCTGGCCTTCCGCCCCTTCAATGCCACGGCCTGCATCGAGACCGCCGGCATGCACATCTTCAGCCGCGACGACAACACGACTGTTGTGGCGGGTCCTCTTCCGACTCACGCCATCAACGGCGCGGCCGGTACGGATATCCCACCCGCGACGATTGGGGCTATCGTTGGTGGGGCAGTTTGCATATTGATGCTGACGACATTACTGTGCTGGTGCGGGCGGAAGGGCAGGTGGTAGACAAAAGGTAAGAGTTTTATTTTGATTCCAGATTGACAGGGAGGGGGAACCAGCTAAGGGGCTGGAAAGAAAAAATGCTGACAAGGAACTGAATCGGTTAGTTGGCGCAAGAATAGGGGGGTTTCATAGTCCATTAAATTACAAATGTATTGTCACCACACAAGATGACAATGTCGGTGAGACTGCTTGTGGTCTTCTATCGTTTGAGCGAATGCAGCATTGCCGGAATTGCCAGTTCGATGAGACAACTATCCCAGCCTGCTTGGTCCCAACTTGCATGCTTGGTGGCTTTTTCGTCTGCTGCAGCTACTGGCAGGGGCTTTCGCCGGTCTCATTTCTGGCCAACCAACCCTGGTAGCGTCCAGTTCAAGCTGATGTTGTAGCCTGGTGGCTGCCCGGCTGCCGCATGAATTAAGCCCGCTGCTTCAGTACAGCAGTCGGTGTTGAAGGTTCATTCAATAGTAATTGATCATCAAGGCTTGCAGGGTCATGCAGCGTCAGGGAACAAACGTACATCATTGCGTCCGGCGCAAGGAAGATGATAGAAGGGGGGCTTGGTGGGCCCAAGCCACCACTTGTGGTGATCCCCAACACTTCTCGGTGTCACAACTCAAAGCATGATTCTGCAGCACGGGTCGGTATTGCATTGGTATTCGCCAGCCTTATTGTGCCTTGTCGCCCAGGGCCCGCGAACCATTCTGGAACGGCATTGTGGGATCCTGATTCGGCAAGCCTATGGAGGCTGTGGGCGTGAAGTGGCTGAGACTGGGGCGAAGCTGTATATGTACATCGTTAAAGGGTGAGAACCCGAGTCACGCTGTGCGGGGAAGTATCATTGCTTTCTTCTCCTTCTATTCAGTCCAACGCGGAGTCATTCAACACCTAAAAAATTCAAGAATACCAGGTCCCCTGAGAAGCTTCACAATGCCTAGACGCATTCGGAACCCGTCCAAATACACGTATGAGCCTATAACGGCAGAACGTACAGTGCGAATGCTCATACTTTACAACGGCGCCCGAAATGATGAGTTGTACGGCGATCTCGAGATGGCCAAGCTTGATGACTGCCCGCCTTGGAAAGCGCTTTCATACGCATGGGGAACGACAACCAGCTGGTCCAGGATTTTGATTGGCAAGAGGGCTATCAGGATCAGTAACAATCTCGACGGCGCTCTCAGGAGGCTACGTAGGAGGTTACGCTACCACAATGGTAAAGGAGCCTCACGTCTAGGCTTTCGGTTGTGGGTCGACCAGGTCTGCATCAATCAGGAAGATTTCCAGGATCGAAGCCAACAGGTTCAGCTGATGTACAATATCTACGACAAAGCCGAAAAAGTCCTTGTGTGGTTAGGACCCGACACAGATCAGGTCGCGGAGAAAGCCTCCTCCGCCCTCCGCCAAGTAGCATCTCTGGATAAAAGGCAGATAGGGAGGATACAAAAAGAGGGTCTAGAGGCTTTTGAGTCAACAATTGAAGTCGAGCACCTTAAAGCCTTCTTGGATCGGCCATGGGTATGTATCTGTCCAGACCTCAACGAACAGCTTCATTGTCAATGCCTGACTATAGTACCCAAACCATAAGTTCACGCGCTTATGGGTCGTTCAAGAAGCAGGAACGAATACGCCTGTCGAGTTTTACTGGGGACGGGAATGTATCAGTTTCGCCATTCTCTATAAAGCGTGCCGAATGTTATGCTATGACCTCTTTTCAGTAGCAGAGGCGGCAAAAATACGTTACGCAACCCCCGTATCACTTCATAAATCATTTGTCGAGAGGGCCGAAACGACGAAACCCCAACATGCAGATTTTGCCTATCAGCTCTACCGTTTCAATAAGGCATCTCACAAGCACTGTCTCGACCCAAAAGATCGTGTGTTCGCCTTACTGGGGCACTACTCGGCCCGTATAGGCCCGGATGAGTGCCTGATCATGCAAGCCGACTATAGTTCTACGGAGACTGACGTCTACCGAGAGCTGGCCATTCGAGCTTTGACCGATGCCAAGTCGACTTTCATACTCAATGCTGTTCAGCACTGGGGCAAGTAATATACACCTCTAACCCATTTCTCTTGCAAGTATCTAACATAACCAAGCCCATATCACCATCCCATCGTGGGTGCCAAATTGGAACTGCGAAAGATCCTATAACTCAATAGCATATCCCGATTTCGACCGTTGCGGTGCAGCTGGCAGCTCTCCACTGGAAGCCCAGGTCATGGAATGTCAGAATATGCTTCAGGTCCAAGGGTTTGCGTTTGACGTGATTGAACATTCTTCGCGACAACTAGGAATGCCTGAGGACTATGAAATTAGCTCACGGCATGACTCGGAGAACGAACATATCCTTGAGCAGATATGGCACAGCCTTTGCGGACATGCCACCTTCGATCTGCTGGCTTATTACAAAGTCCTGGGTTCAAGCGCACTGGTCGCATTCCTAGACACATGCAGTGCCGCATGGCTTCCCCCCTTTTACATCGCCGAGGCTCGGGAAGACTCGCTTCCGTTAAAGCCGTTTCCGTGGGTTCAGGAAGGTATTGCTAACCTTTGTCGACTATTAACCCCAGGGCAAATGAACAGTGATACTGGTACACTGGGTAGTGGTTACACTGGCGACACATGGAGGTCATGGTTTTTGCATAACTCTTTTAACAGAAGATTTGCCATAACAGCGAGCGGATACTATGCATTGTGTCCCCATCTCGTGGAAAAGGGGGACCTGGTTGTTGTTTTTATGGGCTACATAACCCCTTTTATTCTACGACCTAGCGGCGACGACTTTCTTTTCGTGGGCGACTGCTACGTACATGGCATCATGCAAGGACAAGCCATGGACATGCTCGAGAAGGGAGAAAAGGAGCTTCGTACCTTCAACATTCTTTGAGGAGACCACTGGTCTGGGTTACGCAGGCTTGCACGAGCGAATCGCCATGGAGCGGCGATGCCGAATCTTCTGCCGTGCGACCTGGTGTGCGACTGGGAGAGGAGTATGGCTCATAGGAATCCCCCTCGAACCTGCTCTATCTACTATGGAGGAGCTTCGCATGACGCGTGATGCAAGACAGCCGCACCAAGCCACGACGCCCGCATATATCAGTTGTCTGCCTGGCCCAACCAAACTAACTCCAACAAACTTCCTCCAGACATTCAAAAACCCCGGCCACCAGGAACCACTATCAGCAAGATGCCATCAGACCTTCCCCAGAAGCGGACCTCATGGGGCGCCACAATCTACACCCTCGACGGCTCGATCCAGGAGTTCTTCCAGAACTTCGGCGGCAACACAGCCGTGACCAAGTCCGACTGCGACGCCAAAGCCGCCGCCCTGATGGGCAGTGATGAGCCCGTGACCCCGGTCCCCCTCCAGGGCCATTGGAGCTACACGGTCGTCGCCGGCGGCCCGGAGCAGGTGCGCATCGTGCAGTTCCGCGCCGCCAAGTCGAAGCTCGACATGGACATCATGGAACTCGCCGCATCAGTGCACCCGGACTTCGTGCCCAAGTGCCGTTACCATGGACCAATCGGCGACGCAACATCGCCTCTGCAAATCTATGTGATGGTGAAGCGCGAGGGGTTGTGCTCCTTCGAAACTCGGGACTCGTCGGTGGAAGGGGCATCAGCTTTTGCGGCCCGGCAGTTCCAGACTGTGCGCGATTTCGCCAGGCAAGCTTTCTCTCCGTCCCATTTTCGCACTCCAAATGGCGTTTGCTTACCTCTAGTATGATGTTAGGTTTTTCGCCGAAGCGTGGAAGAACCCGCAGCAAATCACTCCCGCCGCGGCGGCCGAGAAGGTGCGACAAGACGTCGACGCCGGTCTTAACCGTCTGACCGAAGGCTTGCCCGGGCGCTTCCACGCGACGGTGAAGCAAGTCCGCGCCGACCTCCCCGTTGTCTTCGGCCTCCTCCCGTTCGTCATCAACCGCGGCGACCTCCACGAGTCCAACATCCTAGTCAACAAAGACGACGGCCGCATCACCGGCATCATCGACTGGGCCGAGGCCGAGATCTCCCGCTTCGGCCTCTCATTGTGGGGGCTGGAGAGTATTACCGGCTACAGCAGAAAGAAGGCCTGGTACGCCTACGACAACGCCGAGCAGCTGCGGGCCGAGTTCTGGCGCGTCTTCGAGGCTGAGGTCGGGACGGCTGCTCTGTCGGATAAAGTGAAGCATGCGATCAAGGTTTCGAGGATGGCGGGGATGTTGCTGGCTTGGCGTTTTGATTACGATCAAGGTGCAGGAAGGGGGAAGGTGAGGGACTTGGATGGCGGCTTGGGGCGCGCGGATGTATTCTGCACTGGGGGGATCTAAGGCGGGAGGGGATTGTAGGTATTTTGGCGTTCTGCTATCATGGGTACTTATTTCCTTTGTAGAATGCACTTCAATAACACTACTATCGCTTCTCCAAGGTTATCTATTTAGCTACAGGTGCGATCAAAAGGGACATCTCACGGCACAGTTGTTGGATGCGGATGGTAGTCAAAATTGGTGAGGTCTGGACACTCCACCCGGCGCCGTTGAACCCCCCATCAAGCGGCAGTGGGCGCGGATGAAGACATCAGACGACACAGGCGTCTGTTATCCAATTGGCAGCAAACCCAAAGGAAGGGATTACCCGTCATCGCCCGTCATGCCAAAGCCCCCGATGATCCCGATCGGTCCTTATCTGGAGATCGTCCTGGATGGGATCGTACCTGAACCGGCCCCAGCCCGCACGGCAGCCGACAGGGGGGTCGTCGCAAGCAGAACTCCACAGCCTGTGAAAATGACGTCGGCGGCCCATAGCTACGTCAGATCGCATTTCGCATTGAGAAGCGACCAAGCTTTCTTTTCCGAGACCTGACGATCACCCCACGTAGGCGGGAAATACATACGATTGCAAAGGCTTGCGACAAGCCGGCTGTTTTCTTCAAATACATCCCACCGCATGCTATTTCGAACTTTCCTGCTCTCGACTCTCTCGATACAAACAAAGATAACCACGAAGCCCAAACTGTCCACCGCGCGTCGGTTCCTGAGACCTGTAAACCACATTCCCCCACGCCCAACTCAATCGCAAACCTACCGCACCTAAAACCTGCAAAGATGGCCGCCACCATGGAAACAGGAAGCCAAAGCGCCGAAGCTCAGTAAGTTTTTCCTCGTCTCCTTCTCCTTCCCCCAAATCTCCTGCTGTTCCCATCAAGCGTAGTCTCTAACAGCAATCGCGCACACAGGCAGATCCTCGACGAGGCCAAGACCCAGATCGGCTCCAAGAAGGCCCCCACGTCCGACGCCAGCCTCGAGGGCAAGGTCGAAGAGGCCAAGGACCGCGTCGACGACGCCCTGCCCAAGGGCCCCAAGAAGGCCGACGCCTCCACCGGCGGCCGCGTCCAGGTCGGCGAGACGGGCGACCTCAAGGAGCTGGCGGCGGAGCGACACGACGCCTAGGAGGAGACCGATGGCAAAACGGGCTGCTGCCGCACACATGCGGGGGCGGCTTGATTGGTTGACGGCCGACTGGACTGTACGATAGACAAAAGGGCATATATAGACGGGCCCATGTGGGTTGTGGGTTGATGCGGGTACCCGGTTAAGAAGTTGGGGCAAGCATTGGTGCGCTGCGCTTTTGGGATGATGAAGGGCGATTGATTGACGAAGCGAGACGATGACGATATGATATCCCTACCCTAGGCGATTGAGGGCTTCTACCTAGAAATCAAACAGTATATTTCATATTTATTACCAAACGCTACTTCCAACAGGCCCAATCAACGTGCCAGAGCAAGCAAGTCGTAATGCGCACACGCCGCCTCGCATGCGCGCACCCTCGACAAGTCCACCTACGACTTCAAGCGCGCGACCCGCAGCGGCAAGATCGGCTTCCCCGAAGGCTGCCCCGTCTCCCGCGTCTTCTCCCAAGCATACACGACCCCGCTCAGGACCCCGATGGAGATCGCAGCCGCGCCCGCGACCGTGACGGGCCCCGCGAAGAAGACGATGCCCAGCACCGCGACGGGCAGCTTGTTGAGCGCGCCGGCCATGGCGTACGTGGTCGAGGACGTGGCGCGGATGCACCAGGGCGTGCAGTACGAGATGAGGATGGCGACGAGGCCCGAGTAGAGCATGCCGGTGCCCAAGTGAGCACGAGTGGGCGCGGGGAAGTTGTTTTGCAGGTTCGGGGTGGACCAGTCCTCGAGGAGGGCGGAGCAGAGCAGGAGGATGGGGATGGAGAGGAGGTTGTTGTAGAACATGACTGTTGGCTCACAGCAATGGATCAGCAGGGGTTCTTCATTGGATAGACGGTAGAGATCGGGGTCTTACCATCTATGCTCTTCAGATCGGCCTTGACCATGACCCTCCGATTACTCAACGCATACGCCGCGGCGCAGAAGATATTGAGGCCCATCCAGAAGTACCCCGCATTGAGTGTAGACATGGTGACCGCGACGTCGGACTCCATCCCCATCCCAACATCATCATCATCATCACGATGAGCTGATGCGACGACGCTCTGGATATCGGCCCAAGCGGCGACAACGGAGCTGAGCACCATCAACGCGAACGACAGCAGCGCCAGGCGGGTGACGCCATGTCCGCTGCTGCTGCTGCTGCTGCCGCTGCCACCGCCGAACCCCAGCGCCTCGCCATACGCGATGACGATGATGGTCAGGTTCTTGAAGATGGTGTACACGGGCACCGAGAGGAACTGCAGCGCCTGGATGCTGGTGTAGATCATGCCCACGAGGAGGAGGGAGATCGGAAACCCTGGGTTGCGCAGGCACCGAGAACCATTTAGTATAGGCTAAGTACTTAGGCACGAAAAGGCCGTCTGCAATTCGGGACTTACAAGCCCTCGCCTTTTTGCTCTCGTAAGGTCTCAAGTTGGCCATGAGGCCGAGCCGCTTCAGGATCAGAATCGCGACGGTTCCTACAATGGCCTTTCCCCCAAAGAACCAATTTCAAGTTAGCACACCCGGCCTGTACGAACTGGTAGGTATATGCATGCGTATGCCCTGAAAGGGATAGAAAACCTAGAGACATTCACATACCTGGACGGCAAGGTAAAAGAAGTTCAGATTCCACTCGTTACCCGAGACGACGTACTTGTTCACCAGCGTCATGCTCATGGACGAGAAGCAGTAGGCAAGGACAGCCGCCGCCGGGCTGCTCTCGATCTTGGACAGTAGCATCATGGCTGACGGCGAGGACTATGTCCCGGTTAAGCCGTCCTTCGTCGTAGGAAAGCTGTAACACCACAGCGCCGCCGAGTGGTTTGTCGCGTGCAACGACTGATAAGCACACGGGATTGTGACCGACCAATGGATAGAGACGCTGCTAGATGCCAGCTTCCCCCGGCACCACGTCTTGTGTCACTCGGATCGAAACAAGCAGGAACTCCTCAACTTGCCAAAATGTAGGGTAAAGCTGAGCGAGATAGGGAATTGGGTAAGTGAAGATTGGGTCAATTGCTATTATGTTCGCGACCAGAAAGGGCTCTTCTCTTTTTATTATGTCTATCTTGTCCAGCATCCTATCTGTACACCACCTAGGAGTACGCGTAAGCCTTTTTCCAATACGGGGCATGGTAAAAGCCTGCATTGCCTTCTTCTTGGCTCCGAGGTGCGGATGTTGAGCGTCGGATAGTAAAGTGATCAATTTCCCAAAACCAACCAACCTCGAAGACATCCAAACAACCACTAAGCCTGAGTCTGAACCGGGCAATGACCCCAGCCAGATGCGACCCCCTTGTACGAGATACCTCCAATTGCCTAAACGGTCCTAGTCCGCAAGCGGCTCTCCCCAGTTACTTGACACCGAATCGACATGGCGGGGCCTATCGTTATTGAAGCAGGCATTCTGCACCCCTGCCCAGGATCGCGTCAGGTAAGCCCAAGGTCGCATTGACCGAAACCGTGGATGCCCTGCAGCAGCGGCCAACCTGGAACGCACAGGAAAAAAGTACATCGACATTGGGCATAGTGGCCCCATCTGATTCAATGAGGGTATCTCTGCAATGCGCATCTTGCGTCATGATAGTCTTGCCATTTAGGGGCGCCCCTTGATGAACCCCAATGGCGTGTGGAGACTAGAGTGATTTCCCCAGCCGTAACAACAGCACCATGGCCTTCGACAGGCATTCCGAGTCTGTCTAGTGTTATACCTAAGGTCGCTGTCGGTACGTGCGTGCGTGGTCGATTAAGCAGCCAAGGGATCAAACACCCAAGAGTGCAAGGCCAAGTACTCTTGTGACCCCAGATCCTCGGGGCGGCCACAACAGCTTTACGCCAAAGCCTTTCCCCATCCGCGACAATAGGTATGAAGCTTGAGAGCTGGGCTCTCAATCATGCCGGCAGCCGCGACGGCAGCCAGCATGGCTCCGGGTATGTAGACCGGCAGCAGCAAGTTGGGTAAACCCTTCTCTTCAAAGCAGTTGTCATGGCCGTGATTGCGATTGGTCTCGGATCGCCCCAATTGTACCCATTGCCGTCGTGCATCATCATTCTGCAGTCGTGTCTTTGCCTCACACGCTGCCCCCGTTGCCCGCCTCCCTCGCCTGCGCCAGCTGTTGGTCGGTCGACGGCGACTGCTTGAACGTCTTGACCTCGGCGCCGCGCGCGAGGCGGTCGAAGAGGACCCACGACGTGACGAGCAGGATGGGCATGGCGATCATGGTGCGCACGTACTTGCGCGACGCCGCCTTGTAGGCCGGGCTGTTCGGATCGACGGGTCGCGGGCGCGGGGCGCGCAGGCTCTCGGGGAGCGCGGCGGCGGCGGCGGTTGCTGGTCGCGGGGCTGGTGCGCCGCCGGGTCGGCGCGTCGTCGGCTCGGAGGCGAGGCGCGGCTGGTAGGGCAGGGCCTTGGGGGTCTTTTTTGGGTTGGGGGGACGACATCTTGGGCGGTGGTTGGAAAGCGCGGCGGAACCGTTGTGGGAATTGGGGTTGGTCTTGGTAAGGGTTCTATTCTGTAGGCAGGGAAGAGAATCAGAATGGATGCAAATATTCCCAGGCTGCTCCAGGATGCTTGAGCTTTGGCCAAGTGGCGGGGAACCCCCATTTCTTAATCCGCCATCTACCGATTTGCTTACAGGCATCTGAACTCAGAACGATTGATGGCTTTGGGATGGTCTCAATTTGGATTGGACATATCTGCATTACATTCCATTTCTTCATTTGCGTTTCCGGGGTTCTGATTTAACCCTTAGTGATACATTAGGGACGTTTATGACCCAATTGGATCCTGCAACCATTAATCCAAATGTCAACGTGAAGACGAGAAAGGGAGGGGCCAACCCATGCTGTGAGAGAGTTTCACCACCATTGATACAAGCAGACATCGAGCCTGCTGGGGTTGGCCCACACAATTAGCAATTAGAGGCTTTAGCCAATGTGAGCCGGGGTTGTGGTAGGTTAAGGTAGTGGGAATGGAGAAAGGATCCCAGCGCTCCGGCTCCCTTGAAGTCCCCAAATCTTAACCCGACGTCGCGCCGCAACTTATCGTGTGCGTTCCCTACGTTTACTTCTCGCGTTCTTGCTCGAACCCATCGTTATACCTGAATATGACTGCTTCACTTGGACTTGGTTGATGGGGTTGTTATTTCTGTCGATTGGCTTCCTTGGTCATCACTCCCCGCCGATGACGGCGTCGAAGAACCAGAGGTCGACGACGAGGCAGAGTTGCGGTACTTCAAGGCATAAGCCGCTTCGGATTTGTCAGGCTTTCTCTTCTTTTCGTCACTTTCCTTTTGTTCTAAAGTCTCCATGTCAGCTAGCAACGATGCCGTGGCTCCATCTACATTGATCAACTTACCCTTCGTTCGACCAGTGAGAATAACGCAAGCGAGGCCCGGCTTCAGCTCCAGCTCCAAAGTCGACTCTAGCTTCTCCCACCCGCTCTGTCTCTCCGCAATCTTGGCGACGATGCCATGCCGGATGATATCCGTGAGCCCTATCAATAGGACATGTCCCTGCGGAAGTGTGGGGAGGAGGAGAGCATTCACGGCGATATCCCCTAATCCAATTTCGGGTAGGCTCAGGCGTAGTGTAACGTACTCTACGGCCTCCAGGGTACTGCCGTCAGCTAGAGCCAGTTTCCGGAGTGTAGGCCGTCGGATCAGACCCAGTCGGTTTGCCTCATCACGGGTGGTAGTCGAATAATCTGCTGCCGAGTCGATGATGACATGGTTGATGTGATGTCCATGTCCTTTCCGATCTCGGACCACTGCCGACTGGCAGCGCCACAGAGTCTTGGGCAGTAAGGGGAAGGTTTCGTCGGTGGATTCGAGCGACTCTTGTTTGGATGTTGAGTTATGGCACATCTCATTCCGAAGCCGCTGCCGAGTAGTTCTTGTTGTTCCGTTGTCAACGCCAGCAGCTGTTGTATTGTTTGCAGGGTCACCAAAGAAGTCGAGCTTTGATACCAATGTCGATAGCCAGGCGCGGCATGCTGACATCAGTTTACACTTCGGTGTCTTGGTGGCTAATGATACGCTGGCGTATACGCCCGGTTGCTGCGGTTCTTCGTGGACTTCTCTGTCATTTGCGAGTAGACCAAAGGACGCCATGGTTGCTGTCAAGGGTTGAAAACGCAATTCGGTCACTGGTGGGCGTTTGTTTAGGCTCGAGGAAAGTATGAGTAGAAGCCAATTGACTTTGGATAAGAGTTGGGATGTCGATTCCCCTTAGAAGAGATTGGTACCAGGCGGTTGCTGCAAAGGCACAGTCAACTCCAAAGAGAATAGCACGTCACCTCGGCAGGTGCCCTGAAGTGCGAGAACGTTTTGCGTTGCAGAGAACTCAACGTCCTTTTGAAGCAGATTCCTGGCAAGGGTTGGCTGGTATAACCCAAGCAAGCATGTGCTTGACTGCATCATGTTGGACAGTATTGCCGGGCAAACATGAACTAGAGATTCGCCGGGGATTAGAGTTTGGACTCTGCCAACACAGTGCCAGTCAGTCAGGGTCAAGCAGGGGTCTGGGGATTCAAGAATGGAGCAACAGAGAGTGCACCGACGGGTAGCACCCCGGCCGATACGCGGCGAGTGAGCAATTGTTGCCTATTATTATCCTCGATGACGAAAGATCAAGTCGGTCAAGTGGCGGAACCACTTGTGCTCCCCACAAACACTACTTGTACAGATGCAAAGCTAGGAGAATGTATGTCAGTCTGGTTGTAAGTTGCCCGTTGACCCTCTTGGTTGGAAGACCTACGCAGCCGTTGCAGCAAAAACCTCGACTCGCTTGCACTGCGTGGCGGCAAACATGCAAAGGGAAAAGACGACAGTAAAGGCACAGACGAGCCCGAGTCTGGCCAGCGTATCTTGAACATAGAACAAAGCAATGATGGATAGCATGGGCAGCAGAGAGGAAACCCCGGAGCCGACAAAATTTGCAGCAAGACGGACATGGCGGTCCGAGTAGTGCCATAGGGCGGTGTCCTCTTCAACGTGCCCTGCAGCTGCTTCTGTGTCGTGTGGCAGGGGGCGCTACTCTCAGGGTCAACTCTTTCCGTGCCCACTTCGTGGATTCGTATTCATGGTATGAACTTTACCTTGAAGTATTTCCAAATTTGGTGAAATAAGCGCAGAATCGGCCCGGTTAGGAGATGGGAGAGAAAGTCATCTTCGAATGGGTCCTCTCTGAGGAACAGGAGGTCGCCGAGGTGCTTCGCATCGTACACAGGGGCTATTTGATCGTGTTCGCCAAGGTCTTTCCCCAGGAATCCGCAGAGACCTCCGAGAGACTCGGAGTTGATGTATTTCTGTAATTGTTTTCGCTGTCGATGGGAAGGCTTTTGGATCGAATCGATCGACTGGTACTGCTGTACTGCTGCATCTACATCGCGAACCTAAAATTAGTACACGCTGGTCATCGCTTCCGTTGCTTTGTTTGATCAAAGTTCAATTAAGGGGTCTGTGAGCAAGGGAGAAGAGAGACTATTAAAGTTTGAATTGCTTACAGTACTCGCGAAGCTTTGCTCGCACTCTCAGCACCAGCTTCCACTGTTTGCCCCCAGTTCCCCTGGCCTCTCCTTGGTGCAAATACCACCACTCGCGATCATACCATTTCCTTTCGTCGCTGGCATTCGCATCGAGAAGTCCTTGCTCGGTGAGGTCATGCTCCAGCTCGCAGATCTCCGCTTGTAAATACAAAAGATTGCGCATGGCGAGTTGGCGGAACTGTCTCAGCATCGCGTAGTCCTGCTCAACCATGAACTTCGCCAGTTTTGGGTATCCCCGTGGCTGGATAACGGGCGTCGTTCGATCCTGAGCCATCGTGCTTGGTGATTCTGTGAAGATTCCCTGTCAACGATGAAAATTGAATGGACTCGAGGTTTCGGTCATTTATTATGCAATAATTACCCCTCTCACTTGCCGCCCTCAGCCTAATGCTGACGCACATATCGCGAAGGACGGCAGGATTGTGCCCAAGTATTTCTTTTGTCTTAAACATGCACTGATGTTCTCGGGTCATTGGTCGATCATGAGGCCACACCCCCGTATTATGCAGGCAGAGATCGAGCTGAAATCAAATGAATAGCGCAACACCACTCTCATAAGTCGCTTCAATCTCGAAAAACGCCCGTATGGTTTTTCCAGTTGCTGCCCAAGGCGGTTTCTTTCACCAAACCATCATGCAGAGCCAATCCAACGAGAGCCATACTCTGCTCGGTAAACTGGCATCTTACTTTAGATGGCACAAATGTATGGGCAGGAATGTTACATCATTGGAGGTAAGCAGCGGCGACTATTTACCACCAATAGGGAAGCAGTGCGTGCTAACAGTCCTCACGACAGGGTCTACATCCAGTCAAGCTCGAGAAGGTATCAATACGATTATCCAACAACCTTCACACAACAGAATACGATGCAACAATACCAGCGATATTCAACTCGAATTGCAATGAAAACCTTATCAGCAGGGATATTGTCGAGAGAATCATGGGCGCCAATACTATATTACGCGCTGGTGACAGCGGCGTTATCAGAATTGAGTTCAACTTTGTCGGGCAAAGGCAGCGATTCGAGACATCACACCGCATCGCCGATATACCACGCCCCGAGAAGATTATGTTTGGTCGGTTTCGTTCTCACAAAGATATCTCAGATCCATCGCCGTTAGAGCTGCATATACTGAATATGGATGCACTCTCAGAGTACTGCACTTGTTGTACTGAAGCAGTCTGTCGAATTAGCGATCTGAGTGGCCCCGAGAGCTGTTCATGGCCCAACCATGCAAAACAGGAGGATGGACACATCGACCCAGGAAATCTCACAGAAGGAGAAACAGTCGACGAGGCTTTTGTTACGGAACCAGTGACGGTAGTACGCAAACGAACTCCACAGGACAAATCCACAGCACTCAACTTGCCTACAAAGGATGGCGATACGATTCCAGCCCAGCTACAATTTGAACATGAATACGACAGTCCAAGGCTACAACAACATACGTTGACACCAACAAGGCAAAACGAACACCCATCCTCCAATGCGTCATTCCAAATCTCTAATGGAGGGACCTCAGACTCTTGGGGACAACAATCATTCTCAACCAGGCAGGCGGCTCTAACCAACAATACGTCGGTGGATTCTCACGGAGTTGTTGCTCGCACCGAAGGGCAAACGCAACAAAGCCAAACACATCGAGACCAAGCTTCAGATAGTGGGGAATATAGTCGAGCGCAAGAGCACCTCCAAGAAAAGGGATACGTCTCGCAGCAAAATGAGGTTACCTTATCAGCTGCAACACAGCCCAACAGCCGTTTTGAGAAAGAGAATGCGCCAACAGCAGGCATTATCGAAGGAGCTCCCAGAGCCGGGAGAGAGGAATGCGACCAGCACAACGACAAGGTCAATCATGCGGATGAGGATGAAAAGCTGCTCTTGCCGTTCCCTGATGACTATTGGACTTACGATAACGAAGCCAAAAAATACTTCCACGTGGATCGGGAAGAGGATGGACAGGAGACCAAGGTTTGGTATCCTTTGGAGTTCCTATGAACCACTAGAGGCTTAGCCATACTAGATCACAGCCACAAGTACAGTTTCGGGATCATCAATATTCAATGTAGTCATTTTTTAGTTCGTCTTGGTTCGGCGAGTGTGTAACAACAAACTTATAGATCGAAAAAATAGTTTGTGGCACGCAGGGCAGATTCTTTGGCTGGTTATTGAACTTGGCCCTGAATATATCTAACTTTTGCGGCAGTATTTGAAACCATTATTGGTATTACCCGTATTATAAACATTGCAGTGTTAAACGTTCTCAGTTGGCATATAGACTTGGAGCGAATGTTGTATAGGGGTATTCACCCCTTCTGGGACACAACTCCATGATGACAGTCGTACTAAGAAACATGAAGCTGCTTAAAGAATTGGTATACATCCCACACCTTCAAACGGAGTTTTGATCGCATTACATTGTCTTTGGGGATAATCTACCATGGTAGAGTTCCCTACCCCAAAAGGGCAAGTACCAACATTCAACCCCCCTTTTGGATCACAGCTGCCGCTATACTCGTTCTCCCTGGACTCATGGCATATAATGGCAATTGCAACCAACCATTCTGGAACAACAGTCATGAATGTGCTTTTCCTAGCTACAAGGGTTACAAACACCGGGGTCTTTACCCATCCAAGCCATAGGTGGCGGGAGAAGAATATCGTCAGGGGGTGAATGAACGTATACGTTCACAGCCTCGCGCAACAGCATTTGTATTCACGCTCATATTTGCACTTTATATAGACGTACTCCATTCAGCACATACTAATAAACACATTAACTAATCTTACACTATGTCTTTACTATTTCCCTTACCCAACACAGGTACAATGTCAAAACGAACTTCTCTACTAAGGGGTCTTCCGTGCCCCTTCCCTCAACCACCACGCAACCACTCAGCGAGCACCAACACCGACACTGCCATGGTACCCAGGACCAAACCATCCAAAAAACGTAACACTACCCTAAACATCAGTCTAGCAACAGCCAAACTCAGCAAAAACTGGAGAAAAGCCATAGACGCAGCCCGGCAAACCCTAGCTTCCACATCAGCAGCCACCAAAACCCGGCGCCAACTCAGCCCCTCCAGCAACAACACCACCCCAGAGTCCAGCCAAGCCGCCCGACTCACCCGAAATATTAATGACGCCCTCTTCGACCCCTTGACTCCCCAAAACGGCTGGGCGGGCCGCCACCGCGGCACCCGCTACCGCTCCGTCAAGGTCCTGTTGACCTACTGGGCCGAGACGGACGACCCGGCCTTCGGCGCCGCGGCGGCTGCCCGCGCGCTCGCGGATGTGTTCCAGTACCGGTACGGGTTCGACGTGCTGGTCTGGCTGATCCCCGTGATGCAACCCCAACAAGCCCTGGCCGCGAAGCTGCGGCAGTTCGCGCGCGACGCAGATGCGCGGCAGCGGCCGGGGGAGAGTCTGCTTATCTTCTGGTACGGCGGGCCGGCGCGGGAGGATGAGAGCGACGGAGGGCCCCCTCTGTGGTTCGGAGAGTAAGTCACATTCCAGTCCCCTTTACCCCCGACCCCTTTTTATATACTTACACAACCCCCCTTTTATGCGTCCGTGTTGCAGCTTACTAACCGTGGATCGCTCGCGCGCCTCTTTCGTCATTCATTAGATCCTTCACCGGCCCAACCATCAATTCCCACATAGTCCCTCAGGTCCTCGGCGCCGCCAAGTCCGACGTCCTGACCCTCTACGACAACCCCCACGCCCTGCACGGCTACAACGTGACCGGCCCGGGCCTGTGCGAGCACCTGGGCGCCGCGGCCTACAACGGCGTCGTCGCGGGCTTCGCCGCGAACTACAGCGCCAACGCCAGCAGCAGCGCGGACGGTGTTACTAGTAGCGGTATTGACCACCGCCGATACTCGCTCTCCTTCACCCGCGCCCTGATCCAGATCCTCGACAGTCCCGACCGCGCCGCCCAGGGCATCTCGGTCCTCGACATCCACCGCAAGCTCATCAACCGGTACCAGATGGCCACCGCCGCGGCCAAAGGCAGCGAGTCCGACGAAGCGAAGGAAGCCGCTTTGACATGGAAAATGGGTGGCGATAACAGGGGCAGGGGCAAGAATAGGGACGCATACGTATATTCCCCGCGCCCCCACCGGCCCTGGCTCCCCAACGCCCTGCGCCAGACGCCCGCGTACTGCCACCTGTCCCGGTGCCCGCCGCGGGCCGAGGGGGGCCGGCGAGCATCGTGCTCGCGCAGTTGGGGCGGCAGACGCTGGAAACGACAGCTATACCATCACCCAAAGAAAATTCTCAGCAGGGCCCCGAGGACGTTGATGAGGATGAAAAGGAAAGCGAAAACGACGACGGGTCCGCCGTCGAGTTGACCATGCGGCTGCGGCTGCGACCGCCGGCCGACACGGTGGACGTCGGACGGTGGAAGCAGTGGATCCTCGATGCGCCGCCCGAAGCGCGTCAGCTGGTCTTCATACAGGCCAAAGATACTTGGGTAGGTAGGATTGTAGACCGGAAGACGCTTGGAGCAGGTGCGGCGTATAGTTAAGCGAAAACCTATGTGAGCACTCGTAGGTAGCCTTCAATCGAACGGTCCTCTTGATTCCTTGGCAATGAACATGCTCGATTGAAATGAGTTTGATGATAGTGATTGGAGAACCTTGCGCCTGCGTTGCCATTTGTACATATATCTTGAGTTGTGGTTCCGTGTGTTACCCGTAACTAAGCTCATACCCGCGGGGGCGGATTCTCTTCCCAAAGCCCGACAAACGCCTGAGAATGTGCATGGCACACAATGCTCTCCCAGCTGTTCTAGCCCCGTGCGCTCCGCGCGAGACAGCCGACGTAACCAAACAGGTTGCGCAACAGCGAAGGCTGGCCCGGGTACTTCCAGTACCGGTACCCCACGGCCGCGAAGACGAGCGGCGACCAGAACATGGCCTTGAGCACGCGCGTCAAAACCTTGCCCTGGTGCTCGCTCCGGGCGACAACCTCCGAGTACCGCTCATTACTAAAGCTGACGCGCGAGTACTTGGTGTGCCAGCCGAGGCTGGGCACGTGGACCGACAGCCACTCCTCGAGCGCCTTGCGCAGGCGGTACGTCGGTGAAAGCACCGAGTCGCGCATCTCGACGTAGTTCTGGAGCGCCAGGTCGTTGATGGCGTGCGCGTCGGGCGCCCGGACGGCCGAGTACTCGGCCAGGGCCGCGCTGCGCTGGACGGCAGGGTCAGCAGGCGCCGGGTTCGTCGGGTCGTTGCTCTCCTCAGTGGCTTCGTGCTTGTCCAGCAGGGCGAACAGCGTCCGGACGTCCTCGAGCCCCGCGTTCATGCCCTGGCCATAGAAGGGGACCATGGCGTGCGCCGCGTCGCCCAGAATGACCACGGAGTCGGAGTGGTGGTAGGGCTTGCACTTGATGCTAATAAGGGGCAGATGCGGGTTCGTCTCGAAGGAGGCAATGAGCTCCTTCGGTGGGATGAGCGAAGTCACTCCGGGGAAATGATGGTCGAAGAAGGAGGGCAACTTGGATGTGTCTGCTTCCAAGTAGGCGTAGTTGGCACTGGGCATGAACAACGTGCAGGTAAAGGAGCCATCCTAGATCATCCATTAGCATTTTTCTGGCCACATTCGAGAGCGGTAACTCACCTCACTGGGTATTGCGATAAACATGAACTGTTTTCCGGGCCATATGTGCAGATGGTAAGGAGATATGAGGAATCGCTCCATGGGGTGCTCGGATTTGCGGCGCCTGTTGGGGCTGATCTGGAACTCGCACCAGAGAGTGTCGATGTATTCTTGCTGGTAGTCCATTTGGGTATATTTCATCAAGTGGTAGCGAACCGAGGAATGCGCTCCATCCGCACCCAGCATAAAGTCGAAGCTGACCTCGACCTCTTTGGCGCGGCCAGCGCTGGACTTGCTGGAGGACTTTTCCGAGTTCTGGACCTCAAACCAGGCGACTTTTCGCTTGAAGTCTGCGCCCGTGAGCTTGTGGTTAAAGTAGAACTTGACATTCGGCATTTTCTCCAGGATGTCTAGCAGGGCCTTGTTCAGCTCTGCCCGATCGGCGGCGTATATATCCTGCGCTTATGGTAAGTGTCTCGAGCAAGTGTATTGTACAGATTGCGATGACCAGCTGAACATACCCGACCATGAACATCATAGAGTTGCGGCTCCTCGTACAGCTCCCCCGACGGGCGCTGGCCATGGATCATGCGCCCGGACATGGGGATGGTTGACATCATGACATGGTCAAGAAGGGCTTTGGAGCCAGCATGGCGCATGGCGTTGATGCCCCTCTCGGATAAAGCGAGGTTTATGGACTTTGTGAAGTTGAGAGGTGTTGTTGATGGGTCGCGAAGATCTGCGCGAGTCAGCGTTGACCTTGCGAGAACATGGGGTGAGGGCAGGCCCTGTCTATAAGTCATGGACCATCGGATTGACGATGGATGAACCATTATATCCGGCCATCACGATGAGACCAGCAACTGACGACAGAAGGATAGGGAAGAAACCTTGAATCGAAACGAGTACTTACCACTGCGCAGCTCGTATATCTTGACTTTGTGGCCGCGGTTGGCAGCATACAGCGCAGCCAATGACCCGACAGGGCCAGCGCCCACAACGATGAACTTCTGCTTGGCCATGGCGGATAGAGAGACAGGCAAGGTTATGGATAGATTGGATTATGTACACGGTCAAGGGTCCAAACGGCGCCCGGGGTAGATGAGGTGAGGTAGTATCGTATCAACCAACCTGCTGATTTCTGGATGTCTCGTCGGCTTGCCTCGGGTCAGTTTTTCCGAGCTTAACCAGGGAGGGAGAGAAGGATGATAAAGAAGAAGATGGGATCAATGACAAGTGCAATTCAACGCATGCATGCACCTACAACTAGGTGTAGCAAGTTACACAACGTGGAAGACCGGGAATAACATATGAATATGATGAGACCATATCCGTGAGTGGGAATTGAGTCGTCAAGTCGATCCCGTCACTTCGACCCATCAAGACAGTAGAGTAAAGGACGTCGTCAGCATGGATGCCCCCACCAGAAAGAAGGTGCCTTGCCTTAACAAGACCCCAGACTAGCCAGATTTAGCACCAAACTGTTGATCGATGAAGACACATTTCGATTTGGTGTCACTTGAATAGTATTTGAATGGAAACTGAACTAGATAGGTATGTATGAGTGGAAGACTTTGATACGATATTCAAGTATGCCTCATAGTCTTCTGTTCTCGGCCACTATCCCACAGGTTGATGGTTTGGTGGTGAAATCGGCAGGCGGGCGTCGTGGTCAACTCCCCAGTAAACTGCCTAGACTGCCTTCACCCCCACCAATCTAAGGCTAAGCTCAATGCTGCAAAGACGCCGACACGGTCCTTCTGGCGGTCCCTCAAAGACCAACCCCCACTACGTGAATTAATTTTCCATTTTCGATCCTCGGATCAGCTCACTTTGCCATCCAGCAACGCCGCAACGCCGCAACCCAGCCAACACAGGACACCAGTTGGATCTCTCTCTGTCTTTTTCTGTCCCAGCCCTACTTTTGCTTGTGCATACATCTTTTTACCCGACTACCACAACTTTTCGCTACAGTTCAGTAGAATCTTGTAGTAGCACTCTTACCATATCGTTAGACTTGTCCCACCTTGCGATCGACAAACCGAAATCATGGCCGACTCCGAACCCCCGCCAAGAAGAAGTGCTTGGGAACCGACTGCGAGAACGACGCCGGCGCTCTGCAATGTCCTACATGCCTGAAGCTGGGGATCAAGGGCAGCTTCTTCTGCTCTCAGGACTGCTTCAAGAAGAACTGGGTACGGCCAATCCACCACACACGGCAGCGCATCGGCGTTTAAATCCAGAGGGTCAAATAGCTAACCTGGCGATGCGATCTAGGGCGACCACAAGTCTCTGCACAAGACGGCGGACGGCAAGAGCACCAACGGTATTATCCACAACTTCATTCCTCCAAAGGTCGTTTCTAAACCTGATCCAGCCACCGGGTTCTTTAATCCCTTCCCCTCCTACTCCTTCACTGGACCCCTCCGGCCCGTATACCCCCTCTCGCCGAAGCGCACCGTCCCCAAGTCGATCCCCCCACCCCGACTACGCCGCCTCGGGCATTCCCAAGAACCGGACGCTCGGCAGGAACAAGATCGAGGTTCTCGACGCCAAGGCCCAGGATGGCATGCGGAAAGTCTGCAGGTTGGCACGTGAGGTTCTCGACATTGTCGCGGCCGAGCTGAAGCCCGGCGTTTCCACCGACTACCTGGACGAAGTGTGCCACAAGGCTTGCATAGAGCGAAACGTAAGTCCGCAACCAACCAGCGCCGTCGTATCTACCGGGATCGTGTACTGACCGGGTGTGTACATGCAATATAGTCTTACCCGTCGCCCCTGAACTACAACTTCTTCCCCAAGTCGATATGTACATCCGTCAACGAGGTCATCTGCCACGGTATCCCCGACCAGCGCCTCCTCATGGACGGCGACATTGTCAACCTCGACGTGACGCTCTACCACGAGGGCTACCACGGCGACCTGAACGAGACGTACTACGTGGGCGACCGGGCCAAGGCGGACCCGGACGTGGTGCGGGTGGTGGAGACGGCGCGCGAGTGCCTGGACGAGGCCATCAAGCTGGTCAAGCCGGGCTGCCTGATGCGCGACTTCGGCAACGTGATCGAGAAGCACGCCAAGGCGCGCAACTGCAGCGTGATCCGGACGTACTGCGGGCACGGCATCAACAGCACCTTCCACTGCGCGCCCAACGTGCCGCACTACGCCAAGAACAAGGCCGTCGGCGAGTGCAAGCCGGGCATGACCTTCACCATCGAGCCCATGATCGCGCTCGGCAAGTACCGCGACGTGACGTGGCCCGACAACTGGACCAGCACCACCATTGACGGCAAGAAGACGGCGCAGTTCGAGCACACGCTGCTCGTGACGGAGGACGGGTGCGAGATCCTGACGGCGCGGCAGGAGTCGTCGCCGGGCGGGCCGATACCGATGCCGGCTGCCGAGGAGAAGAGCAGTTAGAAGCTCTTTCCCCTGGCGATGGAAGCTGATATTGTGCGGGTTGCAGCTTTTGCCTAGACTAGCCAGCCCGGAATGCCGTTAGCTGTGTTGTTAGCACTCCCCAATAGAAAGCACACGGTAACGACAATGATATTGTTCAGTCCAAGCCGTAAGAGGTGATTCCAGATTTACAAATAGTACCAGAACAAACCTGTACGGACGACATAGGACGAGTTAAATCTGTATAGCTGGCAATGAGACACCCGAACAAGCATATTCAGTCTCAGACCCCTATCTTCGTGTGTTCGGTCATAAAACCTCCGGCAACTTTGAGGGGCTAGTTGCGAAATAAAACTTACCTCGCGCTTCTCAAGATAAACGCGCATCTAGTGCAAATCACTGGGCTACATCCGATTCAACATGCATAAGTTCAACTCCCCTCGCCAGGTATCTTTGTTAGAGTAACAGAGTTAAACCTACACTGGGTAGTATGTATCAAGGAGCAGTACTCGGATGAAATCAAAACCCCATTTCTGCTTATCCACGATGTGTTTGTCACATTGGACGTCTGCTACGATTGGGATTGTGAGTGCTGGGTAACAGCTCCGCGTTACGGTCCAGCCCCGTTTGATCAAATCGGGGCCAAGTCGCAGGGAACCCCCGACCACGATATGGCCTAACCTAGGGATGACTCTCAGGCCAACCTGCCAACGTGATGACCTAAGAGGGACCTCGAGACCTGTGATAATTCAAATGGAAAAGACTAGAGTGAGTGAGTGGCTGGCAGCAGAAGTGACGTTACCAGTACAGTACGTGTGTAGAAAGGTTAGCCCCCCTCCACTGTTTTCCGAAAGTCAAAGGCTAGCCGAAAGGATTTATACCTTTTATCGTATACTCTAAGCCAGTTTATTGTCGATAAAATCAAAACTTGAGCTTGAGTAGGCATAGATTTTCCGACTAGTATTTGACTTTTCGGGCAACAGTGGAGGGGGCTAACCTTTCTGCACACGTACTGTATCCTGTACCCTGGCTGCGGAGACCTTGGCTCCAGACCTAATGGCAGACCCAGTATTACAGTACGTTCAAGTGCAGTGCTTAGCAACTGGCGGACGAGCCGCTTTCATCATCCAGGCAATAAGCATGCCCGTGACTCGGGCCGGGGGTGCTGCCAAATCACTGGGTTGGTTGGGTTATCGGCTCAATCAAGTGCTAAGAAGAAGAAGAAAAAACGATTTGATTGCTAGGTTACAGCAACCAGGCCTCGACTCCCCCCAAGCACCAAGCTTGAGCTCCCTTCATATCGGAGAATCCACCAGACTCTATCTGCTGGCCGTCCGCCTGTCACTTTGCCGCAACGCACAGCACCAGCAGTGCAGCACGCACATAACCGCGCAACCCACCGTCCATCCGCCAGTCAATCCAATCCACATCCACACCCAACCTTCTCCCATTTTGATTTGATTTGATCTGGGATCTTAACCCTCCCTCCACACTTGGCCTGCTACTTACACCTGGACACTAGGACTTTCTCAAGCCTACCCTCACCAACCCGCCCAGGCTAACAGAACAAAAACCCAACGCCGGTTACCAACTGAACAAGTGGCAACTGATTGATATATAACCCCTCTCCCTCAGGCTACTCTTTTTTGGGCCACCTCCAACCTTCCGTCCGATACCGATCGCAATCGCCAACTCAAAAAGCCAAACGAGATTTTCATTGGATCTCGCCCGCATCTGTCAACTTCTCGAGTCGCGTCCGCTCTGCCAAAAGCAAGCCGACTTCCTATCTGCCTCGCAAACAACCCGATTCTCGAACCTGCAAACCACCTGCAGGAGCTCCTCCATTTCCCGCGTGCGAGTTGCCCTTGTCGCGACCCCTCGAGCACTCTCCGAGACACTTCAATCTACCTCGATCTCCCGAGTAATACAGCACAAATACCGCCAAGATGTCGGGCGAAGCGTGGCTCTACCTCCTCGCCGTGCTTATCAATGCCGTCAATCTCTTCCTTCAGGTCTTCTTCACTATTATGTACAGCGATTTGGAATGGTACGTAACCCCTCGGCCTGCCTGGCGGTGGTGGTCCGGAGCTCCCACGGGAAGCTTTTTGGCGGGAGCCTTGAGCTCCCACCATAAACAACCATTTACGTCATGCGTTGGGCCTCGCTCTGCCCATGCGACCGCAGCACCGCATCACCCTCAACCTGAAACGAAACAATCGTACTGACTCTTGGGCTCTTACTACAGTGACTATATCAACCCTATTGACCTCTGCAACCGCCTGAACACCTACATCATCCCCGAGGCCGCCGTACATGGATTCCTGACCTTCCTGTTCCTCATCAACGGATACTGGGTGGCTCTGATCCTCAACCTGCCTCTGCTCGCTTGGAATGTAAAGAAGTAAGTTGTCCCAGAAGCTTCATGCATCCGCCTTGCGACATGGCTAACCTCCCGAATCCAGGATCGTCGACAACACACATCTTTTGGATGCGACCGAGATCTTCCGGAAGCTCAACGTCCACAAGAAGGTATGATCGACGCCCAGTTCCCGATAGCTCCTAAAGGCATCTAGCTAATACTTTCGCGCAGGAATCCTTCTTCAAGCTTGGCTTCCACCTCGTCATGTTCTTCTTCTACCTGTACAGCATGATTGTTGCCCTGATCAAGGACGAGTCGCACTAAGTCTGGTGCCGACAACGCCCCTACTCTGACGACACGACCGAACACTAGCTTGGCTTCGCTGCTCTAACACAGCAGTATACAAAGAAGTGCGCAGTGTGACTGTTTCAAGACTTGTAAGAACGATGATTCTGGATTCCGAGAAGATACTTGTCAGAGGATAGCAGCGTACGGAGGAGGCGACGTTGACGTCCCTTGATCAGGGGCGCTTCGTCTGCAGTAGTGAGGTGTCTTTACTTTTGATGGATGAACATGTTGGACATTGGGACGAAGATTACACGATTAGACGAATGGTTTCAGGAGAAAGTGGTTTAACGGGAAAAGCTGTCAGGGCCGGGTGTTGATCACAAACAAAGTCTGGCATTGGACTGGCTGTTTTTGGTCCAAAGAGCGAGCTGGGAGCAACGGCGGTTTTTCCAAAGGGGCAACTTCTTCCCAGCGCGTCGGCCAGGCATAATGTTAGAGGATTGCCTCATGCGGCGTCGTGCAGGCTGTACTCGGATCTTAAAACGTAATGAAATGTATACCCCATATCAATTGCTATTTTGCATATTCTATAGCAGCATCTGCTTGTCTCGTCTTGTCTTGTCTTGTCTTGGAAGCTTATCATGAATGAAGCACTGCAAAGCCCCCACGTAAGAAACATGATAACTTGCTTCTGATTCAGCTGACTGCATTGAAGCTGCCTGTTTGATAATCTCCTTGCTACTGGCCTTTTCAGATTGCATGAAATGTTGCATTCTTTGCCAAATTGCCAACCCCATCGTCCGGGGCCGTCATCAATCAGAACCTCCTCCCTCTCTCTCTCTCCCCCTCTACGGAGTACGTCAGGTACAACTTTAGCTTTGAAGTGGGGCGACACAAGCCGCTCAGAGCCTCAGCCACATGCTGCACCCAAAAAGCCCATTTGAGCACCGGAGATAACCAAGGCCCAAAGCTTGCTCTCTCAAAAAGTTACCGCCTTCCCAACCAAGCTCTCTCGCGAACCTCCAATTCGCGCCTACTTCATACGCCATTCATTCATGCCCATAACGAACTACAATAATCACAAGAGAAATACCGAACCTGACCTGCCGACTAGAATCTCGTCATCTTGATTGATTTACGGGACAAATTATCGCGACTCGCTTGGAAGCTATCCTGAGCTCAGTTCCAGACCAGCTGTGATCCGCAGCAGCGACGCGCCCATGGCCAACTTCGGAGAGTACCCGCCCAATATGGCGTCGCAAGACGCCCTCATCGTGCGCGAGCAGACCGGCCCCGAACATGCCGTCGTACCGTACAGTGGCGAGGAGCTGTCGCGGCAGCAGCTGGGCCCCGCGAACCCGTACTTCGACCCATCCACCCGCAAGCGCAAGAACAATGTCCTGACGGGCAGCGCCGAGGAGACCTTCGTCTCAGAACACACATTCCGCTCCAAGCACCGGGCGGTGGAGCGCGCGGGCGGGCCCGACCGCGAGTACCAGACGGGTGCCGAGGCGAAAGCTGAGGCGAAACGCATACGGCAAGGGCGCGAGGGCAAGGGCAACGCCACCATTGCCGACGGCGACGGCGCGTACGTGGGGCCCTGGGCGAGGTACAAGCGGCCCGAGTTTGAGGACGTCGAGATCGCCGAGGGCGAGGAGGTCGGCAGCGACGAGGAAGTCGTGTACGTGACGGACGAGGACGAGGACGTGATAGAAAGTGGCACGGTGGTCTCGGCGCCCACGGTGGCGCTGCAGCGGCGCAAGGAGGTCGAGGCGCTGGGCGAGGAGTCGACCGTGTTCCACGGCGAGGCCGAGTTCGACTACCAAGGGCGATCCTACATGCACGTCCCACAGGACCTCGACGTCGACCTGCGCAAGGAGCCCGGCAGCGTCGCCAACTACATCCCCAAGAAGCTCATACACACCTGGAAGAACAACTTCAACGACAAGGCCGTCACGGCGCTGCGCTTCTTCCCCGGCTCCGGCCACCTGCTGCTCGCGGCGGGCGCGGATTCTACGGTCAAGATCTTCGACGTGTACCACCAGAGGGAGCTGCTGCGGTCATACCACGGCCACGGCAAGGCGGTTTCGGATATTTGCTTCAACAACTCGGGCAACGAGTTCATATCGAGTGGGTACGATCGGTACATCAAGCTCTGGGACACGGAAACGGGCATGTGCAAGGCCAAGTTCACGACGGGCAAGACACCGCACGTCGTCAAGTTCAACCCGTCCTACGAGCACGCGCACGAGTTCGTGGCGGGCATGTCCGACAACAAGATTGTGCAGTGGGACACGCGGACCAAGGAGATTGTCCAAGAGTACGACCACCATCTGGCGGCCATCAACACCATCACATTCGTGGACGAGGGCCGGCGCTTCATGACGACGGCCGACGACAAGAGTTTAAGAGTGTGGGACTACTCGATCCCCGTGCCGATCAAGTACCACGCCTCGGAGGAGCAGTTCGCGCTGACGCGGGCGAGCCCGCACCCGTCGGGCAAGTACGTGGCCTACCAGTCGGGCAACAACGAGATCCAGGTGTTCAGCGCGCAGGACAAGTTCCGGCGCAACAGCAAGAAGCTGTTCAAGGGCCACAACAGCGCCGGGTCGGCCATCGACCTGAACATCTCGCCCGACGGGCAGTTTTTGGCGTCGGGCGATACTGCGGGCTTCTTGTGCTTCTGGGACTGGAAGACGTGCAAGATGTACCACAAGATCCAGGCGTCGCAGAACGGGTCTATCTCGTGTGTGCAGTGGCATCCGCAGGAGACGAGTCGGGTGGTGGCGGCGGGGCAGGATGGAGTTATTCGGTACTACGATTAAGGGCGTGGAACGGGAGAACGCAGAGATGTGGAAGACTAATATGAAAGAGAATGCACACTTGCCTGGTCTGGATTGGACTGGACAAGACCAGTATCCGAGGGCTTGGGGTACACAGTTGGTATTCCTCGAGCCGGCTGTATTATGTTTCAATAGATGATGATACCCTTCAACATGATGATGGTGGTGGTTGTGATTGTCCATGGTGTGATGACGGCGTACATGATGTACGACTTGGTGGCTCTGCCATGGATAGGTACGGTTGTTACCCCATTCAGCCTGGTTATGCCACTGGGTTACCAAGTTGCTTCCATTGCTTCCAGTGTTGTTCTATGTGTAAAGATGTTTGCATATGCAGCCGTTCTCATGGCCACCGCTGTTGCCCCATCAGTCACAGTTATCTTGTACCTACTATTGAACAATACCAACTCGACAGATATGGTTATCGGCGCATGACGCACTTGGGTCACAGATCCTGCACAAGGCAACGCACGAGATGGAAACGAGCCGAGAGGGCAAGGACGATGGGATTGATGACGGAGAAGAAGAAGAAGTAGGGTGTCCGCCCAAAGAGGCTGGAAACCAAGTCTAAGAAACTCATCTCCAATGCCGAAACATGAGAAAGATGTACGCAAAGTACCAACAGCTTGAATACAATTCATCTCACACATGCAATAGACGCATTCACCATACAGCAATTCCTAAAAACCCAATTCCAGCACCGCAGCCTCATATCCCCCTATCCCAGCAGCATCATCAGGCGCCGTCGTCCATGGAGAAACTGCAGCCACCTCCTGTCAGCAATAGGAAGCTGCTGCTGGTAGAGCCACGACTTGAAGTGGAGCGGCTCCGCGAGGAGGGCGTCGAGGCTCTCGGTGGCGTCTGTGATGCTCATGGCGTGAGACGCTGAACGTCTAGCTCAGCAGGATGCAGCTCAGACCGAGGCCCTCGATGATGCACCATCTCATCCTGATGGTGTGGTATCGGATCGTGTAAGAAGTCTCGAGAGGGAGGAGGACTGAACTGCTGATTGTCGAAGAAGACAGGGGCCTGAAACGGTATTTACAAAAAGGGCTGAATGGGTGCTTTACCAAAAACCAAATATAGATATTTAATAAAGATGAAATCTCCATAATCGAAAGATAAAGTCTGGGGATACCAAACTTAAAATCAGTAAAGGGAATGGTGTTATTGGTGTGAAGATATAGAAAAAGAACCAATGGTCTGCTGATGTTGGGAATATTGATCGTTCTGGGAGGTATCTGTTGAGTGGTCTGCCTGAACTCTATCCCCGGATTATGGTTGCTGGATCCAAGCAACCCGACAGGAAGGATGTCAGGCGAGCGTGCTTGTAAGGTCGACGATAGCAACATAAAGCAAGCAGCAAAGGGCAGCTACGAAGAACGCTGGAACACATATTTCCTTCCGCCCGCCAATGTCGAGGAACTCGAGGAAACGACTGACGCAATTGACTCGCTGCAGTCGGATACAGGAGGCAGCAGCTACGCGTATCTAAAAGGTAGGTACGTGATGCGTTCTAACTCGGATGCGCACCTTCTCCGTTGATATATTCGCGTCCGCGGGGTATGATAGACATGGTCCAAACGGAGGCAGGCGCTGTTGTTCTTCTCGCCTTACCAGAAGTCAGTCCAAGTGCAGCTGTTTTTAAGTCAGGTCTGCTATCCTCGTGATCTCATCACCAAGTCTGGACCGAAACACAAGTTTTGCCAAATCAGGCTGGGAAGAATCGATATCTTGAGACAATAGGTTGTGTAGTCACCTATTCCTTTCCTAAAGAATTGCATAGGATCCCCTGTTCCCATTGGAAATGAAGGGCATATTCCTTAGAAGCCCCGAATAGAATCGAAAATATAACTCGTAAGGACCATTATACTGAAAAGATCCATCAGGACCGTAAAATTGTAATCCACATCAGTCAGAGAGTCTGTATCCAGATCAACAGTTAGAATGCCATCAAGAGCTGTTCAAGGACAATGTCAAAAGTTAGCTCATCATATGAGTGAGTGATGGGCCAAAAGGGGGTAGAAAGGGGCAAAATTTACAACACCCCAAGGGATTCGAACCCCAGTCTCTATGAATCATTTCATAGTGTACTATCGCTGTACCAAAGTGTCTTGCCTTGTATCGTTGCTCGTTGATGCATAAGACATGTCTTTTTACAGCTTATATAGTTCATTAATCTGTAATGAATCACGCCAAGTAACAACAGTGTGCCTGGTCCCGGCGGTTTCTTCGAGACACGATGCATGAATCGATGGTACTGGGACTCTACCCCTGTTCCCAGATGGCTGTTCTTAGATCCACCCGTTCATAATCCAGTACTTTCATCTACACATGCGCCTTTCTAGTGGCTCCATGTGGTCGGTCGATCATGATCTCAAGATCTGCTTCAAGCTCTGCATAACCTCGTCCGCCTTCATGTACGGCAGATCAATATGCGCATGCTCGGGACTCAGACGCAGCTCCGCACCCGGCATGAGCGCCGCCGCCTTCTCTGCCATATGTGCCGGCACATTTTGGTCCTTTGCACCATGCCACATGACCACCTTCCCCGGCTCAATCTTGACATCCTCCAACTTGAACCCAAAATCGCTCCCCAGGACCAAGCCGTCCCACGCGGGCCCCAGCCCCCCACTGATCATCGACCCCCGCGTCCCCGACACCAGCGCGGCCCGGACATCCTCCCGCTCCAGCATGGCCCGGTCGTTGGCCGGCTTGTTCTTGAGCGCATCCACCAAAGCCAGCTCGAGCTTTTCCGGATGCGCCAGGTCCCGTGCCGTGCCGCCCAGCATCGCGTCCAGGATCCAACCAATGGGCGTCGGCATCCAGGGACACAGCGTCAGCACGCGCGCGTCTGGAGCAGCATACCGCTGCACCCGAGCGAGGTCGGGTACAGAGCGCAGACCAACGCAACCCCGACGCAGCGGTCCCGCGGCAAGCGGTGCCAGCACGCCAGGGCGTACGGCCCGCCGCCCGAGATGCCCAGGACGGCGAAGCGCTTGACGCCCAAATGGTCCGCGAGCGCGAGCAGGTCGGCCGGCCAGTCCAGCAGGGTGCGCCCCGGCTGGAAGGTCGAGGCGCCCATGCCGGGGCGCTCGACGGAGACGA
This sequence comes from Apiospora aurea, assembly GCF_038362705.1. Classification (NCBI taxonomy): domain Eukaryota; kingdom Fungi; phylum Ascomycota; class Sordariomycetes; order Amphisphaeriales; family Apiosporaceae; genus Apiospora; species Apiospora aurea. The sequence continues at coordinate 328,731 of NW_027117389.1, forward strand.
GGCGGATGCCCTGAGTCCGCGCGGCGGCGTCGTAGCCGAAGGCTTCGCCTTGGGAGCCGGGGAAGCCGTGGTGGTAGAAGGCGGTCGGGGCCGCGGGGTCCGGGGAGCCGTAGATGGCGTAGCCCAGGGTCCGGCCGGAAGGGAGGACGAAGGCGGAGGTGGGTTTGGGGTGACGGGTGGCCATGGTTCTTGGTTGGCTGAGGGTGGATAACCAAGACGCTAGAAATCCGCTCCTTTTGCTCGGTTTTGGTTGGGGTTTGACGTGTTGTCTGTGGGAGATATTGGAGAGAATGCGGGATCCTCATGCGGCAGTGAGACAATCATAGCTGCCTAGAGGCACCGGCGCCACGTCCCACTTTACTTAGCTCGTGGAGGATCTACAGGGGCACGCGATTATTACACAAGCCGGACGCCTTGGCGCGCAGTTGCTTTTTCCCCGTAAGCGAATCATAGTGTCTGTCGCCAATCATCCTATAAGTATTGAGCAGAAAAAAAAAAAAAAAAACTCAGAAGTCAAGAACAGCGAATTTCTCCCTTTCTGGATAATTTCCTCTAGCGAAAAACGTATTTTTGACTTTATTCCTGTGGGTATGTGGAGGAAGTGCATATAGTATGAGACTATTGATTCTGCTACTTGCTATGGGCATACCCAACTCGAGAGACAACGGACACAGTCTCGAGAAGGATGAGCACAGCTACTATATATAACAGGTTTTCAGACTCGCTAGTACGCGTAAGGGTCTTAGTCCGATGACGTTCCTGTCCCAACCTCACAGGTTGCTGCTCGAGAAGAGTCCGAAGCAGCCTGCATCTCCATTTCTCCTATCTTTCGTAGGATGTGTGACACCTGTAGCAGACTGAGTTCCGTCACCATAGACTCCAGGAGTCGACTGAAAGTGTAATTGCACGGCATTTGCAGTAGGAGCGAGGTGCACTTTGCCATGAGAAGGCCCGTGCCGCGGCTACCGGCTGCACGGCGCTGGCGGGCGCCTGATTGGAGAAGGATGTCGAGCAGCCTCGTCGCGCGATGGCCACGGCCGACCCAGGCGAGCATGGTGAGGGGGTCGGCCCCATGTTTCAGCAACAGATCCATGGCTTCGAGGGGTGCGGTGGATGGCCTAAAACCCGCAGGAAAAGGGCAGCGTGTCAGTCTACTTGCCATTTTATGGCTCAGGGATTATCAACTTACATAACTTGGGCAAGAGGAGTACGAGGTATCGCCAACGGACGAGCCTCCAGTGTCTTCTGGTTAGCCGAAGCGCCGTGGTCCAGGAGCTTCTTCAGGATCCGGAGGGCATCATCTTCCCTCTCGGGGCTCTGGGTCAGGAGCACGGCGAAGTGGATGGGGTACCACCTGGACGACTGCAAGCAAGAGGTAGCGTCGTCATCATTATCAGGGGGCCCTCGGGCAAGTGGACAGCAGCCCCCTGCTCGATGAGGAACTCGGCTGCGCGCAGGCGGCTGCTGGCCAGGGCGAGGATGAGCGGGGTTGGTTTTGACAAGATGACAGGGGCGGTAGGAGCAAAGTTATAGCTAGACCGTCTATACCTCGAAACGTCGAGGTGTTGGTCAAGAGGGATGTTGAAACGGACGCAGTTCATCAGGGGAGAAACTTTATCTCGTGTACAGGCCCATAAAATGGCGGAGCTGCGATGCTGTCGGTAGAGAGTCTCCACGACATCACCGGAAAACCCCTTGCAAGTCTGCGCCAGGTTCAGCATATCTTGGGGGCTGAGAAAGCTGCAAATCGTGCTTAAGATTAGACCTTGAAAGCCCTGGTGCACAGAGGCCACAGTGGCGATGATGGTTTCAGGTTGATGTGTTGGTTCTGGGGTTAACGAGGAAAGATGACCATTTTGACGATCATGGAGATGCTGCTGACGAAGCGCCTCACAGACCATGGCGAGATCCTCTCTCAAAAGAAGTTGGGCCATTTTGTGTGTCGATGCGATCAACCACGAGTATCTCTAGTGATTTTAGTACACCGACAAAGAGGGATGGGCGCGTAGGGGGTCAAGGAGTATCAGGAGGGGATCAGGGGTAAAGGGTGTGCAGGTCAAGATCGGCTGCTCTGCACGTATGAACAACTGATGCACAGAAAGAATTTTGGGTGATAAATCGAACCGGGAAGGCCTCAAAGGAGTAATCGCCATCTAAATACACAATCGCCGTCCATCGGTTCAGATACCATCGAGTGAATGTAAAAGATAGACAACGTCATCCGAATAGCACATAGTCTCCCTGGAGTGAATATCAGGTTGTTGACAAGGGACACCCAACACTCAGCCCTCTGAGAGACCAATAGAACAGCATATTAAGCAAACGTGTGATTAGCGCGACGTGATGTATCTCCCAACGTGCTTTGGAGGACTCAGATGTGTGATGACGGGTGTGCTGTTCTGTTTTGAACTGGCCACACCAGCCAGCAATGTTTACATGGCGACTAAACTACTGGGTTTGAAAACACGATTTGGGGCTTGAATTGTGGCAGTTTGACTCAGAGTGGCTTTGTTGGAACAGGTATACGAGCAGTGTTGGAATGCATAGCCTGCTCGAATGGCCAGATATCGAAGCACATTCAAGCACAACGGGTGTAGCAGAGTAAAAGTGGCTGCCGGGAAATCTTCCAGATGACCACAACGATGCTGGCATATTTGAACTGTCTCCTCGTATGAACGACATGGCACCTAGCTGGGCAAGCCTCGAAGCTGAAGACACAAGCACCGAATGTGCTTTTCCAGAGCCGTGATGGGATGGTTTGGGTCGCGCCATGCAGCAGCTCCCGGACGAAGTCACAATCGCACATGAACGCGGGATTAAGTCTGGCGCCGCTACTAGCATTCGACGACTACTTCTTCCGCATCGTGTTAAGGGTTTGAGAGAATAGAATATATCAACACATTGAAATGTCTTCATGCCGGGACGTGCCGGTTGTGATGCGGGGAGCTCTGTCTTGGAAGAAGCCCCACTAATCCAACGCCAACAGCACTGATCCCAAATGTGCGTAATTTTGAGATCAGTCCGCAATCCCGAAGCGTATGCGTTATGTACTCAATTAACGACGGATTATCCCAAGCACTTGAGAAGTCTTGATTCAATCATCGCTTCCAGCAAGTAAGTTGCCAACCATCATCCCAATGATCTGGTTGGTGACGAGGACCGGTGGCGCAGCGGTAGCGCGTCTGATTCCAGTCCAGAAGGTCATCCGTTCAAATCGGGTCCGGTTCAAAACTTTTGCCTTTTTCGTCGACGGAATATCCCGCGAGAGTCTCTCCTTTTTTGGTCAACGTCAATTGGGGGTAAAAGTTTACACATGCTCATACTACACGTCTGGGTCCGCTTTTTCTTTTCTGCAGGTGAGCACTACCAAGGGACAAGAATGTTACTTTATTCTTTTTGATATCTTGCTATGTACGTTTCAACTGGTGATGCTAAGGGCTTTTCAAATAGTCCAAGGGATCGGTAGAATGTGTCACAACCAAGTCATAATCCCATCCGCCTTGCTTCAAGTGAGTGTAGGAGGGGTCCAGTCCACCCAGTCGGCCATGTTCACGTTGGACGGGCTCTTCTCCAAGTTGTTGGGCGGCGTGCCGGTGCCGAGCAGGTACTTGTTGATGTACGCATCGAGGTTGGTGCGCGACGCCGCGGGGAACTGGCAGTGCCCGTGCCCGCCGGTGAGGTCGAACCCCATGGCCTCGGGCGCGCCCAGGGCCGTGTAGATGAGCCGCCCGGCCCGCATGCAGGCCGTCGTGCTGACGGGCCCGAGCCAGTCGATGTCGTTCTCCATGACGAAGAGGCCGCGCGGGGCCACGAGACCCGCGAGCATGTGGTGGTCCTCGGGGATGGAGCTGGTCCGGCTCGTGTGCTGGTTGAAGCGCGGGCTGAACCAGACGTTCTCGCCCACGATCTGCGACGCCGTCTGGATGTTGGCGCCCTTTTGCTTCTGCGAGTCCGACACGCGCCAGCACGCGGCGCCGCCGGACCCGGATTCTTGGGGTAGGGTCAGCGCGATGCGCTCGTTGAGCGCGCCGACGACGAAGGCGCCCTTGCCGTTGCGCGAACAGCCCGTCACGCCCAGCTTGGTCGGGTCGATGCCCGTCTTGGCGGCGCCGAGCTGCTCGAGCCCGTCGATCAGCCTACCGACGCCCCAGGCCCACGCCGTCAGCGCGCCCGCCGAGTGGCTCTTGCCGAACAGGTTGTAGAAGGTGCCGACGCCGCGCGAGTTGCCGCCGTTCTGCTGCGCGAAGGCGTCGTTGCCGAACGAGACGGTGCCGACGGTGCCCGGGATCGGCAGGCTGGAGCCGCCGATGGTGACGATGGCGGGGCCGCCCGAGCCAGAGCTGCCGCTGGGCTTCCTGATGTTGGAGTTGAGGGTCGCCGTGTTGGAGCCCACGGTGATCTTGACGCTCATGGTGTTGCCCGACAGGGTGGCCTCGACCTTGTCGGGCGGCGGCGGCAGGTCGCCGAGCTCGTACTGCTGCATGATCTTGCTGATCTCCTGCTGCCGGCACGCCCAGTCCGCCTTGGTCGCGACCTTGGTCCCGCTCGCGAAGGTGAAGGGGTCCGGCAGCTTGGCGACGTTGACGGCGGGGGTGTCGCCCGCTACGGTGCAGGTGTCGCTCTGGCGCTCGAAGAGCTCGGCGGCGGGGAGGGCGAGGGCGGAGCCCATCAGGGCCGCCGTGATGACAAGGTTGCGGGCCATCGTTGCGGGTGATATGTCGATCTTGGTCGGTTGTAGTGAGGGTAGAGCTTGGCTTGCTGGAATGACTGGATGTGGGGGATTCACTACTGAATATATAATAGTAACGATTGCTTTCGCCCCGCAGGTCGCGGGTACACTACAAATTCCGACAATCAATCTGAACCCTCTCCGTTGGCTTGGCTTCCGAAAAAGGAGTGCTGCTCGCCCTTGATATTTCCCGCTTGTACACTTGGTCTAGAACTGTGTTTCTGAGGTCTGTTTAGTTGTCATAGTTCCCCCTCTTGGAGCTCGAACCAGAACACGCGTTTCTTTGGGAAGCGAGCTCCTCCTGTAGATTAAATTGACGTTTGGCAGGGTGGTATTATTTGGCGGCTAGCTATGCAGCTTTGACAAGATGTGGGGAGAACTGGCTAATACGACGGATAATTCGACACGTGGGGCGGACAAACCGCTATAGCGAGCACGTCGCTGATGTTACATCATTCGACCGCTTGGATTGTGCCAGGAACGGAACGGTACATATCTCCCGGGCTCGGATGTACAGCAACCGGAAGCGGATTCCCCGATCCCCTCTAAAGATGCGTCCCATAACCCGGCAACTGCCGAGTACTCCAAGTTATATGGATAGTGGAAAGTAGATGATATTCGTTCGGTACGTGGTTGATATCTACCAAGTGCACCGTGATTAGTATCTAGCTAAGTTGTCACAGAGGCCTCATAGTGGCAACAGCTTGTCCGAGCCCCTGAAGAACTACTATATCCCAAACAATACAATCATTTGCTTTCATGCCGCATGGAGGCCGATGGCTAATGCTGGACTAGATATAGATACATATATAATAAGACCTATTAATAGCAAGCGGTTGCATGACCTGTTGTGCTCCATGTCGCCCTCACACAGTATTTTTAAAGCCAGGATGGTTATGCTCGCTAATCTTCAGCTGCAGCATGGGGTGGATTGCCGTGTCGTAGGGGCCAAACTATGAAAAACTATTGCCGAAAGTACGAGTTATCGTCTATGGGTGAGTTTCAGCAAAAGGGTGCCGGTTGATTGCGTTCGTCTGTTTAGCCAGATGGGGTTTGACGGGGGTGTCCCATGTCTCCTATTGGACCCAGCCGATTGCCCGGTTTGTTTTCCCCATGCCAATAGCCCAACATGGGTTGAGTGAAAGTCCTTGGCATCTCGGTCACCATCAGGATTTCCCAAAGAGCGATCTGCTCACGCACGCATGTCAACAATCCCTCAATCACCAACATACCAAAATGATGTGTGTTTTGCTTCTGTTTCTAGCTGTATTCAATGTGATATCCAGCGCCCACGGCGGCCTGGCCAACTACACTGTGGGCGACACATGGTACCGAGGGTAAGTCCTGAACGTGGAACTCGCAGCCATTGACATCAATCGTTCCTCGTCTTGAGCGAGACCGATACGACATATTCGAGGCGAGATCGATCTAAGCTTAACATACACAAACAGCTATAACCCGGATACACCGGCCGAGGACCAGCTGGGCCAGCCCTGGATGGTACAGCGGTCCTGGGCATCCATCGATCCCATCTTCTCCGTGACGGACGCGGGCCTGGCCTGCAACGATCCGGCCGTGGCGCCACCATCGCACATCCCCATCGCAGCGGGCGACAATCTCACGGCCGTGTACTGGTACTGGCTGCACCCCGTCGGTCCCATGACCGTATGGCTAGCATCATGCGGTGACGGTCCAGACGCCTCGTGCGCAGATATCGTCGACGTGAACGCGCTGTCCTTCTTCAAGATCTGGGAGGGCGGCTTGCTCGACGGCACGCTGGCCGAGGGCTCGTGGTACCAGAAGGCCTTCCAGCACTGGGACGGGTCGCCGGACCTGTGGCCCGTGACGATCCCGGCCTCGCTGCGGCCGGGGGCGTACGTCGTCCGCCACGAGATCATGAGCTTGCACATCGCGAATAAGCCGCAGTTCTACCCGGAGTGTGCGCACCTCAATGTTTCGGGGACGGATGATAAGCTGCCGGTGGGGGAGGAGTACTATGCTACGTTGCCAGGGGCGTACAGCATGAGTGGTATGTAACTACTCTGGGTACAGAGGGCCCATTTCGAGGCTGATGAGATTGCAGATCCGTCTATCAATATTGATGTGTACAGCGAGGCCATGAAGGACGTCACGGTATGTATCTGGCCTATGCTACAGTTTGCTTTTGATATACTGACACCTCTAGAATTACACGATCCCAGGGCCTCCGGTATGGAGTGGCTGATGTCTCACCGTGAGCGGGTAGGTTGATATTTTCGAATATTGGATGGTTGGACGAAACAGGCAAGCCAATGAGATAGTGGTCAATCAACAGGGAGAGTTTTAATAGTTCCTTCTACTTTTTCTCCATCATCAGACTTCGGTCCGGTACCAAGTTAGTCACCTACTTACCAGAAGAAAAGACTAATCACGAGCAAGTTTATCTGGAAACGAAAACCCTGCAATCTACATGTTTCCAATTGAAGACGTTTTGCAATGCCTCGAGGAGGTATGCGGAGATCCTGTTCCAAATTATACATTATGTGAAGTAAACAAAGTAAAATATTTTGGTTGCTCTTTTCCAGCCGTCTGTGACAAGTTTTGATGGGAAGAGCTACCTCGTGATTAGCCACACAGCTGTGTCAAATGGGTCATGATACAACTTCAGTTTGGGTTCTATCTAGTCTTCACAATTCCGTATTTTGGATTCTTAGTCACCATTGGCTCGAGAAGTCTGTAAGTTGGTTTCAATGTCGGACTGGCAACCGGTTGTGTCAGATCTATTGGTTATTCAAACCCAAATTTTAGGCTTTCCATCAAACCAATCTACCATGAACTCTATGATTTCCACATTTGAGTGCCTAGTTGGTCTCTGGACCCTATCGTACCCTTTAAAGGTTACGCGATCCCCCGTCTTCCTACCAACCACTTTCGCCCAGCAGGCACTTATGCCATCTCAAGATACATCATCCTCCACGGTTCAGTCGCTGGCTATGGCTCCCGTCCTACTTGGTCATCCCGGATCATCACTCGCAATGACTCATTACGGCAAGACCCTTCCGGCCGAGGTTATCCTGATGATCCTCGGGCAAATCGATGGCTCCCAGAGGCCAACGTGCGCCGCTGTTTGCAAGTCCTGGCAAGTGGGTGTGGAACGCTCAACCTTCAATAAGCTGGAGCTACAACCGCATGATCTCTTCCAGTTCGCCGAAATCATGCGGCACAACTGCCCTCGCCAGCTTCTCTTGAAACATGTCGTTTTCTGCGTGCCCATGTACGATAGCTTGAGTTTCTTCGATCCGCCTGAGCCCGATGATGGTGACACCGAGGGTGAGGAGTGTGAAAAGTATGACAGCATCCTAGAAATAAACGATGACCGGTACTATGGTCAGGAAAGGACATTCAAGTCGGCAATTGCCAGCCTTTTCGAAGTATTAAATATTCTCAACAACACCGATTTAGCATTCAGACTGGACTTGACCACCATCGGAACAGACAGTCCGCAACAAACACGAGCAGTCAAACTACAAGGGTTGACCGAGTGGCACGTGTTGGACCACGGATCCGACTACGGTGACAGTGCCGAAGATGAAGATGAAGAAAGTCCCTGGGTCAAATTCTATTCAGAGGGTCGATCTATTGTGCCTACTTCCCCCGCCAGTTTCAATTGCATGAGCTGGGATACCTTCACAATATCACATAAGGGCGTTATAAAATACCGCGCCCTACCTACGGTCCAAGCCGTAATCGACTTTCGAGTCTCGTGTCAATGCTTCCATTATACACCAGATCTCTCGCGCTCGGCCATGATGCGAAGCTTTCCCAACTTGAAGCATGTCGCATTCGAAAAGTGGCACGAGGCGCGGCCTTGTCTTTGGCGCGGTGAATTTATCCGACTCGACTGGTTCGGCGCCATGCTGCCGAACTGGCCCCAGTCTCTGAAGAGAATTTACATGTATCAAGTTCCATTTGACATCAACTCCGATGAAGATGCCTATCCTCATATCAATGTTGATGAGGGAAGTTTGTTCAGAAACAAAGTCACCGAGGCGTCCGCAGCTTTGAGATGGAAGGATAGCAGCGTGGAATTTCTGGACTGGACCACAGGCTGGCGACCAACAATGCGGAAGCTCACCGACAGGATCCTCTCCCAACACCTGGCTCTGAGGAGCCGTGGCATGGGAGAGCTGGGAATCTGCAACATCATCGACGGCCGGCAGTTTTTCGCCGCCTTCAAGAGCAACGAGCCCTTGCCGCTCTGGCCCGACCTCCGCCTCCTCACCCTTACGGCGAGCTTGAAACCCGACATCGAAGACGAGAACAGCCCGGAACTCCTGCAGGGCTTCCTCAAGCGCCTCCCCGAGTTCGTCCGCCGGATGCCCAAGCTCCAGACCCTCGAGCTCTACGAGGCGGACGACAAGGGCGCCGCGCTACTCCAGTTCTCGAGGAGCCCCAAAGACGGCGGCAGGGCTGCTGTCCGGTGGTTCAGCACCTGGCCCCTCGCCATCGACAACGATGTCAAGACGGCTTGGGAGTCGATTCCGTCCGAAGACGGCCATTCCCGCGTCGAGTTCCTTCCCGAGGAGATGGTGGGCACCCACAAGGGCCCTGCGGACTTTGTTGCTACGTATCTGCTTACCCGCAACAAGATCATGGATCCCGATACGCTGAGGGAGCAGGTGGATCTGGAGATGGTCAGGGCAGACATTGCCTCCTGATTGGGTATTTAGCTAGTTGCCACGCTGTCAGTTAATTTGTCTTAGTTGCCACATGTTTTTTACCCGCTCTTCAGGTCTCGGTGGCCCTGTCTTTCCTGACGTCGTCAGTGGCCGTATGTCATAGTCGGTGACTGCAGAACAACTTCTACAACATAGCAACCATGTGCTAGCTGTTTCGACCTGAAAATAACATGGGCTAAATCTTAGCTTGGCGGTCGGACAATCTCATCAAGATCCAATATGTAGGTGCCACGCGTTGGGTCCAAAACCATACGACCTACCCATATTTTGACTTTGGTATTTACAATAGGGGTAGTCTGCTTTCATAAGTCTCGTGACTGCTTCTCATTATTACCCAAAAAAATTAACTGCCCTTGTAGAGATTCACTATCTCAACTCGAATATCCTATCCGGAATCTCTTCGTAGAATTTATGCCGTACCGCCTCGCCGTCCATCATCCCGTGCAAATAGCAATCGCCTCGAAACGTGTAAAAGAGATGCGGGTCATCCTTTTCTGCCTCCTCGACCTTCTCTTGGAACGAAGTTTTATACACCCCGGCTCCGTCGTCCCGTACCCGCTGTCCCACAACCCAAGCCATTGTTGCTATCATTGCAAGGACCAAAGTCGAAACCAGCGCTTGGAACCTGGCACTCATTGCATTCTTGATTTGCTTTGCCTGAAGGTCCATCATCTTCCCCTCACGCTCACGCTCGAGTCGATTCTCTGCCGTTTTCTTCGCATCCATCATTTCGTACCACTCACCAGACTCCAGCCACTTCTTTTTGTTCTTCTCGTCTCGACCCTTGCGCTTCTTCTTACGCTCCCGGTTCTTTTCGCACTGCCGGATGCACGCCTTGAGCGCTTCTTTAGCATCCTCGAGCTTTTCACTAGCGAGATCGCCCTCCTCATTCTCCTCGGGGTCTGGCCTTTTCTTCTTCTTCTGCTTGAGCACGACGGGTACGGTACAGCCGTACAGCACGCAGATCTTGTCGCCCACCTCGACGTCGTAGGCCAGGCCCAGCCTCCCGGCCTTGGTCTTGAACATGCGGCGGTTCCAGATGACGGCGTGGACCCGGCGGCAGAACTCGGTCACAATGGAGTTGCGCTCGTTGTTGATGAGCGCCCCCGTCTTGACGCGGCCGCTGTTGATGTTGCCCTTGTGAACCGACTCGCGGCACGCCCGGGCGTAGTAGTACGGCGGGTTGCGGTTGTCCCGGCCCCGATCCGCCACCAGCGTCCGCCACAGCTCGTCGGGGGGTCCTCGTCGTAGGGAGACTCCCAGCTGCCCAGGTCGAGCCACGAGACCGGGATCGACCCGCCCTGCGACGCGTCCACCACCTCCGTCACCTCGTCCAGCTCGAAGCCCTGTACGTACATGCTGTAGTGCCCCAGTTCGGGCCGCTTCCGGAACTTCAGGACGCCGAGGTTCACGTGCCGCGTCTGCGCGGCGCTGTAGTTCCGGTGGCCGTCGGTCGGTGGCCCCACCAGCGGGTCGGCGTTCGCGCGCCCCATCCGCATGACGCGCATGCCCGGATGGTTGTCCAAGCTGAAGGGGGCACGTGAGGCGCGGGCTACCCAAGAGGGCAGCTCCACATCTTTTACGTCGCGATCTGTCTGAGACTCGTCTACCTGATTCGGGCTTTTATGCTTGGATCTCCTGTTCTTGGTTCTCCTGCCTTTCGATTTCCTGTTCCTTGGTCCCCTGTCTTCTGATTCTCTCTTTGACATCTCGTCTCTTTCTTTCAATCTCTTGGCTTTCTCCGCCCGCCGCTTGTTCACGGCATCGCTAGTCTTCTGCTTGTGATCATCACACCAGTCCTTCAGTTTAATCCATTCTTCGGAACCGCCTTCAGGTAATGGATACGAGTTTCTTGGCGGGTCTTCCCCTGGTGGGGCCATGATCCCTCTGTTGTATGTATCATCGAAGTAATCGTCATGATGCGGACGCAGGCGGATTGACCTTCCATCAGGCTGCTCTAACGACCAGGGGCGGCAGAGGATGTCCAGGGCTTGGACTGCATCGATTTTGCTCTTTCGCTTGATGACGAATCTGACGAAGTCACGACATACATCAGAATAAGGCCGGCTGTAGTCGATCAAAAACGGTTTCTCCTCCAAGAATTGGTCAAACAGGGTCATGGTCAAGAAGGTGGGATCGTCTTCGTCGGATGTCACGCCCGCAAACGGTGCAGCATCCCTTGCAATGGCGAGCAGGGAATAGATGACGTCGCGAGGCTCAGCAGCCTTGAAGATGAACATGGTAGATACTCCAGGCTGAGCAAGCTCCGCCTCTCCAGCGGATCGATGGTACGAATCCTGCTCCATCTTTCCAGGTCCTGCTCCGAGTCAGACTCCGAGTCCGTGTCGTCCCCCTCGAGTTCGTGCAGCGGAGATGCAGGCCCGCGAAAGACCTTGCCGGTGGCCTGTACCAACAGGCTGGCACCGAGCTCTGACACGTGCTCGAACCAGCCAGCAACATGCTGGAACTTCTCGTCATTTTGCATGATCTCGGACAACCGGTGCGTCGCCGTCTCGACCTCGACGAAAAGCTCGACGGCAATGGCAAAGCCTTTCCATGGCATCGAGTCGTTGCCGCAGTAGACCGTCGCCTTCTTCGCCAACGCAATCTCTTGCACCACCCAGCGCCGCGAGAACCACTCGGTTTGCATGAGCATCTGAAGCGCCTGCCACTTGCGAGTATACTTCTGATCGGAACATATCGTGTCGAAGTTGTCCAGTACCATGACTTCATTCCGTATGAAGTCGATGGCCATCTTGCTGTCCTCCGTGTGTTCCCCTAACCACACGCATACTCGTTTTGCTCGCGTGTAGATCCTCGCCATCATCTGGACCTGGTGATTCCGCTCTTCGGGGTCGTGTTGGTTAATGCAGATAGCGTCAATCCAGAGCCATCTCACTTTATGCTTGAGCCGGAGGTATTTGAGGGCCAGGGCAAGCTCCCGCTTCACCTTGAATTTGTACGTATCATTGCCTTCTTCAATCTTCAAGGCGTACCTCGGCTCGTCGGAGCCCCAGCACCACGAGAGCGCCTCGTAATCGACCCTATTCTTCTGAGCCTCCTTGAACCTTTCCATTTCTTCGTCTGCATTCTTCTCTTCGTCATCTGCCCTTTGCTTTTTGCTTCGTTGCTGCAAAGCCTTCCGGGATTCCTTCAATTTGTGCCGCTTCTCCCTCTCGTGGGTCTCACTCTTCTCCTGGTTACTGACACCAGCTTGATCCACGTCTTCTCTGTCCTGGTAGCTTTCTGATAGGGGTGGGGATCGAGTGCCCTCATTTCCCGTCTTCTTGCGATTTCCGTCCGTCTCTTGGTCGCGTGATATCTTCCTTGGTATGTGGAATGTCGTGTCATATTCGGCCACATAGAACTCGCATACTATTTCCCGGTTGTCCGTATTGCCGGTCTTGAGCTTGATGAGTCGAATCCGCTTCTTTCCAGGCTGAAGCCTTCGGTACTTGTACTCCTTAATGCCATCAAGCTCCCTGCTATCGTACTCTTGAAGCCCTGGCTCGCTTGTCTCTCCGCTGTCCCTTGAGGACTGATGATAATATTTGTGCTTCGGTGTCATGGCCTACGCTGTCTAATACAATATACGACAATATTAGCAAGAAATTATGTTGCATGTGGAGGAGGGGGGTAGCACAATGCACAATGGTGTTCTAATATAGGCTTTACTGACAGTAGCCTTTTCCTACTGTCTGATATAAGGACATGCCCTGCACTATTAAATAGATCCTGTGTCGTACGCTGAGGTAGCCTCTACCATTACAAGGGGCGCACATTTTCAGCCGCAACAGGGGGGTTAACCGACGGGGCAGGGACACATGTAACCAACGTAGGATGGTGCACCAATTGAATCATATCAGCTCTTCTGGCTATACCTTCACTTTTCTCCGAGCAGGCTCGGCTTTCCCACTGCGGCAGGTGTAATTGTGGTGTCTTTCGCCGATATGCAAATATATGCAAGCCCTCTGCAGCCTCGGCGGCTACAGACCCCAGACTAGTAGTCTCGTTCCCTTCCACTCTCAGTTCGTTTAGGACGGTGGCGATGTCCACCATGTTCTCAGCTCACCTTTTTCTGCACTGGGAGTAGGCGAAAATACACATATTAGAGGGTGCTGGTCGATCCGGGTCTGCGCTCATGAGAACGATGCAAAACAAATGCGCCTTTTGGTCCTTTGGTCCTCTAATACAACACGAGACACCCCCACTGGAACCTGGAGGGCCGCTTTGGAAATGGAAAAGTTTGGAGAGTGGCTTTAAGATGAAAGAGCCTCGCAGTTGCACTCGTCTCCAACTCACCGAGGTTACAGGTGGCTTAATCTGAACGAATCCAATCGCGCCACGTGTGCTGCGATTATGCACCTGGGACATTGCTTGCGTTTGCCTGTCAGCCGTCGTTCCCTGTTGTGTCTGGATTGATGCTAGCGTCCGATGCGTTGGTCGACAGATCTAGAAGGCGGCTCGCAATCTGGCAATGTCGCATTGGCAAAATGCCAGTTTGAAGTTTGTTCCCTTCTCAGTCCATTGATGGTTTTTCTGCGCGCGCCCAATCGGGAGTTTCCAGCAGCGTTCGACCGAATGAGCATTGGATCGTGTCGGCATCTGCCGGAGCAGGCTGCCTTGGCAACGTGACGGATTTATTGAACTGGAAGTTGCTGTTGATCATTGCCTTTCTACAGGGCACGCTAGACCCTGGCCATGCTGATGTGCAGCAGAGGCTGGAAGAGCCTTTGGCTTGGAAGAAAGCCCGAAGCGGCTCAGCATATGTCAGCCCAGCTAGCCACCTCGAGCTGTGTCGTTCAATCCAGGCACTTCCTCACCGTCACCCCGCCAAGGCGCCTATCGTGCTTTTCGTGTCTATTCCAAGCACCTCCCTTTGAGGTCAAGTCATCGCCAAACTAGCCCAGAAGAAATAAACGACTCCTCGTGGACATGAAGTCAAATTCAAAAGAGCAATCCACCGCTAATAATGTCCTATCAAGAAAACCATTTTCCATTTCTGTTGTCACAATGGTAATCGCATACTACCGTCTTGAAACATAAGCGTGAGCAAGTATCCCAGGCGCCGGTAGGAACATTGGGTGAAACAATTTCGAGCGCCCCTATCTGACGACAGAGGCCACACTTTCCTGGTGGCATACAGTTGCTTTCTCTTCATTCTGGCTTGTCGGATTCGGGTCTACTATCGTCGTTGCCGAGTCTATTGACCCCTTTTTGTTACATGCTCGCTGGTGCTCCTCATTTATGGTATTGTATAGTGCTTTCGGGTCTGCATCTGGCTCCCGGACGATCCGGTCTCTCCATTCCGTCCATACCGGTGTCTGGGGCAACAAGCCCGCCTTGTCGGTCCAACTCTTGTCTTGGACGTCCCTGAAGAAAAGGATCAGGGACGCGTACGTAGCGGTCCGGGTCTTGACGTGCGTGCCGCCCGGAAGCTCTTCGAGGGAATCGAGGCAAGAACGGCCGTTCAACCAGAGTCCCAGTAAGGTGTTGGCCTGCCCAAGCAGGTTTAGGAGGATGAAGACGACCTGGTCCATGGTTGATCCGTTGGGTATGGTACTAAACGACAGGAAAATGACCAGCAACGTCCCCACCTTCGTAAACGCCTGCCAGAACAAAGTCGTCTGTGAGGATTTGGCATCTTGGTTGTAGACGGAGCCTCGGGTAGTTCACGCTTTGATATCTCGCCGGCTTCCGGACAAAACCAAGGCAGAATTGTCCCGGTCCAGGATATACACGGCATCCGAGGCATCGGGCCTGCATGTCGAGTCCGGTTCCCGCGAAGGCTTGATCATGATGAACTCGACGACGCGCAGGACGATGAACCAGCTCGTATACACCAAGCAGTTTGACAGCCCTATCCATGTTGCCTTGGGCGCCATCAGAGACATGACGATCAAACCTCCCATGCACACCCACGTAAAAGCCGCCCAGATCAGCTTCAGGGGCTCCCTCCCCGTTCTCCTCCGAGATTGTGGGATCTCGAAGAAGGTGCATTTCCCGTCTTCGAGCAATCTGCCCCTTTTATGGCGTTCTCCAGCGCCAGGTTCCGGAGGGGCGCGCTCTTGCCTCCGTAGGGGGAGAAATACGTGTAGGAACTCGGCTCCAGGAGTACGTCGTATGATTTGAGATAGGTCTGGATCCCTGACACAGGGGCTGCGCAGATTGCTTGCAGTAGGTTGCGTCCGGAGAGTCGGTATTTGAGCTCCTCGTTTTCGCTGATGAGCACCATGAGGGCGCTGACGTCGAACATCCAGTCTTCTTTGGATTTGTCGTTGGAGTCAATCGATGCCATCATGTAGTGTAGCGCTACCAGGCCCTTCGTTACGGTTGACATTTGCAGTCGTTATGGGACCTTGTGTATATAGCTAGGAAAAGAAGGAGAAAGTAAAAAGATGCCCGATGAGGCTGGACTGCTTATATCTCGGTGGAATTGGGTAGATGGGTGGCTTTGGAACTTGATGCCTTGATGGCTATGGCGGGGTTATGAACGAAGGTATTGGCTCTCCTTAAGGGTGATTTATGCAGGGCGTTTTGCAAGGAGAATTATATTCATTGGATAAAACTGTGCCACGATGAAAATGGCTTCCTGATGCAGTAATTGGCTGGCTTGCATTATCCAGTTATGCTGCTGTCATCAACCCCTCATCGCCCTTGAGGCGGTGGGATGTCATGCTGCATTACACGAGCTACACTTCTTGAGAGTGAGACACTACTTCGCCAGCATAATCCCTAAGCACCATTCGTATCTTCCTCCTCCGTAATTACTTTCGTCGAACAGCTAGGCACGTCCTTGTGATTGAACGTCTTCGATCCCCGCTTGAGAATAGGATGCTCGTCCTGTAGATGATTTCTCTTCTATCCTGTGCGATCGACATTTGGAAACTTCAAGTGATGCTGTCACACCGAGGTTGCGAGAAAACCCCGAATCTTCCCGATGAGGCAAATCGCTTCCGCTATCGCAGATAGAAGCCTCTCATGATCGTTCCCGACTGCCGGCGACTCCGAAGAACGATCAGATGTCCATCCGGTGTCAGATTGCATGATGTTGTTTTACTGTAGGCAATGGTGAGCTGAGCAGGCGCTGCAAAGCCCGTATAGGGGGCCTGGCCGCAAGGGATGATTTTGCCTGATCTAACCATCCCTAGCTAGCTCCGGTCAGCTTCCACAGCCGCACCGCCTTGATGTTTCGAGACGGCCATCAAACGCATCAACATTTCAAGGGTCTTTGATTACTCTACTTCCAGTTGGTGATCCCGGCGATCCCGAACCACAGTCACGTTATTCGAATGGAACGAGTCAATCAGTGATAAATAAACATTAGAGCATTATTACATTACAGCTGCCAGAGGCAACCCAACAGATGACTACCATAACTAAGTACACATGCTCCCAAGCCCACGTCACCCTACACTACATGTAGATGTAGCAGAACTCGCCGCCGTTTCCGCCGAGCGTGTTCAGCAGCGCACCAAGCTCGACATCACCATTCAGAATGCCGAGGTTGACAGTATCCTTGAGGGATCCCGCGCGGTTGGTCTTGAGATCGTTACCGGCGACGGTGGACAGACGGCTTTGCAAATCCTGGACCTGCCACAGCCACCAGACGCGGTCGATCATGGCATGGTGCAGATAGAACGCCGGGTCGCCCGGAGAGGCATTAATGTCACCACCGGGGTCGCCGCCCATGGTGAAGTGGCCGCCGACGTGCACGCCGGGGATGCCCTGCATGGTGTCCTGGAAAGATGAGACGGTCGAGTGGCGCGTGATGAGGGAGTAGGTCTTGTCCGCGGTGCAGTCCTGGGCCGCGTCGCGGTTGACGGCGCGCTTCAGGCAGCGCGGGTTGTACCGCGTCGACGTGCCGGGGCCCAGGTTGACCTGGTAGTCGGCGAAGGGGCCCTCGGTGTTGCAGCCCGAGGCCACGCCCATGCTCGAGGCGTTGCCGTTGAAGAGCGGGGAGTTGACCGGGTCCGACGCGTAGCGGTCCCAGTTCCAGTACGGATGGGTGCCCTTGTAGCCGCACTCCTCCTTCAGGGCCTTCTCGTAGGTGAACAGGTAATACCGGTGCCAGGCCAGGAAGTTGGCCGAGTTGTGGATCCAGGGGGTCATGGTCATGTGCACGGCCATGAAGTCGTCGAAGCGCGAGCGGGCGCCGGGGACCTCCTTGGCGTCCGACTTGGAGGGGAGTTGCTGCAGGCAGCGGACGGCGGTGGTGTACTCGACGCGCTCGTCGGGGGAGAGGTCACTCCACTCGCGGCGGATGGAGGCGGTCTCGAGGGTGCAGGAGCCGCCGGCCAGGTTGCTCGAAGAGTAGGTCTCGAGCTTGCTGAGGCTCGAGTCCCGCAGCTTGTCGACGACATCGGCGGGGTAGGTTCGGGGGTAGTTGGTGGCAGCGGGTGCCTTGGTCTTGGTCGTGCTCATTGAGGTCGAAGGGACCACGACGATGGACGTCGAAGAAGAAGAGGGAAGAATGCTGGTGACGACGTTGGTCGTGGCGGAGCTGGAAACGGCCGCGGAGGTCACAGCAGTGGTGCTGGCTGAGGATGCCTCGACCGTAGTCTGGGAACTGACGGCGGTCGTGGATGCAGCAGCAGAAGAAGAGGCGGTCTCGATGACAGCCTTAGAAGTGGTCGTCAAGTCGGCGGTCGACTCTACAGCGGTGGAGCTAGCAACAGAGTTCACGGCTGAAGAGGTAGCCGCAGACTCCACGGGGGTGGAGGTAACCGCAGAGCTCTGGGCGGAAGACGAAGCAGCAGGGCGGCTCTGGACAGGATATGAAGCAGCAGGGCTCTGGGCAGGAGACGATGCAGCAGGGCTCTGGGCGTAGGAAGAAGCTGCAGGTGCAACCACGGTCTCGGCGCTGGAGACAGCAGGGTGGGAAGCAGAGCTGGCAGAAGGGTTGTGCTTGCAGCGCGCCACACGCGCATCGGCGCCAGCAAGGAGCAGGGCCCCAAGGACGGGGATAGACACACGCATCGTGGAGGAAGGATAGGATCGTGTGAACGATTCACAGATACTGAAGAAGAGAAGCAACGAGAGACTGGTTTGCTAGAACGACCTCGGAAGAGGTGTCTCTAGACTAACGAAGGTGAAATAACGAATGACTGGTGTAAGTGAACGACAGACTAGAGGTGCAAGAACCTCCCTCCACACGAAAGCTGTTGTCAGTGATTGAGGCTCAACTTCTGACAGCGATAGAGACCAAAACCCTTCCGTGAGTGGTACGAATCGTCCTACCTTACCTTATATAAGTTCCGAGAGGCCCTTAAACCGCCACCCGCGCCATGGCCCATCAAAGCCATCCTCCACAGCCAAAATGGATATGGTATCTTGGGGGATGGCTTTGACGGAAGGGCAAAGGGCATCCCAGTCAGCTTATCGTAGGGGGTTCCACTTCAGCTGGAGCCTCAACGGTGGCCCATCCCTGAACTTCGTCGAGACCCCTGTACTGTCCGGCCTCGTTGGCGCTAGGTCTAGCCAAATCGGCAAGTGCGTCGTCGGAATCTCTAGAAGTCAGCGTCTTGTCTTCATATGCCAACCAACTGTCTTGACACATTTAGAATCCCGATATTAATGAACGGTAATCCAAGGGGTGGGATGTTGTTTCAACTTGTGTTTCTCCGCGTCTATACGAGGGTGACAGGCAGCAATCGAGGCAGAAGCAGCCTTCGTAGGAGGTCGCATCGCGAGGTGCCAATTGCGACGCATGCATTCCTGTACAGAGCTTAAAGAAAGTGGTCCAGATCAGAGCGGAACCCAAAGCGAACCAATTCGGGATTGATTTCGGGTCTAGCACGTCAACTTCGACAAGCGCGGCTCTTAAGGGCTCCCAAAGGCTCCCAAAGGGTATATCAACCGTCGCTGCAGGGGCCTATTTCACCGTTCAGGGTCCATTGGTGGCAGGTCCGCATACCACATTGGTTAGAGTGGCTGAGGGTGGTCAGCTCCGGGGTAACATCGTGCCTCTCGAGGGGGTTCGTGCGTTTCAACTCGCGCAGAGAACATCCCGAAAGAAACACAGCGAGCCAGTCAGATGGCAGGAATCGCCAATCGTGGTAGCAACGAACGTGTATCAGGCCCAGTCCTCCGGTAAGATTGATTGCAGAAGACAGAAGACGAAGAGAGCTGAGAGTTGTCATTGCACATCAAGTTCGGCCGAATCGACGTAGCAGCGGCAGATGTCTCCGGATGTGTCCAAAGGATTGGATGCGATCCAGATGGCCGGATGGCCACTGAGAACACCGTGGGGGACAATAATGACTACTACCATATCCCAGTTACCACGCATAAAAGGATGTCGATTGAGCTGGCAAGCCGAAGTGCCGATAATAGGTCAGCCGATGGGGGCAAGCGCCGGCTGGTAAGCGAGTCGGAAATAACTGG
Source organism: Apiospora aurea (assembly GCF_038362705.1). Classification (NCBI taxonomy): domain Eukaryota; kingdom Fungi; phylum Ascomycota; class Sordariomycetes; order Amphisphaeriales; family Apiosporaceae; genus Apiospora; species Apiospora aurea. The sequence goes on from NW_027117389.1 coordinate 348,564, forward strand.
CGCTAGGATCCTTTCTCATGACTCGAGCAAGCCCCCAAGATTGCATCTTCCTTACTGCCTGCCTCCTCGAGGGTCCAATGGCTTATTCCGGTTCAGAAGCTCTGCAAAGCTCGTATTTCCGGTCGCCGGGTAGCTTTTAGTGTGGCCTGAAGTACAAGGTGTTGGTCAAGCTGCTAATAAAGGCAACAGGAAGTCATGCCATGTTGCGTAATTGGCAGACAGCTGTCCAAGGCAATGGTTGCAGCAGCGTCGTTTTCGCCGATCAATGACACCAAGGCACCTACCTGCCTCTGGGACGTATCTATCGGTCCATAGACATTTGCCTATGCAATGGGGTTTTCGCTGTCGTTGCCTTCCATTCTCGCATTCTCGCATTCTCGTATGGTGGTGATGAAGGGGAAAGGGGCCAGTCGGGAGGGTGTCAATTAAGGGACCTGCCATCCGCCTTTTAGTGGGTGTGCTTTGTCCTGTTTCCCACCGAGCTCCGGGCCTAAGAGCAGCCAAGGAAGGTGCAAGGCTCAAGCAGCTGGGCTTTTATTCTTCCTTGGGCAAAAGCACGTGCATCCAGTAGGTTCTGGCTGATCCTGGGCGGCTGGGCCCCTCCTAAAAAACTTAAGTAATGACTGAATGAGGCTTACAAGCTCGCGCCACAAATCGCGGGGCTTCCAAATAATTCCAAGTTTGACATCCCACTTCGCCAACTTCGTCATCGCAAATTCCAACAGTTGATCGCATTAGGCAACACCGTCGCAAACACATTCTTGGACCAAAACCCAAAGAAAAACCGGTGATTTCGGGGCAGAAATTCGCACACAATACTCAACGACACGCACATCGACATGGATCAACTTCTGAGCGGATCCGCGCCCCAGAGGGTGCCGGGCAACTTCGATGCCTCCGAGGCCCAGAACCTCGAGGATGTAAGTACTCAAACGAGCACGCCCAAGTCCCGAGACCTCTCAGCGACTAACCAGAGATGATACATCGCGACAGATGGAGAAGCAGTTCGCCGTCAAGGTGGTCCAGCACATGGGCACCTACTGGTCGATCCTGGAGAAGATCAAGGGGTCGCAGCTGCGGCTGACCAAGATGGACAACGAGATCTACGAGCACCTGGTCAAGGACTTCCCCGAGTTCGACCCGGCCGAGCCCATCGACGAGGACAAGATGAAGAGCAAGGAGGGCAAGGAGCGCTGGCGCAACTTCATGATGGCCTACGAGAAGAAGATTGACGACTACAACTTCGGCACCATGGTCCGCGCCGACCCCAAGACCGAATACACCCAGGAGGGCACCATCTTCGTGCCCCGCATGCAGTTCTACGCCGTCGAGATTGCGCGGAACAAGAAGGGCCTGAACGACTGGGTCTACGAGGAGGCACAGAAGAAGAGTTCCTCGTCATAAAATGCTTCGGGGAGGTAGCGATGGTTCTGTGGCATGGGTAGGTAGCAACAAAAAAAAGGGAAACGGTGATGTTCGACAAGATCTGATATCCGCGCATCTGGTTTGCGCAACAATTTACAGCAATTCGTCCAGGGCAATTCTGATTTGACTCCGGACCTTGGGGCCTTTTGACCGGCGCATTTTCTCAAAATCAGGTGAAAGTGTTGACTGCTGTTCTTTTAGCAGTTCTTCCATCTTGGTGCTTTTGGTTGTTGTTTGTAGCATGTCCGCATAATCTCGGTGTTTTGGATGGTTGAAGTTCGAGCTCCTGTTTGGTTCTGTTTACATTTTGTACATGTACCCATCATCTTGTCTGCCCACCACTGTTAACCATCAATTAAGGTGATCGATCTCAGGTCCAAGCCGGCTGCCACTCGAGAAAACGGTTATAGGAAGTATCCTGTCAATTTAGTGAAATCAACGCCGTTCTTCTGACGGTTTATTGACTTCCAGCATTTGGGCGTTTGCGCCGCCTAACTACAGCTACAACTTTGAAAGATTTCAGACATCGCTTCAACCCGCAAGTAAGATCGAAACTGCTGCGCACTTTGGATCTCACGGCCGTTTTGGCATTCCCATGTTGCATCAAGGCGACAAGGCAGCCCGGACCGGTTACCACAGGACCTCATCGGGACGACTCGGAAAACAAATCGCACAGCCGGAACAGGTACAATGCTGACTTCAATTAAGTACCTGTTCGCCTTCACAGACCGAAAAGGCTACGCCGCCTTGGCCGCGGGTTTCGCTGCGTCGTTTATTGTCGGCGTCCTCAAGGCGTTGCTGGCCATCTTTCTGGGCGAGATCTTCCCTATCATCGCAAACTTCGGAAACGGGAGGATCACCGGAAAGGCCGCGCTGTCACGGGTGTCCAATTGGTGTATCAATCTCACCCTCGCAGGCGGCATCGCATGGATCGCCAACTTCGTCTTGCTTCTCGCCTGGGTCGCTCATGGGGAACGCCAAGCTCGGAGTCTGCGAGTGAGGTCTTTTAAGCAGCTGCTTGCGAAGGATTTGGCATGGTTTGATGGGCTTTCGGAAGGTACCCCCGCTGTTCTGTCTGGATTGTATTCGTAAGTCTGTCTGCTCATCGCGTTTTCCCTCCCCATTGACGAACATTGCAGCTGACCACCCATCTCGTTCTCATGGTCTAGGCACATTCGAGAGCTTCAAGCAGCCTCATCCGTAGCACTCGGAAATCTCACGGTCGATATCATCGCCTCGGTCGCAAGCCTTGGGGTCGCCCTGTACTTTTCTTGGAAATTGACATTGGTTCTCCTCTCTACTATCCCCATCGCGATCATCGTCCTTGGGCTCCTTGTCCGAGAGATCGAACCAGCGATCCTAGCCCAGCATTCAGCCCTAGCCTCAGCTTCGAGTTACGTCACATCGACTCTCGCCTCGATTGATGTCGTCAAAGTCTTCAACGGTCTGGATCACGAGACGTGGCAGTACTCAGATGGCATCAGGCGCTCCAAGTATTTCTACCTCTCGCAATCCAGAGCGAATGCGTGCCAGATGGGGTTCGTCAAGTTCTGGCTGGAGCTGCTGTTTGTCGTGGGGTTCTTTTACGGCACTGTTCTTGTCCAAGGTGGCGCCAGCGTTGGCAGCGTGGTAGCCACGTTCTATGCGACATTCGGGGCTCTCCAGGCAATCGAGTCTTGCATCCCCATGTACTTGGTTCTGGTGAAAGGCATACTGGCGGGCCGGTCTCTGCACACATTTCTAGGAGACAATAAATGCAAATACAGGCCCGGCAAAAGACTTGGTCACAGCGAGACCTCTTGCATTGAGTTGATGGATGTATGTTAAATAAGCTTTGCCCCTTGAAGATTTCCACCGACTAACTCAGCCTAGGTCACATTTGCATACCCTTCCAATCCGTCCAGCATCGTCCTTCGCAATGTATCGCTCTCGTTAAGCCGACGCCGCCCAGTTACCTTCATCATTGGGCGCAGCGGTTCTGGAAAGAGTACCGTGGGGAACCTCTTGGTAAACCTCTATAAGCCCTCGAGTGGCAGTCTTCGGATATACGTAGACAATATGGAGATATGGCCCAAGGAGTCAATCCGAAGCCATGTCACATTGGTTCAGCAGTCTACTGCCCTTTTCGACCAAACGCTGCGCACCAACCTCGAGTGGGCTTCGAATCGTCAATTCGACGAACCACTCGTTCAGCCGCACGAGTTGAGGGAAGCCTGCAGGGCAGCTTCACTACAGCCTGTGCTCGCCAAGCTACCGCTGGGACTCGAAACTCGGATCGGACCCGGAGGCCACTCTCTGAGTGAGGGTGAGCGACAACGAGTTGCGGTTGCGAGAGCAAGAATACGGGACCCGGTGTGCCTGATCCTAGATGAGGTTACCAGCAACCTCGATCGGCCAAGCAGGGTCCAGATCATGGAGAACATACGGCAATGGCGACACGATAAGACAACATTGATCATCACACATGACCTGAGCTTGATCAAAGACGAAGATTACGTCTATGTTCTTGAAGAGGGCCGAGTAGTTCAGGAGGGAAAGAGGAGGGACGTCGAGCTGGAGGACGGTCCGTTCATCCAGCTCTTGAACTCGGCCGATGAATACGGCTGCATAAAGGATGACAATATGAGCCATGCCGGGGATCAACCCGATTCTGATACCAGCGGAGGGAGACATGTATCTGCCAGCAGCCACACAAGTTCACTGTCGGCCAGGAGCATCCTGAGTCAGATCATCAGTCCACCCATCTCATCCATGTTTTGGCCGATCGGGGGCTTTCAAAGCAGCGTATTCCCGCCATTAAGTGCTGGACATGCACTGAGGTCGCCCGCATACCAAATAGGGCATCTGCAATACCCAGAGATGCGGGGACGAGCCACATCCGATATCCGGGATGCCGCACCCATAACGTCGTCAAATAAGACACATACGAGACCCAATGAAGAACCGCATGTGGCAATACACCCACAAGAACAACATACCAAACCGAGTTCTTGTGACGTTATTAGAGAGAATCAGAGTGGAGGTCAGGATTCAGGTACCAAACATGCCGGTCAGTTGACTCCGGTCGAAATGAGTGCGATCGCCGGCGACGACACATTGGCCCACGGCATCACCGAGCGATCGAATGATGCAGATTTTATTCAACTTCCCCTTCGGGATATCTACCAGACCGTCTGGCCTCATCTGCGCCTAAGTTACCGACTGCTTTTCATCGTGGGGATCTTGTGTGCCCTGTTGGTAGCAGCTTCAGTCCCCGCTTTCTCGGTCGTCTTCGCACACTTGCTGGTCGTGCTGTACTCACCCGAAAAACAAGGCCCCTACCAAGTGCAATGGACGCTCCTTCTTTTCTTGGTCGCCCTGGTCGGCGGGTTCGCGACGTTCCTGGCCTACCACCTCTGCGACTGTGCTGCGCAGGCCTGGATCGACTCGTTGCGTAGTAAGGCACTATCCCGCATCCTCATCCAGCCGCGCGCGTGGTATGCTAGGCCCCAGAACTCTCCTCATCGTATCGCTGCGTGTATCGACCTCGGCGCGGAGGAGATGCGCACACTGGTCGGTCGCTTCGTCCCAATGATGCTCGTAGTCGTATGCATGATCTCCACCAGCATCGTATGGGCCATCGTCATCTCCTGGAAACTCGCTCTGGTCACCCTCGCCGCCGCGCCAGTCCTAATGGCGGCCACCAAGGGGTTCGCATTGGTTTCGGCCAAGTGCGACATGCGCTGTAACGACGCGGCGCTCCAGACGCATGGCATTCTGACGGAAGCCGTCACGAAGATCAAGACCGTAAGGGCGCTGGCGGTGGAACGTTTTCTGGATAGGGAGTTCAGCCAATCTGCCTCGAGGACCCTGAGTCTCGGGATCCGCAAGGCCGTGGTCATGGCTGTGCTTTTCGCCTGCTGGCAGAGCGTCCTGTGGTTCACGATGGCGCTCATCTTCTACTACGCCACTGTTTTGCTGGCGGTCAATCGCGAGATCACCGTCGGCGCGGCGCTCCAGGTCGTCAACTTGCTGGTGATGGGCTTGAGCACCGCGAGCCACATTCTCAACTCGGTACCTGCCATCACAGCAGCGCAAGCTACGGCATCGCAGTTGCTGCACTACGTGAACCTGCCCATTCACCCCGACGAAGGCTGCAGCCAGGGAGATAAGACGGTGATATCCGGCAAGAGGAGCTCGTCCTTTGGAAACAAGCACATCACCTCGCCCTTCCCGATTCGAATGGATGGGCTTTCATTCACCTACCCACCGTTCCCCGGACTTAATGGCAACAATCCTCCTCCTGAACGTCCCACATTGACGAACATCAACCTAGAAGTCCGACCCAACACCATCACAGCCATCGTCGGCCCCTCCGGCTGCGGCAAGACGACCCTTGCCCACTTACTCCTCTGCCTCTACGAACCCGATCCCATCCACCCCGCCCGCAACGTCCGTCCCAGCAAGTACCGACACCCGCTATCCTTCGCGGGCCTGCCGCCCAGCATGATCAACCTCGAAGCCCTGCGGCGCGAGCAGCTGATCTCCTACGTTCCCCAGAGCCCCACCCTGTTCCCAGGCCTCTCACTACACGACAACATCCTCTACGGCATCCCCGAAGCCTCGCCCCTCCGCAGCAACCTGGCCGCCCTGCACCGCGCCGCCGCCGACGCGGGCATCCACGACTTCATCGTCAGTCTGCCGCACGGCTACAACACGCGCATCGCAGGTGCAGGCGCCGGGACGGGCGGCGTCGAGCTCAGCGGCGGCCAGACCCAGCGCGTCTGCCTGGCGCGCGCCCTGGTCCGGAGACCCGCGCTGCTCGTCCTCGACGAGCCGACGAGCGCCCTCGACGCGCAGGCCGCGGCCGAGGTGCGGCGCAGTCTGGTGCGGTTCGCGAAGAACGGCGGCAGCCACAACAACCGCGGTTCAACAACGACGACGACGAGGGGCAGCTTCGCGCCCAGTTTGATACAGGAGCACAGTGAACTTGTGGACGAGTACGGGACACCGCCGCTGTTTCCGCCGGACTCGATAACGGGGGGAGCGAGGGAGACTGCGGTGGTGTTTGTTACGCATTGCCGGCGGATGATGCGGGTTGCGGACCAGATCTGCGTCCTGGGGAGCGAGGGCCAGGTTGTGGAAAGGGGTACATACGCGGAACTGATTGATAGGATCGGGGGACGGTTTGCGGAGTTTGTGGGGGATGGGGTTTGGAGGCGGAGTACCGCCGCGGATGGGTATGGGTTTGCAGCGTCCTAAGGTGGATAGGGGGAGAAAGGGTGGATAGAGGTTGGCTTTGGAGGCGTGTACAAGTGAGAATTTCTTGTTGGTTTCTGTGGTCTGTAGGATAATAGGCTGTGGTGTTAGCTACAGCAAGTGTATGAGAGGGCATAGACCAGCCATACCCAGCAAATCCAAAGATATCTCGGATACTTGGTTGTACAGGGGAGAAAGGGGTTCGGCAAAGCTGCGTCGCATCTAACGTGACATTTGACTGACGTTAACCCTACTGACAGACTATTTCTATAACCAATCACTGTGATGGGATCAATGCTTTTTATTTGGAAGCAGACATGGCCATTTGCTTGTGTTATTGCAACGGTATATAGGGGTTGACATTGTTGTCCTGCATATAAGCGTGGGAGTTCGGGGATAATGCTTTTTCGGCGCCGATCCTGTGGGGATAAAAAAAACAGCGGGTGTTTCCTCTCCGGGAAGGCCACTCACGAAAACGTGTGCGGCCGCTTTCATGAGTCATGACCATGCTCGACCAGACTTATTATTTCACTGGCAAGTTGTCTTTCCACCTACACACGAAGACACGGTTTTAGGTTCTTTTCATTTGTTTCCAAAACAGGGAGGCTCGCGTGAAAAAGAGAATGCAAAAAGTACAGGTATACGCCGTTCAGCCGAACGGCGAGTTTGTGCTTGAGTCGCCGGTTCCGGGTTGCGCCGATAACGAGGGTGCTAGCCCCTATTCCTCGGCGGACGTGATCTCGTTCCTGACCCGGCGGCTCCCTCGCTCGCTGCCGGTTTTGCGCCTGCTGCAGCTAGGCCCGAAAACCCCGGGAACTCTCGTCATCACCACCCCGCTCCCGCTCCGAAAGCCGGCCGAGGGTAGGGAGGGACAAAAAGACCCTGAGGCCGTACGTCCCGAGAATGTCTGGACCATGCTCGTGGTCGATCGGGCCAGCCACCCGGCTACCGAGATCTGGTCCTTCTCGTCGTTGGAGATGTACCACGGCGCCGCCCCGCACGAGAAGGAGCCGCAACGGGCCAGCGCCCTCCCGGATACCCTGAAGGACCAGCTGCCGTTCTCCGAGGAGGTGCTCGATGCGGCCACCGCGCAGCTCCTGGGCGCGATCGCGCACATCCCAGTCACGTGGCGGGACACGTCCGGCACCAAGTCGCCCGCCGAGCGACTGGCTGACATTCGCCACACCCCCGGCAGCCCGTACTGTCTGTTCGGCAACACGCACAGCACCGTCGCCGCGCTCCTAGCCCGTGCGGACTCTGGCGCGGGCGACCTCGTGCTCGACCCTAGCGTTCCTTACGGCAAGTACGTGTTTCCCGTGCCTACTACGAACCAAGCAGGAGAGGGCAGTGTTTTGGAACTGCCAGAAGGCCTCATCTGGAGCACCATCGGCCCTGACGACTATGCGGACGTCATGGCCGTCAACAAGATCATCCGCAGCCCGTCGACGCTGGCCAAGCTCCCGAGCGCGGCGATCCGCGAGGCGGCGCAGAGGCCGGACGGGAAGCCGGGCAAGGCGGTGGCGTTCGCGTTCGCGGCCGGGGACGGGTCGGTGCGCACGTTGCACGTGGACCCGGCGTACCGCCGTCGGGGGTTGGCGAAGGCGGTGGTCGCGAGGCTGCTGGGTATGGGGTTGTTCGCGCCGCCGCGGAACGGGCCCCTGGCGGCGAGGCCGGAGGTTTTGGACGAGTTATTGGCAGAGAATGGCGAGCAGGCGGGGGCCACGTTGGCTTTCGCGGGGATCGAGGAGAGCAATACGGGGAGTATACGGACGTTTCGGGCGCTGGGCGGCAGGTGGTTGTGGGATGTTTACTGGATATACCTGGATCTGGACCGGGCTAGGGAGCTGGCTGGGGAGAAACCTTCGTAGCTCGGCTTTTTACGAGTGACATGCAAGCTTGGTTAGAAGCCACGTTTTTAGAGCCGTATATACGTAGGGATCTCCTTCTTTTTCTTCTTTTTGTGTATTTGTTCTGGTTCTCAGTGCAGAGTGTCTCTGTTGGACAGGGGGCTTAATACGCTCCACAACCAAATATAAGACCTGAAAGTCCCCCAGAGTTCCGCACGTAGTTCCGCTGTTCAATCCAACGGCACCATCTCCTATCTCTGACCTTCTGATCCACCTCCCTGTCGGTGAAAGAGAATGGGCCACTATCACATCGGCCAGGAGTGCTAGTGATAGATTAGCTGGCGACGGGATGTAGATGTAAGGCGGTGTTGAGACTAGTGCGGGATAGCTGCAGTGCGTCTGTTGGGAGGCCTGTAAGCAAGCATCCGGAGTTAGCCCCTGCAGTCATTTCTGTTCGGATCTCTCTGGATCTCTCTGGGGTGCTCGCAATCGTCATGCATCCGTATCCGGTGAGATCTGCCTCCTATCGCATGCTTAGGGCTTACCAGCCGTTCGGGAGATCAAACAAATCACCATGTGCCGGTCAACTAACTGCAAACTCGGTTGACATTTCATTGCATACCATACTCATGCGGGGAAGCGCACAGGCAAGCTGAGTATCAGCCTGGAGACAATCTTGTTCACCTGAGATAACCTTACTTCCGGTAGATGTGTCCGCTGGGCGCAATCGGAAGTTTAAAATATAAAAAAAAAAGATCGGGAATTGTGGCCGAGGAAATGCATGATATTGGTGTCACGGGAACGAGTCCTCCGGCGGTCGGAGTGTCGGGGCTTTTTTTCTTTTCTTTTTTTCTTTCTTTTTTTTAGGTAGCATGGCTAGCGGGAATAATCGACCGGTATTATACCCGCCGACCTTCGACGCCACAGGACATGCAAAATACGGTTCCTTCAGTGGCCCCTTGCCGCGACTAACCACCTTTAGGCCCGCGTACGGTCCAGCTGCCTACGTACGGATCCAATCATTATCTAAAAAGTCTAACTCGACTGCATTACTGATCCTGTGTGCATAGGATACACTTTGAGGCCTCCCAGACGGGTTTGCGAGGGTGGTGCATTTGCTGTCCTGTCCTGTCCTGTCCTGTCCTGTCCTGTCCTGTCCTGTCCTGTCCTGTCCAGCCTCTTTCCGTTGATCCGTTTCCGTCTCCGTCATCCGTCAGCCATGATGACAAGGATATATCCAAACGTCATCACCGCGGAAATCGGCAGAGCCAGCTGCCCAACGACAAAGCGACCTAGCGCCGCTGGGAATAATCGGGAATGAGAACGAACCCTTTTTCCCACCCGCGGCAAGTATTGCCTCGCCCTCAAAGTTACTGTCTCTTTGGCTCTCTCTTTCGGATAAAACGTACTGGGATGAAGCAGTGAAAGCCGCAGAGGGCGCTGTCGTACCGGACGAACGCTCTGAATCCTCGCATCCCATTAGCTCGTCACTGGCTGGCAGCGAGACACAGACAAACAAACGAACCCCTGGGCTCCCACTGCCACTGCCACTGCCATCTCCCATCTCCCCGCACACCGCACACCCCTTCCGCAGGGACATTCCCCCACATCCGTCCCAAGCAACTAATCAGGCAAGGCGTTGGTTGCTCATCTTGGCCCTTGACCGGATTTCGCTCAAATCTCCCGAGCCAATCTTTCCCTCTACCTCCCACCCGAGATTCTCCACTCCACACCATGAGATCCCATGGGCTGGCCAGCCTTGACGATAAGACATATTATGGGCATCATCCCGCTTGCTCCACGCACACCTCCGGGGGCCAGCGGCCTCTTCCTCGCCCTGACAAGTCACCCTCCCCCGGAGATGAGTGTGCGCCAATCACCAGCTCCCGCATCACTCGCCTAACAATTCCCTCCCCTCCTGCCCTCCTCTCCTCGCCAGTCATTCGTCACCTCGCCCACATTCCGGATGGGGTCGCCGATATATATCCCTGCGAGCGGTCGACACATTCCAGAACACAGCTTCTCAACTCTTTGCTTTTCCTCAGATGATATGGAACCAGTAGACTTGAAGCGCGCCTCTTTATCATCGCTCGATGAAGGCCAGTGTTTACCCCCGCTCGGCGGGCGAAAGGACGACATCGAGAAGGCCGGCGATCATGCAGCCATCGACATCCCATCCCAATATGTGTCACCAGAAAGCTCGGCCCGCGAACTGATGGACTGGCGGCCAAATGGAGGCCAACATGCATCCCGCAGCGGTCGCCAGAGCCCCGAGGAGGCGGCGGCGGCACCACCCGGCGCCGACACGCCCATCGTCAAGCTCTACCTCACCTTTGACACGGAGCTGCCCGTCGTCAACGCCGATGCTGGATCGTCGTCGGCAGCAGCGACCAACTCCTTACCTCCGGCGCCGGACCTCACGCCGTACGGGGATCCCCACGCCTGGCCCGAGTCGCGCAAGAACGTGATGCTGCTGCTCTCGTGCATCGCGACCCTGCTGACGGCGTACGCCGCGGGCGCCTACTCGCCCCCGACGGACCTGATGGCGGCCGAGTTCGGGTGCTCGCGCACCGCCGTGCTGGTGGGCATCACGCTCTTCACGACGGGCTTCGCGCTGGCGCCCATGGTGCTGGCGCCGCTGTCGGAGATCCACGGGCGGTACCCCGTCTTCGTCGTGTCGGGCGCCGTCTACGTCGCGTTCCAGGCCGCGTGCGGCGCCGTGACGGGGCTGGGCGGCATGCTGGCGTCGCGCTTCTTCTGCGGCGTCGGCGGCAGCGTGTTCAGCACCATGGTCGGCGGCGTCATCGCCGACATCTGGCACAAGGACCAGCGCAACCGGCCCATGGCCCTCTTCAGCGGCGCCGTCCTCGTCGGCACGGGGCTCGGGCCCCTCAGCGCCAGCGTCATGGTGCACCGCTGGGGCGGCGAGGGCGCGGTCGTCGTGGGGCCGGCGGCCGCGTGGAAGTGGGTGTTCTGGCACCAGGTCGTCTTGGACTTCGTCTTGGCCGTCCTCATCGCGCTGCTCTTCCACGAGAGCCGCGGCTGTGTCTTGCTGAGGAGGAAGGCCAAGAAGCTCAACGAATACTACGAGTCGCTCGAGTCCCGGGGCTGTTTCGGGGTATGGGTCAAGGGACCGGTGGAAAGCTCTCTCGAAGTACTACAGCAGAAGCATACCATGACACGGTGCACCCAGGCTGATGCGGAGAAGGGACTAGCGACGCAACCCATGGTTACACCGTACGAGTACGTGCCGCCGAGCGGCGCCAAGCTGCAGCGCGTCCGCTGGGCCGTCAAGGAGGACGAGCAGCACGCGTCCATCGTGCAGATGATGTCGGTGTCGCTGCTCCGGCCCTTCCACCTCCTCTTCACGGAGCCCGTCGTCTTCTTCTTCTCGCTCTGGGTCTCGTTCGCCTGGGCGACGCTGTACCTGACCTTCGCGGCCATCCCGCTCGTCTTCCGCCGGCAGTACGGCTTCAACACGGAGCAGTCGGGCTACGTCTTCATCGCCATGATCGTCGGGTCCGTCCTGGCCACCACCATCGGCGTGACGCAGGAGAACCTGCTCCGCCACCCCAAGTGGCAGCGCAAGGCCCACGCCCACGAGGACGCCGAGGAACATCGTGGCTCGTCCGCCAAGTTCTGGTCCTTCATGCGCCGACGGTTTCCCGTCGAGGCGCCCGAGTCTAGGCTCTACTTTATTTGCGTGAGCTCCATCCTGCTGCCGCTCGGCCTTTATCTTTTGGCTTCACGTCGCACCCCTCGATCCACTGGATCAGCCCGACCATCGCCATCGGCCTCGCCACCATGGGCATTTATTATATTTACCTGGCCACCTTCAACTACCTGGCCGACGCGTACCACGACTACGCCTCGTCGGCCCTCGCGGCCCAGTCCTTCTGCCGCAACATCCTGGGGGGCTGCTTCCCGCTTGTGGTCGGGCCCCTTTTTACGAATCTCGGCGAGGACGCCGCGGGCGGGCTGCTGGGCGCCATCGCGACGGCGCTCACCGTGGTGCCCTGGGTCTTGGCGTTCCACGGCGAGAAGATTCGCCGGAGGAGCCAGTTTGCGGTTTCGTTGGCGCAGCGGTCGTCATAGCATTGATACCCGTCCGTAGCAGAATTGTTACATAGAGCCAGCCAATTACAAGTTAATACATTTGATTGAATGTGTGTCAACATCCCTACTGCGTATTTTGGTCCACGCACCAATTGCCTGTCCGGTTTCACAACTACCAGCTTGAACAGTCTACCCCTAAACCACGGTGCACCCCGCTCCTGACAAGACAATGAATTCTCTCAACTTACGTAGATGCGGGCGCATCCTCAAACACCTTCTTCCACACCCAAAGGCTCCTCGGCTTCGTGTAGCTCTTCAGCCCCATCACGCCCCATTCCATCCCTGAAAGTCGCCCATCAGTTCGTTACTGAACTCACCTACACAAGCAGATGCGGCAAGAAACTCACCGATCCCGCTCTCCTTGTGGCCCCCAAACGGCACATGCGGCGCCACGTCAAAGTGCGAGTTGACCCAGACGCTGCCCGCGCTCAGCCGGCGGGCCATGCGCTCGGCGCGCGCCACGTCCCGGCTCCAGACCGAGGCGCCGAGGCCCGTGGCGCTGTCGTTGGCGCGCGCGAGCACCTCGCCCTCGTCGCGCCATTTCAGGAGGGGGACGATGGGGCCGAAGGGTTCTTCGGTCACGATCCGGGAGGTGTCGGGGGGTTGTCGACGATGCAGGGGGTGATGAGGTAGCCGTTGGGGGAGACGACGCCGCCTTCGAGGGCGGTTTTTAGGCCGGTGCGGTGGACGTCGGCGTAGATGTCTTTGACGGACTTGAACCTGCCGCTGTTAGGTGCACTACTCACAACATCTCCCGAGAGAAATAGGGGAAATCATAGGACAGCAAAAAAACAGTAGCTTACTGCATACGGTTCTGCACCGGCCCAACCACAACTCCCTCCTCGAACCCGCCGCCAGTCCGGATATTCTCGCGCGTGAACTGGACCATGGCGTCGCGGAAGGCGTCATAAATCCGCTCGTGGACGTAGATGCGCTTGGGCAGCATGCAGATCTGGCCCGTGTTGAGAAACGACAAGGTCGCGATCTTGGGCACGCACCGCGCCAGGTCCACGTCGTCGCACACGATGCACGCGTCGTTGCCGCCCAGCTCCAGGACGCAGCGTTTCAGGGTGCGCGCGCAGGAGGCGGCGACGCGCTTGCCGGTGGGGATGGAGCCGGTGAAGGCGATCATGTCGATGCCGGGGTGCTTTTTGTTGTTGAACACAGCCCAAAGCGGTCAGTCGAAAGAGGTAACGCAGTCATTGGTTTATCTCGCAGCCGTCACCAACTCGAGATATGCAACTCACCTCGGTCATCCAAGGCCCAAGCTCATCATCCCCACTAACCACCTGCACCACCCCGGGCGGAAACATAGCCATGGCCAGCTCGCCGAGCTTGAGGTCGCAATAGGGTGTGTACGGCGACGGCTTCATGATGAAGCAGTTGCCCGTGACGAGCGCGGGGCCCATCTTGCCTAACCCCAGCAGGATCGGCCAGTTCCAGGGCACGATCCCCGCGCAGACGCCCAGGGGCGGGAAGGTCGCGTAGATGGTGCGCTCCTCGGTGTCTTCGAGGACCTCGTCGCGGATCTCCATGGTGGCGAAGGCGCGGAGCCAGGTTAGGGTTAGGTCGAATTCGGTCTGTCACCGAGGTTTTTGCATAGCGTTAGTAAGTGGTTACCTATCATTTCTAGTATCGTCCATTCGGTTCGTCCTTTTGTCTTGATTGTTTATTGTTGGAAACATCGGTGGAAAAGGAGGTTATGAGATATGTGATCGGTCACCTTGGAAAGACTAAGCGGCTTTCCCTGCTCCATGGTATGGAGTTTTTCCAAGGGTTCGCGGTTCGCCTCGATGGCGTCCGCATAACGCAGCAGCATCTCGGCTCTCTGCTGGAAGGTTGTCGTGGACCAGGTCTTGAAGGCCTCGCGGGCGTACTTCACCGCGTTGTCGAGATCATCCTTTGTCGCCACGGGTACCTCCCACAGGGGCTCTCCCGTCGAAGGATCGATAGAGTGTCTCGTGGTTACAGTCGGCACGAATTCATTGTTGATGACGTTGCCGGGGAAGTGCTATATGATCATTAGAACTACATATCTAGCCCATAAGGAAGTACTGAGACCAAAGTGAGCTTATTGGGTGTCGACCTCACAGTTGTATCCAGGGTGGCAGCCATCACGGTTGGAAAACAATGATGGAATATCAGGACGGTTTTGCAACGGTGATGTTTTATAGATACATGTAATAACCAGTATGGCCCGGAGTCAGTCAAGAATTTTACTCCTTTATAGATATCTTCACTTTTGTAGCAAGCACATCTCACGGACAACATGTGAGGGGTGACGTCCGTTGTTCCCCGCCATGCTTGTGTCACGACGTGTTCATTGGCTGTCTTTGCAGCAACCATAAGATATAGCCAGGCCGGGCTTTACCGAAGCTTGGTTCCATACCAGAGCTATCATTCCCCTAGGAGAAAACACTACCCAATGCCTTGCAACTTTTGGAGACGAGGCACCAAAATCTGACTCAGCTCGGTTCAACTGGTGTGCCCTCACGAGGCACACAACCTCCAATGAGTCCATCAACCAGCTTCCACGTCGACAAATACATTGCATATCATGTGCTTGGCATGCGTGCAAGTAATCCTTGGCCCGTACCCTAACCTTGAGGGGCTCGAATATTTCACCCACATATACGTCTTGTAGATCATCTTACGCATTGCGGTACACGCATCAGCAACATAGGTCAGAACATGCCTAGAATCATCCCTTATCTGTGGTTAGTACTACACGACACACGGGAATGAACCGCTGGCAATTCAGGTATATGGTTTGCTGTAACACAACAAGCGAATATAGGATCTTACACCTAGATCCGGCAAGACGATTGGAACCAAGGGGCTATAATTATGAATTATCATTGATAGTGACCCGAAAAAGGGGGTTCTATATGTGACGAATATGCTCGCTAATGATGGATCTATGCCCTCTTGCCATAACTGTTTTCGACAGAGCAGAACAACGGCCAACGAACCAACCCCCTGGTCACGCTACCCAAGGTTCTCCCAGAAGTCCGCACAGCCCTGTAAGTCGTCCACATTCAGCAGATCGACTTTAGCATCCCAGAGGGTACGCCACACAGCGTTCCGGGTGCCAATGGGCCAATAGGGCAGATCCCAATACCGGACCTTAATGCCCTTGGCATGCGCCGTCTCGACCTGGCTCTTGAGCAACGCCGCCTGCGTCTCATTGAGCGCGCCCCCCGTCCCGCGGACGTCGCCGAACTGGGCCGAGAAGGCGGTGCTGGCGATGGGCGTCACTTCCTTGGTGATGTTGCTGAACTCGGTCCCCAGCGTCGGCAAGGGCCCGTCCCAGAAGTAGTCACGCGGGGAGACACCCTGCACCAGGTTCAGCGGCGTGTTGCCCGTCCCGATGACGGTCACGGGACCCGGCGTCACGGTTTTGCCGTCGTAGCTGGTCAGGTATCCCGCGTCGCGCAGGGGCGCGAGGGCTTTGACGACGTAGGGCCAAGTCTTGGCGCCGTCGGTCTTGAGATCGACCCAGAGGTAGCTGTCGCACCGGGTCAGTATTACATGGCATTTGCTTCGATAGTTTCTGGTTATCTTACAGAGTCTGGCCGGCCACGGTATCGAAGACGCCGTTCTTGGTGGGCCCATTGGTCACGAAGGGGCTGTCGGGGTTCTGGCGGCGCAGGACCTCGAGGATGGGCTGGACGTAGAGGGCGTCAAAGGTGCGCTCCTTGGTCAAGGCGCTCTGCTCGTGGCCGACGTGCAGGGTGCCGTTGTACAGCCAGACGTCGGCCTCGGTGCTCACGGCGCCCATGGCGAGGGCGCTCCAGAAGGGAAGGGGCCGCCAGTAGTCGTTGTGGCTGTGGAAGGCCTTGGGCATGATGCCCTGGGTCAATTGGGTCGGGTACGTGTACAGCGGGTTGGACGCGGCCTGGCCCAGGATGTCGCCCAGTGAGCCCGAGTATTGCATCCCCGGCTGGGCGGCGGAGGCGGATGTGGCGGCAAGCAGGCCGGCGGCGGCGAGTTGGGAACGCATGATGACCATCAAGTACGCGGCCAGGTTGTAGACAAGATCGCAGAGAAGGGACAGCTGCATTCTCTGCTTAAATAGTAAGATAAGACGATCAAATTGGCTGTCCACCGGGATCCACCGATGAGAGAGAAAGAGCGAGCGTCGTTTGTCGTTCGTCCGGGGATCATGCAAGTTGGTGCAGGGGGCGAGTCGTTCGTTCGACGGCTGTAGACCTGTAGCCAATGGGCCTGGGCACGTGCGACCGCGACGGGAATTGCCAAATGACATCAACCCCGCGGCATCCTTGCATTGTCATGTCCCCTCATGGCGTCAAAACTTCCTATCTCATATCCAACTGCAAGGAAGCTAGATATCGTGAAAAATATACTATCGCGCCTATTTCTCAAGATGTCGGGAATCGCCATGCATGATTCAGATGGCATTAAATGAAACGGGCGCTATCACTGGCGTCTGTCTTGCTGTACCATTAGTCGGCACCATCTTAGCCGCCAACGGTCGTCTGCCCCCTGGCAGTAACATGTCCACGATGGGCTTTTTTCTTTCTATCTTCTTCCTGTTCTTCTTCTGCTCCTTATCTTCTACCTGACCAAGATGGAGAAATTGACCATAATGCCTCGCATGGAATCAGGAGACGACGCACAGTACCGAATGGCCAGTGCAATCACGGTGGTCAAATAGATAAATACATGTATCTTTGTTGAGCTGATTACTCGACCAAGCACTAGCAATTGATCAGCACGAGATATCAGTAGCCTTAAGAACCTACTGGGCTCCCGTATGCTGTGTGCAATATATTTCATTTCATCTGGAAGAAGACCTACTATTGAGCTAAGCAGCTTTGGGCTGCAACGCGGATTTGAGACAATCCTTTGTTGCTGCTCGCTCACATCCCATGGCCCTCCCGGATCCGTCACGTTCAGCAAACGAAAATGAAAATAGTGATAAAGAACTCTTCCTGAAGCACTTATGTCCCTCACAACAATGGCAATGCACTCCCCGAGGCCGAAAATCGTGCGGTTGAATGTCCCAGCGGTGTTTCCTGGCCTTTTCCCCTTTCCCCCAGGGTATGAAGTTACCACCCCTTACTGCCTGGGCAAGCACATCTTGATATAGATATATATATATATATTTGACCGCTGTGTGACACTCCTGGTGACACTCAATCCTCATTCCCAGACACCGAAGCCTACCAAATTCATCAAGATGGGCGGCGGACCGGACGAAAGATACCCCAACCCCCCAGGCACCCTCCCCGGCATAGAGGACCTCTACAAGCGAGCCTCCAACGGCCTGGCCAACCTCCAGCTGTCCAACAGCACCCGCATCAACAAGCCCACCATGGACGTGGTCGTCGAGACCCTCAAGAAGAGCCTGCCGCCCGACGTCCGCCACCAGGTCTACTGCGCCCCCGCCTACGGGCCCGACCTCTGGAGCAACGACCCGGTCAAGTACGACGCCGCCCGCGACCACCTGGCCGGCCTGGCCAACGGCAAGATCGACGGCGGCAACGACTTCCGCATCTTCCTCCGCCGCATTTCCAGCGCCGTCCACGTCGTCTGGCCCCTCTGGGTCGAGGACGAGTTCGGCGCCCACTGGGTCGTGCTGTACTGGAACACCGCCATCTCGTTCCGGCCGCAGGGCATGTTCGCCTACATCCAGGAGCTCCGCCTCTTCGACCCGGCCCTCGACTACGGCTACCACACCAGCGGCCACCGGGACAACTACCAGCGCCGCGAGCGCATCACCAACGCCTTCATCACCTTCCTCAACCTCTTCAAGCGCCAGTGGGTCCTGATGGCCGAAAACACCCAAATCGGCGGGCTCCGCTGGAACCACGACCGCAAGGGCAAGATGAGCGAGAACCGCCTGATGCACGGGTTCCACGCCACCTTCAAGATGGACGAGGGCGACCACGCCACCGGCGAGCGCTGCTACAGCCTCATCAAGCAGCTCCTGGCGGGAATCGTCGAGCAGGAGACGGCCCTGCCCGCCGACCGCTACGAGTCGCACCGCGAGCACCTGGGCAAGCTGACCTACGTCGACCCCTACCTCGCGCGCATGGAGATGGCCGGCATCTGCGCCTGGCAGAGCATGGAGGCCAAGGACTTCAAGGCCCGCATCGGCGTCGAGGACCTGCCCGACGCCTGCAAGACCCAGTTCGCCGCGCTGACCCACGAGAACAAGAGGTGCTACGTCAAGCCCGAGGCGCTCAAGAAGCCGGACAAGGTGTACGACGTCGTCACGCAGAGGAAGCTGCACCGCGCCAAGGAGGAGCGCCTGTTCGCGGCCCAGGAGGAGCTGGACCGGCAGGGCGGCCCCAAGGGTCCGGGAGGCATGAACACGACACACAGGCGGAATTGCACGTCTCTCAATCCGTTGGCGACGTTGCCTGTAAGGACGTGGATGTCAGTCTTCCAGGCGGATCTGCCGACTGTCACCGACGTCAGGAGAAAGAGGCCGCCGCCGGAGGAGCAAGCGGCTGCGAAGAGAATAAAACTAGGAGATTATCTGGGGTGGCCGCGTCCCAGCCAGTAGTTAGGTACGTTGTTCTTTTCGTGGTGACTGGGACACCACTGCTGGGAAGAACCACCAACGCAGAGGTGGATATCCCAGAAAGGTCACGCGAACAATCCTGGGGTTTTGCATATGATCGCTGACAAGAGAAGGGGGAGGGTAGGCTAGAAGACTACGCATCCGGTGCAACCAACTGGATACAGCCAGCGGATCGAATAGAGGTCAATGGGGGCGACGTGGGAGAGAACATGCCATAAACAAGAACCTGAAATGCCAAGCTGATGGACAGGTACGAGGATGGGAATGCTTGGGGTTGAAAAGAGCCGAGTTTGTCGTGTTTTCCTAGGTTACATATACGCAATCAATAGGCGTCTTCATTAGTGATGCTACATGTCAGCCAAAGTGTTGACACACATGCAATGCTTGAGAGCGCGTTTGGGTGTGTACGGTATGCCACGTCACAGTCACGAGCGTATCACAATCTGAATCAGCGGCCAAGAAGAAGCGTAGGGTATCAAAAGCATCGATAGGATGTGCATTCCCCCGAGGAACCCAATGTAAGTTAGCCACAATAGCCGCAAAACTAAGTACGGGAAATGGTATCATCTGCTCCTTTGCCCATTCATTGCTCTCGCTGATTGGCTGATTCGCTGCCACTCCCCAACGCGCAGGGAAACGAGTGTTGAGAAACACCCAAAGGAAAATGAAAAGCATTCGCGATATACCCTGTGTAACCAGTACAAAAACCCGGTAAAAAGTATGGACAAGAAATGCACCGGTCCAATGTTCCCCGGTGCCAAAAGGTAAGTTGCCAGCCGGCAAGGCCTTCACCGCCCTAACTGCTGATTCCCTCCTGAGAGCAACCCGGAGAGAATACGAGCAAGTGACTGTCGACAATATGATCATCGCCGAGGAATAAGCCCCCCCCATTATTCTGGGTATGGACATCTTCTTGCCAAGGCTCTGACGTTATTAACGAGCATCTCGACAATGTCTTGATACTTGCTCTCCCCCTGGCTCTCCAAGAAGCGGCCGTGGTCCAAGAGGATACCAGCATCCAGCTCCACCTCCAGCTCGTGTTCCTTCTCGGGGCCGCGGCCGGCTAGTTGTCTCTTCACCTGAGTCAAATCAACCTGGAAGAAGCCGTGCTTGTAACTGAGTCGGTCCTTCTCTCGGTCGGGCTGTTTCTCGCGATGCGGCATTTGGTTCGACATAATTTCCTCCGGGGGTCCATCCCACTCCCATTCCAGGTTAATGCTGATGCGGCAATCAACCGGGCACTGGGGCAAGTACAGATTGAGATCTCCCACGCGTGCTTTGACGATCTTGGCCAAGACCTCCCCCGTTTTTTGGTCCGTCGTGATTCGTGCCTTCAATGCGTGTTTCGGCGACATCATGGCTTGCACGGCGTGGGGAGACGGCCTACCATGGATGAATGAAGCTCGTAAAACTTGTCTATCTCTCGCCGGTGTTTGTAGTGGATCTGCACATGGGGATTCCGGCGACCGCCGTTGTTGTGAGGACTGGTGGCGACTACTTGACCGTTAAGCCACTCGTTCATGGTTCGATGCTGAAGCTGTACACACAAGAGTTAGCTGATGTGGCAAGGGGATGGGCAAACAGGCAGGGCAAGCCATAGAATAAAACACTTACCTCCGACATGCTACTACGGAACCCGATTCTAGCCTGCGGAGACAGAACGCACTCGCCGTGTAAAGGGTACTGTAGACGATCATCCGTGTCTCGGTCAATGATAGTGCCAAACTTGGCTTCAATCTCAAACTGGACGCCGTGTCTTTGAATCGATTCCAGATGTGGGTTTTGATGACATTGATAAAGAGGAAATCGCCGACTGCCTTGACCAAGAAGTCTATAGGCTTGTTGACCAATGAGATGCACTCCAAAGGGAATGGCTGTCCCTCGAAGGTGTATCCTTCCTCTGCAGCAAGAGGCGGCGGAGGCGCGTTATGATCTTCCATCTTGACCGAGGTACCACCGCCGACTGACCGCGTTGCCTCAGGCGACGTAGGGCGAGAGACATGCTCGGATTTGATATTCGATTCGCTGCGAGGGCCATTGCCGTTGACAAGACCACCGGCCGCCGGGGCTTGGCTGGTCACATGTGCTTTTGCTCGGAGAGTGTAGTTGCGGCTGGCGTTGGGCGGTTGTGTGCGATAGTTCTTTGCCCATGCAGGTGCATTGTTGGCGGTGCAGCGAAGTTTTTTCCGACGGGGCAGCAGCGGTGAAGTGGAAGTCGAGGCCGAGGTTCGCGACGCGGCGGTGCCGTGGGTGCCGTTGATTCCTGGCGGCGGTGGGCGGCGGTTGGTGGCACCTTCCAATTCGTCTTGTCGGAGGTCGCGATCGTCCAGTTTCCGCTTGCCAGGCGTGGCTTCCCGAGGCTGCTGCATGTATTGAACACCTTCCATGACTGCTGTCGACGCAGACACTTGGCTGATATTATGATTAGGTTTTTGTTGTTGTTGTTGTGGTGTCAATTGAGGTTGAGGATGTGAAAATTCTGGAGGTGCACCGGGGAATGCGCCACCCTTAGATGAAGGTCTGGGCTCGCCTGCGCTACTCGGCAGACTAGGCACACGGGTCTTGGGCGAAACACTGATGCTTCTTTCGCGTTCGCTTCGTGATGTCTGGGATTGGGATCGTCGGTGCGACTCGCTAATGGTATCGTAGGGTGCAGTGTGGCTGCTGTTGCTTACTGCTCGTTGAATGGTGGAGGGCTGAGGTGGTGGAGGAGAAGCGTGATAAGGCGATTGTTGTTGTTGTTGCTGCGGGTGCAACGGATATGCAGCCAACGGGGCGCCTGATGGGGTTCTTTGCTGGTAGGGACTTGGCGGCTGTGCGAAATTTGTATTGCTCTGGTTGATCGTGCTGACCGATTGTCTTGGTGTGCCAGACAAAGGCGCCGCCAAAGGTGTTGGTGGTTGTGAGGTTTGTCTTTGATGTGGATGCGATTGTTGTTGTTGAAAGTGACCTTGTTGGTCAAAGTGTGGAGGACCATGACTTGTTGCTACTGGACTTCCCATGGAGCCACCCGGGGGACCATAAGCCGATGGGGTCCCGAACGGAGGTTGGTGCGGCCCATGAGCAGAGGTCGGTGTTGAGGCTGACGCCGATTGCAGCGATTGCGATCTCTGATGTTGTTGATGCTGCTGCTGTTGTTGTTGTTGGTGCTGCTGCAGCTGCTGTTGATGTAGTTGCTGCAGCTGCTGCTGTTGTTGCTGTTGCATGTACATATGATTGCCTCCTCCCGGTGTTCCCACGGGCGGCGTTTGTGGCATGACCTGCTGGCCTGGCACAGGATAAGAAACCGAACCATGCGGCGTTGGCATGCCCACCGGTGCTGCTCCTCCTTGAGATGCATAGCTGTCTCTTGGGTCGCGTGGGTAGCCCCCATACTGAAGCCGTTGCTGTGGACTAGGCGGCGGCTGGCCTTGGGCTTGTGGCGGGAAAGGATAACCAGCGCTCGCAGCGCTGATGGACGAGGTCGGTGTATGTCTGTATGGGGATGGGTTCGATACGGACGCGCTGCCGGGTGACCGTGGGTCGTTCATGGCCCCGGGCGGATGGATCGGAGGGGGCTGGCCTCCCAGGGTATCCATTGGGGGAGGCGCGTTGTAGGATGTCGGCGATGCATACGGAGCTGAGGGTGGAAAGCCCGGATGGGCCGCCACCGCTGCGTACTCTCGAGGCGATGCGGCCCGGGTAGGACCAGGCGATGCGTGCATGGGATGACCGAAGTCTCTGAAGCCATGGGATGGATGGGCGGGTTGTACTGGCGTGTGTGGTGTTGCGCTCATTGACGAAGAAGGGGTTTTGGCCAGGGACGCGGGAGGTGGAGGAGGCTGTCTCGACGCGCCTCCTGCGCCGCTGTCCTTGTTCAGCATGGAATTGAGGTCCATGTTGCCGGTGTCAAGTCCCGTTTGTTTTCTTTCGTTCGATTTCGATTCGCCGTCGTCTCGTCTCGTCTCGTGTCGGGCAGTATCGATGCAAGCGCCTTGCTGCGGCGAAATCGGCTGGCAGAATGCGTCCCCTAGCGATTACTTCCTCGACGCAGTATTCAAATAGAGTGCCACGCACTCACGCTCTTTCTTTCTTTCTCTCTCTCTCTAGCACGAGCAACACTATCCCTCACAGATTCCACGTCATCGATACTGCATCAACGCGATTATCGCCGGTCCACAAATAAATTCATCAGATAAGATATCCTAATTAGAACAGTAAGACGGTTTTGGTGTTTTCCGCGCGGCGAGGCTCGTTGCGCAGATGATGGCGAGACTTTGGCAAACGGGGGGATCAGAATGGTGCCGCTGCTGCCTGCCTGGATTGTGACTACTAGTAAGTTGCGCCGTTGATCGTGAATGGTTGCTTGTCTGCACGTTCCAGCCTCTCGGGATAGCACGACGTTTCGGGTCGTGCGCGCTCTGCGGTTGGGAAAATCGCGTCGGGCGCAATGGGCAAACAGGGTCCTGGTGGGATCTGGAATGATGCGCGGCTAGCAATTGAAGCCGGCGAGGAGATGGAAAGCGATTACAGGCCCTGGGCGACGGAGGTGCAAAGGGGAAGGCAGCAGAGAGAAGGAAGTAGAAGAGAGAAAAAAAAAAAAAAAGGCTAAGGTGTGTCTTGGAATATTGGGTGGTGTAGTATATGCAAACGGAATCCCCAGGTTGGGCGGCGGCGTGCGACTTGCGGCTCGCTCGCTCTCGCGCTGCTCTTGCGCCGTTGTTTTTCTTGTCTAATCTTTTGGTCTTTTTCTTCGCCGTCCGAATGTCTGGCTGCTGGTGCTGCTGGTGCTGCTGCTGGTCGGAGACTGGCTGGCTGTGCTGGCTTTTGCTGACGGCTTGTTGCGAGCTTAGGGACGGTGCTAGTTATCTGATCGTAGTGTTCGCGAATCAATTCGAGGTTGGAGGCCGGCTGGCTGATTGGGCGGCAGAGTGCCAAAGTGCCAGGGTGGGTGCCGTTGAGAGTGTTTCAATTTCCTACCCACAATTAGGCAATCATCAGCCTCAAGTCTTTCCCCATCCGCATCGGGGAGGGGGGACACGGCCGGGGTTGGTGGTTCAGATTGCGAAATCTTGGTGGATGTCCATGGATTGCGACTGACAAGGCTGACGGGTTTTTTTTTTTTTTTTTTCGGTGTCCAGACTTCTTGCTGTGAGGTCACTGTCGCGCTCGCGTGTGGTCGAACAAAAAAAAAGATGCTGGGTCAAATTTAATTGACGACGGGGGGGGACACAAGGGAAAAAAGATGGGGAGGGACGGTCTGGGGTTCGTGTTCTCCTGTCTAGTTGATCTAACCTCTATCTTGGACTCAACTGGTCCTCAGCTACAGTACAAACAAGATCACAGGTACAGGCCATGCAAGCCCAATGGCCCTCGTACTACCGCGCGCGCTACTACTCCTGCTGGCCAGCCTATTGCTACAGCCACTGCTACTGCTACGGTGCTACCTGCTACCTGCTACCTGCTAGTATCCCGAACAAGACCGACCTGGCAATCTTGCGTAGATGTCATGGTCTACCCAGGCCATCCGATATAGTGGTGCAGGCCGGCCTGGCCAGAATCCCTATGACGAAGCTCCCGCAGCCCTAGATCAGTGCCGTGACATAACAAACAGCTGTGCTTCTGTCGGTATGGTGTATTGCGCGGTTGCGATGTCGGCAGTTGATCTTCTTGCCTACCATGGAAGAGATCAGTTCAACCATTGCGCCGCCTTAGAGCATTAATCTCGCTATCAACGATGCTGTCCCTCCCTCTGCAGACAGGAGGGAGAGACGGAGCTAAAATGACCTACTAAAAGTTTACGCAATAACCACTATAAACATTAAACTTAACACTAACACCTATATTACCCTTTTAACTTTTAACCATTATAATTTAATTAAAACACTAACGTGGTTTACCACTACGCGACGTATATTACTTAGCGATACATCTTTTTTATTTCTCGACCCTTTTATATAAATTAATTTAATTATAACGCTTAAAATTAATTAAAACTACTCGTTATTCGATTCCTCGTTTAATTCTATATTTTTTTTATATATTCGCGTATTATAACCTATTTCGCCGTAAATACTATAACGCTTTTTATTAATCGCCCTCCGTTTTAACGAACCCTTATTTTTATTTTTATTAGGCGTTAAACGCTTCTCTTTTACCTTTTCGTTTTATAACTATTAAAATTCCTTAATAGTAAAGGCTCTTTTAAATTAAACTCGCGACTTTTTAGCTTTTCGGCGCTTAGAAAGTGCTAAATTAGCTTCCTTTAATATATATATCCTATCGCGTATAAAGGTTATTTTATAGGCTATTTTAATTATACCCTTCGCTATTTAATCTACCGTATTTAAAATCGGCGTCGAAAAGCTTCTTTAATAAGTAAAACCCTTCTTTAATATAAATAAAGTATTTAATTATTTATTAAGGGTTAAATAACATTTAAAGGCTATAAGTATTAACCGTCCTTAAATAAAATAAGTTAAGTGTAAACGTTTAAAAATATATATTTAATTTACTAATTATTTTATTAAGGGTATAAATATTAAACTAAATACGTTAAATTTAAATTTAATATTTACTTTCGTAAGAATAATAAATTGCGCGGCTTTAAAAGCGATAAAAAACTCGAACTTAATAATATAGTTTATAAAAACCTTAATAAATAACTAGATTTTTTTCGAATAAGTACGCTTTAAAGTTAAATAAAGTACTATATTAAGTAATTAAAATAGGTAAAATAAATAAGGAGGTAACGTTATATTAATAGTAATAATATTATTATTTTAATAGTATACTTTAAATTCGGCTGAAATATAGCTTTTATAACCGTTAAAAATTAAAAGGCGGTAATAACCCTTCGTTTATAATTTAATATATTTATCGAAATATTTAATTTAATTTAAGTTTATTTCGTTATTAATTTAATTATTAAAAATCGGCTTAAAGTCACGTAGCTAGGCCTCACTAAGGCCGATGCACGTGGTTTAATTAGTCGGTGTTATTAGAGTTCCACTCTAACCCCACACATTACTACCTTACCTTTCGCACCGCATTAGAGCTAACCTTCCTTCCTTCCTTCCTTTTTTCTCCAGCTTAATATATTCTAATTTCACCTAACTAGCTAATTTCGCACATACTACCGATAGCGCCATGTGACTCTTAATTACTTAATTACCCGGTAAATTAATTTCGTAAGACTAGTTTATAAGGTAATATTAATTTTAAACGATTAAAAACGGCGGAATATATTAATTTTACGAATTAATATATTTAATCGCTATTACTTATTCTTAATTATTAACTTAAATCGATTTTACTTTTTTACGCCGCTTAGCGCGTATTACGATAAGTATTAACTCGATTATATTTATTATAAAGCCGGTTTCGTCGAAATTTTAAATATTTTCGTCGACGATTTTATATTTCGTTTTTATATTCGCGATTAATATAAACTAAATAAAAATAACTTTAAAATTTTCGTAAAAAGCTTTTCAATAATAATATTAATAATTTATTTTAATTTTTAAGTATAGGTTACGGTTAATAAAGCGTTTAATTTAATACTTATCGACGTGGTTATCGCTACGCGACCCGGTAAAAAAATTAGCTATATTTTTTATATTAACGAAATCGAGAAGCATTTCTCGAATATTTAAATTAATTATATATTTACGAAATACCTTTTTTTTAATTAGATTTATTTTACGTCGTTTTAATCGGATTTCGCGTTTTAAAGTTTAGCCGTAAATTCGATAACGTAAAATTAATTCGGGTATATTATAAATTTTATTATTATTCTTTAGTTTATTTAATTTAGTTCGTTTCGTATCGTTTAAATTATTAAAACTATCCGATTTTTTTAGGATTAATGAAGTATTATAATTATAAAGGTATTACGCGTTAAAGTTTAATTATATTAAAATTAAATTTAAGTGCGTCGTTAAGTGATATACGTCGCGTAGTAATAAACCACGTTAAAAAGTTTCGGGGGGTATTTTTTTTCGAACGCGAAGCGTTAAAATTCCGCGTAATATACGTTAAAATTTTAGTTTTTTTAGCGGTATTAATATAGTTAATTACGGGCGTTTTAAATTTAATCGGGGTCGTCGAAGGCTGTTTTAATATATTTTAAAAAGTTAATATAGTTAAAAAAATCGGGGATATTTTTATAAACGTAAAATAAAATTAAATTATAAACCCGGCTTTTTAAGCGGCCGGCTATATATATTAGGCGGGATATAAGGATTAGAAAGTGGTTTTCGTTTTAAATTATTTTATTATATATTTAAGCGGAAAAACGGCGGAAATTTTAATGAGATCCGTTAAATTTTACTAGGTTAAAAAGTTTTTTATTTTTAACGAGAGATTTAAAACGACGGGTAATAAACGGCGTATACGATTTCGATATTAAATTTATAAATAGGTTAATATTAATTAAAGCGACGGGGGCGAATATAAATATATTCGGGGTAAAAGTAATCGAGGGGGTAATTACGATAAAGGTAACGGTAAAAAAGTTAATATTTTTTATACGTAATTATTTAATGAGCTTATTTTTTAAAAACGATTTATTTTAATAGGTTTTTTTAACAAGTTATAATAGTTTATTTTTAAGTGAGCTAGATTTACGTATTCGCGAATTAAATGTATATATTCGCGAGTTAAAACTTTACCGAATTTAGTTTAATTTTTAATTTATTAACGTAATCGTAAAAGCCGAGATTATATTAAAATTAAGATTTTAAATTAAATGCGATTATATTTTTAAACGCGTTAAGGGTATAAATATTTACGGGGACGTCGAGCCGGATAATTATTATAGCGGTAAGTCGCGGTGTTTATAAAAAGAAATTATATAATATTATAAGCGGTAATTAAATATTAAAATAAATAGGGCGATATCGGTTTTATTATTATAATTTTTTAAGTAATAATGATTATATAACGAGGATATAATTCGAAAAGCTATAAAAATAAGGGATTAAAAGCAGAGGTTTTTAAAAAAAGACGCTTTTCGAGCGTCCGTGCGTAGCGCTTAGCTAGTCGGCCCGTTAAGGGCCGAAGGCTTATTTTAATATTTAAAGCCGTGATATAATTACCGTTGTTTATTCCCGATTATTTAATTAAACCGATTTCGTTTTTTTACGCCGATTAACGCGTATTACGACGAGTATTAACTTAATTATATTTATTATAAAGCCGGTTTCTTTAAAATTTTATATATTTTTATTCACGATATTATATTTAGCTTTAATATTTATAGTTAACGCGAACTAACTAGAAATAATACTTAAATTTTTATTAAAAGCCCTTTAATAATCGTATTAATAATTTATATTAGTTTTAAAGTTTAAATTATAATTAATAAAATAATTAATTTAATACTTATTAACGCGTTCGCTATTACGTAACGCGGTAAAAAAATTAACTATATTTTTTATACTAATAATGTTAAAAAATTTTCCTCGAATATTTAAATTAATTATATAATTTCGAAGTACCTCTTTTTTAGTTAATATTAATTTTCGTTATAAATATCCGATTTCGCGTCGTGGAATTTAGCCGTTTAATCGGTCGTTAATCGTTAATTATAAAACGCCGAAGGCTTTTATAATAGCTTTTTAATTAATAAGTTTTATAGGGTTTCGCGTCGCTTAAATTATTAATTCGAGCTTATTTACTAATAAGAAATTAGGTATTATAATTGTAAAAATAAAACGTATTAAAATTTAATAGGAATAATTAATTAAACTAGTAACCGACGAAATAGTATAACTAACTTAATAGTAAACCACGTTAAATAAAAGCTCGTATTTTACCAGTATTAATTATTTTTAAAGAGATTAACGTAGTCTTTATTTTACTTTTTTTTAAATAAATATACTATTTAAAACGTAGTTTATATATTAAATAATTAAGTTTTTTAATATAATTTAAAGCGTTATAAAAGAGACTTTATTAATCTTTAAAATTATAATTATTATTAATTTATCTTTATAGTTTAAATTATAATATAATAAAAAAATAAAAAGGTTAAATTGCTCTATCTTATTTATTATTAAAGTGATTTAAACTTTATTTATACAGGTTTTATTTTTACTTAATATATTTAAGTTTTAAAAAGCGCTACTTTTTTTTATAAGCTTAATAGCTTTTTTATATAAAAAACGCTTATATTTACCGTGTTAATACTATTAAAAGGTTTTTAAAACTAAAGGAAATTTAAATAATAAATTAATTTACTTATTTATTAAATCTTAACTTTATTATATAAATATAAAAAGCTTTAAAATTAATAATCTATAGAATCGAGCTTAATTTTTTATTTTTAAAAAATAACATCTTATATAAGGCTTATACGAAGGAAATAATAAAGGCGGCGTAAGCTACATTAAATTTAAGCTTTATTTTTTAACCTTTATAATTTATCCCTTATTATATAAAAATAATACGTCGCGTAAAAGGCTAGTATAGTCACTATTAAAGAGCTCGCAATTACAAGTAAAATAAACCAATTTTCGGCTAATATACTATTAATTTAATATAGCTATTACTATATGAAGGTTACTAGTGTAAGTGGTGGAAATCGGCTGTTAGTGGTCATTGCGCAGACTTATGGAAGGTGACTTTAGCGACCGGTTTCTACGCGGCCCGACATTGCGTGAGCGAAGCTAAGGGACAGGCAGTCAAAAGATGAGTGCTTCCCCAGTTTCTGCCCTGGTCGGCATTCTTATCACCAGGCTTTCCTTTTTTTCCTTCTTTTACCTTTGACCTGGGCACGGTTTTGTTTTAGAGATTGCACTAAGCCAACCTGTCAACCCCTACTAATGTCAGCCTCTGTCTGTCCCGTAGCGTGTTCCAGGTCCGCTAGTCACCACTTGTGGTACTGTCACATCGAGACCGCGATAACACGATACCAGCAGGCAGCAGGCCAGCAAGACAGGCATGACGAAAACTGTAAGACACGCTTGATGTAGAATGCTGCAGCCGGTGACTGTAGGTTGAAATTGGGATTGACACTGGACGGCTTAGATGTATGCTGGTTATTCTGCACTCGATGCAGATCATCTGGACCAGGGCACAGGCGCGCTGGTTGCATCCCGTTGGTGGTGGGTGGACTGGGTATGTCGGTGCATCAGCAATACCTAGGGAGACATCCGTCTTCCACGTTCAAAGTAGTCGATGTGGTGGTGGCGTTTTCTCTTCGTTTTGTGTGTACGATTTGCTGTGTGTAAGTGTGTAGGAGAAGCCGGAAGCCGTAGGCATGAAGAGTGCCCATGTTGGTAGGTTACAGCAGCCAGCTGTCAGGTGCCACTTGATAAGCATAGCCACAGCCTACCTAGGTAGAATAATAGATGGCTTGTGTAGGTAAAGGCAGATCAAGATCAAAAGGACGTGTCACCAGTTGGTTGCAGTGCGACAAGTGCGGTGCAATGGGTATGCGGGAGGATTACGGATGAGCATCCACAGAATGGACGGCGCATCAATTGATTTCCCCGGGGGCTCAGCTGTGGTCCTGTGGAAGGTACATGCAAGGAGAGCTACGGGGGTGGCCCTAGTGGGAAACCACACCTTCTAACGCCACCCCCTCTGGTAGTGATTTTCTGGCCAGCTCCGAAAGGTACTTGCTGGTGCTCAGTCCGTCCGTCAGCGAGTGCGCAGTGAGGGAAGCTCGGGCCATCTGCAAGGCAGAGCTGTTCCTGACGTGTACCGCTGCTGGCTAGGCCGGCAATGGGCAGGCTGGCCGGGTCGGGGCTATCTTTCTCTCCAAGGCGCAATCCAATGTGTTCATTTGCCTCGTCGTCCTTCAATGACCAGCGAGTGAAGGGACTTTTGCGCATCACCTCCATAACATCGGCGACGTCAGCCATCTATCTCCCCCATCCCACCACAATCATCATTCCTCTGGAAGGTAGTGGCACGTCAACCATACTCTAGATCTTTTTTTAATTTTCTCCCCCCACCCTCTTACACATTCGCATCAACATCACCCAACGCTTCTCGGATCCGCCAATCATCCTCCGTGCGGGTTTCGCGAGCCGTGATACAGGCTTCTCAACATGCCAGGCCTCGTGACTGCCACCGGAGTGCTGGGCTTCCTCGCCGACGAGGAGCCCGAGCTCAAGGTCTTCGCCCTCCAGACTCTGAACGATGACATCGACACCGTGTGGACCGAAGTTGCCGGTGCCCTCGGCCAAATGTACGTTTTGTTGATGCAGATGCAACCTTGCTTGCCTCGTTCGCCTCCATCATTTGCTGACCATCCTTGCTGCATCTAGCGAGGCCCTGTACGAAGACGACTCCTTCCCCGAGCGCAAGCTTGCCGCTCTGGTCCTTTCCAAGGTCTACTATCACCTGCAGGCCTACGATGAGAGCATGTTCTTCGCCTTAGCCGCCGGCGATCTCTTCAAGTTGGACATCCCGGGCGAGTTCGAGGAGACCATCATCTCCAAGTGCGTCGACCACTACATCGCCGCCAAGAACGAGAACCACTCGGTCCTGTCCCAGAAGGATAGCGAGGACAAGTCTTTGCCTGCCTTGGCCACCGCATTCAGCGGAACCAACGATGGCAACAACGCCTCCGCCCTCATCTCGCCGACGACTCCCTTCTCCCAGTCCACTCTCCCCTCCAAGTCTCTCCTGTCTCGTGCCTCGACCGACAACACCATTCTCGAACCCTCGTTCGAGCCCCCCAAGAAGCAGCACCGCTCTTCCTCTATCGCCCTGTCCCAGAACGAGCTCAACACAAGACGCGCGATTGATGCCGTCATCGAACGTCTCTACGAGAGCTGCCTGAAGGAGGGTCGATACAAGCAGGTTGTCGGTATCGCGGTTGAGGCCAAGCGCTTAGATGTAGTCAGCAAGGTGATTCAGCGCGCCGACTCGGATTACAAGAAGTCCAAGGGCAAGGCCGCCGATGAGGAGGCTCTCGCCCCGGCCGAGGAACTGATGGACTACTGCCTGACCATCTGCCTGGATATTGTGCAAGAGCGTGCTTTCCGGGATGACATCTTGCAATTGGTTCTGGAGATTCTCACCAGCGGCCGGGCCAAAGACCCCGACTACTTCTCCATCGCCAAGTGCATCGTCTACTTGAACAAGGACGAGCAAGCCGGTACCGTCATCCATCATCTGGTGAAGGAGGGCACCCCTCATTCTACCGCTATCGCGTATCAGTTCGCCTTCGATCTGTACGACAACGGCACACAAGAGTTCTTGGGCAAGGTCATTGCACCTTTGCCCACTAGTGAGTCGTCTGCCTCCAAGACGGAGGGCGAGGCGACGGAGCGTGACTCCCTGCTAGCCGATACCGACAACTCATCTGCCGAGCTGGACGAGAAGAAGACCGAGGTCTACAGGAATATCCGGTCCATCCTTGATGGCACCAAGACAATCAAGCTGAACGTCGAGTTCCTCTACCGGAACAACCACACCGATCTCAGCATCCTCAACAAGGTCCGCGACAGTCTCGAGGGCCGCAACTCCATTTTCCACACCGCAGTCACCTTCTGCAATGCTTTCATGAACCAGGGTACCACCAACGACAAGTTCTTCCGCGACAACCTGGAGTGGCTCGGCAAGGCTGTGAACTGGTCCAAGTTCACTGCCACGGCGGCCCTCGGTGTTATCCACCGCGGAAACCTGTCTCAGTCTAGAAAACTCCTCGAGCCTTACTTGCCCCGAGGTGCTGGTGGAATCAGTGGCGGGTCCCTCTATAGTCAAGGTGGTGCCCTGTACGCCTATGGTTTAATTCACGCCAACCACGGCGCCGATGCCCTGGACTACCTCAAGACGCAGTTCACCGCCGCCGAGGAGGAAGTCATTCAGCATGGTGGTGCTTTGGGTCTTGGTATTGCCGGCATGGCTACCGGTAACGAGGAGATCTTCGACAACCTTAAGACCGTTCTGTTTGCCGATTCCGCTTTGAACGGAGAAGCCGTCGGTCTGTCGATGGGTTTGATCATGCTGGGCACGGGTAATGTCAAGGCTTTGGAGGACATGGTCACCTACGCTCACGAGACGACACACGAGAAGAGTGTACGAGGTCTGGCTCTTGGTATGGCCCTCATCATGTATGGGCGCCAAGAACAGGCAGACGTTATGATTGAGGGTCTCCTCAACGACCCCGACCCAACCCTGCGATATGGTGGCATCATGACCGTGGCCATGGCTTATTGCGGCACAGGAAGCAACAAGGCCATCCGCAAGCTGCTGCACATTGCTGTCAGCGACGTCAACGATGATGTGCGACGTATTGCCGTCATGAGTCTGGGCTTCATTCTGTTCAGGAAGCCTGGCAGCGTTCCGCGTATGGTGGAGCTCCTGTCCGAGTCCTACAACCCTCACGTTCGATACGGTTCCGCCATGGCTCTGGGTATCTCGTGTGCGGGCACAGGTCTGGACGAGGCGATCGATCTTCTGGAGCCTATGATGAAGGATCCCACCGACTTTGTTCGCCAGGGTGCCCTGATCGCTCTCTCCATGATCATGATGCAGCAGAACGAGGTTATGAACCCCAAGGCGGCCACCATTCGCAAGACCCTCAAGAAGGTTGTGGGTGATAGGCACGAGGATGCCATGACCAAATTCGGTGCTGCCCTTGCTCTCGGAATCATCGACGCCGGTGGGCGCAACTGCACCATCGGCCTGCAGACGCAGACCGGCAATCTCAACATGGCGGGCATTGTAGGCATGGCCGTCTTCACGCAGTACTGGTACTGGTTCCCCTTCACCCACTTCTTGTCGCTGGCCTTCACACCTACCTCCATCATTGCCCTCGACCACGAGCTGGACATCATTGACTTGAAGTTCCACTGCTCTACCAAGCCCAGTCTGTTTGACTACCCGCCGGAGCAGGAGGTCAAGACTGAGGAGGGACCTGCGTTGATTGCCACTGCCATCCTCTCCACTACTGCTCAAGCCAAGCGCCGCGCCCAGAAGAAGGAACGTGCCCAGCGCCGTGAGAGCATGGATATCGACGACCCTAAGAAGCCCAGCCCCGAGAAGATGGACGTTGACGAGCCTAAGAAGCCCGAAGACGCCAAGAAGGACGAAGAGGCCGTCGTCGATAAGGAGACCTCTGCCCCTCCTGCCGATTCCAAGAAGAAGCCAGGCTATGAGGTGGACAACATGACTCGGGTCCTTCCCGCTCAGCTGAAGTACATCAGTCCCATCAAGGGTCGTTACTGGCCGGTTAAGCTTGTACGACCAGGCCCGTTGGTAAGTCTTTCTACCTGCACAGTCCACGCGTGTGCGGATCCTCGTAAACTAACCATGCTACAGCCCACCGGAGGACCTATCCTTCTTCACGACACCCAGCCAGACCAGGCCAAGAGTCTGATAGAGGAGAAGCTGAAGAAGGTTTCTACCGACAAGGCACCCGTGCCCAATGCAGGTGGCGCCGGTGGAAACCGTTCTGCCCGTACTGAGCTGGAGAACCGGTTACTCCAGTCTTTTGGTGTCAACCCGCCCGTTACGCCCGGTGGTGCTGGTGGAGCTGCCGCCGCCGCTGGGGTTCTGACGGCTGTGGATGAGGACCAGGAGGGTGATGAGGAGGCTCAACCACCTCGGGACTTTGAATACTTCACCGAAGGTGAAGACGAGGATGACGACTAAGAGATGCGCGCTTTGTAAATTACCGGACATAGACGAAGGTTTGGCGAGCGTAGATGTGTATTAGTATGTAGACTATGAAAAACGTCTGGCGAGCTGCGAGGAGACGTCTCTTCGCTGATTTCACTGCATACTCAAACCCACCTTGATGCCCTTTTCTCGTTCGTGATAATGACTATTGGTTGGAATAAGTTGAACATATATTGGCTAAATAGCTCGAGTCCCTGATCAGCTTTGCCGGCTGGCTTACTTGTGGCCTCCAATCATACTTGCTGCATGCAGCTCGTTGGTCGGCAGACTGGTATTATTGGAAGAAAATGACGGCAGTTCTACAGACAGTTTATACCGATGGGAGTGATTGTTTTCTTCAGGCCCAGAGGGTTGTCTTCTATTCTAACAAATAGCAATTGATTGTGGCCGTATAGATTCATGTTTCTTGTCGTTACAGTCTTATCTGTCACCACCGTGGGGCGAAGACATGAGCAGTTTTGGTCTGGCTTCCCCTTCTTATTCATTCCCTTCTGGTCTGTTACTTTCCGCTAAAGATTCAAAGTCATGATGTGTAAGCCAGTGCCACTTCCACTTTTCTTCCCCCTTTCTTCATGTCTCCCGCTCTCTCTCTCTCTCTCTCTCGCCTTCGCTTCTCATGTGGGCATGTTTCAAACGAAGACATGCCTCGAGCGAACAACACAAGATGGGTCACTTGGCATTTCTCCTATTTTTCTTGTTCTTCTTCTCCTTCTTTCTTTAGCTTTCCGTTTCCCTCGGCCTTCTCGTGCCACTCGCTTCATCCCACCCTCAGACTCAGACATTGACGACGCCGGCCCAGGTCAGGAGGAAGGGGTTGGTGGAGTTGGTGGTGAACTCGTGGATGTCGCCGCGCTGGGAGACGGCGTAGAGGCGCATGGACTGGGTGGCGGCGATGGAGGCGAAGCCGTCGAGGGCCGACGCCGGGGCGCCGCTCAGCGTCGCGGCCTGCACCGACCAGCCGGTGCCCCGGTACACGGCCGACATGAGCTTGCCCTTGGGGCCCAGGAACGTGACGAGGTTGTTGTCCCACCCGTTGTTGCCGTACGTGATGGACGCGATGTCGGGGCTCGGGTTGAGCGAGAGGCCCGAGGTCACGGGGCTGCCTGTGAGCTGTGTAAGTAACGAGTGTCCTCGAAAGTTGAGGAGAAGATGTTTGTTAGACAAGGGGCGGGAGAAGACTTACCGAAGTTGCCGATGCCCCAGGCAAAGTTGGTCTCGGGCCCGTTGAGGAGCTCGACTAGGTTCGAGCCGCTGGCCGTGTAGATGCGCAGCGCGTTGGGGTCGGTGCCAAAGGGGCTGGTGCCGCGGAAGTCGTTGAAGACGGACATGGCGAGGCCGGTGCCGGGCGCGGCCGACTCGAAGAGGGTGGGGCCCTGCGCCCAGTCGCCGGCGGTGAAGTTGCCGAGCTTGATGTCGGCGCCGTTGGCGTCCTGCCAGGCGACCAGGATGGAGTTGGAGCAGTTCTGGCAGACCTGCCAGACGGCCGAGATGCGCGAGTCGGGCGCGGTCCGGGCCTGGATCTTGGAGCCGAAGACGCCCGCCTGCCAGCTGTTGAAGGTTGGGTCCACGTTGTAGATCTCGGCGACGCGCCGGTCCCCGTTGAGGTAGTAGCAGCTCTGCTGGAAGGCGTTGGTGACGCAGGCCAGCGGCGTGCCGGGCAGCACGTTGAGCCCGACGGCCTTTGTCGTGTTCATGACGCTCGCCGTGATGTTGATGGACCGCCACTGCTGGCTCGTCGAGTCGCGCACCGACATCATCAGGGCGTTGCTCTTGTGCTGGTAGAAGACGGCCGAGTGGTCGACGCCCGACGTGGGGTCCGTCCAGTTCATGGCGCTCAGCTTGGAGTTATCCAGCATGCCCAGGATGCCCGTGCCGCCGCTGCCCTTGCCCGAGTTCCCGCTGCGGCCCAGCGTGATGCCGAGGATGACGGCGAGCAGGATGACGAGGAACAGCGCGAGGCCCGAGACGGCGAGGATGAAGGTCTTCTTGCTCAGGCCGAATATCTGCCGGTCCACCGCGGGCATCGGCACGTCCCCCCTCGAGTAGGCGGGCTCGTCTTTGTACAGGAACGTCGACTGCTGCGATCCCTGCTGTTGTTGTTGTTGTTGCTGCTGCTGCTGGTTGGCGAGGTCTCCCCGCATGTACGCCGGGGCCGGCTCTAAGATATTGGTGGCGCCTGTTCCGGCCCGTCGCAGACCTTGAGGCTGGTAACCACCCATGGCCGCGACGGCGGCACTCTTCTCGCTCATCGTTGACGGTCCCGCGGCAGCCTTGTCCTTGTCAATTTCCTCCGGCTCGACGCATATCTTCTCATCCCAGTACTCGTGCTGCGGTGGCCGCACGGGACTGGTGGCGTCAGCAGGTGACACTTCCATCGTTCGTGACGTGTTGGCTATTGATGCCGCTGTTGATGCCGCCGCTGCTGTAGGTCGATGGTTGGGAAGGGTTCGCGTTGGTTAGTACCTTTGGTTGGCAAGGTGGGCAGTGTAGTAGTAGCAAGCAGTGTGGAAAGAGAGTTGCATAGGAGATTACGAATAGGAAGTTAAGTAAAGTAGAGGGGAAAGACGAAACGAAACCAAGAAACTCTAATAAAGACCGGAAAGCAGGACACGGCCAGCGTGTGCAGGTGACACGGCAAGAAACGAATGACGACCCAAAGGAGGACCAGGCAGGTTGGGGAGGGAGGAGGAGGGAAGAACTAGAAATATCGGATGAAAAAGGGAGGGAGGAGGGGGAGCGAAGCACAGCGGTGCTATTCTTCTGGGGGGCCCTCTCGGCGGTATATAACGAAGCCCTGTGCCGTGCAACTCGGCGAGACTATCGGTTAGAACTACCAGTGGGGTTCGAATCACGACTGATCGGATCTCGGGTGACCTCCCATGATAGAGCCCAGGAGCCCAGGAGCCCAGGAATCTCTGCCACCCGAGAAGATGAAAGAGGAGATCGTCGGGGTCAAGGCGAGCGGAGGGTTAGACATCCCAGATCCCATGCAGAACGCAGCCGGCCAGTGAGGGCGACAGAGGGCGACAGAGGGCGACGGAGCGTGTCGTCGAGCTGCAATGCCCCCCCTGCGCATTCTGGGGCCAAGATCCCAGCTAAGGATCCGAGCAAGACCTGGTAACTGTCAAGCTTGGAGAGTGGAAGGGGTCACGGGCCCAGTCACCAGCAGCTCCTTTTGGCCTGGTTCCAAGGCTGGGATGGTTACCTGAGGAGCAGCCGAAACCGCTGAAGCAGGAATCGACCGCCAGTCGCGCTGTAACGGGAGTTTCTCTCCAGACGTTTCCAAGAGATGAACGCCGTTCCAGGTGGCTGGGATCTGCCACGGATCTCTCCGGGCGCTGCAGCTGGAGGACGGGTGACAGATGCAAAGCGATTTAGCGCATATGTCAGATATCACATTGGAGGTTTCTTTTGGGGGATCATGCAAACACGTCTTGCATCATCATCATCATCGTCATCATAAGGCTCGGTCGAGTTGGTTGGTTCCACACAGGTCTGTCTGTCAGTCGGTCTGGCGTGTCGGGCCCGTCGGCCTTGACTGCCAGATTGCAGGCGGCGTTGGCAGGCAGCAAGCATCTCGGCGACTAGTGGGCAAAGGAGACAGCTCCAATAGGAAAATGAAAAAAGAGGCTAACCATTCGAGGCTTGCCCTGGAGTCTGTGTTGCCACTGACTGTGTTCGCCATATATTGCCGTGCAGGGGCCGGCGGCGGGCCCGACTGACTCGCGGGGTGCTGGCCCAAACGGCGACAACCTGCCTGGACCCCTGCTCGGCGCGGCTGCATTGGCGGCGCATGAGCACCCCTGCATGGCACCCCGGGACACTTGCAACGCCAAGCACCCGCGACGCTGCCCCTTCCCCCCCCATAACGCCCGTCGAGACTAAACCTTATTGCCCTTGCAGACAGGCACTCAGGCGCTTTGCCAGCCCTTGATCCGCATCAGAAGCAAACTCAACTCGGCCGAATTTGTCGTCCTCTCTCCATCAGACAGGCAATGATGAAGATCAGTCGACAACGAGAAGGAAAAATAAAGCCGCTCTCGAAAGTGAGCTAGTTACGCCTTGGCTGAGCTTGACTGCGCGCCAATGCAACGTCGACCCGGTTGGTCACGGTGGCTGTCGCAGAGCCGGCGCCGCTGTCGTCCACTGCACCGCCCCGGTCACACAGCGGATGGCCCGGCAAACTCCGGGGGGGGGGTTCTGGACTCTGAAGAATCCTCATTGAAACCGGCCGGTCTATGCCTTGCTCATTCTCTGCTCGCCAGAGACCAAGCAAGCAAGCAAGGAAAACCAATCAGTAACAGAGAAAAGGTCATATCGACGCTGGTGAACCACACGACTGGGAATATCCCACTACGCAGGTCACAGAAAGCCCGGTTGAGCTGGTTTACATACACACAGCCTCTTGCAACAGGGATGTCAGTCTGTGCATAATCGACTTGGTCGCTCAATCATTGTGAAGGCGATCCACGAAGGCTGCAACGGCTGACGGCGAGGTACAAATCTGTCCTTCGGTCGGTGAATATGTCTGAACGAGCTCATACGCCGCTTACCAGAGCCCCGGCCGACAAGCAATGGAGGCCAATGTCGCATTGTCGGAGCTCCTCTACCTGTTACCCCAGCACCTGGGTGGTGCCGCAGGCGGAAACCTGCAAGCTGTCCAGTGTAGTGAACTGAGGATAACGACGAGGTACTCGAGTCACCATGTGTGTGCGTGTGTGTGGTTTCAGAGCAGCGTCGAGAATTAAAAACGCGGTCCCTCGATGGCGGGTGCTAAGACTTGTCTCACCCATGGTTCGTCTCGGTTTGGATTCAACGTCGCTTTTTGTACGTGCGTATTGACGCCGCTAAAAGTGTCTCTACCACCTGACAGGTGCCTCATGCCCTTTGGCTGTCTGCCACATTTGTTTCGCAGCAGGATCACGAGGCAATCCAAACAAACTCGGAGCAGTCTCCTACGCGCCGAATAGTGTCCGAAGCGTGCGTGTTCTAGCGACTGGAAGGTTCCTCATTCAAACAAGCCAAAGATGGCGCTCGCACCAACAAGCGTCAGGGTGTCGGCCAGCCAGCTGCGCTTCGACGGGTCCTCGACAGGTTCCTCGTAGCCCATCTGGCGCCAGTCTTCCCCGAAAGCCTCTTCTGGCCCTACGAGCAGGGGTTTCTCCAGCCCCAGCTCGGTGGCAAATGCCGCACCCAGCTCCGCCATCGCCGACTCTGTCACCATGAGCTCTCCGTGGCTACGCTCGTCAGTCGCGGACAACTCAACTGCGACACTGGTGGTGTCTTGGCCGCGGAGGCCGATGTCATCCAGGCGGGCCCAGGGATTCGTATCGGACGAACCCAGGACGGGAACGTCGAGGTTGATGTCTAGTCGACAGCTGATAACATCAGAGGCTGCATCTTCTTTTGGCTGTTGCTCTCCCGCTTCCTGCTGCTCGGGCTCCTGCGGGAAGACCTCTATATCGGCGATTTGCCTTGCCTCCCGAAAGTGCATGCTGTCAACCCACAACCCGAGACCTGGTCGATGCGTGACGTTTCCTAGACCTCGGTTACCATACAGTCGGCCGAGAAAGGCGATGGCCACATTTGCCAGAGCCTTCTCCGCATCTTCTTCCCGGATCTTGGACAGCGTGGGGGACTTGGCGTCCAGGATGGGCCACAACGCCAACATGCCCGGGCCTCTATACACAGCCCGCTTGTGAGTCGAAAAGAGGACGTCCGGCTTGAGGGTAAGTTCTCCTGATGCGTGCTGTTGCTCATCTTTGGGTCCAGCCTCGGAGTCAGCAAGGCCTCTCGCGCCCAATGCGTTCAGTTGGGGAACTTGGAGCGCCTGCTGGAGACCCGACTTGACCTTGTCCTCATCTCTGGCTCGCGGGACTTTGTAGGACGGCGCAGGCTCGAACGCCAACAGAAGTGCCGGGCTGTTGCTTGGTGGCGCGGACGACGAGTCTGCGGACGTGGGTGGCGGGTGCCGATTATCTGCGACATGATGACGCAATGCGCGGTGCAGAGCGTTGACGCGCATGGGCGTCAGGAACCCGGGCTCGCCCGGCGCGACACATATTTGCAAAGGACGCATTTGGCCCAAGGGATTCCGCGATTGAAACTCGGGAAACAGGTCTCGGTGTTGTAGTTGTTGAAACTTGGTTGGGGGAAACAAGGCCAATCAGTCAGCGTGTTGCGAGTTGTGCTTTCTGATGTTTCTTGACGTCAAAGTCCGTGCACCAGGGACGGTGACAAGCCAGGAAGCAAACATCAGATCCTGGACCGCCTTCCCGCATGACCAACCGCCATCTTGGCATCCATTTAGATGGGATGAAGAACCAAAATTAGGCAGAGCAGGCGATAGCCGATGTGACCTGCAAGCTGAGTCCACTGGTTCGGGGAATCGGCCACAGTACGATACATAGATACAGATCTGATGATTATGATGAACTTCAAGCAGGCCCTTGCGATATGCGAGGGTACAACGTTCGTCCAGTTCGTTGATACTGGTGAACTGCTGCCTATCCAGTGGACTAACCGGCATGTCTACTGTCTAATCCTGCCTATTACACTCTCGGTTACTGTTTTTATTCTTTTGCTTTTCGACTTATACCAGCGCAGGCTAGTAGAAGCGAGTGACTTAAAACCGAGTAACCTTAACACATATCGACTTAAAAAGAGGTATTATATTTTAATACCCTTTAAACTTTAAAAATAATTTAAAATTTAAAATTTTTATAAATTAATAAAACTATTATAGCGGTTAATATATCGGAGAATATATAAGAAAAATAACTTCTCTTCGTTTTTTTATCGTAATAATTTAAAAGCTTAGGTGTAAAAGCTTAACGTAGTTTATTACTACGCGATATATATTACTTAGCGACGTATTTTTTTACTTTTTAACCTTTTTATATAAATTAATTTAATTATAACACTTAAAATTAATTAAAATTATTCGCTATTCGATTCCTCGTTTAATTTTATAATTTTTTTTATATATTCGCGTATTATAACCTATTTCGCCGTAAATTTTATAACCCTTACCGCTTATTACGCGTCTTTTTAACGAACCTTTATTTTCGCTTTTATTAAGTGTTAAATGCTTCCTTTTACCTTTTTATTTTATAGTTATTAAAATTCCTTAATAAAAAAAGCTTTTTTAAGTTAAACTCGTTTTTTTTTAATTCTCCGGCGCTTTAAAAAAGCTATATTAACTGCTTTTAATATACGCACCCCTTTTACGTAAAATAATAATATTATACGTTAATATAACGAACGCTATTTAAGTTTTAAAAGAAACCTAGTAAAACGTACTAGGGTTTTATATTTAATAATATAAGAGAGTATTTAAACGTGTAATAAAAGTTCACTTTTATCGATATAATATAAAATAGCCGTAGAAATAAAGGTAATTAAGGTGCGTAAATTTAAAAGGATTTATAATAAAGTTATTAAAGTTAACGTAGTTTACTACTACGCGACGTATATCACTTAGCGACGCACTTTTTCCACTTCTTAACCCTTTTATATAAATTAATTTAACTATAACGTTTAAAATTAATTAAAATTACTCGCTATCTAATTCTTCGCTTAATTTTATATCTTTTTTATATATTTATGTATTATAACTTATTTCGCCGTAAATACTATAGCGCCTTTTACCGGTTACTTTCCGCTTCGACGAACCCCTATTTTTATTTTTATCGAGCGTTAAACGCTTCCCTTTTACCTTTTTATCCTATAATTATTAAAATTCTTTAATAGTAAAGGTTTCTCTAAGTTAAACTTGTAACTTTTTAACTCTTTAGCGCTTAAAAAGTATTAAATTAGCCTCCTCTAATATATATATTTTATTATATATAAAAATTATTTTATAAGCTATTTTAATTATACCTTTCACTATTTAATTTACTATATTTAAAATTAACGTTAAAGAGCTTCCTTAATAGGTAAATACCCTCTTTTTAATATAAATAAAATACTTAGTTATTTATTAGGGGTTAAACGGCGTTTAAAGGTCGTAGGTACTAGCCGTCCCTGGACGGGATAGGTTAGGTATAGGCGTCCGGAAACGCACATTCAGCTTATTAATTACTTTATTAGGATTAT
Organism: Apiospora aurea; assembly: GCF_038362705.1. NCBI lineage: Eukaryota > Fungi > Ascomycota > Sordariomycetes > Amphisphaeriales > Apiosporaceae > Apiospora > Apiospora aurea. The sequence continues at coordinate 391,461 of NW_027117389.1, forward strand.
AAGGTATTAAATTAAATACATTAAATCTAGATTTAATATTAGCTTCCGTAAAAATAATAAAATACGCGGCTTTAAAGGCGATAAAAAACTCGAGCTTAGTAATATAGTTTATAAAAACTTTAATAAATAGCTCGATTTCTTTTAAATAAACACGCTTTAAAAGTAAATAAAATACTATATCGAGAGGTTAGAATAAATGTAATAAATAAAGAGGTATATTAATAATAATAATATTGTTATTTTAATAGTATACCTCGAATTCGGCCGAAATATAGCTCTCGTAACCGTCGAAAATTAAAAGGCGGTAGCGACCCTCCGTCTACGATTTAATATATTTATCGAAGTGCTTAATTTAATTTAAGCCTATCTCGTTATTAGTTTAGCTATTAAAAATCGGCTTAATTACTTAATCGCCAGGTAAATCGGTTTCACGGGACTAGTTCGTAAAGTAATATTAATTTTAAATAATTAAAAACGGCGGAATATATTAGCCTTATAAATTAATATATTTAATCGCCGTTACTTATTCCCGATTATTAAGTTAAACCGATTTCGTTTTTTTACGCCGCTCGGCGTATATTACGACGAATATTAACCCGATTATACTTATTATAAAACCGGTTTTATCGAAATTTTAAATATTTTCGTTAACGATCCCGTATTTCGCCTTTATATTCGCGATTAGCGTAAACTAAGTAGAAATAACTTTAAAATCCTTATAAAAAACTTTTTTAATAATCGTACCGACGATTTATTTTAATTTTTAAGTCCGAATTGCGGTCGATAAAACGTTTAATTTAATACTTATTACGGCGCGACGCGGTAAAAAAATTAGCCATATTTTCTATATTAACGAAATTAAGAGGTATCCCTCGGATATTTAAATTAATTATATATTTACGAAGTACCTCTTTTTTAATTAGATTTATTTTACGTCGTTTCGGTCGGATTTCGCGTTTTAAAGTTCGGCCGTAAATTCGATAGCGTAAAATTAATTCGGGTATATTATAAGCTTTTACTACTACTGTTTAACTTATTTAATTCGGTTCGTTTCGTGTCGCTTAAATTATTAAAACTATCCGATCTTTTTAAGATTAATTAAGCATTATAGTTATAAAAGTATTACGCGTTAAAGTTTAATTATATTAAAATTAAATTAAGGTGCGTCGCTAATATACGTCGCGTAATAGTAAACTACGTTAATGTAAAGTTAATTTAAGTATATTATAAACTTTGATTATTATTTTTAATTTATTTAATTCAGTTTATTTTATATTACTTAAATTATTAAAACTATCCGATTTTTTTAAGATTAATTAAGCATTATAATTATAGAGGTATTACGCATTAAAGTTTAATTATATTAGAATTAAATTTGAGTGCGTCGTTAAGTGATATACGTTACGTAATAATAAACCACGTTAAATTAATTTCGATAAAAACTACTACTTAAATAATTAGCTTAAGTAGTTAATTAAAACGTTTAAAAAAGTAAAAAAGGAAAAAGCCGAGGGGTAAATTAATTTAAATAGAAAAGAGGGGTAAGAAATATAAGGAAAAAGGCGTAAAAAAAAGCCGGCTATATTAATGAACTTTATTAATTTAAAATATATATATTATACACTAAAAGTTTAACTTAAAATAAATATAATTTAACTTTATATATAAAAAGAATACTCTTAATTACGAAACTTAAAAAGAGTATATCTAGTAGTGTTATCGTAATAAACGTAATCGTTAATATACTTATTATTCTTTTTATAGTATAAGGTCTCGTTACTTTATATAATGTAATTAGGGAAAAAAAGGAGAAAAAAATCCAGAAATAAAAGGTGTCCTAGTTTATAAGGCTATCCTATAGAAAATTACCGCAATATCTATCGATCGCCTCCTGGGTGAGTCCGTATACGGTGACAGCTAAGAGAATCAACTTGAACCATCGGAGGTATGTTAAAAACCGGGATTGAGAATACCGGAAATGGTCTCGTAGCTCGTTTGAGCTCAATAGAGCTCTTGTGGCTGGTTTGGGGCGGTGGACAATGTCCTGGTTTCGGTAACGACTAGTTTCGTCTCCTCTGACGAAACTCTGACGAAAAAAAGAATGGAATGGTGTCGTTTGGGTTCGACCGAGATGCTACCAGATTATGGGCAACGAAGGGTATAATTCAAAACAAAGGTTATATTAACGATAGTTCGTTTATCCTACGAAGGTTCGTGGATAAAATCTGTCTACGAAAGTGTAGGGCGAATCCCTACACGTTAAGTATCTTGTGAATATCCTCGATATTGCCTACCCGTACGAGCACCATGATGTTCTTGGTAACTTCGAGGCGGCCATTATTACACATTCAGGTAGTTAAAAAACTTCACCGCATACCTCATGGCCATATTTACTGCACGGAGCAGTAAGAAGCGAGTTTGCCTTGCGTACATTACCCCATGCTATGGAAGCTGGCTTCACCAGAGTAGTAATTCTAAACGTATGATATGTATACACGATATTAAGACTCGGCTGCAAGCTTGGCTGCCCTTAACGTGGTTATATGAGTTCCCATCTCTTCCGATAGGCTTACACAAAACAGTGACAAGATCTTTGGTGCCCAACTTTAGCAGGATTGAATGGGCATGTAATCACCCCGAAATCCCTAGAGTTCCATCTACCAATAGAAAATTTCCCAAGCGAACTTCTTGTACAGTCTTCTTCGCTACTTGCACAAAATTAACTCCACGTACCCGTATAGACCGAAGCTAAGGTCCCTGTAGGAGACTACGGTAAACATTGTCAAGGGTCAAGGTGAAGACGACGATGCTGGCTGGAGATAACAGGATCCCCCTTGGTTAAAATAAAATGCCATAAAGTACGTGAAATGGAGTTCTCACATACTGTGGTCCCGGAACCAATGCCGGAGGACTTGGGAAGCAAGTCACACCCTGACTACAAGCGTTCCGTGTAGACGCCGGTCCTGTTACGGGTGACGCCAATGTTGTTTGCATGTCGATAGCAGACTCCGCGATAAACTGGTCGAACAATCAACCCTTACAGTGATGATCAGATGGAACGACGCTGGCCAGTTCATCAGCGGTGGTGTACTTATGTGCCAAGGCGGACCACTGGCTTCGCCATCTGTATTTGCACAACTGCGCCGGCCGCCGCCAAACCACACAATATCCCTTATGCATCTCGTAATCGTTCTGGTATAGGTAGACGAACCCCTTGCAGGAATTCCGGAGTATCTCAACTCCCTCGAATCCAATCACTTCATAGCAAGTCTCTTGGGCTCGAGAGTATGAAGCAGTGCCTCCCGAGCACGACAAATAAAGTAGCAGAGTGCATAACAATGGCGTAGCCAGTGAGGAAAGAGTAGCAACATTTGATTTAAGGGGGCCAATTTAAATGTAATTGATTGGTTGGTGCATGTTACGGCACTAGGTCGTTTCTCTATTAACCTAGGACTTACCTACAGAAACGATGATAATGTCAAGCAAGGCCTAGCCAACAGGTACACACACACACTTGATATACCTCTACCAGGCGGAATGCGGTGTTGAAATACCTAACTAGCTGAAAAAGTAGTTACAAGCCCGGGGGCCTTGAAACCATGACGAAAAGACAATTCTAGGGTGGGTATATTAGCAATCACCAAAAGTATGGACCAAAGCTCAACAGTCAGCGCCCCAGCCCAGGTGCCTGTTGACCTCGTTCATGGCGCCAATGCCAGCCTGGACAAACCCCACGGCCGAGTCCACGGTAGCGTTGCCCGACTCGAAGCTCGGCTGCGGCTCGTAAGCCCGCCGCAGGTCCGCCTGGTCGAGGACAGTCTGCCGCTTCTCCATGACGGCTCTAAGCACGGCGCGCGCCCACAGGTTGTACCACTGGTCCTCGCTGATGCTGAAGTACTCGCGGCCACTGCTGTTGCTGCTCCCGAGGGATGATGCTCCTGCCCCTGCCCCCGATCCCGCTGCCATGCGCGAGAAGGGCCACTCGGCGACGGCCACCTCGAAGCGCTTTGTCCGCAGCCACAAATACGGCCAGGAAAAGAGGAAGAGGAGGGTGAGATAAAATACCCACCGGATCCACGAGGTGAGTCGCCAGCGGTTGATGTGCGCGTCGTTGTAGACCTCAACCAGCCCGTCGCGGGTCTGCATGTAGATGCTCAGTTGGCCGCGGTAGTTCGTGTCACGCACCAGCTTGATGAGTTTCTGCTGGACCGAGGCGAAGTCGAAGCCCGTCATCTCACGCCGCAGGCTGAAGCACTTGAGGCCGCCGTGGTTGGCGCAGAAGCGGTGGCACCACTCCTCCAGAGTCGGTTTCGGCGCGCCGCCCACCTCGATGTGCTGCATGGCGCCCGGGGCGCACTTCTTCAGAATCGTGCCGCGGCGCGCCCTTTCGCCATTGTCGACGGTGCGCAGCTGAGACCAGGACTTGCGGTATTGGGCGTTGGAGTATAGGTAGGGCGTCATCTCGATGGCGACGTCGAAGTCGGTGATTGTCTTGGTTTCGCTCTTGTTGTCGCTCCTCTTCTCCGTCTGGCTATGGGTCCCCACAATCTTGATGTACGGCCGAGGAGGGGTGGCAGCCCAGTGTCGGAGGTGCTGTTCCAGAACCTTGGGGGACTCGAGGCGCTGGTCTACATAGTAGGCAGCACCCGAATTGCAATCCTTCTGAAAGGGCTGGCATAATAACAGTGGTTCTTGACTCGTTGAATTGGAAGCGGGAAGCAGCGGCTCATCCAAGTCTCCGGAAGACACGGCATCGCTGTAGAGGGGAGGAAGGTCATCGATGCCGTCTATGTCGAGTTCAGGTGCATCTTGATGGTCGTAGTCGTTGGGAAACGACTGGCCAGGGTTGGTGTGAAGGGATACGGCATCAGAAGCAGCGCCGGCAGCATCCGAGTGATTGCCCATTTTGGGACGGAACAATCAAGGCTAAGTAACAGGGGACGTGTATTACAGAGCGCGATGGATGCAAGAATGTTTGGGCATGGAAGAGAGTCAATTCAATTGTTTTGGACAAACGGGAGATCGGTCGACTTAGTGACGAGCTGATGTGGGGTTATGTCCCATCTGAACTCACTATTACCGAACGCTCGGCCTAATGCTCTAGGCAGCAGCTGTGACTAAGTGGAGATTAGCTAAGCAAAGTGTATAGTGAGCGTGATAATAATAATAATAATAATAGGATTTAATTTAAAGTTTATTTAAAGGCTTAATTTTAATATGAATTATTTAAAAACATTATTAAATTATTTAACGTGGTTTATTATTACGCGACGTATATTACTTAGCGACGCACTTTTTCACTTCTTAACCCTTTTATATAAATTAATTTAATTATAACGTTTAAAATTAATTAAAACTACTCGTTATCCGATTCCTCGCTTAATTTTATATCCTTTTTATATATTCGCGTATTATAACCTATCTCGCCGTAAACATTATAACGCTTTTCACCGGTCGCCCTCTATTTTAACGAACCCTTATTTTCACTTTAATTAAGCGTTAAACGCTTCTTTTTTACCTTTTCGTCCTATAACTATTAAAATTCCTTAATAATAAGGGCTCTTTTAAATTAAACTCGCGACTTTTTAACTCTCCGGCGCTTAAAAAATATTAAATTAACCTCTTTTAATATATATATTTTATTATATATAAAGGTTATTTTATAAACTATTTTAATTATACCCTTCGCTATCTAGTTTATTACATTTAAAATCGGCGTTAGAAAACTTCTTTAATAGGTAAATACCCTCTTTTTAATATAAATAGAGTGCTTAATTATTTATTAAGGGTTAAACGGCGTTTAAGGGTTATAGGTACTGGCCGTCCCTAGACAGAATAAGTTAAATATAAGCGTCCGGAGACGCACATTTAACTTATTAATTACCTCGTTAAAGTTATAAAGTACTAAACTAAATACGTTAAATCTAAATTTAATATTAACTTCTATAAAAACAATAAAATACGCGGCTTTAAAAACGATAAAGAACTCGAGCTTAATAATATAATTTATAAAAGCCTTAATAAATAACTCGATTTCTTTCGAATAAACACGCTTTAAAAGCGAATAATATATTATATCGAAAAGTTAAAATAAGTATAATAAATAGGAAAACATATTAATAATAATAATATCGTTATCCTAATAATATACCTCGAATTCGGCCGAAATATAGCTCTCGTAACCGTTAAGAATTAAAAAGCGGTAGTAACCCTTTATTTATAATCTAATCTATTTATCGAAATATTTAATCTAGTTTAAGCCTATTTTATTATTAATCTAGCCATTAAAAATCGGCTTAATTACCTAGTCGCCCAGTAAATCGGTTTCGCGAAACTAATTTACAAAATAATATTAACTTTAAACGATTAAAAACGACGGAATACACTAGCCTTATAAATTAATATATTTAATCGCCATTACCTATTCCCGATTACCAGGCTGAATTAACTTCGCCTTTCTACGCCGCTCGGTACGTATTATAACGAATATTAACCCGATTATACCTATTATAAAGCCGGTTTCGTCGAAATTCTAAATATTTTTATTAATAATCCCGTATTTCGCCTTTATATTCACGACCAGCGTAAATTAAATAGAATTAACTTTAAAATCCTTGTAAAAAGCCCTTTAATAATTATACCGACGATTTATTTTAATCTTTAAATCCGGGTTACGGTTAATAAAGCGCCTAACCTAATACTTACTAACGCGGTCGCCGCCGCGCAATACGGTAAAAAGATTAGCTATATTTTTTATACCAGCGAAATCGGGAAGCATCCCTCGAATATTTAAATTAATTATATACTTATAAAATACCTCTTTTTTAATTAGATTTATTTTACGTCGTTTCGGTCGGATTTCGCGTTTTAAAATTCGGCCGTAAATTCGATAACGTAAAGTTAATTCGGGTATATTATAAACTTTTATTATTACTCTTTAACTTATTTAACTCGGTCCGTTTCGTATCGCTTAAATTACTAAAACTATCCGATCTTTTTAAAATTAATTAAGCATTATAATTATGGAGGTATTACGCGTTAAAATTTAATTATATTTAAATTAAATTAAAGTGCGTCGCCAAGTAATATACGTCGCGTAGTGATAAACCACGTTATTAAATAATACGCGAGCTTATTAATAAGTAAATTAAAAAAGTAAATAAACTAAGTTCTATTAATTTAACTTATTTAAGTTAATTTTTATTATTTTAATTAAGCCTTTTATTATATAAAGTTAAACGTAAGCCGAAACGTAAATTAATAAAAAACGTAATTATATCGAATTAATCTTAAATTACGCTTAATTAAATTTAAATTAAATATTAACTACGTAAATTAATTATTAAATACTATATTATTATAATATAAATAGCCTGTAATTAATTATAAATTCGCGTTAAATTTAAATCGAATTCGTAATTACTTTAAAAACGTGTTTCGTTATTAACTTTTAAAAATTTTATTGCTTAACGTTAAATTTAAGCTTAAATAGTAGAATTTTTATTATAGTTATAGCAATTCGAGAGGTAAGGCTATAGGTTATTACTTTATTATGGAAAACTAAAAAAATAGGGAAAAAAGGAAAAGGTTTAGCCTTACCGGGACGATTTCCTTGTTTAAATAGGTAAGGAAAAGTTAGGTGGCGTTCAAGTTATTTCTCGTACGCCTTGCCTTATTTTAATTAATAAGGCTATTAAAAGCTTATTTTTAAAGTGCGCCGTAATATTACCCCCCCTTTAAAATAGCTCGTTTTAAAATATATTAAATAAAAAATTAATACTATAACTATTTAAACTTATTTCTTTATTTAAATTATTATTCTTTCGACCTTTTCGTTATACCGTTCTTTTTTCGGGAGCGGTTAGTTTATTATTATTTTTATATAGCTTATTAAACGTATCGTTTTCGGCCGCTTATAATTAATATTATAAATATATCGAAGAATTAAAAGCCTCGGGATTTTATTCGTAGTAAGTTTATAATTATTTAGCTGTATTTTTAAAGTTTTTTACGGGATATTAAATTAAATTAAAATCTTATCTTTTTTATTCAACCTAATATTATAATTTTTAATAATAAGTTTTTAAACTAGTAATACGGTATATTTCCTATTTTTTTTCCGCCTAGTTCGATTACTTCGCCGTTAATGTTCCGTGCCGCTTATTTAATTAAGGGGTTATTCGGGTATTTTTTAAATTAGTTTATATAAAAAACCTTGGAACTTATTTATTTTTTTAAGACTTTTAGTAAATATAAGTAAACGATTTTTCGTTGGATTTTATAGTATTATCGGGTTAAAGGATAATCGAGCTTATTAGTAAGCTTTATAAAAAACTAGGTTTTTTAATAATAAATACTCGATCTTTAATATTAAAATCCGGTTACCGTCGGTGCTTATTTTTTTAATTATATATTTTTATTAAGTTTTAATTATATTTTTTTAATTATTTTATAGTAATTAACGATTCGCTTTATTTAGTTTTATACGGTTATTTAATTAAGCTTTTCGCGTTTTTTTAAGTTCGTTATGTTTTTAATCCTAGCTTTTTAATCTTAGGTAAATTTTATAGGGAACCTTATTTCGATTTCGTAAGGGGAGTACTTTATTAAATTTTAAAGTAACGTAGCCTAGGCGGTATTTATAACCGGTAAGGTTTCGTTCTAATCGTTTTAAAAATAATTAATAAACATTCGCAGCTTTTATTCGAGGTATTAAATCGCTATTTCGGTTTATCCCGCCGTTTAAAAATAACCTACCGAGGATAGTTTTTATTTAATTCCTAAAAATTTTAAAACCTCGTTTATAAAAACGGAGGTAAATTACGATCCTCCGTTTAAAATTATTATTAAAAAATAATTATACGTTTAATATAGTTTTTCGTAATATAATCGAGCTATTTTAATTACGATAATAGTTATTTAGTAAACGATACTTTATATTCATTTCTTTAATTTATTAATTATTACTATAATATTATTATTCCCCTTTTTATTTTTAGGCATTATTGTAAAGTTTATTATAATAACGTTTTAAAATCGTAATAGAATTAATAATAAGTATAAAAAGCCTAGTGTTTTATCGCGAGGAACTTTACTCGGTTTAAATTTTATATAATTAATTATAAATATATTGTAATCTTTATTTAATTTTGACTACTAGTATTTTACTTATATTAACCGCTTAGTTTTATTCTTTTTTAAGTATACTATAAAGGTTTAAAAGTAAACCTTATCGATTATATAGGTTCGAAAGTCGCTTTCGTCGAGTATAATAAAACGGTTTTAAAACAAAATAAACCGTCGGTTAATAGTTTATCCTTATATTTTATTTTTTCGGGGTTTTTATTTATATATTCTTAACCCCGGATATATAATATTTTCGTATAAAGAAATATCGGTAAATTTATATTTAGAGTGTTCAGGTAGTTCCTCGATTAAATATAGTTAGGAGCTCGTTTTTTTAATCGAGTAACGCGTTTCTTTTAAAGCTTAAATAACGTTTAAAAAGGCTGGCTTAAATAAAGCTATAGTTCGTTAAGCGTTTTTCCTGTTTTTTTAAGTTTTAAAATTACCCGTTTTTTTAAAAACTGCGTCAATAAAAACGTTCCCCCCTCCCCCCGGTTTATAAGTAATTATAAAATTATATTATAATAACGTATCGCCTTAAACCGTTATTCTACGTTAAATGGTTACTTAATGCCGAAATATTAAAATATTTCGTAATTAATAATTACGAAAAATAATTAAAATCGTTATAATTTTATTAGTTCCGCTTTCTAGTATTTAAGCGCTCTTATTATTATTAATATTTCTTTATCTTAAATAAAGCAATTATATTTAGCTCTTTATATTATTTCGAAATAAAAGTATACGGGATACTATTTATCGTTAAGTCCCTTTTTTAAAATAAAACGTTAATTAGGACACTATCTGATATATCGGTTTTAACTCGGGTTTCTTTATCGTAAAAAAAATATACTAATATAGGCGCCTTTAAAAGTAATTTCTTTAGCTTTTCGAATACCTTTTAATATTTATCGGTCTACGTAAAAATAAGACTTTTCCTAATTAAGTTCGTTAAAGGTTTAGCGATACGGCTATATTCGTATATAAAGCGTTAATAATAATTATAAAATTTAAAAAAAATTAAACGGTTTTGATATTAATAGGGGCGTTCTAATTTTTAACGGCCTTAATTTTTTCGGGGTCGATTTTCACGCCGTTTATACTTATTATAAAACCGAGGTATTTAATTCTAATAACGTAAAATTCGCATTTTTTATATTAATTTAAAAGCCTACTTCCCTTAGTTTCTATAACACTTTCTTAACATATTCTACGTGTTTCTTTTTAGCTTTCCGAGTAAATTAGGATATCGTCGAAATAAACGCTATAAAATAAATTTAAGTACTTTATTAAAATTTTGTCAATAACCCGCTAAAACGTTACGGGGCTATTAATAAATTTAAAGAAAAAAACTTAGTATTTAAAGGATTCATATTTAATCCGAAATATCGTTAAATCTTAATCTTAAAGTTTTATACAAATTTTATAGAATACTTAGCGGATATTAATCTTAATATATATTTTAACCTTAATTATCCTACTAAGGGTCTCGTTAATTAACGGTAACGGATACCGGTTTTTTTAATAAATATATTTAATTTATAATAATTAACGTAAAAACGAAGTCCTTTATTAGCTTTTCGTATAAATAAAATGAGCGCTACTTACGGAATAATATTATTAATAATAAAACATTTTTTTAAAGCGGCGGTAACATATTTTTTTATAAGCTTTAAATTCCTCGAGGGATATTTTATAAAATAAATTAAACTTTAAATCCTCGGAGCTTTTTCCTTTTTTTAAATCTATTCGATAATCGTTTACGCCTCCCCGGTACGGCGCGATAATATCGAATTAAGTTTTATTAAAAATATCGTAGTATTTATAATAATTAAAAGGCATAGCCTCTTTAACTTTTTATTTAAGGTTTCTTCGTCGTTTAATAAAAAATCGTTTTTAAAATTAATAACTCGGTTAATATCGCTTAGGCATATAATTTTTATAACGTCGAAACTAATATTATTAAAAAATCCGTTTACGTTTAAAATTTATACCTTAATAAACCCTAATTTATACTATCTTACGCCATCTCGTTTTAACCCGTAAAAGGAGTCTTTTAAGGAACGACTTTTCCTAAATAAAGGTTTTTTATAGTTAAGCGCGGGGGTAATAATTTATCGAGTTAACGGTTTATTTTAAAAATCTCGGGATTTTTTAAACCGGTCTCTTAAAAACGGCTTTAATATAATATAACGAGGTAATATCGATTCCTTTATTATTTAATCTTAACTATCAATTTTTTATTCTTTAATAAGTTATTTAATACGTTATCGAATTATTTCCATAATAACCTAAAAAACTACCTTCGATTCCCTAGGCTAACTTAAAAACAAGCTATCGCTTAAAGCTTCCGGTTTATCTACTATAATTAACTATTAATAATCGAATTAAGGCTTTAAAAAAAAGCTTTATCCCGCCTTTATTTATCTTTAATAAACATTTTTCTTTACCTTTAAATAACGTTTTAATTACACTCGAATTTCTTTAAAAGCTATTTTACCTCCGTAATATCGATATCTCGAGTCTAAGCTTTCTACTAGTCCTTTAAAAAAACTAGCCGCTTCTTTTAATAATCTACTATAACGTCGTATTCCTTAAACTATTTTTATTCAATAATAAAGTCGTATTTTATATTAATTATAAAGAAAGGTATAAAAAGTATTTTATATCCTTATATTTTAAAATTTAAAAGGAAGGAAATTAATTAATTAAAAAGACTTATCGTTATATCCTCCGATAATTTTAAATTAAAACTTAGTTAATTATTAAAAATTCAGTCGTTTTATCACTTTACGAGATAATTTTATACTTATAAATAGCTTTGCGTTAACTCCCATATTCGCAAATATATTAATAGTAATAATAAACAATCCATTATTTATTATAATACAAGTAAAGGTAAAAAAGTCCCCTTTAAAACAGGTTTATAAAAAATTAAAAAGTATATTTTATATATTTAACTCGGATAACATCCTTAAAAAGAGTTAAAATTCTTTAAGGTATTTGATTTTCCGAGTTATCGAAATCTTTTTTAAACGGGTAAAACTAAACGGAATAATCGATTTAAAATTAATAAGGTTATATTTTATTAAAACTATTAATCCGTTAATTCGCTTAATACGCTATTAATCGAGGATTTTTTTATTAAAACAATTCCGGGAGAAATATTCGGTCTTTTTATAATTAAAATATACTCTTTTAATTGAAAACTCTTTTATTTTAACGGTAAGAATACGACGAAAAATATCGGTTTACTTAAACAATCCGGTACCGGAATTACCGGCGGAATTAGTTTTAAAGACAATGTTTTATTTAATACTTTTTCCGGTAATTTTAACGTTATCCTTTTTTTATACCGTTACGTTAAACGTAGTTACAATTTTATTAATAATCGTATCGGAAAATAATAAAGCAAAACCTATCGAACGAAACATTATCGTTATAATAATCGGTAATTACTTTCTCGTTTAATCGAGCGGGTAATTTATTATTAAACTCCCGTTCATAGTCGTTTTTTTAACGCGGGCATATTCGGCTAGCTTAATAAACTCTCATCGAAAGGTTTAAAAACTATTATTAAGCTTTATAATTAAATCTCGGAAAGCTTTATAAGCTTTCTCGAAAATATTAAAGTTATAGTATTATTTATATAAATAATTTAGGAGGTTTTTTAAAAGCTTTAATTAAAAGGTCGTTCTATTTATTAATAACGAAAAGGTATAAATTCTTAGCGGCTGTCGTGGCACGAACGTAGGGGTTAGAACAAGGTAAATGAAAAAAGCATGGATTAAGCTCGTCCTACTCGCTAGACGAGCGAGTTTAATCTATTAATTAATAGACTAGTGTGGGGTCTATTAACCTAGTAGTTAGACCCCACACCTCCCCTTTCTTAAAAGAGATTTAGGATAAATTTATTTTTAAATTAACGTGTATTTCTTTATCGTATAAATGGTTCTTTTTCTAAGTCAAAGCGATTATATATTAATAATAACTTATTAATCGTTTACCCCTCTTTATTTATTAGTCCCTCGTCCGGGTTTATTTATTTTTAATGCTAATAAATATACCTTTTTCGGCCGACGATCGTACGAATACTTATTTAGCTTTTTTTCCGCGTTTACTACTAAGTATATTGTAAGGATCGAATAGCGCTTTAACTTTACGTTTTTTAAAGCCGTTTATTTTTAATTCTTTAGTTTTTTATAGCTTATCCTCGTCGTCGTTAGGAAAGTTCCTTTCGACGGATTTAATTCGTCGGGTTAAACTTCGGATCGAAATAATTATTCTGTTAATGATTTTCTTCGTAGTTTCGCTTTAGGCTTTTATTGTGTTTAATTCGGTACGTATTTTCGTTAAGCTTTTATTCTATCGTTTTATTTCGTTCGTTAGTTTATTTAGATTCGTTACTTCCAATTTATCGATATTTTTACGTTAGTTTTTAATGACGGCCTTAGTTTCGTTGATTTTTAATTTTAATACCCCCCTTTTTAAACATCTCTTTATTTAGTTTATTAATTCGGCGAGCGGCCGAGTTAGCTTTTTTAATTAAACTATTTACCGTTGTTTTAAATTCGGGGGGTTATCGCTTAATTTAATAGACTCGTTACTTAACTCGGGTTTATTAAATTCGTTTCTCGGTTCGTTCTTCGGCTTATTCTATTCGTTATTTTATTCGTTTTTTAGGCCGCTTTCGTTCGACTCGAACGTAAAATTCTTAGCGATTATTAATCGCTTTCCGGTAGTTAAAGTTTCTATTATTAATTTTTTAAGGCGACTACGTCTTCGGGCTTGCTTAATATTAAGGCTTATTATTATTTATTTTACCTATATTTCCTACTTTTTATCGTTTTTTATTAAGAGTCCCTTATAAAAATAAAAAATATCGTATTAATCGTTCCTTTTTTCACTATTTTCTAGTAATATAATATATTTTTTAAACCACGCGCGTTAAAATTAAAGGATTAATTAATTCATCGGGTTTTTTATAAGCTATAATAAACGGTTTTTAACGAATAGTTTATAAATAGTTCCCGGTATTATTTTAAAATCTTTTTCGGCGTTTCCGTTAATACGTAAAGCTTCTAGGTTACTAATTTTTAAAAAATAGACGTGCTTTATCGTTTTAATTTGTAACTAATCCGATTTTTTACCCTTTTCGATAATATCCTCCAGTCATCTCTTAACGAGTCGGTATGGACGATTATTGAATACAGGCTATACGAGAACGAACTTTTAGACGAACGTATTAACGATTTATTCTTTATCGATCTAGTTTAAATCCGTTGCGATTAAAAAATTGCGAACTAATACTATTTTTCATTCACGGTATTTTTAATTATCGCCGTATTATTATGGCTGTATTATAAAGTAATTTTAAATTCGCGTTGATTTACGTTAATAGTTTTCCGTTTAATTTATTTATTAAGAACACTTTTAATGATTCGTTTTATTTTTATTTCGTTTCGTGCCGAGAGGTTTTTAATTTAGAGTGTAACTTTTAGTATATCGGGTTAACGTGTTAATTTAATTGCTTTTAGTTATTATATTAAATATTTAGGATTGTTTAATTATATAAGTAATTAACTCGCAGCGCTAGATACTTTTTATTTAATTAATAATTTATACAACTATATTTATACTCGTCGGAACTCCCTTTATCATTATTAATTTAAATAGTCGGGCTAGTTTCGCGGCGGTAGCGTATTCGATTTAATTTTAATCGGGTTATTACTAATTGTTTTTCGTTGTTTAGCCGCTTTTCGCCGTTTTATTAAATGTAAAATACTAATTAGGAACTCCTTTTTTTATAATTAGATTAATAAAAGGTTGTTTTATTAGGCCGATGGGTGTGAGCGTTATAAGGCTTATATTTCGTTCCGTTTCGATTAATTATATAATACTTTTGCTACTGTTAGTTTATTGTTTAAGAAATATTTAACTTTGTTTATTACGATTGTTTATCGCTTTAATACTTATTTAATATAGGCGAGGTTTAACCGTACTAGTTTAATTTATTTATAATAGTGAATGGTATATACGGTCGCTTAATCGTGTATATTTTATTATTAATAATAGTTAAAGGCTATTGTTTTTAAAAAGCGTTTTAAAAAAACTTATTACTTTATTTACGAGGTAGTTATAGCTTTTCTTAGCTTGCTTTTTTTTCGGACGATAATGTCGTTTTTATTCGATATATTAAAGTTTTCGTTTATTTCGATTGGATTTTTATTTACGGGTTATTATAATTACTTACCTTGTAATTTTTTAATAGATAGCTTATGCTTTTTGTCGTACTCGTTTATTAATTGCGCTGCGTTTTTTATTAGCACTTTTCGTAGGTATTACTGGTCGAATAATATATTATATCCCTTTTAATGTACGAGGTATTTAAGCTTTAGTTTGTTACTTATTTTATTTACTCGTCGGCCGATAAGTTTTTCGATTTCGTATAACTACTATATTTCGTCGTCGCTTTTTACGACGATTTTAATTAATTATAGTCTCGTTTTTTAAACGGGTCGCCTCCGCTAAGTATTAAATATAAATAAGCTATTAAAACTATTTTATAAACTTTTTACGAGTAAAGGAAATTAAGTTTATACGCTAAATGTTTTATTTATTTAATTACTATAAACGGGTTAATTCGTTATTACGACTATTTAAGTGGTTTATTATTAAGTAGTTTATAGCCTTTATTTAAATAGAGATAAACCTCGTCGTCGACGTTAAATCGATAATACTTTTTCGTTTTATTATATTTTAATTTTATAGTGTTTACCGCGAAGTTTATAATTGTTTTAGCTTTTTATTAATAAAGTTTTTATGTTATATTAAAATTTAATTATTTCGTTAGGACTTTTATAATTAATAATATACCTCTTAATTTAAACCCGTAAAGGACTTCGTTTAACGATTTGTTTAGGACCGTGGAGAGTAAGTTATTTAAGTTAAATTATAGTGCCGGGAGTATATTCGTTTAGGGGATATTTAATAATATAATATAAAAACGAACCGCTACGTCGATTTCTAAATTTATTGGTTTACTTTATTTATCGGTTTAGCCGTGCTATATTATATTT
Organism: Apiospora aurea; assembly: GCF_038362705.1. Taxonomy (NCBI): domain Eukaryota; kingdom Fungi; phylum Ascomycota; class Sordariomycetes; order Amphisphaeriales; family Apiosporaceae; genus Apiospora; species Apiospora aurea. The sequence goes on from NW_027117389.1 coordinate 407,666, forward strand.
ACGGTTAGCTTTATGCCGAGCTTTATTTATAAGGTTTTTTAGAATATTAACGTAAATTTCGGGTTTCGGTTTAAGATTACCTTTTTTCGGTATTCCTTAATTTAATAATAATAAGGATATAATTATTAAGTTTGTCTATATTTCGGCGTCGAATCCAGTATTTCCGGGAATAAGTATTTTTTTCGATAACTAATGTATAATTATTAATATAGAGTCCGTAAATTCGTATCCGGGAATTTATTAAACTATATTCGCGGTTACTGCTCTAAGTAAAACGACGATAAAATCTTATATAATATTCTTAAACGCTTATTTTAATCGTTCCGTTGGTTATAATAGGCCTACTTTTTTTTAATTATCTCGTTAATTGTTTTAATAGTCCGAACAATGTTTTAAATACGTGTAAATTAGTTTTTTTAAGCCTTTAATAACGAATTCGCGTAGTTCGTAGATTATTTTTTTATTTCGAAGTAATGTTTCGCGTCGTGTATTTTTACTAGTAATTTCGCTATATAACTTTTCGGCGCATATAGTCGTTTTTATTTTTTATTTTTTGAAAATATAATAATCCGTTTATTAGTTCGTAGCGGAATCCCGGTTTATCGGGGTTTTTAAGTCGTTATCTTTTTTTAAAAATATCTTTTCTTTGTTTTATTCTTGGACTTTTTTACGAGTCATTTTTATTTCTTATCTTTTTAATAACCGGCGATGAATTTATTCTTTTATTTATCGTTTATTATTACCTTTATAAAAGCGATGTATACGAAGTCGTTAACGACGTTATTTAGTATGGAGGTTTTTTGTTTTAAGCTACTTTGTTATTTAATCGCGACGGGCGCGTTAGTAATCGCGATAACGCGTTTAGGATTACGTTCGTTCGGCCCGGTATATATTTTACGTTTAATTTATACTGCGAGAAATATACCGAGGCCGTTATAAGGCGTGGGTTATTCTTAGTTAAATTTATTAATTTAAGTAAAGATTGTTCGACGATTCTTTTTATAGACCTATGGTTTATTAATACGATTATTAGTTGAATATATAATTATATTTCGATTCTCTTTTTACGGTAGATTTACACGAAGCACGATATTTTTAGTTTCATTGCTTAATATCTCGATTTTATTTTTGTTAATATTTTATTTATATAGGTAATAGGTTTTAAGCAGTCGATTAGGATTGTTCGTTCGTCCTAGTTGTTTAATAAATAGAAAATAATTACTCTATATCCTCGCTTTTTAAATATATTAAGCTTAATAAATGTAAACTCGTTCGGGTTTTAGTATATTAAATAGTATATTTTAGTAAGCTAATTTTATAGTATTTCGAAAGCTTATTACTTTTTCTTTGTGGGTTAGAACGTGACCGTCGTTATTTTTTTTCCTGCGATTGTTTTAAATATTCGGCCCTCGTTTTTATTTTTAATTAATAACTTTATTTTCTTTTTTTATAGGGGTTAAACTTTTTAAAAGTACTATAGAGTAAACTTTTAGAGGAATCCTATTATGCCGATATAGTTTTTTAGTTTATCTAGTTTATTCGGGCACTAGATTTTCGCTATAGCTTTTATACGGTTGTCCGGCGTCGACGTACTATCCGTGTCGACGATAAATCCTAATAACCGAATTATTGGGTATCCGACGAATAATTTTTTTAGGTAAGAACGCTATCCCGATGTCTCGGAATCTTTCGAAGATTTATTATAAGTGATTTAAATATTATTTTGCTGTATTGTTAAAGATAACGATATTGTCGATATAAGCTTTAATAAATAAAAGGTCTACTGTTTTTTAATTTAAGAATTGTTGTGCGAAAACCGGCGAATTTTTAAATCTTATAAGTACGACGTTTAATATTTTTAGGCTTTTCGGTGAAATGATTAATATTCGATTTTTATGTTTTATTATTATAGGGAATTAATGGAAATATTTTAATTTATTTACGAGTACGACGAATTATTTACCTTAAATAAGTACGACTATTTCGTTCGCCGTTAAGAGTAAGTATAAGTTTAGTACCGCGATTCTATTAATAGGTTATAAGTCGATAACTATTCGTTTTTTACATTTTCTATTGATAATACGCTAAACGATAAAAACGGGGTATTCGAAAAACGTTAGCCGCTTTATTTATTCGAGTCGTTTTATTTAATATATAATGTCGAAAGTTTCGTTTAATAGTTTCTTATCCTCGATACCTAGTAAGTATTTCGTTATTGCGACTTTTTACGATTACTATTCGTCGATTAAGTCGATCGTTATTTTATCCTTTTCGTTTATTTAAATAATGCCTTTATTTATTTATAACTCGCCGAATCTTTCGTAAATTTTTACGGTTTACCGCGTAAACGACCGGTTCGTCGATACTATATAGACGTTTTGTTTTGTTTTTATCGACGGGATATTTTTAAGCTTTTCTATTCCTAGTTACGATATTTTATTATTCGGGTTTATTTTATTATCCTTAAAGGCGGCCTATACTTCGTTCGTTATTAGGTTCCTTTTATTAAGTATAATATAAGCCTTTTTCGACGAATCGAATTCCGTTTATAATTAGTGTAAGTTATTATTGCTTTTATCGGGGCCCTTTGCGTTGTTTAATGTGGCCGCTATTTTAGCTATATTCGCTTATTCCTAGGATATTTAGCTATATTTTTCGTTTAGTAGGTCGATTAATTTTCCGACCTTCGTGGTCCGTTTTAAGATAATCTTTTTGGTATTATTAATAAACGCTATAATTTTTAAAGAATTTAATGAAACGAATGTGTTTATTACGTATAAGGTTTTTACGTAAAAGAGGAAATCTCGCGGTTTATTATTTTTTATTTTAAGTAAGCTCGTATAATTAATTAATATAAGTATAAACGACCTCGGTGGGATAACGGTTTTTATTTAAAGCTTAACTCGTTTCGCTATCGGTACTCTTTTTTAATAAACTCTATTAATATTACGAAATCGTTTGCTACTTTAAGTATTAATTGTTTTCATAGGTAATCGATTATCGCCCCTATATTTTTTAATTATAGGGTATTTATTAAAATGTTAAGCGCTAAATAGTTAGCGATTTATATTTCGTTAATAAATTTAATTACCTTTTTATTCTTATATTTATTAAAGCCGGCCGTTTGTAGGGTAACGTACGTCTTTTCGGTATATTTCGTCGTTTTTTTGATTCCCGAATAAGGGGTTAATTCGTTGGTTATTACGATATAATCGCCAATTACGTTGTTTAAAAATTCTCGACTCGTTAATAGAATAAACGCCCTTAAATCGATATATATTTACGATATTCTTTTAGGCGTAAATGCTTTTATTTTTATGTATATATATCGGCTTATATCGGAAATAAGTGCTTGATTTTATAGGTTTAAATATATTATTTTTAATTATTATAATTAATTTAGTTCGCTTTATATTACTATAAATATATTCGTTAATAGGATTAGGTTAGGGTTTTTCGTAGGTGCTACGTTATTATCCAATTTCGTTAGAGATTCTCGCTCGTTAACGTTTATTTCGGTAATTTAATTAAACTTACCTTTTTTAACGTACTATATAAACCTTACCTACGCGGCTTAATATTTATATACTTATTCGCGAAAACGTGTTCGAATATTTTTATTTTCGAATTAAACGTTATACTACATTTCTTATAATTATGCCGATTTTCCGGTGTTTTTACGATATTATTTATACGATTCGATAAATAAGCGGAAACTTCGTTATTATTATTTATATTAATAAATATTTTATTTTTTCCCTTTTCGATTATTTTATCCGCTAAGGTATATTCGTCGTTAATAAGCTCTTTTTATACTCTTTAATATTTAAGTTATCGCGGTTAACGAAAATTTCTTCTTCGTTTACGGCGTATATTATTTAGTGATTAGGTCGACGTACTTATTATTAATAAGTTTATCGCTACGGTTTATATTCCCGTTTAAATCGTTCGCGTTTACGATTACGATAATTGTTATTTTATCCCTAAGGTTCGAAACCGTGTTTATACAGTGAATAATTATTTCGGTTACGGTTTTAATCTCGATTATTATAGTTTTATTTAAGATAGTTCGGGTTATATTTTTAATTAGTATAGTTTTCGCCGCTAAACTATTTTCTTGGTTAATTTCAAGGTTAACCTTTTCGTTTACCGTTACGGGTATAGTTATTTTAATAACTGTTTAACGAGTCGCCGTCGTTTATAATATTAACTGCTAGCGCCGGGAGTGCCTTAAGCTATAACGGGGCGTTAATCGCTGGACGGTTAAACGTTCCGCGTATTAATTATTAAGCTAGCGAATATAGTTCGGGGAATAAAACCTTATTTATTTATTTATATAATAAATGTTTTTTATAAGCGGTAACCTTTTCCTTTAAATAGTTTAGGAATTCGTTTAGTTTTAAATCGAGACTTAGTTTAACGATTAACTATTAAAGGTTTAAGTATAGCATATTTTAAATTTAACTAGTAAATTAAATATTCTTATTTATTTGTACTGCTTTATAATTACGGATAATATCGAGCGACCACGTATAAACTACCTGTTCATTAATTATTATTACGGCCGTATATCCAGTATTACTTAAGTTACGGAGTACTTCTACCTTTAAAATTTTGAATCTTAACTCGAGCTTAGTTAAACAGAACCGGAAATTAAGCTTTATCCGGGTTTTAATTACATTATCGAAGGAATTATACTATATTTAAGCGTCCTCTTTTAATAATTAACGGAAATTAATAAAAAATAATTATTCTCGTTATTCGTTATAATTAATATTATTATATATTGCCGCTATAAACGAGTATATATTATATTAATAAATATCCGAATTAATCGTTGTATAGTTTCTTTATTCGTACTAAATATTAACGTCCGGTATAAAGTAATTAATAGCTGTAGTTTTTAATTATAGTTTAATCGTTTAAAATTTTAAGCTTATTAAATTAATTAAGTAATTATCGTTATTAACCGAAAAAAGTTTCTTAACGTTCTATTCGGTATATTCGCTATTATTATTATTATTACTACTATCTCGTTAATATATATTATCGATTTTTCGTCGAAGAGAAAGCGATAACTTCGCCCGTCGCCTCCTGCTTTATTAATTATTGGTATAGTGCTTTATTACTCCTTTCCGGGTGGCTAAAAGTTTAATAAGTCCTTTTTCGAGTTTTTACTTACGTTTTTATTAGAGTTTTATTTTTTTATAGCCGGTCTTTTATTAGATTTTTAACCTTTTATAATTTAGTTATTTCGCTCGTTAAGATACTTTTTAAATAGTAACGAATCCTTCGACTAGGCTCCGCGAATTTATATAAGATTAAATATTAAAGTTTATTAATTTATAACCCTTTTAGCCGCCCAGGGGATAAGAATACTAGGCCTTTTTAAAAAAGTAATAGTAATCGAATCGTTGGATAATATTAACGAGCTGTCCGTTTCGTCGGTCTAGGTATTTTTATCCTTCCTAATTAATTGTTTACGTTTTAGGGTCGTTCTATCCCTTTTTATTAACGCTGGGTTAAAAGATACGTTTTAGATAAACGTATATTTTAGAAATAGCGGTGAGGGAATATAGCGAAATTATAGTTGTAATATAAAATTATTTTTAATATAAAAAATTACCGCTTAGAATATTGCTTTAAACGAGTATTCGTTTTGTAATTAAGCTTTAAGGTAAATGAGAAGCTTATTTAATATACGCGCTGTGTGTTTAATATTTAAAAGGGTTTTATATATATTTATAGCGAATTAAATAATTTTTATTCGTTTAAATAAAGGAATAATTATAAGGAATAGTGTACTTAAGTTATTTATTAAGAAATCGGCTATTTAGTAAACCTGCTTTAGGGTATGTTTATAGGAAATGATGCCGGCCGATATAGAGTGTTGCCGACGTTAAACTCTAAGTTTATTTAGGGCTTAAAACGCCTGGTCCGTGTATTATAGTTAACGAATATACTCTACGAGGTCACTTAAGGTACCGACGAGCGTTTTAAGTGTATAGTCTTAATACCCGTCGTTTGCTTTAATGAACGGGGGATTGGTTTATTAGAGGTATGAAGCGCGCTAAGCTTAATTATTAAAGGAGTAGGCTATAGTCGTTAGTGGTAGGGGGTATAAACGATTTAAAGTATAAGGTACGGGCTGTTAAGAGGTTCGCTAGTCTACCCTGCGGCTGTTTACCGGCGGCCTTATTACGAACTATTTTACGGTATTAATGGAGTATTATATTATATCGTTACGGCCCTTAGTGTGCATTAAAAATATTACTATATGTCGTGATACGAACGTAGGGGTTATAATAAGGTAGATAAAAAAGTATAGATTAAGCTCGTTTTACTCGTTAAACGAGCGAGTTTAATCTATTAATTAGTAGACTAGTGTAACGTTTATTAACCTAGTAATTAGACCCCGCAGCGGCTTTATTATTAACTCGGCTAATAATATAAGTACACTTATTTTTATCGGTAAAGTAATAATTAATATTCGTTTTTAACTTACCCTTTAAGGTTATAAACTAGTAATCGAACTTAATTTTAAAGTTTTTCTTATTAATAAATAAAGAAAAGTCGAACATTTTAATACTTCGTTTAAAGCTATTAAATAAAGTAACGCCGGTACGGGTCGTTTTTTTATTTAAACCGAAACTTCTCGGTTTCGGATTAAAAAATTTAACGATATATTAATTTAATTATTAAATTTCCTCGTCTCTCTTTATAACGACTAATATAAAATTCTTTTCTCTCTTAATAAGCTTACCGTCTTTATCTAATCCTTTATCTTAACTATTATCTTAATTAACGTCGTTATTCGAGTCTTTTTCGCTAAAAACGGCAATTTATATATAGCTCTTTTTTAAACCGGTATCAAAGTTCTTAAAAATTTTTATTAAGTTAAAAACTTAATCCTTAAAGCTTATTATAAAAAGAATTCGCAGCTTAAACTCCTCTTAAATAACGGTCGAGTTTTCTTTATATATTTTATCGAAATATCCTTTAATAATTAAGCCTTCACGTTTAAACTACTAAGTTTTTATAGTCTTAATAAAAACTACGAAAAACATCGTAGAAATATTATAGTAAAAATTATACATAATAGTTAATCGTTTAATCCTTTTTTCGATATTTTCGTTTATAACGTTAAAAAAACTATCGGGAAGGAAAAACGCTCGCAGTTTAAGTTTAATTTCGACTTGATATAATTAATAAAATAATTCGGGGTAGTAATTTCTTATTCTAAGTCGCTTTTAATATCGAGTAGTAAATCTTTATTTTCGCGCCCGGTAATAACGCTTTAATTATTTACGTTTATCGGGCTTATATTAAAATGGATAAAAAACGCGCGTTTAATTAATAGAGAGTTTTACGCGGCACGCTTTTTTTAGGTTCGCGAGAGAGCGGTCGATATTATCGATATTAAAACGCACCGATTTACAGGCTTATTCTACGCGCGTATCGCGCTTTTTTAAACCGGCGGCTATTTTAATTAATTACTTTATTTAATCGAAATTAATCTAGGTTTTAATTTTTAAAAAAGTAAATATTCGTAGGGCCTTTCTAAGCTTAATAAGCTAAATTTTTTCGATAATGTAATAATTATAATAATTCGAGAGGTAAAGTTATAAATTATTATTTTATCATAAAAAACCGAAAAGAATAAGGAAAAAAGAAAAGGTTTAGCCTTACCAGGACGATTTCCTTATTTAAATAAGTAGGGAAAAATCAAGTGGCGCTCGGGCTATCTCTCGCACGCCCTGTCCCACTTTAGTTAGTAACGCCACTAAAGGCCTATTCCTAAGGTGCGCCGTAGTAATTTTTACTTATTAAAGAAATTAATTTTCCTCTTAAATAAATAATTTCTTTTTTTAAAGTATATAAGTAATTACTAAGCTAAACGTGAATTGACTTCTATTATGCTTTAGTAATAATTTAATCTTTACTTAATAAAACACAACGGTTTCCTTTAAATTTACCGGTTAAAATTAAATTTATAAATATACTTACTTTCTTTTTATTCACCACGTTATAATTAAATATAATTAACTTTTTTTCCTCGCTTCGAGCTATTTATTTATAAATGTAATAGATTAAAAAACCTTAAAATATTTATACGGTAAATTAACACGCCCTTTATATTAATAAAACTAACTTCGAAAATAAGCGAAATACTTAAATTATCTTAAATTTATAATATCGCTTATAACGCGTCGTAATATAAAAAAGAAGCGTAGTTTTTTAATTATTACGATAATGATTAATTTAAAACTACGCAGGTAAAACGCTTAATATATAAATAAAACCACTCGTTTATAAAAAAATACTAATTTCCGCACCTATACTTCCTATAAACTAGTATAAAATTCGGAGGCGATTTAAAAATTACGTAAAAATTAAAATATATCACGGCTCTAGATACTAAGATAAGCCCTCGGCCCCTAACGGGCCGACTAGCCTAGCGCTGCGCACGGACGCTCGGAGAGCGTCCTTTTTAAAAACCTCTACTTTTAATCTTTTGTTTTCGTAGCTTTTCGAGCTACGTCCTCGTTATATAGTTACCGTTACTTAAGAGACTATAGTAATAAAACCGATGTCGCCCTGTTTATTTTAATACCTAATTACCGCCCGTAATAAAATACGTTTAAAAAACGTATTGAGGAATTATTTAATACTTAATAAGTTAATTTCGAGTCTTTAATAAAATAATTTACTAAATTAATAAGTAATAAGCCTTAAAACTAACCGATTAAAAACGGCTTATTTTCATTAACGTTAAAATAACCGATGAATATTTTTAATTTATTCGGTCGCGTAGTAAATAAAATATAAACACTATATATAAAAATATACGTATTATAAATACTATAAATAACTTTACTTTTATAAACTTACCCGGCGATTAATAATCCCGAAATTTTTAAAAATCTTAATTTTAATTAAGTAAAAATATAAACGGTAGTAGCATTAAATAAGTTCGGTTTAATAATAAGCTATTTAATATAATAAACTATATAAGCGATTTTTATTAACGATTATCCCTTCCCTCTCCAATTTAAAGAAATTATAAACCCTATTAAATTACCGTAACCGAAGAAAATAAAAAAAAGCCTTTAATAATAATCCGTTAAATAAATAAAAGTAAAGCACCTTCGTTTCGCGGCGACTTAATAAAAAAACGTAACGCTAACGGTTTAACTTAAAAACTAATAAATTTGAAATATTTAACTTTAAACTACGTAAAAAACGGCATTATCTTTTTTCTCTAAGCTGTTTAAAGTTTTTAACCGAATATATCAAGTTAACACTATTATTAATACTTTATATAAAAATTTAAATAACCATCTTTACTTTATAAATTAAGCTAAAGATAATAATACAGTTTAATTTACTATTGAACAGCTTAACTATAATAAAATTAAAGCTTAGCGTATAATTAATTATATAATTAAATATATAAATAATTATCGTAAATACTATTTAATTAGCCTTAAAACCCTCCTCGAATATCTCCTAAAAATAAAAAACGCTAAGGTAATATTTAACCGAAAACTTAAAAATAACCTCTTACTTTTCCTTTAAACTTAAATTAACTTATATCATTAATTAAACTATAAAGATTAGAATAAAATTCAAGGATATTATAACTTAAACGAGATATAATTGATTACTTTTAACGTAATCGTATAAATTTAAATAATAGAAGTTTTATTTATAATTTGAATAAAACTTACTTTATTAACGTTTATACCTTTTAAAAGAAACTTTAAAAATACCTCTTTAACGATAATATTTAAATCGATTATAATAAATAATATATAGGTTTATTTTATATACTACCCGAAAAAACGCCCTCTATTAATAAATATATAAGCTTACTTAAAATAAAAAAGCGTTACTACGCCAATAAGAATTTAAAAAAGGGTTTACCGGCGCTAATTAAGCGATTTAAAATATAATTAGTTATTATAACGAAACGTTTTATAATAAAAAGCACTACCTTAAAGAATATCGCTAAAAATAGTAATACCTTTAAATAATAACTTTATATTACCTTAAAAAACTAACATTAATTATTTTACATAAACAGTTTCCTTGAAATAATTAAAAAGGCTTATAATAAACTTTAATATTTAACGTAATAATATTCTATACGTACGTAAAATATAAAATCGAAAAAAATTACCTTATAATTAAATAAAGAAACCTATTTAATAACTTAATAAAAGCCATTATTAAATAATAAATACTTTTTATTTTATTCGTTAAACCCGATAATCTTAAATTCCATTATCGACGGTAAAATAATTCCGAAAATCCTCGCGGTTAATAATATTAATAAACTTATAACGATCCCACGTAAAACTAAACTCGGTTATATTAAGAAAACCGAGAATAATAAATATTTCGTTTACTTATTTAAAAAATAATAGAAATTTTAATAATCGTAATAATACCCGCGTTTATATTATTATATATAAAAACGTCTTTTAATAAATACCTATAGGTAATAAATAGCTTTACGACAGGGTTGGCATTTAGTCAGAGTTTTTAGAATTTAGTCAAAATTTAGTCAGACTAAATTAGTCAGTGAGGTGACTAAATTCATATATTTTTAGTCACTGACTAAATTTAGTCAGACTAAATTAGTCACTATAGTGACTAAATTCTTTTTACTCTTAGTCAGTGAGTTTTTTAGTCGACTAAAAACTCACTTTTTAGTCAATAAATTTAAATAAATTTTATTTTATTATATGTTTATCATCTATATTATTTTATTAAATTATATTATTTCATATAAAATTAAATATAATAACACTTATTTTAAAACCTTTTTAAATAAAAAAAGTATTTTAAAAGTATTAATAAATATTTTAAAAATACTTTTTTATATTAAAAAGAATATATTAAGTTTAAATTTATTAAAGTGAAATTATAGAATTATTACCTAGTTTTATAGTAGAAATATTAATATTTTATAAAAATAAAATAATTCTAAATTATAATGTATCGAAATACGAATTCTTTAATAAAATCAATTTTAAATTAAATCTTTTAACCGTAAATAATATTATAAAAGTTTATAACTTTTTATATAAAGTATATAAAAATAAAACTTATTTAATAGTGAAAAAAAGGAAAAGAAATAATTAATAATAGTTTAAATATAATTAATTTGTATTATAATAAAAATTATTATTAATAAAATAAAGAAATATTTTTATAATAAAAATTAAATTAAAATTAATATTAAAACATTTTTTAAAAATTTAATATAAATGACTAAAAATAGAGTTTTTAGTCGACTAAAAACTCACCCCTTTAGTCTTAGTCTTAGTCACCTACCTGAATTTAGTCACTGTAATTTAGTCACTAACTAAATTAGTCAGAGTTTTTAGTCACTACCCTAACTAAATTCTGAATTTAGTCACTGACTAAATTAAGGATTTAGTCTTAGTCAAAAACTCTTAGTCATTTTTGCCAACCCTGTTTAAAACGATAACGAGACAAAAAGAAACAAATTATAATCATTACGTTTTAATTATCGAAAATAAACGAAGCGTTTAATATTTTATAGAGTTAATTAACGAAGACATATTACTTTATATATTAAAGGTTTAACGAAATCGCGTTTATTAAATTAAATATGTAAAAAAATAAGAGGTTAATATATTTTACTTATTTAAAAAAATAGAATAATAAAACAATCGATATAAACGATATATAATAGATTATTTACATAAGTAAGATTTTAATTAAAACAAAAATAAGATAACGTAGTTTACCATTAAGTGGCCCGTATCACTACTTCTCGATACTTTTATAAAAGTTATTTTAACTACGACGCTTTAAATTAATTAAATTCACTCGCTATCTAATTCGCTACTCGATTTTATATGCTTTTTATATGTTCGCGTATTATAGCCTATTTCGCCGCAAATCTTATAACGCCTGCCGCCCGTCGCGCGCCTTTTCGATAAACTATTATTTTCGCCTTTATTAGTTACTGGCCGCTTCTTTTTTACTTTCTCGTCTTATAGCCTTCGAAATTCCTTAATTATAAAGGCTCCTCAAAGCTAAACTCGCGACTTTTTAGCTTTTCGGCGCTTCGAAAAGGCTAAATTAGCCTTTTTAAAGTACGTATCCGATTATATATAAAGGTTATTTTATAAACTATTTTAATTATACCCTTCACTATTTAGTTTACCGTATTTAAAATCGGCGTCGGAAAGCTTTTTTAATAGGTAAACACCCTTTTTTAATATAAATAAAGTGCTTAATTATTTATGAAAGGTTAGACAGCGTTTAAAAGTCGTAAATATTAGCCGTCCCCGGACGGAATAGGCTAAGTATAAACGTCCGGAGACGTACATTTAGTTTATTAATTACCTCGTTCGGGTTATAAAATACTAAACCGAATACGCTAAATTTAAATTTAATATTGGTTTCCGTGAAAATAGCGAAATATATAGTTTTAAACGCGATAAAGAACTCGAGCTTCGTAATATAGTTTATCGAGGCTTTAATAAATAACTCGATTTTTTTCAAATAAATACGCTTTAAAAGCGAATAAAATATTATATCGAAAAGTTAAAGCAGGTATAATAAATAAGGAGGTATATTAATTATAATAATATCGTTATTTTAATAGTATACTTCGAATTTAGCCGAAATGTAGCTCTTATAACCGTCGAGAATTAAAAGGCGGTAACGACCTTTCGTTTATAATTTAGTATATTTATTAAAGTATTTAATCTAATTTAAGCCTATTTTATTATCGGTTTATCTATTAGAAGTCGGTTTAATCACTTAATCGCCCGGTAAGTCGTATTCGGTAGCCCAGTTCGCCAAGTAATATTAACCCTGAACGATTAAAAACGGCGGGATATACTAGCTTTACGAATTAATATATTTAATCGCCGTCGACTATTCTTAATTACTAAGCTAAACCGATTTCGCTTTTTTACGCCGATCGGCGCGTATTACGACGAGGGTTAACCTGATTATGCCTATTATAAAGCTAGTCTCGTCGAAATTCTATATATTTTCGTTAACGATACCGTATTTAGCCTTAATATTCGCGATTAGCTTAAATTAACCGGAAATAACGTTTAAATTTTTACAAAAAGCCCTTTAATAATCGTACCGACGGTTTATTTAGGTTTTAAAGTTTAGGTTTCGGTTAATAAAGCGTTTAATTTAATACTTATCAACGCGCTCGTCGTCGCGCGACGCGGTAAAGAGATTAACTATATTTTTTATACTAGCGATTTTAGGAAATATCCCGCGGGTATTTAAATTAATTATATATTTATAAAGTACCTTTTCTTTATTCGTATTTAATTTATACCGTGGGTATCGGATATCGCGTCGTAGGGTTCGGTCGTAGATTCGATAACGTAAAGTAATTTTAAGAACGTCGTATACTTTTACAGCATTTTTTTACTTAATAGATTTAAATGCTTTCGTATCGCTTAAATAACTAAACCGATCCGGTCTTCTTAACTTAAATTAAGCATTATAGTTATAAAATTATTACGCGTTAAAGTTTAATTAGGGTCGAAAAATAATAAAGGTGAACCACTTAATAATACGGGCCACTCAATAGTAAACCACGTTATTAAATAGTTAAATTAAAAGTTTTTCACCTCGTATAAATATATTAGAAAAAACGAATCGAGATGTAATTTAGTGTATACCTTATTATAAAATTAATAGATTATAAAACGATAAAGGGAATTATTAAATAATTATTTTTAAAATCGTTAAACTTTATAAAAAATAGTTTAAAGTTAATAACGGCGTTAATTTATTTATTAAAAAATAAATTAAACGTTTAGTATATATTAAGATTCATTAATATAGTTTTAAACGCTCTTTTAGGGTTATTAATTAAGCTAATATAAGAAAACGAAATTATCGTTTAAATTAAAAAGATATTAGTCTTTAATAACGTAATCAACGATTTTTTATATTTAATAATAACGGAAACAATAATTAATAACGGCTAGAAAATAAAGATTAAGGATAGGTATTAAGAGAATTAACGTTAAAAGCGAATAGTTTAAAATTCAAAGGATTAAACGAAGAAAACCGGGAAGTTAAGCGGGTAATTAAAGAGTTTTAATAAATTTAAATTTTATTACTAGTTTTAAAATAATTGCTATATTTTAGTGAAGCTCTAAGCCGAAAATAATTATATATTCCGCGAAATTACGTAAAGAAGTTATTAGTGGAAATGTATAATTCGAAATATTGTTTCGAAGCGAAGCGTATAATTTACGAGTTTTGAAAATATATTATTAAAGGGTTATAACGATAAATCGAGAAATATACTAAGTATTACTTAGATTATTATAATAATTAACGAAATAATTGAAACCCAATAGGTTTATCATAATTTATTAAATATTTAAAATAACCTTTCGAATTTATAACGTAGAATTTTATTATAAACTTTTTAAAAGCTTCGACGAAAAACTTTTATAATAAGTAATCGGGTTTACGAAAGCCGATAATATTTTTATTATTATTTATTAGTTTTCGAAAAGAAAGATTTTTATTATAAGTAATACGAGGTATATAGTAAAATAGTAGGTAAATTTAATTATAACGACGTTATTATTATATAAATAAGGTACCTTATAGAAAATAATTTTAAAGAAAGACTCGAAATTCGTATTAATATTCTAGCGAACGCTATAAACGAAACTCGGAACGAAATTAATATTAAATATAGTTTAATATAGTTAAATGAACGGTTAAAACGAAAACAAAACAAATTTAAATATTAACGTAACATGGTTTATTAATAAGTTAGTTATATTATTTCGCCGGTTATTGGTTTAGTTAATATTCCTTACTAAATTTTAATACGTTTTATTTTTATAATTATAATATTCAAGTTTTTATTAGTAAATAAGCTCGAATTAATAATTTAAGCAAAGCGAAACCTTATAAAATTTATTAGTTAAAAGGATATTATAAAAGCTTTCGGCGTTTTGTAATCGACGATTAATAATCGATTAAACGGCCGAACTTTATAACGCGAAATTCGATATTTATAGTAAAAGTTAACGTTAACTAAAAAAGAAGTATTTCGAATTTATATAATTAATTTAAATATTTAAGGAATACTTTTTAATATTATTAATATAGAAAATAAAGTTGATTTTTTTACCGCGTTGTGTAACGGCGAATATATTAATAAATATTAGGTTAGTTATTTTATTAACCGTAACCGGGATTTTAAAACCTGAATAAACCGGTAATATAATTGTTAAAGGGCTTTTTATGAAAATTTAAGTATTATTTCCGGTTAGTTTATGTTAATCGCGAATATTAAAGTTAAATACGGTATCGTAAACGAAAATATATGAAATTTCGACGAAACCGGTTTTATAATAAATATAATTAGGTTAATATCTATTGTAATACGCGCCGATTAGTTTAAAAAAGCGAAATCGGTTTAATTAAATAATCGGGAATATGCGACGGTAATTAAATATATCAATTCGTAAAACTAGTATATTTCGCCGTTTTTAATCGTTTAAAACTAATATTACTTCGTAAACTAGTTTCGCGAATACGACTTACCGAGCGACTAAATAATTAAATTAATTTTTAACGATAAAACTAATAACGAAACGGGCCTTATTGAAATTCGGTATTTCGATAAATATATAAAAAACAGATAAAGGGTATGTATCGCTTTTTAATCCTAAACGGTTATAAAAGCTATTTTTCGGCCGAGTTCGAAAATATTTTAAAAATAATAATATTATTACGTTTAATGTCTCCTTACTTTTTTTCGTTTATCTTAACCTTTAAATATAGTATTTTATTCGCCGTTAAAACGTATATATTTAAAACAAAATCGAACTATTTATAAAGGCCTCGATAAATTATATTATGAAGCTCGAATTCTTTATCGCTTTTAAAACCGCGTATTTCGTTATATTTATAAAAAATAATATTAAATCCGGATTTAGCGTTTTTAATTTAATCCTTTATAATTTTAACGAGGTAATTAATAAGTTAGATATACGTTTTCGAACGTTTATATTTAATTTACTCCGTTTAAAAACGGTTAATATTTATAGCTTTTAAACGCCGTTTAACCTTTAATAAATAATTAAATATTTTATTTATATTAAAAAGGGGTGTTTATTTTTTAAGGAAGCTTTTCGACGCCGATTTTAAATACGGTAAATTAAATAGGGAAGAGTATAATTAAAATAGTTTATAAAATAATTTTTATACGCGATCAAATACATATATTAATAGAGGTTAATTTAATATTTCTTAAACGTTAAAAAGATAAAAAGTCGCGAGTTTAGTTTAAAAAGGTTTTTATTATTAAGGAATTTTAATAGTTATAAAACGAAAAAATAAAAAGGAAGCGTTTAGCGTTTAATAAAGGCGAAAACAGGGGTTCGTCGAAAAGGGACGCGACGAGCGGTAGGCGCTATACGATTTACGGCGAAATAGGCTATAATGCGCGAATATATAAAAGAGATATAAATCTAAGCGAAAGATTAAATAGCGAATAATTTTAATTAATTTTAAAGGTTATAGTTAAATTATTTTATATAAAAGGGTCGAGAAATTAAAAAAGTGGCGGGCCAAGTTATATAATCCACTTAATAATAAACCACGTTAATTATATAGTTTTATATTACGGCGTTAAATATATTATAAGTAACATTATAACTGGCGTTATAATTTAATTTTAATAACGCGCTATTTTTAATAATTAAACGATTTCTTACCGAAATAATTTACGAATTTAAACGAAAAAGTATAGTTTCAAAATCCGAAGTTTTATATAAATAGGTTAATTTCGATTTAATATAACGATTATATTAAAAGGAGGTAAAAACCGTAATTAATTTTATAGCTGATACTATGGAAATACAGTACGATTAAATATATTATTACCACCGATTTAATGTGGAAAACGAAGTTTATTTTCGCTTTTATAAAAATATAAGCTTTTAATTAATAGATTTTTTCAATAGTCGTAATAAAAAAAGATTCTTTACGATCGTTAAGTGTGTTAACGATTTAGTTTATAAACTTAACTTTTTTTATATAAAAAATATATAAAGTAGTATTAATAGCCTATTTATATTTAATATCTAAAAACGGCGATTCGTTTAAACGAGCCGGCCCGTAACCGATAAGAATTATAGTTAAAAGCGACGATAAGAAATATTAATCTTTTAAAATCGAAAAGATTATTAAATAAAAGATTATTAAAATAATAAAATAGTTTAAGTTAAAATACCTTATTTATTGAAAAATTTATAACGTGGTTTATAATTAATAGTATTTATACGAAGTTTTAAAAAAAATGCTTTAAAACTTATTAATAAATATAATAAATAATATAAATTCTTATTGAAAAAATATAAAAGCAAAAATCATAGTTGTTAAAAACTAAAAGATAGAAAGAAATTAAGATTTCCGTATTATAAACGAACTATAAATTTAAATTAAAAAGAGAGAACGATTACAAAAGCTATTAAAACCTTTTTAGAAATATCGAAGTAAAATTAATTTTAAAAATACTCGAAATATAAGTGCTCTTACGCATTATTTACCCTATATATATATATAAGATAACATTAAAAAAAGGATACCGAGTATAGCGAAAAGAAAGCTTAAACGAGTTAATAGTCGAAAACGAAAAAGCTTATAAAAAATAACATTTAACATATTTAAAAAAAATCGATCAATTGATTTATAACGGTTACGCGTAATAATTATTAACCGTAAAATGTTAATAATATAAATAAATAATTATCGTAATTATTTAATAATAATTTCAACGTATTAACCGATATATTTATATTAATCGTATATAAAAATCAAGGTTAGCATTTAGTCAAAGTTTATAAAATTTATTCAAAATTTAATTAGACTAAATTAGTCCGTGAGGTGACTAAATATATATATTTTTAGTTACTAACTAAATTTAATTAAACTAAATTAATTACTATAGTGATTAAATTCTTTTTAGTCTTAGTTAATAACTAAAAAGTGAGTTTTTAGTCGACTAAAAAACTCACTGACTAAAACTAAAAAGAATTTAGTCACTATAGTGACTGATTTAATCTAACTAAATTTAGTCAGTAACTAAAAATATATAAATTTAGTCACCTTACTAACTAATTTAGTCTAACTAAATTTTAACTAAGTTCTAAAGACTCTGACTAAATGCTAACCCTGTAAAGAATTAAAATATTAAAATATTCAAAGTCTAGTTCGACGATTTTAATTTTCAATTTATCTATAATATTTTAAATATTAATAAATCTTATACTAATATAAAAAAATTAGTGACCTATAAATTAATATTTTTTAAAGTTAAATATATAGATTTTACGTAATAACTATTTATTATTTAAATTTAAATACCTTTCTTTATTTTATTATTTAAGTTTATATATAATAAAATATCAAAAATATTTTTAAAAATTTTATTATAAGTGACTAAAAATGGAGTTTTTAGTCGACTAAGAACTTACCCTTTTAGTCTTAGTTTTAATCACTTACCTAAATTTAGTCACGTTAATTTAGTTAATAACTAAATTACTTAGAGTTTTTTAGTTACTATCTCAACTAAATTCTGCATTTAGTCTTAATTAAAAACTCTTAGTCATTTTTATTAACCCTGCTATTACCAGATTCTTTATTTATAAATAATATACACGTTTTAATAGTATAATCTTATTTAAAAATAAAAAAATAAACTTTAAATGTTTAAAAGGGAATATTAAATTAAAATACATTAATCTTAAAATATAATTTTTAAAGTAATTAATAAATAATAAACGTATAATTATAATTTGATACAAAATCGAAATCGACTTACTTTTTTTTACGGCCGATTTTAATACGCGAATTTATTGATAAAGAGATTAAATAAATAAATAAAATAAACCCTACTAGTTTAACCTATTTAAATTAATTACCATTATCCTAATCAAACCGCTCTCCACTTTTATTAATTATCTTTTACAATTATACTTCACCGTATAATAGTATATATTAATTAACCTAATTTTTTATAAAAGTAAAAGCTTTCATTAAATTAACATTAGTTTAATAACTATTTAATAAAAACATATTATTAGGTGATTAATACGATATATTATATAACAATTTTATATTTTATTTTAATTTAAAGATATATTGAAAATTAATTTATTAAAAAAATAAAATTAACTTAAAATATTAGTAGTATATTTTTAAAGGTTTTTCTATACTTATTTATAATAATTACATTAATTAGAAATATTATATTTAATAAATATAATATATAAATAAAATACGTCTTTAAAATAAATAGTTGATTAATTAATTATTTACGCCGAAATTAATTATAAAACTAAAGCATATATACTTAAATATATTAAACACTAATTAATTAAACCGGAAATAAGAACCGTTAATTAAATATAATTAATATAAATGTTAAAAAATAAATAGAAAGTTATATACAGCGTTGGCAAAAATGACTAAGAGTTTTTAACTAAGACTAAGACTAAAGGGGTGAGTTTTTAGTCGACTAAAAACTCTATTTTTAGTCATTTATATTAAATTTTTAAAAAATGTTTTAATATTAATTTTAATTTAATTTTTATTATAAAAATATTTCTTTATTTTATTAATAATAATTTTTATTATAATACAAATTAATTATATTTAAACTATTATTAATTATTTCTTTTCCTTTTTTTCACTATTAAATAAGTTTTATTTTTATATACTTTATATAAAAGTTATAAACTTTTATAATATTATTTACGGTTAAAAGATTTAATTTAAAATTGATTTTATTAAAGAATTCGTATTTCGATACATTATAATTTAGAATTATTTTATTTTTATAAAATATTAATATTTCTACTATAAAACTAGGTAATAATTCTATAATTTCACTTTAATAAATTTAAACTTAATATATTCTTTTTAATATAAAAAAGTATTTTTAAAATATTTATTAATACTTTTAAAATACTTTTTTTATTTAAAAAGGTTTTAAAATAAGTGTTATTATATTTAATTTTATATGAAATAATATAATTTAATAAAATAATATAGATGATAAACATATAATAAAATAAAATTTATTTAAATTTATTGACTAAAAAGTGAGTTTTTAGTCGACTAAAAAACTCACTGACTAAGAGTAAAAAGAATTTAGTCACTATAGTGACTAATTTAGTCTGACTAAATTTAGTCAGTGACTAAAAATATATGAATTTAGTCACCTCACTGACTAATTTAGTCTGACTAAATTTTGACTAAATTCTAAAAGCTCTGACTAAATACCAACCCTGGTTATATAAATTAATATTAAGCCCGTATTAATATAAATAAGTATTATATAGAAAAGTAAAAAAATAAATATTACTTAATAGTAAATAATTAATACTAAGTTTTTTATTCGTTATAATATGTAATTATAATTATTTGTTAGTTTTTTACAATATGAAATTTAAAGCGAACCCGGGTTTCGCGATAATATTATATTTTAAAAAAGTTATTATATTTATTCGTTATATAAATTTAATATTTATTAAAAAACTATTACATAATAAGGTTTTTAAAATTAAGGTATATAAATATCGATTTTATATAAATTTTTACAGAAAGATTACGAAAATAAACATAAAATCTTTTAAATTAAATATTTAAAAAATACGACTTTTTTATTTTATTATAAAAATTTAAAATTATTAATATTATTATACTGAATACGTTAAAAACAAATATTTTTAATAATTCCGAAAAGAGGTTTAGTATAATAACCTCGGTAGACAAGATAACCGAGTTAAATTTCTTTAAAAAATCGAATTTTTAAAGCTACTTGAAATAATTAAATTAATACGACGTTAAATTAATCGAATATATACGCGATACCGATTTTTCGATTATTTCAAAAGATATAATCTTTATATATGTAATCTTTTCGTTATATAAAAAATAAATAAAGGTAGCGCCGATAATATAATATATGTTATTACTAACGCGGCGTATGATTTATTTATTTATTTATACAACGGGAAAGCAGGCTAAGCATATATTAATTAGTGCGAAAAAAGGTTTCGGCGTAAAACCATCGCCTAATAAATAAAATAATCGAAAATGTTAAAAGAAAAAAGTTACTAAATTAAAAATAAAAAAGCCGGAATAAATAAAAGAACATTTAAATAAAATAAGATATACTGTCACCGATTCGGGCCGAAATATTTATTTATTTTAATCTGTCGAGTTCAAAAATAAAAGGTTTTTATATAAATAAAAAGGATTTTATTTTTTCTATATATAATAAATAATAAATTAATACCCTTTATAAAATGAAATTAATACGTATAGAATTAATAAAAAGGTTGATTTATTTATATTAATCTTTAATGATTTTTATTAAAAAGGGTTTATTAATTAATTAATTAGAAAACTATTAATTTTATTATTTAACTTTTTAATAAATAATTATTTTATATATTTAATTTAAAACTTATTTTAATTAATTTTATAAGTGTAATAATTAATCTTTTCTATATATCTTTGTAATATTTTATATTAAGTTTAACGTGGTTTATTATTACGCGACGTATATTACTTAACGACGCACTTAAATTTAATTCTAATATAATTAAACTTTAACGCGTAATACCTCTATAACTATAATGCTTAATTATAATAATGAGAGTTAATTTATCGTTTAATCCGAGGTTTGGGCCTTATACGAACGTTGGGGCTATACTAGCCGCTATAATATATTAATACGGCGCTTTAGTGGGCTTATTTCGGCACCCGCCGCGGTATCCGTTCCCTTAAGCTTTAGCACTTTTCTACCGGCTCCTACCGCCCTGAAATTACCGTATAGGCTTTTATACGCGCCGCCGCGTTTTTTATTATATTTATTACTTATTACTACGTATTTATTTATTTACGGGCAGGAAAAGTATAGTAAGGGATTTAATAACGGTGTAAAGTAATTACGGAAATAGTTTTTAGGTAAATAGTAACCGGTATAATAGTGTTTTCGCTTTTAATAACGAGTTATATTAAGTACTTTTTTAAGGCTATTATTATTTAATAATAACGATTAAAACTAACTAAATAAGTAGTATTTCGGTATTAAACGTATTAAAAAAAGTGCGTAAATATCGGAAAAGGTGTTATAATACTAAAAGTGGCTTTAATAATACGTTAATATATAAAAATTTATCGGTACACTACCGATAATAGTTAAATAACGTTCCCCCGACGTTTTTTTCCCGATTACGAAGCTATTTTAACCCCGAGAAACGTTTACCGTTACCGATAACCTTTTTAATGCCAAAACGTTCCCTGATCGATTTAAACGAACATATATTATTATATAATAATTATCGGGTAAACTATAAGGTAATTATTAATCGTAGTAGGGTAACTACCGGGTAAGCTATAAAGTAACTACTGAGCGTAATAAGGTAATTACCGGGTAAGCCGTAAAGTAATTACCGGGTAATTAGCGATTATAAGGTAACGTTCGTATATTTATAAAATAACTTTTTAGCCGTATATATATAATTATATAATAATAATAATTAATTAAGTTTAAAAGGTTTGCTATTCACCGCGGGAGGCCGTGAAAAGGCCGGTGTCTAGGGCTTTTTCCGAGCTTTTAAAAGGCTCCTTTAAGGGCTTCTTTAAGGGCGGTTTATTCTTTACGGTTTTTCGAGTAAAACGTTTTAATAAGCTCGTTTATAGTATAAAAATAGCGGCGGTTTTAGCTCGTTATAACTCTTAAATTTCTTTTATATTAATAAAAAGCTTAGGGCCCTTTTAACCGGAGCCGGTAGAGGTTTAAACTTTTTTCCGTAACTAGTTATATTTTTTATAATATAATAATATATGCCGAACCGTTTAACGGTTACCGTAATCGTAAAATAACGAGTCGATTCCGAGGCGCCGAATAAATTAAAAATAATCCTTAAAGCTTATTTTACCGGTCCGTATTTAAAATATAGTGGCCGTTATAGCGCGTTTTAAGCTTAGGTATTTAAAAAGCGTGGCCTTTTTTAGGCCGAAGAAGTTAATAATACAAAGCTTTTTTATAAAGTATATCTTTTTATTCGTCGGCTTAGCGCTGCTTAGTAATCTTTTTAGCCAGTATATATTAAATAGTTATTATAATAAAAAAAGCTTAGTTAATAATAGATTATTTCGGGCCCTTGGGTGTGTACTAAATCCTAACTTTAAGCGTATACTGTGCCTTAAAAGGCCGCTATGGCACTAGCCGGGCCACTATAGCTCCGGTGGTTACCAATGCGGCTAACGCCGCGGCAGCCTCTGCTATCTCTTAGGTAAGGTTCAGGGTGGGCTCCAAGATAAGCTCTAAGGTAGTCGTCGAAGGCCGGTCCAAGGTAACGATCGAAGGTAGGTTTAAAGTAGGCTCTAAAGTAATCGTCGAGGGCTAATCTAAGGTAACGGCCGAAGATAGGTCTAGGGTAGCGGCCCGAGGTAAGTTTAGGGTAGCTACCGGCGCCGCTTTTACCGATGCGGCCGGGGCTAATAGTAAAAGGTTACGTAGTGCGAAACTAGCGGCGGTATATAAGGCTTTATTTTTAATAGCCGCGGCGGCTTTAACGGGTATTTCGGCGGCTATTTTCGCGAGCTCATCGGCTTTTTCGTTACTTAAAACTTTTATATAGGCTGGAATTTAGTAAATATTAACGTTAATACCCTATTACTATAAAATAATAAACTACACCGAAATTTACCGTAATAACTATTAACCGGACTAGTGTTAAGGCTAAGCCGACGATGCGATAACGGCCTAATTATCGGTAAAAACGTCGATCCGCGTGAACCGCTTATTTTATAGCTTTAAGGTATAGTTTAAAAATATATAAATACCTTTTAATTTTATTAAGTATATTATAAACTACGTTATAGTGCTTATATAAGCCGTTTTTTCGTACGGGAGCTTAAAAGTGCGCTATACCGGTATATAGGTCGCCGTTTCGATCCCGCTATTATATTTATTTTTATTCGTATAGAAAATTAACGATTTAAAACCGAAAGCTTTTACGATATAATCGTAATATATTTTTCCCTTTTTTTTTCCCTTTTTTATTACCGTCGTAATTCGCTTTTATTAGGGTAAGATTACGAAAAGATAGATAGTTTTTAAAAGAGGTTAAGTTTTATAGTATTATTAATAGTGCTCGATAAGCTTCGTTAAAAGAAATTTCTAATAGGCCTTACGTATTATATTCTCTGTAGAGGTACCGTAATTAGCCGTTAAGGGGTTCGTTTAAAGCCGAAAATAAGCTATATAATTAATTTAAAGGAATTATTATTCGATCGGTAAAATATATATCTCGGCGGTTATCGCTAGTAATACGGTAGTTTTAAAACTATTAATAATTATTTATAGAGCCTTTTATTATAATTTCCGTAGCGCCGTAAAGTGTTATTTTATTAAGCTTTTCTTTAGGGCCTTAACGTGAGGTTAATATTATACCGTGCTATAGTACGTAATTTATAGTATTATTATAGTTTAGTATAGCTGCCGTAATTATAAAGTGCCGCCCTCTTAATGAGCTTCGGAGATAGCCTTAAAAGCTTAAATAGATTTCCGAACTTTAATAATGACTTCTTAGATATAGTGGTGCTAAAGAAAGCTTAAGTTAAACTAAATTTTTAAGTAACGTAGCTTATTAGCCGGCTCGATAAGCTTAAACCCGGGGAACTAAATATATTTAGCTAATGAGGTGCCGTTAAGGCTCTTAGCGGCTTAATTAAGTATATTAACCCTTATAAGTAATACTATAGATACTGCGTTTTTATTAAATACACTTAAAGCTTAGGCCTTTTTAATACGAAAATATATTAATTTATATTTTTACGGGGTAAAAACGCAGCCGTACTTTATCGCTTAAACTACGACTTTACTATACACCTTTTTTAATACCTTATAATTCTTTACGGTACTACGGCCGACGATTAAAATATTAATATTATTAACCCAGGCAGTAATAATTACCCTAGAGTTATTTTATAGCGTACCCTATAACGTATCCTATAGGGTTACTTGGGAACCGGCGCTATTACCGGTGTTAATACCCTGTTTTAGCGGGGTATCTACCCCTGGAATAGCTCTTAGAGCAGTTTTTATAATAACTGCCGTGCTAGCGTTTATAGTGTGTACCGCAGTAGTATTTTTTTTTAAAATTTCGTTGAGAAGGTTTATATTATAAAAGAGCTATAGCAGTGGTAATAGTAACGATTTTTGCGAAATGCCGTAGTTTTAAGTAATTTAGCCTAATTTACCTTTTAACAGCTTAAGCTTCGTACGGCGGTTTTTAAGCTAATTACTAATTTAAAGAATAATAAGGGCTAAAAAGCCTCGACGAGCTAAGTAATCGGTAAACTTATCGTAGTCGACGTTATTAAAAGCTTTTAAAACGTTTAATATAAATAGTATAGCTATTAAATACTCCTTTAAGTTAGCTAATCTGTGGGCTTCGTAAATACGTTCTAAAAGAACGTAAATAATATACTTAGTAAACCGAGTTTTTCGAGCGTCGATATAATTTTATAAAAATAGGTAAAACTACTCTACGTAATAGTTAATACGTTTTACGATATAGGATTTCAAGGCTTTATTAATAGTTTCTAAAAAGGCGATAAGCCGAAAAGCCTTAACTATATTATAATCGTTTTTTCTAGGCTTTTTAAAGACCACTATAATAAACTCCTTATAAGGGTAAATACCCTTAAAGAAGTAATAGTTAAAAAAAGGGTATAAAAGGGGTAGAAAAAGGTCTAGTAAAATATAAAGGATATAGTTAGGGATTTTTAAAGGTCTAAGGGTTTTATATAGCCGTGGCTTAAAAATAGCCTATTATACTTCGTTTTTAATAAGTGGCGGGCAAGGGATTTTAATATTAAAGGTTAATTTCGAGCTAGAGGCGTTAAGGGTTTTTAACGATACCGGAAAAAAAGAGGTGTTAAAAGCTATCACTTTTCTTTCGAAAAAGGTTTACCCGTTAATAGTAAGTATAACGTTTTATTATACTACCCTTTAGCCCCGAGCCCTAGTTATTTTTACTAGGTTTTATAAGCCTTTAAGTCTTTTTAAGCAAATCTTCGTTATTTTCTCTTATTAAGCTTCCGTTAAGGCCTTCCGTACCGCCGCACTCTTTTAGTTTTATATTTTTTAATATACTTCCCAATTTTTCGGGGTTAAAATGCGTTACTAAACCCTTCGTAATTTTTTAATCTCTATATACTTCGTTTTACACTCCCCTATAAAACTTAATAAGTGGCGTATAATAGCGTTTATTATAAGTACGGTGTTTTCTATAATATTACTTAAAGCTTACTCGATAGATCGAAATATATTAACTACGTCCTCGTCGATTAGCTTACCTTATAATATAAGGAGCTTCTCTTTTAATCTAGTTAAGAATACGTCTATAAAGGTATTTTTTTAAAGCTTTCGAGGGGGCTTAAAAGGGGCTATTAATGGTTATAGTTAAAATATAGTATATATAAGCTAATAGTCTAAATCGTAATACACTTTATCGACGCGCTTATATTTTAAAAGCCTACTAACGGTCGCTATATCGTAGATAACTAAATTAATAAAAGAGGTTGATTAATTTATAGCCCGGGTAATCGTCCCCGGTAATAGTACTACTTTTAAGGCTTCGGTCTCTAAAAACTCTTTAAAATACGGCAGCGCTTCGCGGGCCGAGCCTTTATCGCTTAGGTCTTAAGCCGACTATTTAGGGCCCTTTATATTAAAATTCCCGACGATAAGGTGTTCCGTTTTAAAGTAACTTACCCTATAGCGGCGAAAAATAATAGCTAGCTCTTAAAGGATATAAATTATAAGCTTACCTTTTTCAAGGCTATTATAAACGTTATAAATATAAAGAATAATAATAATAAAGGGCTCGTTAAATACGGGGTTAATAAGGTTAAGTATTAAAAAGGTATTGTAAATAATAACTATCGTAGCTATATTTCGAGTATAACTAATAAAAAAATACGAAACTAATCGAATCGTTTATTAATATAAAAAGCTACCCTAGGCTTTAAAAATCCGGGATTAAATAGCCAGAGTATAAAAATAAAGGCTTAAAGGTTATAAAAGTTATACTTTTAACGGTTAAACCAAGGCTTTTAAGCGGCGATAATATCGTAGTTTAAGACCTTTAAATTCCGAAAGAATAGGGACATTACCTTCTCTTTAAATTTCTATATATTATATTATAAAATGCGTAAAAAAATATATTACTTATTATATATTATAATAAATATTAAAAGTAATATATAGAATATTCTCCGAGTTAAGCTTCGTATAATCCGGGCGTTACCTTTTTAAAGCGCCGTTTTAACGGGATAAGCTTAGTAGTATTAACCGTAACGCTAAGCTTATAAAGGGTAGTATAATAAATAATAGTGTCGTTATTCGGCTTAGTCGGTATTTAAAAGGCCTAGCTAAGGGCCCATTTCCGCTTTTTTTTAAGGGCTCCCTCTATAAGGTTTATCGTAAGGGCCTCGGTAAAAAGCTCGTCGTTTAGGTCCGTATTAGCTCGTGGCCGTATTTTAACCCTAATCTCCTTCGCCGCTCTTAAGTAGGTCTTTTTTCCGGTGGCAGCCTGTTTACGAAAGTTAAAGTTAATATTATCCGTATTTAATTAAATAATTAAGGGAACTATAAAAGCTAAGGGGCTTTTTATAGGTTTTTTCGGTACTATTAGCTCTATAGCTACGCTAAGGGATATCGAGGGAGGCTTAGGGTAAGTATCGTTAGTTAAGTTATCTAAAAAGGTATTAAGGGCGTTAGTCGAGTATAGAAGGATAATCGGGTTTAAGGTAAGTTCCCGGGTAAGCTCCAGGGTAGGCTCTAGGGTAACAGTGGTTATGTAAGCCGGTGTTAACGCCGGCGTAGTTAACGATAGCGGTTTTTTAAGGGTTATTAATGGTAGTAGGGAGGCCTGGCAAGGGCTTATAGCGGGGGTAGCCCTTGCGTTCTAGTGGTGTTAATAAGGGTGGCAAAGGTAACTAGTGCCGGTATTAATATTAGTGCTAGCGTTAATACTAGTATAGGTATTATTACTAGCGTTTTAGTAGTAAATTAGTAGGTGGTCTTATTTTTTAAAGCTTTTACGACTTTTTAACGCTCTTATTTCCGGTATTCGCACTAAAAGCTTTAACTATTATACTAATTATAGTAATTAATATATTTCGGAACGTTACGAAAAAAACGAACGGGGTATTTTTTCGTATCGTAAAAAATCGAATAAAAGCTATAAGTATTATAAGTGGCAACGTATTAAATAGTGATATAACCGTATTTTTAGTATTAAAGATATTACTTAATCCTATAGTTTTTATCGTAGTATTTAACGCTATAAATTTCGTTAAACTATAAATATCTTACGTGAATTAGTCGATTCGCGGACTTAAGGCGATTAAATTCGATAACGATAAAACTTATAAGCTTAACAGCCCCTTTCCTCGTTAGCTAGCTTATATAAATAATTTTATTTAGCGGGAGAATCCCGGCGTTTAAGGTTTATAGTTATACGGTTATTTTAAAGGCTTTAAAAAGGTCGAAAAAGGCCGAGGGAATATTATAAATAATTATCCCGTATATCGGAATAATCACGGCCGCTTTATTTCCTACGTATTTTTTTACTAATCGGTATACTCGATTAGTAGTTTAACCTAGGCTATAAAGGCAGTGTATACCTAGATGTCTTTAAACTTGAGAAATACGGCGCTGTTTACCTGGATACCGCTATACGGTTTTAAAGGTGCCGGCCTTTTCGGGGAATTATTAAGGGCTTTTATTATTTCGACGTCCTCCGAGTCCCTTAAAAATATAGGGGGTTTAGTAACTGTACAAGTAATGGCGCTATTAATATAATTAATAAAGGCTTTAAGGTTTTTAATTAGTATACCCTGTAGCTAAAATTTAGTGGCTTTCCCGTCGTTTTTAAAGGATATATAAAGCTTAATAATAATTTCCCTCTCGATCGTTTTTATAATATACTTTCGATAAGTGATACCCGTAGTCGAAACTTAAATGCGAACCGTTTTAATAGCCGGAGGAAGCTCTACTTTTCGGGCTACCGCTGCCTATATACGGTTACTTTATACCGGGTTACCTTATAGGTTACTTTATAAGTTATCCGGTAACGGGTTACCTTATAATTAATTTAAAACCGTCGTAACGGCAATTTTAACGGCTTTCGTGAGGCTCGCGATCTGTTTAGCCTAGTGTTTTTAAGCGGCGGCGATCTCGTTTAAATAAGTCTCTTAAACTTAAACCCCGGACTTGCGAAAAAACTTTTCTAGGAACGTTTAAATAAAAGCGAAAAAAGGTTATAAACGGTTCAACGGCACGCCCACGGGGTTATCGCTTCGCTACCGGCCTTTAATAACTTATTATAAAATAATAAACTCTCC
Organism: Apiospora aurea; assembly: GCF_038362705.1. Lineage (NCBI taxonomy): Eukaryota > Fungi > Ascomycota > Sordariomycetes > Amphisphaeriales > Apiosporaceae > Apiospora > Apiospora aurea. The sequence continues at coordinate 437,159 of NW_027117389.1, forward strand.
TATAAAAGTATAAGTATATACCGATATACTATTTGCGGTTTTACCTAAATCCGGCCATTATTAGGGCTTTTTAAAGGCTATAATAAACCGCGAGAAGCGTTAAAAAACAGACTTTCGACCATTAACGGCTGCACCGGCGCCGTACCGAGCTTAACGTAAGCTCAGAGCGTAGCGGGAAGCTAGATAGCCCAATGACCGGATTTACAGGCTCGTAGAGGCCGGAATGGAAGAGTTATTTTTAAAAATTTTATTCTAACTTTGGTTGTTATTTTAGCCTTAATGCTTAATTAATACTAAAAAATTCGGATAGTTTTAATAATTTAAATGATACGATATAAATCGAATTAAATAAATTAAAAATTAGCAGTAAAAGTTTATAATATACCCGAATTAATTTTACGCTATCGAATCTACGATTAAATTAAACGCTTTATTTACCCTAACCTAAACTTAAAGATTAGAATAAATCGTTGGTATAATTATTAAAAGGCTTTTTACGAAGATTTTAAAATTATTTCCTGCTAGTTTACGTTAGTTACGAATATAAAGGCGAAATACGAAATCGTTAATAAAAATATTTAAAACTTCGACGAAACCGGCTTTATAATAAGTATAATCGGGTTAATATTTATTATAATACACGCCGAGCAGGGTTAGTAATTAGTCAGTGATTCTTTTTAATCGATTTTTAGTCACTAAATTAATCACAGATTGTTTTAATTAAAACCACCTTAGTGATTAATTTAGTCATGATTAAATTAGTCAGTGATTTAACTAAGATTACTTTAGTGATTAATTTAGTCGACTAATTAGTCACTTTTAATCACTTACATTAAAACATAAAATATATAAATAGAATATTTACAGTAATATTTAATATTAAACTATTTAATATAAATGAGATATTTAAATAATAAAAAACGAATTTAGGTTTTTTTTTTTACAAAACACTTTGATTTTAAATATTTATCTTAAAAGTATGAATAATTTATTTAATAACATAGGTTTTAAATTATTTTTTCAAAATTAAATTAATCTTTATTTATGAATCCCTATATATAAAAGTATGTGTCTTAAGTTATTTACCATAATTAAAATAAATTTATTTTAAAAACTATTTTCATAGAAATATTAAATATAATAGATTATTGTTAGAGGTTTTAAACATTTTAATATATATTAATATTTTATTAAATAAAACAGTTCTTAAAATTTCTTTTTAATATAAAACTTAACAATATTTTTACATAATTCTTTAAATAAATATAATTTAAATATTGTTTTTCTTAACTAGTATGAATATATTCTTTAAACTATTGTTTTAAAAACTGTAAGTGTAATATATTTAAATTATAAATTCTTTCATATTTTAAAAACTATTATTATTTTATATAATAAAATGATCAAAAAAATAATATTATATTATTAATTGTAATATAATTTCAATTTTTAAAATATTCATTTATTTTGTTGATAATAATTCTATTAAAGATTAATTTAAATGTTTTAAACCTTTTTAAAAAAGTTTTTTTCGATATAATAAAATTAAAGAAGTTTTAATATAATAAAAATTAATTATATTTAAGTAATTATGAACTATTTCTTCCTCTTTTTTTACTAGTAAGTACGTTGTATTTTTATATACTTTATATAAAAGTTTTAAATTTTTATAATTCTATTTATGGTTAAAAGATTTAATTTAAAATTCATTTTTTAAAAAAGTTCGTACTTCGATACATTGTAATTTAAAATTATTTCATTTCTATAAAATATTATTATTTCTTAAGTAAAAATAGGTAATAATTTTATAATTTATTTTTATAAATTCATTATATATTTTATACTAGTAAAATATTAGTATAGTGATTTTTTAGTCGACTAAAATGAATAATTTAGTTATAGTGATTTGATTAAATTAATTAAAATCACTAAAGTGATTAAATCAATTATGATTAATTTAGTTAGTGATTTTTTTGATTAGTTAAAATTAGGGATTTGATTTTTTTAATCTGATTAAAAAAGTTAAAATAACTAAAAAATCATGTGGGGTGTCCGATTACTAGGTTAGGACGACCCTTGCACACGCTAGCCAGTAGTTTTAAGTTTTTTCGTTAAGCTCGTTTAATAAGCTTAATCTATACTTTTTTCATTTACCTTATTTTAACCTTTCGTTCGTACTTCGATATATAATAGTATCTTTAATACACATTAAAGGCCGTAACGATATAATATAATACTTTATTAATACCGTAAAATAATTCGTAATAAAGCCGCCGGTAAATAATCATAGGGTAGATTAGTAAACCTTTTAATAACCCGCACCTTATACTTTAAATCGTTTATACCTTTAATTATTAACGATTATAGCTTACTCTTCTAATAGTTAAACCTAGTATACTTTATACCTTTAATAAATTAATCCCTCATTTATTAAACTAGATAACGTTAAGGTAAACGACGAGTATTAAAATTATTTACCTAGGATACTTATCGGTACTTTAAGTAACCCCGCGGAGTATATTCGTTAACTATAATACACGGACTAAGCACTTTAAACCCTAAATAAACCTAAAGTTTAACGTCGGTAACACCTTATATCGGCCGGCATTATCTTCCATAAACATAATTTAAAACAGGTTTACTAAGTAGCCGACTTTTTAATAAATAATCTAAATATACCATTCCTTATAATTATTCCCTCGTTTAAACGAATAAAAGTTATTTAATTTACTATAAATATATATAAAACCCCTTTAAATATTAAATATACAGCGTATATATTAAATAAACTTATTATTTACCCCGGAGCCTAGTTATAAAACGAATATTTATTTAAAGTAATATTCTAAGCGGTAATCCTTTATATTAAAAATAACCTTACATTATAGCCACAGTTTCGCTATATTCCCCCACCGCTATTTTTAAACTATGTATCTATTTAAAATATATCTTTAACCTAGCGTCAATAAAAAAGGATAGGATAACCTTAAAACGTAAATAATTAATTTAAAAAGATAAAGATACTTAAATTAATAAAACGGACAGTTCATTAATATTATTCGACGATTCGATTACTATTACTCTTTTTAAAAAAACTTAATATCCCCAACCCCCGGGCGGCTAAAAAGGTTATAAACTAATAAACCTTAATACTTAATCCTATATAAATCCGCGGAGCCTAATCGGAAGATTCGTTACTATTTAAGGAATATCTTAATAAGCGAAACAACTAAACCACAAAAGATTAAAACTTTAATAAAGGACCGGTTATAAAAAAATAAAACTCTAATAAAAACGTGAGTAAAAGCTCGGAAAAGGATCTATCGAATTCCCAGCCACCCGGAAGAGAGTAACGAAACACTATACCGACAATTAATAAAAAAAAGGCGACGGGCGAGATCGTTGCCCTCTTTTCGACGAAGAATTAATAATATATATTAACGAGATAGTAATAGCAATAATAATAATAGCGAATACACCGGTCGGAGTGTTAAAAAAAGTTAATTAATAACAATAACCGCTTAATTAATCCAGTAAATTTAAAACTTTAAATAATTAAATTATAATTAAAAAATTACGGTTATTAATTACTTTATACCGAACATTAATATTTGATACGGGTAAAGAAACTATATAATAATCGATTCGGACGTTTATTAACGTAATATATACTCGTTTATAGCGGTAATACGTAACAATATTAATTATAATAAATAACGAGAATAAATATTCCTTACTAATTTTTATTAATTATTAAAAAGGGATATTTAAACGTAATATAACTCCCTTAATAACGTTATTAAAACTTAAATAAAGCTTAATTTTCAGTTTTATTTAACTAAGCTCGAATTAAAATTTGAGATTTTAAAAGTAAAGGTACCTCGTAATTTAAATAACGCTAAATATATAGCCGTAATAATAATTAACGGATAGATAGTTCGTATATAAACGCTTAATATTATTCGTAATTACAAGGCGATATAAATAAATAAAAACATTTAATTTACGAGTTAAATTTAAAATAAGCTATACTTAAACTTTTAATAGTTAATCGTTAAATTAAATCTCGACCTAAAGTTTAACGAATTTTTAAATTATTTAGAAGAAAAGGTTACCGCTTATAAGGAATATTTACTATATAAATAAATAAATAAGACTTCGTTCCCTAAACTATATTCGTTAACTTAATAGTTAATACGCGGAACGTTTAACCGTTTAATATTTAACGCCTCGTTATAACTTAAGGTGTTCCCGGCGCTAATAATTAACGTCGTAAACGACGGTAATTTATTAAACGGCTATTAAAATAATTATACTTATAACGGCGAATAAAGAAATTAATCTCGAGGTTAACTAAGAAGGTTGTGTAACGACGAAAGTTACGTTAATTAAGGATATAACCCGAATTATTTTAAACGAGATTACGGTAATCGAGATTAGAATTACGACTGGAACAATTATTTATCGCGTAAACGCGGCTTTAAACCTCGGAGATAAAATAATAATTATTATAGTCGCGAACGCGAACGATTTAAACGGGAATATAAACCGTAGCGACGGACTTATCGTTAATAAGTGTATCGACTTAATTATTAAATAGAATACGCCGTAAACGAGGAAAAGGTTTTCGTTAACCGTGACGACCCGAATATTAAAGAATAAGAAAAAAAGTTTATTAACAATGGATATATCTTAACGGATAAAGTAGTTAAAAAAGGAAAAAATAAAATATTTATTAGTATAGATAATAATAACGAAATTTCCGCTTATTTATTAAATTATATAAATAATAAGTAAAAACGCCGGAAAATTGGCATAATTATAGGAAATATAGTATAATGTTTAATTTAAAGATAAAAATATTCGAATACGTTTTCGTAAATAAATATACGAATATTAAGCCGTGTAATTAAGGTTTATATAATGCGTTAAAAAGGGACAAGTTTAATTAAATTACCGAGATAAACGTTAACGAGCGAAAATTTCTAATGAAATCGGATAATAATGTGATATTTACGAAAGACTTTAATTTAATCCTATTAGCGGATATATTAGCAGTAGCGTAAAGCGAGCTAAATTAATTATATTAATTAAAAGTAATATACTTTAACTTATAGGATTAAGTATTTATTTTCGATATAAGCCGATATATATATATAAAAATAGAAGTATTTACGCTTAAAGGAATATTGTAAATATACATCGACTTAAAGGCGTTTATTCTATTAGCGAGTCGAGAATTCCTGGATAACGTGGTCGGCGACTATATCGTAACGATTAATGAATTAACCCTTTATTCGGGAATCGAAGGAACGATAAGGTATATTAAAAAAGACGTGCGTTACTTTACGAGCGGCCGGTGTTAATAAATGTGGGAATAAGAAGGTAATTAAATTTATTAATAAAGTATAGGTCGTTAATTATTTAGTGCTTAATATTTTAATGGGTATTTTATAGTTAGAAGGTATAGGGGCGATAATTAATTATTTATAAAGATAATTAATATTTAAAGTAATGAATGATTTTATAATACTAGTAAAGTTTATTAGGAAGAGAGCACCGGTGGCGATATAAGTTAAGTTTCGGATAAAGATTGTTATTTTACCGAGGCTGTTTATATTCGTATTAATTAGTTATACGAGTTTATTTAAAATAGAAGATAATAGGCCGCGGGATTTTTTATATATATAAAAGCTTTATATATAGCGAACGTGTTTATTTCGTTAAACTTTTTAAAGGTTAACGTGGTTTACCACTACGCGACGTATATTACTTAGCGACGCACCTTTTCCACTTCTCGACCTTTTTATATAAATTAATTTAACTATAACGCTTAAAATCAATTAAAACTACTCGCTATCCGATTCCTCGCTTAATTTTATATTTTTTTATATATTCGCGCATTATAACCTGTTTCGCCGTAAACACTATAGCGCCTTTTACCGGTCGCCCTCCGTTTCGACGAACCCCTATTTTCACTTTTATCGGGCGCTAAACGCTTCCCTTTTACCTTTTCGTCCTATAGCTATTAAAATTCCTTAATAATAAGGGCTCCTTTAAGCTAGACTCGCGATTTTTTAATTCTCCGGCGCTTAAAAAGTATTAAATTAGCCTCCTTTAATATATATATTTTATCGCGTATAAAGGTTATTTTATAAGCTATTTTAATTATACCCTTCGCTATTTAATCTATTATATCTAAAATCGGCGTCGGAGAGTTTCTTTAATAAATAAACACCCTCTTTTTTAATATAAATAGAGTGCTTAGTTATTTATTAGGGGTTAGACGGCGCTTAAGGGTTATAAATACTAGCCGTCCTTAAACGGGATAGGTTAAGTATAAGTATCCGGAGACATATATTTAACTTATTAATTATTTCGTTAAGGTTATAAGGTATTAAACTAAATACGCTGAATCTAAATTTAATATTCGTTTCTATAAAAACAGTAAAATACGCGGCTTTAAAAGCGATAAAGAACTCGAGTTTAATAATATAATTTATAAAAGCTTTAATAAATAGCTCGATTTCTTTCGAATAAGTACGCTTTAAAGGCGAATAAAGTACTATATCGAGAGGTTAGAGTAAGTGTAATAAATAAGGAGGTATATTAATAATAATAATATCGTTATCCTAGTAATATACCTCGAATTTAGCCGAAATATAGCTCTCGTGGCCGTTGAGAATTAAGAGGTAGTAGCGACCTTTCGTTTATAATCTAATATATTTATCGAAATACTTAATTTAATCTAGGCTTATTTCGTTATTAATCTAGCTATTAAAAATCGGCTTAATTATTTAATCGCCCGGTAAATCGGTTTCGCGGGATTAATTCGCGAGGTAATATTAATTTTAAACGATTAAAAACGGCGGAATATATTAGCCTTACGAATTAATATATTTAATCGCTATTATTTATTCCCGATTACTAAGTTAGACCGATTTCGCCTTTCCACGTCGCTTAGCGTATATTACGATAAATATTGACCCGATTATATTTATTATAAAGCCGGTTTCGTCGAAATTTTAGATATCTTGGTCGACGATTCTATATTTCGCTTTTATATTCGTAATTAACGTAAACTAAGTAGAAATAATTTTAAAATCCTCGTAAAGAGCCTTTTAATAATTATACCGATAATTTATTTTAATTTTTAAGTCCGGGTTACGGTCGATAAAGCGCTTAACCTAATACTTATTAACGTAGTCGCCGTCGCGCGACGCGGTAAAGAGATTAGTTATATTTTTATATTAACGAGATCGGGAGGCATTCCTCGGATATTTAGATTAATTATATATTTACGAAGTACCTCTTTTTTAATTAAATTTATTTTATATCGTTTCGGTCGGATTTCGCGTTTTAAAGTTTGGCTATAGACTCGATAACGTAAAGTTAATTCGGGTATATTATAAGCTTTTATTATTGCTTTTTAGCTTATTTAATTCGGTCCGTTTCGTATCGCTTAAATTATTAAAACTATCCGATCTTTTTGGGATTAATTAGGTATTATAGTTATAAAGGTATTACGCGTTGAAGTTTAATTGTATTGGAATTAAATTGAGGTGCGTCGCCAAGTGATATGCGTCGCGTAGTGGTAAACCACGTTATCTATTAAATAAAATATATAAAAAAATATATAAATTATTTTTAAAAATTTTAATATAAGTGACTAGAAATAGAGTTTTTAATCGACTATAAACTCACCCCTTTAGTTTTACTCTTAGTTACCTACCTAAATTTAATCACCTTAATTTAGTCACTAACTAAATTACTCGAAGTTTTTTAGTCACTACCTTAACTAGATTCTAAATTTAGTCACTCACTAAATTAAAAGTTTTGTCTTAGTTAAAAACTGTTAGTCATTTTTACTAACCCTAATAATAATTAATAGAAGTTTTTTAAAAATATCTTTTATAATATTCGTTATTTATATTAATATTTTTAGTTAAATATATTTAATTTTAAATATTATAATAATACATGTTTTTTTAATAAAAAATACTTTTTTACCGTAAAATATCGAAATTCAATTAAAAATACCCGATTAATCGGAACTTTTCATAATTAGCGCTTTAATTTCATTATGAATTTTAAATCATTTTAATAATTATATTAATAAATATATTTACTATATTAACTATTTAAACGACGTGAAATATCTTAATAAGTATTAAAATAAATCAATTAATATAGATACGATTAAAATTCGTTTTTATAATTATTATTTTATCAATTAACGTTTTATGAATTATATTTTTATTTTTAAACATTATTTTTATTTTATTTGATTTATGAATTCTTTTAACACTAATTTCGATATAATATATTTACCCGAAAACTTTAATACTTTTTATTTAATTTATCCTAATTACTTATTATACGTATTAGTATTATTAATGATATTTATTATTATTTTATTATAAATAAAAAATTAAAGAATTTATATAATATTAACTTATTTTAGTTAGATTTTAATATTTAATAAAAGAAATTAAAAATTAAAAACTCGTTTTTAAGATAATTAAAACGGAATTATATACATTTTATAATCATATTTATTTATTATTTTATTCATATTAAGCTTTTTAAAATATTAATACGAAACGGTTATAAGTCTATCTTTGATTTTATAATTTAATCAATTGTTTTTAGTAATATTTCGTGTATTATACGCGCTCGTTTAAAAAAAACTATAACATTTCTTATCATTATTTTATATATACTATTACTGTAAAGATTACGTTTTAAAAGCTTTTTATATTAATCTTCTATTATTTAAAATATATAAATAATAAAACTAACCTCGTTTTTATATAGTTATTAATTATTTAATTGGATTTTTTATTATTCTTCTAAAATTATAATAACGGGTTTATTCAAATTTATAATAAAAATAAATACTCGTCACGTTATAATATATAAAAAGACTTCTAATTTTAATAAAACCGTTAAATAATTTTCGGTATATTTAATTATTTATATAATTATTTATAACCCGTATTTAAATTCAATTGTTTACTTTATTATAAACGTATTAAAATTTTTATTCTTATATTTAAAAAATAGGAATTATATATCGCGAAATTATGTTAATATTGATAATAATGATGATGAGAGTTAATTTATCGTCTGATCCGAGGCCTGGGCTTTATACGGACGTTGGGGCTATGCTAGCCGTTATAGTACACTAGTACGGCGCTCCAGTGGGCCTGTCTCGGCACCCGCCGCGGTATCCGTCCCCTTAAGCTCCAGTACCCTTCTACCGGCTCCCACCGCCCTAAAATTGCCGTATAGGCTTTTATACGCGCCGCCGCGTTTTTTACTATACCTGTTATTTATTATTACGTATTTTAAAAGGAAAAGGGGAAAGGAAAGGGAAGGTATGGTAAGGGACTTGGTAACGGTGCAGGGTAACTACGGAAGCAGCTCTAGGGTAAATAGTAACCGGTGTGGTAGTGCTTTCGCCTTTGGTGACGGGTCGTGTTGGGTGCCTTTCCAGGGCCACTGTTGTTTGGTGATAGCGACTGGAGCTGGCTGGATGGGTGGTGTTCCGGCACTAGACGCACTAAAAGAGGTGCGTGGGTGCCGGAAAAGGTGCTATAGCACCGAGGGTAGCTCTGATAATGCGCTGGTATGCAAAAATCCACCGGTACGCTGCCGGTGGTGGCTGGATGGCGCTCCCCCGACGTTTCCTTCCCGACCACGAAGCTATTCCAGCCCCGAGAGACGCCTGCCGTTGCCGACAGCCCTGTTAATATTGTTTTTAATTTCCTATATTTGCACTGTTCATATATTTAAAATCTTATTAACGTTAATTTAATATAATGATTAATTATCTAATAAATCAAAAGATATTATTATATAATAAATATAATAATAGTAAGTTTATTTTCTTAAACATTATAATTCATTAAACATCATTTTAAACCCCTATTTAATTTAATAGTTATTAAATAAAATAATTATTTTATAATAATAAAATATAACCCGAATTATAAACTATTTTTATATAGCTTTTAATTTTATAAAGAAAATTAAATTAATTAAAAAATTATATTGATAATTTAAGAAATATTTATTACGTATAATTTTTATATTTAAATATTGATTATATTAATTTATAAGTTATTTATTTTGTTAAAATATTAATGAAACATTTATTAAGATTTAAAATATTAAAGGTGAATTTAAAATTAAAATCGTTAAATTAGATTTTTATTATTTAATTACTTTTAATTACTTATAAGATTTTAATAAGTAAAATTCACTTTAATATTATTTATACGTAATAATTATATAATATTTAAACCCGTAACGATTATATTTATTACTAATAAATTACAATAATTTGTTTGTAAAATAAAGCTTTAAAAGTTAAAAAAATAGAATTATTAACTTTAATTTTATCGACTTGAAATTTAAAGAATGTCATTTTTAAGTTTGCAAAGTTTATTATTAAAAATTTAAATAAAATCGAGAAATCATATTATAAATATTTTAATAAAATTAGTTTATAATATAAATAACGAAATAAAAGTAAAGCTTTAAAATTATATATTTTAACGAGTTATATTTTAATAATGATCTTTATATATAGTAAAGAGTTTCATATCTATTGAAAACTAAATTTTCTTTAATAAAAATCGAAAGCTTTTATAAAAGCGTAATACAATAATTTTATTATTTATTATCAAGAATTAAAAAAATAAATTTATATAATTCAAAATATTGTAATTAAACCGTTAATTCAATAAAAACCCGAAAATATTTCTATAGTATTTAAAAATTATTTGATGTTAAATAGATTTAAAAACGAGGTTTTTTATTAAAAAATATAGTAACGTTATATAATTTTATATTAATATAAACTTTATTAATACTATAAATTAATCTTCTTAAACCTTATAAGATTATTTAATCTTAACTTTATTAATGTAAACTTTTTAGACTTTTTTCTTTTTTTATCATAAGTTTCATCTATTTAATTATATAAATAACTTAATTTTTTAACAATAAAAAATATAGTTATAAATAAATACTATTATTTTTATTATTATTTTTATTTTCTATTTATAAAAAATTCATTTTCGTTCTGCGAAAAACGCTAATTTATTATGTATTACGTGTAAAAGAGAAATAAAACATTTTTTTATTTATATAAAAACGGTTTATTTTCAAACTCGATAAATTAAAATTAGTTAGTATTTCGGCTTAAATGATTAAATAATACCTAATTAATAACGAATCGGTAGTAATATATTCAATTTTATTTAAAAGTTTTCTCGCTTATCTTAATTTTTTAATTACTAATTTATCGGCGTTTTCTTTTTTAATTTTTTCTATAATATTATTTATTTCGTAATATTCTTACGCCGAAACCTTTTTTTATATTATTTAGTATATACTCGGCTTTTCTTTCCCTACTTCTTCGTTGTTAAAAAATTAGTATACCACGTTAAAAATAATATTAGTAATAGTATTAGCGTTATTTTTATTTATTTTTTATATATTAAAAAACTTATATAAATAAAAGATTATTTTTTCTAGCATAATTAAAAAGTTATTATTACGTATATACTTAATTAATTTAATATTAAAATATTAAAAATATTAAAAATTATTACGCAATTAATACTTATTTAAAAAATTAATTTAATTATTAATATACGATATAATATATATTAATAAATATTAATTTTTATAATGAAATAAAAAGATTCGTATTTTCTAAATATTTAATTTAAAAAACCTTATATTTATTTTGGTAGTTTTTTTAAAAGTTTACGTCAAACTAATAATTATATATCTTATTTTTAAAATTTATTTTACGGAGTATTTCCTTTTTAAAAAATATTAAATTTATATAATAAACGAATATGATAACTTTTTTTTAAAATATAATACTATTACGAAACCTCGGTTCTTTTTAAATTTTATATCGTAAAGAGCTAGTAAATTGTAATTAAACGTTATAATAAATTACAAGTTTAATATTTATTAGTTATTACTAATAAATATTTATTTATTTAATTTTCTATTTAATACTTATTTAAATTAATACGGGATTAATATTAATTTACATAACTTTTTATTTAACGTGGTTTACTATTAAGTGGGCTGTATTATTAAGAGGCTTAACATTTTTATTTACTTCCCTTATTAAACTTTAATATGTAATAACTTTATTAATATTATACCGATTTTATTTTAAGAAGATCGAATCGTTTTAATGATTTAAGCGATACGTAAAGGTCGAAATTAAATTAACTAAAAACGCGTTACCGCTATATACTACGTTTTATATAAAACGTTACGTAGTTAAATTAACGGTTAAACTTTATAACGCGAAATCCGATATTTATAATATAAATTAAATATAATTAAAGAGGAAGTATTTTATAATTATATAATCGATTTAAGTGCTTAAGGGTTACTTCTTAATATCGGTATTATAGGAGATATAGTTAATCTCTTTTTAGAGTTACGCGGCGGCGACCGCGTTAATAAATATTAGGTTAAGCGCTTTATTAATTATAACCCGGATTTTAAAACCTAAATAAACTATTAATACGATTATTAAAGGGCCTTTTATAAAAATATAAGTGTTATTTCCGGTTAGTTTAAGTTAATCGCGAATATTAAAGTTAAATATAGTATTCTCGACGAAGATATATAGAATTTAAACGAAACCGGCTTTATAATAAATATAATTAGGTTAACCCTTATTATAATACACGCCGACCGGCGTGGGAAGGCAAAGTCGATTTAATTTAATAATTAGGAATGGTTAATAGTTATTAAATATATTAATTTATAGGGCTAATGTATCCCGCCGTTCTTAATCGTTTAAAGCTAATATTACTTTATGAATTAAGCTATCGAATGCGATTTACCGAGCGATTAAGTAATTAAGCTAATTTTTAATAGCTAGATCGATAACGAGATAAACTTCGATTGAATTCGATACTTCGATAAATATATTAAATCGCGGGTAAAGGGCTTTTATTGCCTTTTAATTTTAAACGATTATAAGAGCTATATTTCGGTTAAATTCGAGGAATACTATAAAAATAATAATATTATTACACTTAATATACTTCCTTATTCCTCTTACCTACTTTAACCTTTAAATATAATATTTTCTTCGCCGTTAAAGCGAGTATATTTAAAGGAAATCGAGCTATTTATTAAAGCATCGATAAATTATATTACGAAGTTAAAGTTCTTTATTACCTTATTATTTAGATAAAGTAATTAATAAATTAGATGTGCGTCTTTAGACGCTTATATTTAGCCCGTTATGCCTAGGGATAGCCGGTACTTATAACCCTTAAACGCTATCTAACCCTTAATAAATAACTTAATACTTTACTTTTATTAAAAGTAGGGTCTCTACCTATTAAAGAAGCTCTTTAACGTTAATTCTAAATACTATAAATTAAATAACGAAGGGAATAAATGCGATAGTGTATTTAATAATCTTTATATATATAAAGATTTATACCTTATAAGCGATTAATTTAGCCTTTTTTAAACGCCGGAGAGTTAAGAAATTACGAGTCAAGTTTAAAGGAGATTTTATTATTTAAGAATTTTAAAAGCTATAGGATAAAAAGGTAAAAAGGAAGCGTTTAGCGATTAATAAAGGCGAAATTAAAGGTCCGTTAAAACGGAGGGCGATTAGTAAAAAGTATTACGGTATTTATAAGGAGATAGATTATAATACGTAAATATACGAAAAGGAGATAGAATTAAGTAGTAAATTGGATAGCGAGTAGTTTTAATTAATTTAATATATTATAGTTAACTTAATTTATATAAAAGGGTTAAGAAATGAAAAAGGTGCGTCGTTAAATAATATACGTCGTGTAGTGGTAAACCACGTTATTCTTTACTATTTATATTAATTATATTTATAATAAAAATCTTAAAGTTTATTAAATTAATAAAAAAAATTATAATTAATATTTTACCGTTTTTTTATTTTTATATTAAATCTTTTTTAATTATATAATACTTTAATATTTATAGCTAATAAAATTACTTATTTAATAAAAAGTGTATTACTTTAAACGGTAAATATAGTTAAGCGATTACTTATATAATCGTTATATATATTAATAGTAACCGGACCGGCCTCTTCCTCCGTGCCTATCGAGACGCGCCGCGGTAATTTATTATGCTAGGTGGTGAGCCTAGAGGGTACGACCCTAGGACGTGTCGGCACAGCCGTATTAGCCGCGGCTTACTTGTGTTAAACGCGTAGAATCATATATTATTATAGCTTATACGTGTTTAGTTTAGTCTAGTTATTCTAGTATAAATTTATATTTATAGAGCTAGCTCAGTTATTTATTAGTAAAAACGGGTAATGTACCGTTATTTCTATTTAATAATACTAACTACTTTATTTAATATACCCCTTTAAGCTTTTTTTACTACGTATTTATTATTAGTGTTATATATATTTTAATAACGTAATTTACCACTACGCGATGTATATTATTTAGTAACGTACTTTAATTTAATTCTAATATAATTAAACTTTAACGCGTAATACTTTTATAACTATAATACTTAATTAATCCTAAAAAAATCGGATAGTTTTAATAATTTAAACGATACGAAACGGACCGAATTAAATAAACTAAAGAATAGCAATAAAAGCTTATAATATATCCGAATTAATTTTACGCTATCGAATTTATAACCGAACTTTAAAACGCGAAATCCGACCGAAACAACGTAAAATAAATCTAATTAAAAAAAAAGTACTTCGTAAACATGTAATTAATTTAAATATCTAAGGAATACCTCTTAATTTCGCTAATATAAAAAATATAGCTAATCTTTTTACCGCGTTACACGGCGGCGACCGTATTAATAAATATTAAATTAAGCGCTTTATCGACCGTAACTCGAACTTAAAAACTAAAATAAATCGTCGGTATAATTATTAAAAGGCTCTTTACGAAAATTTTAAAATTATTTCTACTTAGTTTACGCTAATCGCGAATATAAAAACGAAATACGGGATCGTTAACGAAAACATTTAAAATTTCGACGAAACCGGCTTTATAATAAATATAATTAGGTTAATACTCGTCGTAATACACGCCGAGCGGCGTAAAAAAGCGAAATCGGTTTAGCCTAATAATTGGGAATAAACAACGGCGATTAAATATATTAATTTATAAGGCTAATATATTCCGCCGTTTTTAATCGTTTAAAGCTAACATTACCTCGTAAACTAATCCCGCGAAACAGATTTACCGGGCAATTAAATAATTAAGCCGACTTCTAATAACTAAACTAATAACGAAATAAGCATAAATTAAATTAAACACTTTAATAAATATATTAGATCCTAAATAAAAAATCGTTACCACCTCTTAATTCTCGACGGCCACGAAAGCTATATTTTAATTAAATTCGAGGTATATTACTAGGATAACGATATTATTATTATTAATATACCTCCTTATTTATTACACTTACTCTAACCTCTCGATATAGTACTTTATTCGCCTTTAAAGCGTACTTATTCGAAAGAAATCGAGCTATTTATTAAAGCTTTTATAAATTATATTATTAAACTCGAGTTCTTTATCGCTTTTAAAGCCGCGTATTTTACTGTTTTTATAGAAACGAATATTAAATTTAGATTCAGCGTATTTAGTTTAATACCTTATAACCTTAACGAAATAATTAATAAGTTAAATATACGTCTCCGGACGCTTATATTTAACTTATCCCGTCTAAGGACGGCCAGTACCTACGACCCTTAAATACCGTTCAACCCCTAATAAATAACTAAACACTCTACTTATATTAAAAAAAGGGTATCTACTTATTAAAGAAACTCTCCGACACCGATTTTAAATATAATAAACTAAATAATAAAAAGTATAATTAAAATAACTTATAAAATAACCTTTATACGCGATAAAATATATATATTAAAAGAGGCTAATTTAGCACTTTTTAAGCGCCGGAGAACTAAAAAATCGCGAATTTAGTTTAAAAAAACCCTTACTATTAAAGAATCTTAGTAACTATAAGACAAAAAAGTAAAAAAGAAGCGTTTAACGCCCGATAAAAATGAAAATAAGGGTTCGTCGAAACGAAAAGCGACCGATAAAAAGCGCTATAATATTTACAACGAGATAGGTTACAATACGCGAACATATAAAAAGGATATAAAATTAAGCGAGAAATCGGATAACGAATAGTTTTAATTAATTTTAAGCGTTATAATTAAATTAATTTATATAAAAAGGTTAAGAAATAAAAAAGGTGCGTCGCTAAGTAATATACGTCGCGTAATAGTAAACCACGTTATAATATTTACGGCGAAATAGGTTATAATACGCAAATATATAAAAAAGATATAAAATTAAGCGAGGAATTAAATAACGAATAGTTTTAATTAATTTTAAGCGTTGTGGTTAAATTAATTTATATAAAAAGGTCGAGAAATAGAAAAGGTACGTCGCTAAGTAATATACGTCGCGTAGTGGTAAACCACGTTATACTTACTTTTATAATATTCTTTATAAATTATAATATTTATAGCACTTTTTATAACACTTTTTATAACGCTTTTTACGCTTTATAAAGCCTTATAAAGTTTTTAAAAAATTAAATTAACTAAAAAATCGTAATTAATACGATTAACCGGTTTTAAAATAAAATAAAAAAAGACGAGATAATAATTAACCGGCTTTTTTTACTTTTAATTAAAGAGTCGAAATAAATACACTATAAAATTTTCAGCTAATATATAAAAAAAGGGGCCGTTACCGAATGCATGCTTCTAACCCTTTTAAGGGGACGTGCGCGGCCCAAAAGCTCAGCTGGCTGACCAGAGTAAACACGTCCTTAGGCTCATCCGAAGAAGTCCTCGTCCGGCACCTTCCAAATATCTGGCATTGCTCGGGAAACCTTCTGTTTCTGGGTTTACTGTGGGATAGGTAGCCCGCGAATGACATTGTTGATAAGTGTCTGCACTTTCCCTTTCAAGTCAATCGTAGGTGCCTGCACTTCCCGATTTGGAGTATTTGCCTGACCGGCTCAAGTTCCCCGGGCTCCAAGTTCACCTCACTCCCTCACTCCCTCATATTTGGTACTCCCTCACACATAAACACACACACACACACACAAACACGCCACAGGCACCTTGATCCTTCGCCATGAAGTCACAAATGAAACCCAGCATGTCGCACCTGAACTGCTCACGCGACCAATTCCTCGCCGACATCAACAAGACCGCAGATCCCCCATTCGACAAACTTACCATCGGGGCCGCCATCTTGAGGGACGACGGCCGCATTCTTCTGCTGAGGCGTAGGCCCGACGAAAAACACTATCCCAACGTGTACGAGATACCCGGTGGCAAGGTCGACGAAACCGATCCCACAATCGGACAAGCCATAGCTCGCGAGGTCCTCGAGGAGTCAACTCTCAAGGTCAACGCCGTGCTGACACCTCTTTCTGTTATTACCTACAACACCGTCTCGGCAGCGGGAACCCGCAACGCCATCCAGCTAAGCTACGTCGTCAAGGTGGAGGACACCCAGTTCCAGGTGAATCCGGAGGAGCATTAGGAGGGGGTTTGGGCAACCATGGGCATGTTGGGCGAGCTGGATATCACCGACGACATGAAGGGCCTGGTTATGGAGGCCTTGGCAAGCATGCAGGAGCGGGAAATAGGCTGCTAGAATACCTCTTTGGTATCAAATAATGAAGACGAATTTCTACGCCACTATCCGGCGCCTTGTTTTATCCAACTAGATCTGGCACAGGAAGTACCGTAGACTATTGTTAATTGTTTCTCCTTTTTTGCGTCTCCGTCCCGAGGGCCGAGTTGCTTTGTTTCGTAGACGCCTGTCTTTGTCTGTCCGCCCTGCCCAGCACGGCCTCGTTGTGAGACAAAGGACTTGCTCCTAGAATAATAAGCATGACCCCCCCCCTTGTTTCGGCCAACTGAAACCCTTGGTATACGCAACCACGCGAAACTCTCGATATCTGACTCACTGTTCGTCCCTTTCCAGTCAGGGCTTGTTACAGGGCATCGCAATTGGCAACACTACCGACAATCATGGCCGAAGATAATGATAAGAAACCACAAATCGAACGTACCAGAACCCGTCTTCGCGGCTATTTTGAAGCCGACGACAAGTTCAAGCTCGAACGGCATGTTGGCAGCGGTGCAGAGGCCCATGCCTGGCTCGTACAGCGGCGTGGGCCCAACGACGGCGACCCGCGTACCAAGTACGTCATCAAAACGCCGTCTTTTATCGAACGTCCTGACAGAACCGAGCGCTTCCAGAGTTCCGAGGGAATCACCGTGTTCGACAAAGAAAGGAGACTATTGAGCGTAAGTTACCCCCTCCACCCCCTGGTGTTGCCTGAACTATCTGGCGACTATGCTGACACCGAAGAAACCCCCAGGACTTACGTGCCAGGCATCTCGTCAAGTACATTAATCTAGACAGCCAAGGCGAAGACCCCTTGAAAAAAGACGACCCCAAAAGGTATCTCGGTACTTGGATCTACCTCGAATACCTCCCGCACGGGACCGTGGCAGAGTTTTTAGACAAGTGCGACATTCATGGTATTGAATTCATTCCGAACAGGTTACTATGGCGTATATTCATGTGTAGTGAGTATCCCCCTCAAAAAGTTTTTTCCAAGAGCCGAAGGGCCCAGGGGGCCCAGGGTGAGTGGCCTTTCTTTTACCTGATATTGCTGCAAGAGGCTGACCGAGAGACACGCAGTGATTCGCGCCTGTGTCGCCATGGCCTATGTGCCAGCAGGGCCACCGATGGACCGATACAGCCGGAATGAGGAGCCCTGCGAACTGACTTCCGACAGTTACGGCTATTCCCATAACGACATGTATACGGCCAATAGTGAGACTTCCCTCCCCAGTCTACAAGTCCTTGGGTTGCACTTCAATTCAAAGTGCAGTATTACCATGGAAGACTAACCACGAATCGTCTTTCTAGTCATGATTGGCGACATGCTCGGTGACCCAGATGATCTAGAGCATTTGACCTGCCCGGTTTTCAAGCTTATCGATGTTGGCAATCACACCAGATAGTAAGTATAGCCCGACCAGAAAACACCTACAGCACACAAAATCTTTCCCCAACTCATCTCTGCACTCACTAACGCATCATCGCACCGTCATGCAGCCCCGGAGGAGAAGGCGCGGGCGTCCAGAGGAACCTGTTCAGCGTGGGGGCCAGCATGGCCGAAGTGGTCATGCTGCAAAGCGAGCTGTCCATCGACATCGGCGAAGGCCGGGCCAACGAAGACGCCATGGGCCACGAAATCAAGGACGGCGGCGGCCCCGTCTTCGGCACGTGCGCCCGCCAGCTGCTGCCCAGCGACGACACCGACTACGAACTGCCGCGCCCGGAGCTGGACCCGGACCTGCGCCGGCTCATCTGCCGCTGCGCCGCGCTCAACCCCGCCGACCGCCCTAGCCTCGCGGACGAGCTGCTGCCGACCGTCGAGCGCGCCATCCGGGAGCGCGACGTCGCGTACTACGCCGGGAAGAGCTACTGCGACGAAACGCAGGAGACGGACGAGGCCATCCTCAAGTTTCTGCAGGAAGTTCTGGGGGCTGCGCCGCCTCCGCCCGCCGCTTCGGGTTCTGGCGCGGAAAGGGGGGAAGGTCCAGAGTCTTCTCGGGCACGGCCAAGATCGCCCCGTGACCGGCGCGAGTTAAGTCCTCGGGCACGGTAATGCTCGGGGCAAGTAGCCACAACGCGACCCCTAGTGAGGATTTTGCTTTGAGTCACGGCCCGGGGATTATGAGGGTGGGCGTATATGGAGAATGGCGGTCACGTCCGATGCATATATGTGTAAGTTTTTCGGGTATATAGGTACTTCTGCAAGGTAAGCTGGCGAAATAGTAAGGAAGGGCAAGCATTCTTAGAATTGATTTGGTTTCAAGTTGTTCTCTAGACATTCTCGATTATTCGGCAGAGGGATAGAAAGTATTCACATGCAAACGTGACTCTCATCTGTTGATGCCTGCCCTGCTACATACCGGGCCATCTAAGCCACACCCTTCGTGATCCTCGGGTGGGGCAATGGATGGAAGAAGACACGCTAAGCCACCCCTAGACTTTGTTGATCGTCCAGGTCTGACATATCGGCATGACATAAGACACCTTCAGCCATTGCTCAACTGTCTATCCCCGACAACGCGGCATCTTTTCCTTCGCCCAACTATGTCTGACTCCACCGAAACACCATTGAATCCGTGTCCTATCGGACCGGACGACGACGAGATCGACAGGCAACTCAAAACCGCCTTGCAAGACCTCGTCAACGGTGGTGTCGAATCCACTACTGCAGCCAAGATCGTCGACAATCTTATCGTCAGCGATTGCCAGAGGGCATACGAGGCACACTCCGCATCTCTCAGGAGCAATAATAAGCCCAAAGAAAACGGCGAATACACTGAGACCTTCTCCAAACCTCCGGGATGGGCTGGATATCTCTGGAGAGCCATCGGCAAAGCTGCCATAGCCGTCCCTCACAACCACCGTGGCCAAGACCACCTCGTCAGTTTCCTCCAGGAGCTGCCGCACCTACCACCTCGTACTTTCCAGTACATCTCAGGATCTGGTGACTTAGTAGACTACACGTTCTGGGAGGACGACCGCAGGAACGACCAATTTTGCCAAAACATGCGTCTGCTCGACACAGGTTAGCCACCTCCACTGTGATAGGCATATGTTCCGTGTTCGGCAGTTATTAACAACAACGCCCTCATGTCTGCGATCTCAAGACGCAAGCTCCTCCCACCCGCCAGAATACGTCAACTTCTCCGCCTTCCTGGCCCGCGTCTTTGCGCGCGGGGTGGTAGACACGACCCGGTTCTGCGCCCTCGTGACGAAAGAGTTCCTCGGCCTCTACTGGCCCTACAACAAACAGGCCTACAGGAGCGAGCCGTATGTCCTGGCTGCGGCGCAGTGGATGACGCACGCGGGGGCGGCCATGTGGGAAATGTGCGAGAAGAAGGCCTACGCGGCCAAGGGGTTCAACCCAAAGTGGTGGGGTTGGTGGCAGGCGCGCTTTGCGCAGGTCGCGGAAGACGATTCGGGCTTCAGTGAACAGGCCCGCGAGGCCTCTGCCGAGGCGTTGAAGCAGATGGCGGTTTTGAAGGAAGACGGTTGTGCAGGCCTTTCGGTTATAGAGGCGTTCGGGCTTAACGTGAAAGACTGGGAGGGTGAAGAGTAGGACAAGATTGTCGGTTTGTTCCCATGAAGGTTGGCCTCAGGTAAAAGAACCCAGCGCCAAGTCGTTGCGTAGTAAAACCAGCTGCCGTGGTCGCAAAGGGGGCACCAGCACCAACTCTATCGAGCTAGGGGGTGGCTGTTAATTATGGACCGGTGGCTCCTTGGCTTGGTTCTATAAATAGCCCACCTCCCCACAGCCCACACCGTCTTCCAGGCTCCGGCCGATGTTATAATTGCACTTCAGCCGGCGTCTCGGCAGTTTTGATAGTTGAGAAACCAAGTATCTGGTTCTTATGACCACGGGACGGAACACACGCACACACATACAAACACAATGCCCATCACCTCGCTCCCGCCGGAGCTATTGCGGCAGATTCTGGGCCATGTCTCTACAAAAGACCAAGAAACCACAGCGCTGGCCTGCCGCACATGGCTGACGCCGTCCAGGGAGGCCTACTGGGGCAGCATCACCCTGAGCCTGGAGGGCTACGTGCCGGAGAAACTAGTCGACAGTCTGAAATCCGGAGGCACGAGCATCCCCAGACACGTCCATGGGATTGTGATCGATGAGTCCGAGGAGGTCGAAGACCGAGATGAGGAAGAGACTCGAGAGTGGCAGGAAGGGATCGTGGCCATCATGGCGCATTTCCAGACCGTCTCGTCCATGACTATCCAGTACTTGGATCTCACAAAGTTTCCCCCGGCTCTGCAGGGCCAGATCCTGCGGCCTGGCATGGTAACGACGACTCTGGTGGCGGGACATATAGGGGCTCCCGATGCCTCGATGATCATGTCCTTCCTCCTAGGCAACTCTAAGCTGATATTCATGGGACTGGGTTCCTTCAAATTTACCACGGCAGAGGAGGAAGCCACCGATGCCGGGAATGGCTGGGATCCAAGAGTCGCGGTTTCTACGCAATATCCCATGAGCAAACTTGGACACTTTGTCGTATTTGGACGAAGCTCGGTCACGTGGTCGGTTCTCATGCCGCTGATACTCCGGCAATCATTCATCGAGGACCTCCAGACGCTCGTCTTGGTTTCCGTCAACCAAGACCTCACATCCAAGCTGATCGACCGGGCTGCGCCTTCGCTGCGCTCATTGGCCTTGGACCTGACTAGCGAAGGTAAGCAACCCCCTCTCCCTCGAACTCCGGGAAGACGTGTAGGTGCTGACCAAAACTTCTAGAATCGGTCTTTGACCTTGGTCGTATCAAATCACTCCGCAACCTCAGCCTCGACATCGCGTCATACGCCGCGCATGAACCGGTCCTGGCTAACATGGTACAGACCATCCGATCCGCCCCCTCCTCGCTGGAGTACGTCTTCATCAACACCGGACCGGCGGTCATCGACAAGGAAAAGCAGCGGGACAGCGCGCCACCGCTATGGGCGTCTCTCGATGCCCATCTGTCCCAGTGCCCCAATCTCAGAGGGATCGTCTTCATCCAGCTGCTATCTGGGTGCCTGGGGATATTCGCCGCCATGCCCGGGGCTCTGGGCGGTGCGTTCGACAAGTGGAAGCAGGAGGTACTGGATTATGCCGAGTCGAAGCTGCCGGTTTGCAAGGAAAAGGGTTTGTTGCGCGTGTCGCAGACTTCTGGCGCGTGGACGAGCAGGGCGTTTGCGGACTTGAACGTCCTGAAGTGACGATCGAGACGTAATGAGTCACCTTTTGCTGTCCTGGCAGGTAATTTGGCGGTTGCGGATTATGCCATGTTTGTAAATATTTAAAGGTGTCAGATGGTCATTGCTGTTGACAACACAGCTGCTGCAGGTGCGTATGGCGGCGAGTAAGTTTGAGACGCCGCAGGACGGGCATGAAATTCTTGCCGTTTGGACCTCTGCTCAAGCTTGGTTCTGCCAAGGAGTATAAACTCCAGGCAAGGAAAGGGAACAATATATTTTTAGGGGAAAAGGAAGAAGAAAAGAAAGGAAAAACTATAGTGTTGGGATATCCAACGGGACGCCACTTTTGTGGCCAGGATATATTCCATGAGCATATTATGCCATAGCAGATAGATAGATGCTATACGCATTACAATATATTACACGAACCTCCATGTTCGCACGACTAATAGCCATTCTACGTAGAGTTTTATAAAACAGACGCTTTCATTTACGCAAATCCTTACAACACTTCCGCAGAAACGGAAGCAGACCAACGAAGCAATTTCATTACGACGTCGTTAGAATACACACCCCAGTATTGAGTCAAGGATGAACTATACTTGCTACAGCCTACCAACTCTAGGGTTCCGGCAGCTTGGCCTTGGGCGGCACGGCGTCCACATCAAACCCCGCCGTCGGCCCTGGCTTCGGCCCCGTCTCCAACCTGCTGGCCCGCATACTCCGGACGTCGTAGTTGACCGTGATGGTCTGCACCTGCACGATCTTGCCCTCGCTGTCGGAGCCGTACTCGGTGGCCTCGGGGCAGAACTGCTTAGGCTGCTTGTTGCTGCCGCGGCACTTGCGGTTGGCGCTCGTGATGATGGTCGCGGTGCGCGAGAGCCCGTGCTTGACGGAGCTCGGGAAGGTGCCGTCGAACGTCGACATGACGTACGACTTGCGGCGGCCGTACGCCTTGGGCCGGATGTCCCGGTAGAAGATGCGCATGGTCGGGATCGAGGCGGCGATGATGGTCGTCGTGATCTCGGTGATGGTCCAGATAGCCAGGTGGCCGTCCTCGAAGGTAAAGTCCGGTTCCGCCAGGAGCGGGATCTTGGAGCAGCGGATGAAAGCCGTGGCTCCTGCACTATTTTTTGGTGGAAGCGAGTTACGGATTAGCCATCACGGTTCATTACTTTTGTGTAGCCAGGTAAGTAAGGAGTCAGTGGAAGGCTCCAACTTACAGGAGACCAAGACTCATGCAGATGGCAACGCCGAACTTTTCCTTGCTGTTCATCTGCGACTCCGCGATGACAAACCACGGAACTAAGACCAGGAGGACGTCCATGGCGCCGGAGAAGGCCGCGGCGAACATGCTGAAGAAGAGTAAGATATCGGCGTCCCAGCACTCGCCCTCGACCATCAGGAAGTCCCAGTTGCGCTCCACCGGCGAGCAGCGAAGGAAGGGCAGGGTGGCGTTGGCGATGAGGGTCATGTTGATCGAGGTGATGACAACCCAGATAGCCGTCCGCAGGTGCCCCTCGGTGATGCGGATGAGCGTCAGGGCGAACGACGTCTTGGACCAGGCCGCACCCAGGAGCGAGAAGATGGAGGAGAGGTAGACCAGGAACTGCAGGTTGGTGACAGTGTTGGTGGAAATCTCGGTGATGTGCTGACCAAATCCCAAGCTGACACCGTAGGTGAGGATTGCCACGGTACAGAACATCATGATCTATGTGGGGAGGTATCGACATGTTAGCAAGTTGTCTTATGTAACGCATAGAGATGGTCAGATCAGGTTTTGTGGTTGCTTACCCAAGATGCGGCCAAGACATGGTCATCCCACCAGAGGCCCCGGTGCCTTGTGGCCTTGACGTATAGGCGAAGTATGAGGAAGATGGCAGATACGCTGACCAGAGACCAGCTGACCCCGAGGATGTACGGGCCCGCGTCCATCGTAGAGGGCGTATCCAGCGCCGACATTGTTGCGTATCGTTGGTTTCTCTCTCTCTCTCTCTCTCTCTCTCTGCCGGTCTAAAAGAAAGGAGGAGCAACGGCGTGGTGCAACATCATCGTGTCCAAGGGAAAACGGGGGGATGGACCAAGGCATATCAAAGACTCGAGGAGTAGTCCGTTGTGTGGTGGAGTCGTCCGGAGGTACGCATGAATGCCTCAACTTGGAATTCAGGCTAACGGGAATGTTTCTCGAAGTCGACGATGCAGGGTCGTCCCCTGGCCATTCAGGTGTTTAGCTTTCGATCTGCAAGCATGTTCTTATTGACTAGCTGTTTTATTCTTCTCCCTAGAAGCACTATGCCATATCCCTGGAGAAATATCGGACCAAACGGGGGTTTTTGATCGAATGGTAATGGAAGCACAATGGCCCTTTGGCTGTATACCGGACCCGGCTAATAATGGCGGTGGCCGGTTAGTCGGAGTGGTCCATATTTGCTGTTACTGCCGGACTGTTAGACGTTCTGGCAGAAGATGCGAACGGGGGACGGGATTTCCGTTTTTAGCCCTCTCTAGCTGGCCAGATCCACAAGGCCACGATGGGGAAGCCCATTCAATCATGGACACCTGCCTGCCGAAGGGAGCCTATGGGACGACGTCGGCTAGGTGGAAGCCAAGAATAGGCAGAATGACAGCATAAGGATGGGGTCGCTTGAGTCGGCGACCTGAAACGCTAGCAATCTAACTAAAACGGGGGAAATGCAAAGGGGCCCAAGCCGGTCGGCATAGACGCGCATTAATCAAAAGAAACAACTAGCCCTAGCGCTAGACCGCCAAACGGACGTTTTGCCCTTCCCATACTGGCCGTAGGCTATATCTGGCTCGGATGTCCGCCTTTACTTGCCTCGTCCTCTTCTCCCTTTTCTCCTGCAATTTTCGCTGAAACGGCCAGCTGCCACAGTCGAGCATCATTCTTCTAGAACAATAGAACACTTCATCCAGCAGCTAAAGGGATCTTGTCGTTGGACTGGATAAATATAATCGTAATATGAAGGGCCTCAACTATACTCGTGAGGGGACTAAAGTTAACCCTGTGTTGTTCGCCTAAACGGCCCCATTCCGATCGACACGCTACTGGCTGGCTATTCAGCCCAATACGCTAGTATGCATCCCAACAGAAGATCTCATCCAGGTTTAGCTCCATGTAGTAATAGAAGCTTCCAAAACGCCAAGATCCGGGGTAGTCGTTCAGCCCCAGAAGGAAGGGGATCGCGAGTCGATGGTTTATTTTCCGGCATATGCCCACATGTCCATATGATGGTCATGCTGTCAAACCGGGCCACTGTATTCATCTTAGGCGTGCAGCCAGGGATTGTGGACTTGGCTTTGGAAGCCGGCCGGGTATTGCGCAATTTGTGACGCCTTCAACCCACGACATGGGCCGATGCCCGTGTAGGCAACAGAGGCGAATAGAGGCGTACAAACGAAATAATGAATGCAAAGATGAAAAAGCAATATAGCTAGCTTAGTTGGGTTGTGCCTGTAAGGTTGGTAGTATAAACGTTCAATTGTGTCAGGTGAGGATACGCTGGCTCTTTCCCTATAAGGGTCAGCGACCAGCTTGGGAACACTATCATCTGAATCCACCATACACGCCGGCTTTCCATCGTGCGACCCGACAGATTGGAATGTCATCCAACAGATCGGCCACCATCTACAGAAGCAGACAGTCTTTGAATCCGAGGCTTTGGCCATCAATGGCACTATGACTTATAGCCTCGATCGATCTGGCTGATACCTCCCTTTCCCCCCAGGAGGATATCTGCTTGATACGCGTCCTTTGGGGCTTACCTCCGCATTTTCTACTCGACTGCAGGATGTACCCTGGATATAACCATGGTGCGTGACAATCTCCCCAAGAATAGAACGAATGCCTCGGAGTTGGTGTGGGCGACAGTGAAGAGTAAGCTAGAGTTATCCGGGCCGAGCCAGCAGAACCAGGGATACCGCTGGCTGCCACTACTCAACCCGAGACACACTGCGGTCCCGAGCCTCCGGGAGGCAACTGTCGGTCCGTTGAATGAGTAAAGACTGGCTTGATTTTGTCTTCTATTAGTTAAAATTGCCACGCAGTTGAGACTGTGTCATAGACTACAGCCATGACGACTAACGAGGAACAGGATAATCTCAGACCTCATTGCTGCTATTTTGGCTCCATGATGAATACGAACTGCTAGTATTACGACGATTACTACCGGATATTGGTGTCAGAGCATACGCCTGCCGTAGACCAAGTCACGAAGGAGCCATCAGGTGTCGATCCCGTTGCCAGAAAATCGGATAGCGTTAGCGGCATCACCACCGCAGATACACTCAACTGACTGTGTGGGTGATGTCACCCCGGAGATACTTAATTACCATGATGGCAGTTATTGTGACGCCAACATGTTTCAAACAAACGAACCAAAGACAAAGCTCGGCAGACGCAGACCAGTAAGCAATGACATACCGAGCAAAGATATAGCATATCTGCAAGGGTGGACCCGAGACCCCTTACCGGTTGTATGGAATTGGCTCAACCTCGATGCCCCTCTAATCTGACAGCAGTGATGAATATCCGCAACCAAACAGTATCGGACTTGGTCTCTGCAAGTGCAAATACTGACTGGGTAGTTGGGTTTCTCTTCCTCTCGGGTCGGAGATATCTCTTCATGAGTCTGCACTTATCACCAGCCTGTAACACACAACGAAGTAAGCGTAGAGTTGATTATACTGGCTATGAATCGTTGTCCTGTGTAAGGGTTTCGGTCTCTCCCTATGCCTCGGCGGCTCAAACTGCCCTTCTACATGCGGAAATGTGTTGAGTTTGCTCAGTTTTGAGTCACTTGCTTCCTGGCCCGCGCTGCTATGAGCCGAAAAGCAAGAGAACAAAAAAAGGCAATGCCACAGATGGCAAGAGAGGGCGCCTTCGTGTAGCTTATAACACCTCGAGGCGGTTACCTTTCAGTGGTGGTTGCAACATCATGGGTGGCTGCACAAGAAAGAGCAACTCATTCAAAGCGAGAATGAGGTCAATGAGTTGAGCCCGCCTGCAAAACCATCTATCACTTGGATGGACGCGCGAGTTTAAGGAGGGAAAGAAGGCCAAGACGTGTACTTAGTATAGCGTTTGACGTACCTGGATTCTGCATATGCATGTAACCGTGCATACCCCACCAAAAAAAGATACCTCAGCTCTGAGACGTCAGGTACTTACTTATTTAGGTACCTCGAGGAATTGTAGCTTCCGCGTTAGGGACTCGGGAGCTGCCCGCCAATGCCCCTCCATTCCACGTTAATCCCCTCCAAAATCCCCAAGCGACTTTTTGAGGACATTGTGCCAAATCAACTTGCGACAGGCAGCAGCACCACAATCGGACGAGCCTGAGTCGAGAACGAGCTTAGCAATACGACGCCAATTGCCCAGTTCATCGCCGACAATACTCAATAGTACCACGCCGAATCGACGAGACCCCAGCCACGAGCGCCGCTCCCCCCCCCACCTACCCAGAACCTCGCGTACTTTGCGAAGAAGCCAGCAAGCACCATGGCGGAAGAATCCAAACTCGTCCCGACCGCCGAGGAGGAGATGAAGGGCAAGGGCAAAGCCCCCGCCACCGTCGAGTCCGACGACGAGGACGTAGAGGAAATCGACCGTTCGTCCTCCGCGACGGCGGGCGAGGGCACCGGCGCCGCCAGCAAGAAGAAGAAGAAGTCCAAGAAGTCGAAGCTCAAGGAGGCCCTGACCGGCAAGTCCTCGACCACCACCGAGCAGGACATGGACGCCAAGCTGCAGAAGACCCTCGGCGGCCTGAACTCGGACCAGATCGCCCAGCTCATGGAGCTGAACCCGGCCCTCGCCGCCGAGATGGGCGGCGGCGCCAAGGGGCCCGCCCAGCTGACCGAGGCCCTCAAGCGCCTGCAGCTGTCCGACGTCATGACCGGCCTGGCCGCGAGCGGCAAGAACGCCAAGGACATGGGCGCCTACAAGTTCTGGTCCACCCAGCCCGTGCCCAAGTTCGGCGAGAACACGACCGACAAGGAGCGCATCGAGGAGGGGCCCATCAAGGCCGGCCAGACGGTCGACCAGGTCTCTAAGGAGCCCCCACCCCTGGTCGCCGGCTTCGAGTGGTGCACCGTCGAGCTCGAGAAGCCCGAGGAGCTCAAGGAGGTCCAGGAGCTGCTCTACGGCCACTACGTCGAGGACGACGAGGCCATGTTCCGCTTCAACTACTCCATCAGTATCCTCAAGTGGGCCATGATGCCGCCCGGCTGGAAGAAGGACTGGCATGTCGGCGTCCGCGCCACCCAGTCCCGCAAGCTCGTCGGCTTCATCTCGGCCATCCCCCTGCAGCTGCGCATCCACGACAAGGTCATCGACGCCTCCGAGGTCAACTTCCTCTGCATCCACAAGAAGCTGCGCTCCAAGCGCCTCGCTCCCGTCCTCATCAAGGAAGTGACGCGCCGCTGCAACCTCGAGGGCGTCTGGCAGGCCATCTACACGGGCGGCATCGTCCTGCCCACCCCCGTGAGCACCTGCCGCTACTACCACCGCGCCGTTGACTGGCAAAAGCTGTGGGAGGTCGGCTTCAGCCCCCTCCCCGCCGGCAGCAAGCCCCAGTACCAGGTCCGCAAGTACGCCCTGCCCGAGAAGACGGCCATCAAGGGCCTGCGCGAGATGCAGGAGAAGGACATCGACGCCGTTCACAGCCTGCTGACGCGCTACCTCAAGCGCTACGAGCTGGTCGCCGAGTTCACCAAGGAGGACATCACCCATTGGCTGGTGCACGCCAAGAAGGTAGACCAGCTGGACGAGCAGGTCGTCTGGTCGTATGTGGTCGAGGACGAGCACAAGAACATCACCGACTTCATCTCCTTCTACTGCCTCGACTCGTCCGTCATCGGCAGCGAGACCAGGCACAAGAACGTGCGGGCCGCCTACCTGTTCTACTACGCCACCGAGGAGGGCCTGAACGACAAGGAGCCCAAGAAGGACAAGGTGGACCGCGATGCGCTCAAGAAGCGCCTCAACGAGCTCATGGCCGACGCCCTGATCCTGTCGCGCAAGTACAAGTTCGACGTCTTCAACGCCCTGTCCCTCATGGACAACGGCCTCTTCCTCGAGGAACAAAAGTTCGGCCCCGGCGACGGACAGCTGCACTACTACCTCTTCAACTACCGCGCCAACGCCATCGCCGGCGGTGTCGACAAGCGGAACCGTCTCGACACAGAGCACCTGAGCGGGATCGGATTCACTATGCTGTAAAGTGACAGCATTAGATACTATAGCTGGGTGGTTTCTGTCGCCTGGGGGAGGTTGAAAAGGAAGAATATACACTGCATGACGGCTTGGCAGGCGGATCTCTTGATTTTTCTTTCTGGAGAGAAGGTGTTGTGGTTGCATCGAGCCTAGCATTCTTGGTAATTTAGCTAATAGAGGATCCATTGAATACCACATGGACCATCCTGTTCTGAGATGATGCCTTGGGCTCCAAGTTGTTAGTATATCAGTGAAGCAAAGCATTTCGTTCGAAGCAACCCTTCCCCCTTTCATGTATGTACGATGATAACTGGAGCCAACCTAATTTCGACGTCTTCTCAACTCGGCCTTCACGATGAACTGTTCAACTTCCACCCCCGAGCCTCTTCAACCCCTTCAACCTTTTCAAAACCCTCACAAACCATATAGAGCGAACTGTGCACATAGATAGGCCCTATCATGCCACACTCGAGAATTATCCATGCTTCCTACTATTAATTCTCAACACCCAAAGGCCCTACAACCTGGGAGTAAGTATACCAACCTTCTGGCATGTTCTTTCGCCTGGTCTGTCTGTTTGGGCACGGCCGCCGGCTGAGAAGGCCACCAGTATTGGTTTTCTGTCGTGACCAAACCGTACGTTCACCAAAATCCAGTAATGAACTTGGGGGTCCCCATCGGAGATGATCTTTCGAGGCATTACCTAGTCGGCGCACAACGATACCATCACTACATGGCCATGCAATGCCTCGGTTGTATGTATGATGAGGTGCCTTGGGATGAGCAGCTTCTGCTTGGAGAGCCGGTCGATGACTGCCAAAAGACCATTGCGCGTCTCCAAAGGCTTCAGCCGGTAGAGATGGACACTTATCGCTGGTCCAGTTGGATAAACTGGGAGTGCCCAGTGATATAAGAGCTGATTCGAACGATGGTGGGAGACGCATTTATTGAACGGAGGCATACTACCCCAATGACGGCGAATGCTGCCTTTCGTATACTACTAGCCCTGACTGGGCCGCCAGGCCGGTTCATCCAACCAAACATCAACCGTATCCAGCGGGATAGACATCTCATACGTTGATGCCAATGGCACTGAATCATCCTTGGTCCGTACAGTACGGCATCATCTGGCAGGGAGCAGCAGCGCTTTCGCGATTTGGACAATGTTGGTGGTATAGAACTATGTAGTAAGAACAACAGACAGACCCTCAAACGAACCGAATACATGAATCTCGCTATTGCGCCCACACACCTGTGTGGCCCTCCGTCGGGCCGCAAAGTAACGCCATAGGCCCCTGTCCACCATCTTCCACACATCGTGCGTCTACACGGACAGTGCACACCGCTGTATATACGCTCTGGGTAGACCGCCGTTTCTGATCGCTCTCACTGCTCCTAGCTTACACTCGCGATAAAGCTCTGATACTGCTCCTCCTCCCCCATCACTTTACCAACAGAAGACTGATGTGATGGCAGCTTGGTGGCACCTTTAGTGGCCCACAATACTTCGGTCTGCGGTTGCTGTTGTTGTACATGCCGAACTGGTTGGTCAGGCTTGGGTGTTTCAGCCCGCTCACTGGCTTGGTCTTCTTTATCGTGCCTAGGCAAACGCATCGCTAGGAGAATATATTCTGCCCTGGTCATATTGCTCATGACGTCGTCCATATAACGTTTCACCTCGTCTTGTGGCGCAACAACTCTAGCCAAGTTCTCTAGGTGCTTGGGACTAGATTGGAGGCGGATTGTGATAGGTTGGTAGTAATCGAGTGCAGGGTCACCGCCGTATTCTGACTTGCTGCCTTTACGTACTAGAAGGAACGACGCGAGCACCTGAGAGCCACTGTATTCGAGAATGCTAAATTTGGGGAACAAATATCGATCACCTGTGCCGCCGGCAAATTCGAACACAATGCCCGAGATATCAGGTTTGAGATTCGGCGGTGGCCCCTTCGAGCGCAGTGCCTGTTGCGAATTGGGTGTCTGCGGCGTCGAGGAAACCGAAGCCTTTCGCCCCGATACGCTACTCGGCGCTGAATCTGCTGTTTGAGGTCGTGCAGTACCGGAGCTCGATGGTGACTGCGCCGGTAGCGCGGGCTGTGGTTTCGGCGCGTCCTTTGGCACCAGGTCCTTCAACTTGTCCAGAACCGCCTTCAAGTCCGTGGTATCATTGAATTTCGTCTTCTTTTCAGCCACCCTCTTAACCATGCTCTTCAGTGACGCATCATCCAACGCCTTCCTCACCAGCAGGATTACTAAAGCGTCGCTTTTCTGGGGCGGTATGAGATCGGCTCCTTTCTGGTTCGGATTCGATGAAAGAACAATGTCCAAGATCGCGTTCACTTCGTCGGCAAAGTATTGGACTGTGCGGCCGTCGACGATTAATCGATCTGCCGACGGACCCTGTTGGCCTCCCCGTTTCTTGTAATCGGCAGTTATCTGATCAATGATTCTCTGGAAATGTGCAAGCTCATGGGCCGCCGCATCGCCCACTGCAACTCGTTTCATCAAATCTCTAAGATGAGGATCCTCCGAGGCCTTTTCGGCCAGTGTTACTATGATAGGATCAGCGCCGCCGGGGGCCGGAGTTGCAGATTTCGCGCCAGGTGTAGGGGGCTTTGCAGCAGCAACGCCTGTTGGCGGCCGGGCTCCTGGAGTTCCCGTGGAAACTGCGCCAGGCGCGGCAATGGGCGAGTGAAGAGGTCTCGGGTGCGACAATCCTGGCTGTCCCGGCGCATGGGCGGGAGAACGTAATGGCTGGTTCAAGTTTGGTGCTGCCACCGATGGAGATCGTAAAGGTGGCTGGCCCATGGAAGCGGATGGTGCGGATGGCGGCGGCGCCGCTCCTGGAGCTGCCAGTACCGACTCTAGCCCGCGCGGCGAGGCAGGTGGTGGGCCACCCGCGAGATATGGGTTCATCGCCACACCTGAAGCAGGAGCAGGACGCTGTGCGTTGGGTGGCGGAGCTTGCGACGGCGTAGGTGGCCGCACTGGCGCATTCGGTTGCGCCGGAGGCTGTTGCGCCAGAGCTTGCCCGTTAGCAGCCGCAGCTTGTGTGGACGGTTTCGCAAACCCTTGCGATGGAGAGGCAGGAACCGCTGGTGCGGGAGCGGGAGTGGACGGCGTGGTGGGGGCGGCAGGTTTCGGCGGTGGTGGCATCGCTCCGTTCGGCGGCCCGTATTGCATGATAGGACGAAACGTCGCGTTCGTCGTGGGCGTCGCCGGAGGCTTTGGGTCTTTGATCGCGAACATGGTAGCCTCGATGACGTGCGGCTCTACCGTGATGGTAACGGTACCGATCTTAGTCATGCTATCCTTTGCAGGGTTGTTGGGTTCTTCTTTGACCACCCCTTTCCTCTTGACCGGCTTCGTCCAATATTTCTCGAATATGCCCTCGTGAATCCATTTCTGACGTGATCGGGTGAGCGACTCGGCAAGAACACCACTGCAGCAGAATAGTGGTTAGCTTATACACTCTTTGGCAGACTCGAGCATGCTCGGATAGGTTGGACTTACCTTTCTTGGACTGATTGATAGGCCTTGCTCGAGAGGTCCTCAGCCTGCGCCTTTTCGACGGTGGGTAGTGGGTTGCCCGGCTGAACCGACTTGGGCAACGGGGCCTCCTCGACCTCGGGTACAGGTGTGGGAGGAGCTGGCGTAGGCGTGACCGACTTCTCGGGGGGGCGTCGCTGTTCGTTTTTTGGCGACGTGCTCGATGCGAGCAGCAGCCCGAGGGGGCAGCTTCCGCTTTCTCTCCATGGCTTGGCTGGGCTAGCTAATGCAATTTCACTTGCGAGAAGAAAACCACGAGAATAGCATGGGCGCGACAAAAAGACGGTAGGCCGCAGCCGCGGATACGAAGAAGGCTGGATTTTGGTCGATCAATGCATCCAGCGTGAGCGTGGATCTGTGGCCCTCCAATATGTTTTAAGTTGTTCTCAACCTCGGGATTGGATGGAACTCAACATGACACGGATATTTTTGTCATGCGAATTCGAAGTCGAAGTACATGGTAATCGATAGAGAACGCGATACAGGCGGGTGGGTTTAGATGGGAAATTGTGAAATCAAGATTGGCCAGGAAGCGGCTTCGAAGGTTGGAAAGGGCAAGGCTCGATATTTTTTTGGAAAGAGAAGGGAAAAGACAAGAGGCAGGCGCGAGAGGAGCGATAATTGGCTTATGAGACAACGGCTGACTGGAGGGAGGCTCAAATGTCAGGGTACGGGTACTTTGCCATGAGATTCAACCAGGATGTAGTTCCTCCGGGTCGTGCAATGCTTGCGACAGAGAATGTCTGGGTCCAAGAGGGCGACCCGAAGCTGACGTGCAAGGAGGTAGATGCAGATTCCAATGTTTTATTCAGGCAGCAAGAGAGAAATCGACATGAAGCAAGGTGCGAGACACAGAAAGAAAGAAAGAGAGAGAGGCATGTAGGTCTGGTAGACCTGACCTGACCTGACCTGAGCCGACCTAAGACGGCAGGCGGCGCGCGCGAGAGTTGCAGCAGAATTGAGCAGCAAGCGACTGGGCGAGTAGTAGCAGCAGCAGCAGCAGCAGCGGCGTCCCTAAGGCTAACTTGGCTAAGGCTCTGCTGCTGCTTCCTCCACGGAAATAAACGTCAACCGGCCTTTGATTCGTGGGAGCGAATGCTAAAAGGCGGGTCGGCTGAGCTCTTGGTTGCGTGATTGGCCCTCGTCGCTTTTGCCTCAGCAACCACCCTCCACACACGGGCCAGAAACAGGCAAGAACAGGCAAGGGTAGGCCAGTCCAATGGCGGCAACAACAAGCGCGACCGACCACCAGCTATCATTATCCGACAGCATTCCTCAGTAGATGGGCATGACCACCTACTAACTGGGCATCAACGGATGTAGCAGCACTTACACAAATCGAGTTATTAAAATTACCTGTATTCCTCCCTCAAGTATACCAGGGAGGTATACATATACTTGATCATCCCATTAATCAACCGAGTATGCGAGCGTTGGCGGCGTGGCGTGTAGGAGGTCGCTTTTGGGGTGCTTGGATCTGGCTAGTCTAGAGTCTTGTCGGACGGATGCTCTTCCGCATGTAGCAGCACTTCAAGTATATGCTCCTTTGACAGCGAGAGATTATACAAGCCTTCTTCTGATGTGTGTTACGTGTGGGTATGCGAATAATACCTAAGACCGATGCTGTCAGATTGGCGATCGACATTTCAGTGGCAACATCAGGCACCCGTCCGTACACAGTTGGAGCTGATTGGCAGACAGCCAAATAATCGTGCATACAAATGGCGCCCAAGATTGAGAGCTGAGATTGGTGTATCGCATTCGTACTATTCGGTTTTTCTCACTGGTATCGCCAACCATAGATCCAATAAACATCGTATGAAATATAGCAGATCAGTAGTCGGGACTGCTTTCGTTCCTTGTTAGTCAGGCACCAACTTGCGGTGATGTCGAGATAAGCACGCTTGCTTCTGGCCTAGCTCCACACCTGCCCAGGTCGCTCTCCCACTAAGGGCCAACCCAGGCACGGGGCTCACGACTTGACCTCATTTGAGCATGTCATCAGCCAACAAACATGTTTGGATCTCGCCAGCTACGCGCAATGAAGCAATAGACCCTACAACCCGATTCCTTGATATGATATCCTGATCACCCGAGCGCTGTCCCTTATCTCTCTCAATCGTTTCGTGTTCATCCCGACTTCATTTTCAGTGCCATGGCTCCTCGCTGGTCTATCCCTTTGGTGGCTGGCCTGGCCGCCCCTTTCGGTTTATATATCTCCTTCATTCTGTTGGGGTCAATACCGCTGTTTCAGCGACAGTACGTCTGGCCGTCGGGCATTTCGACGTTCGAGATGCATGTCTTTTGACTGAGCGAGGAGGGGCTAACTTGTCTGCTGCTAGCTTCTTATACGCGCACAAGCTGAATACGCTCTTTTGGCATGACATCAATAAGCCCGAATACTGGGGATTTGCAAGTCAGTCACATCTTGGCTTCTTTCTCCTGTTCCCGCTTATACCGGTCGCTAATAAGACACCTCTCTGCCCATGAAGGAAATCAAGTCACGCCTTTCTCCCTTCAGACACCCGATGGCGAGACACTCTACGCATGGCACGTTCTGCCTCTGCAGGCCTACCTGGGAAATGAGGACAAGCTGCAAGCTCAGCCAGCTGGGTTTACCGAAGATGTCACTTCTACCGAGTCATTCAGGATGCTCCGTGAGGACCCTGATGCGCGGCTCGTAGTATACTGTAAGTGGCCTGCGTGCCTTCTCACCAACCGTCGCATCCGAGTCTCAACTAACATTGCCACAGTTCATGGGGTACGTTCACGTGCAGAGAGAGATATGGTTTCATGACTGACCTTTTCCGCCATTGCAGAATGCTGGCCACATCGCGCAGGCCATCAGACCCGACAGCTATCACACCTTGACGGACACTTCCAACCACCATGTCCTCGCCATAGACTACCGTGGTTTCGGCAAGTCCACCGGAGTCCCGTCCGAGGCCGGGCTCATCAACGACGGTGTCGCGGCCGTAGACTGGGCCATGAAGGTAGCAAAGGTGCCATCCAGCCAAATTGTCGTCATGGGACAGAGCCTCGGGACTGCTGTTACAAGCGGCGTTGCTGAGCATTTCGCCATGCAAGGTGTAGAATTCGCCGGCGTCATCATGATCGCCAGCTTTTCCAACCTCCCTACGCTTCTGA
Source organism: Apiospora aurea (assembly GCF_038362705.1). Lineage (NCBI taxonomy): Eukaryota > Fungi > Ascomycota > Sordariomycetes > Amphisphaeriales > Apiosporaceae > Apiospora > Apiospora aurea. The sequence goes on from NW_027117389.1 coordinate 473,975, forward strand.
GCAGCTACTCCGCCGCCGGATATATCCCTGTCCTCTCCCCCGTGCGCGCGATTCCGCCCCTGCTACGCTTCTTCCAGGGCTTCGTCGTCGACAAATGGAAGTCTGATGAGCGGCTCGCCACGCTCGTGGGCTTGACGCGCAACCGGCTGCGCCTCACGCTAATCCATGCCAAGAACGACGTCGAAATCCCGTGCAGCGAGAGCGACACCCTCTTCCGTTCTGCGGCGGGCTCAGTCATAGGCACGGACCTGGATGACGAGGACTTTGCCAAGTGGAAGGAGGAGCGGACAGTTCTCAGGGACGATGGAACCTTTGTCGCTGTCGTCGAGGCAAGCCAGCCTGACATTGTCATCAGAGAGGAGCTTGTCCCGTATGGAGGTAAGTCGGATTGCTACGTTTCATGCTGATACTCATGCTGATCATCCCAGGCCACAACGATGTGATGCTGTCTTCGCCAGTCGCACTTGCGGTCATGCGGTCTTTTGGTCTGGACTCAAAATAGGTGTCACAAAGTCACAACCTCCCAGCTTGAACCGCCAGATGGCCGTTTATGCTTGATACACACTCTAGTCACCTCGTGATGTAGATTCCTGTTCAGAAGATGTAAACATTACATTTACCGTGGCCCGATCTCGGAAGATGCAAGGGTGGATCGTACGTAGCACTTCCACAAGTTACAGTGCCGGCTGTCGGGGGCCCGGCGCGATGGCTATCGGGACGGCTCCTCTGTGGCTAGTGGGGGTAACCTACCGTTAAGCGGCACGCCTACGCAGCAGTGTCGCATCCAAGCCTACTCCAACGAGTTACCAGCACCCTGATGGACATAAAGGGAAGGGGTACTCTCTATATTACTTTGATCACCTGGCAAGGGCATCATTCGAGCTTGATTGCATGTCCAATCGAACAAGAACAAATACATATATGACGGCTGTGTAGTAATCTTGAAGCTTTTTGTCCCAACTCAGCGGTATCCCAACCTCAAACCCAGCCGCAGGGACAGGCTGATAGCTCCGGTCGAGCAGGACGATGATGCGAGGTGCCCCCGAGAATGACATAATCTCAATAGCTGGGGTCTGGAGCCAATCAGGCAGCTCGCCCATCACGCAATACCCCTCCACGTTCCTAATGCGGCCACATTGAGGGGTCGCGGGGCAGCTCGACGAACGCCATCCATGATCCCGTTGACCAATTCTCGCGTTGCTGAGATATGGCGACATCGATAATCGCGCCCTTTTCTTTCTGGACTCTTCTGCGAGGGGGGCGGCAATCAACCCAATTAGCCCCTGGGCACTTGGCCGAACGTACCCCTCGAAAAGTAGCAGGCTGTCCATCCAGGATGGGCTGCGAGATAGATACGCGTGCGTGAGTTTGGGTGAGCGATTCGGGCATGGGGATTGCTAAGCTCGCCCGTCTCTTCTCTGGCGTGCTCTCTCTCTCTCGCCGAGGTGGGAATCGGTCCTGCGTCAGAATAAATAGTCAACCTGTAGCCACCCCTTCGATCTACTTGAACTTGCGTCTTCAGTTTCATCATCCACTCGCACTTCTTCCTCTTATCTGTGATACCCCTCCATTACCAATCCAAAGCAACAAACATCTACACAATGGCTGAAGAGCGTGCTACCCCGTAAGTCCCGCGATAATATCCCGCCCTTGCGCGGCACCACCAGAGATGGTCTCGCGAATGACTTACTGACATTGTCGTTTCCGTAGCCTCCGCCTGGGCTCTACCGCCCCCAACTTCAAGGCCGAGACCACCACCGGCCCCATCGACTTCCACGAGTTCATCGGCGACAAATGGGTCGTGCTGTTCTCCCACCCAGAGGACTTCACGCCCGTCTGCACGACCGAGCTCGGCGCCTTCGCCAAACTCGAGCCTGAGTTCACCAAGCGCGGCGTCAAGCTGATCGGCCTCTCGGCCAACACCGTCGGCAGCCACGGCGACTGGATCAAGGACATTGACGAGGTCACCGGCTCCAAGGTTTCCTTCCCCATCATCGCCGACAAGGAGCGCAAGGTCGCCTACCTCTACGACATGTAAGAAGCCAGTCCTCTACCATTCTAATAGACCCGATCTAGGATCCCCCGTGTCATCATCGGCATATCAATTGACTGAGTGTGTGACGTAATAGGCTCGACTACCAAGACACCACCAACGTCGACGAGAAGGGCATCGCCTTCACCATCCGCTCCGTCTTCGTCATCGACCCCAAGAAGACGATCCGACTCATCCTGTCGTACCCGGCCTCGACCGGCCGCAACACGGCCGAGGTGCTGCGCGTCGTCGACTCGCTGCAGACGGGCGACAAGCACAAGATCACCACGCCCATCAACTGGGTGCCCGGCGACGACGTCATCGTCCACCCCACCGTCAAGAACGAGGAGGCCAAGGAGCTCTTCCCCGACTTCCGCACCGTCAAGCCCTACCTGCGCTTCACGCCGCTGCCCAAGGACAAGACCTCGGCCGCTTAGGTTCGGGGCCCGTGGATGGTGAGCATGACAGAATGGATGAGATGAATAGATGAAAACAATTTGCCCTAGACGGGCAGACGAAGACGGGGGTTTCGTGGAACAGAGATTGTCGAGGTCGTCGATCCGATCAGTAAACAAACGAGATGGCGAAACAGCCCACACAGATCACACACTCACGGCACACCTTGGGCTATAATAGATTCCCCTTGCCAGTTCAAATATACCCACCCCAATTTAGCCAATAATAAGAAGAAAGTTGAAACCAAGACATGATAAGCAAATGAGGGTTCAGTGCTCTGCATTGCACATAATACCTAGGCCCATCAGATCTGTTTTATACCGTTGTATATTGCAGTACTTATCGCACACAACCACGCCGGATTACGACTATGACCTTGACATGAAACACAAGTCCAGCCGCCCCCCTCCTCGTCATCCTCCCCGGGCTGCTGGGCTGGCAGAGTGGAAGTAACAACCCGGCTCCTCTGCCGCGTTACGGTAGCAATAGTGCGCAGATCATACTCGCGCGTCAAATTCGAGTCACGGAATCCCGCCTGGTGGAGCTCGCTGTTGGCATAGCATGAAACAAACCTATCCTCGCAGATTAAACCCGCGCCAGCCGCGGGCGCGAGAGTCGGGAGGGGAAGGGTTGCATCTGACATGTGCACACCGAGATTGCATATCCCAGCATCTCCCTCGATGTAGCAATGCATTTCCCAACTCTTCGGCTTCGGCGTAGCCATCCATGTCCAACGCCTCGGTGTAGCAGCGAATATTCTATTGTACGGATCATGTCATAGTGGAGATGATGTTTGACTATGGGTGATGTTATGTTTCCTCAATATAGCAATACCCTTCCTCATATAGATGTAAGCGGTGTTTGTTGTCTGAGACTCCATTATGCCATCATATCACGCCCCTTGATACACACTAGTAGTTGACGGTTGCTGCTACTTGATATGTGCCAAGAGCGAACGAGTGAGAGCAAGCGAGGGCAAGGACAAGGACAAGGACAAGGCATGCTGCACACGGCGCAGAAAAGGGAATAGGTCGGTATTCATTTGAGTCCTAGACTCACGAGGCCGATGGGGGATTGTGGGGAGTGACAGGGGGATTCGCGAATTTCCAATTCATCTGAAGTCTGCCTGGAGCTTCCCGGAAGCAAGCCGTCTCTTCCTAGGCCGACAGGGCCACAAACGAAGAAAGATTCAGCAGGACCCCCCGAGAGGGATGTCGAAATTGTCTGATTCTGACGTCCGAGACATTTGACCATCCAAACTCGAAGCCTCGTTTGCGCTTACGGAAAAGTCGTTCGCTCTCGACGCGTTTCTCACTTCTCGAATTCGTAATGCTGTTGAGACGGGACGGGCATGACCGTGGAAATCTCCGTTTTCCCTACGGCCGACGAAGTAACATCGTGACTTTCCAGAAAGTCGATCGATGGGACGTGTGCCATTGCCGTTGCGTTGCGCGCAGTCGCGAGCGAAACGGCCCGAATTTCTAGAACATTGCCTAAACGGTGCATAGAGGCCCCCAGTGGGAAGGTCGGAGGGTAACGAATATGAACAGCGCGTGTCGAACCACCCAAGGAACCACTCACGATACGCGTTCGCGAGTCACGACCCTGGCGTCTGGTTACGTTGTACGTACTCCCTTTAGCAACGTACAGCCGCTGCAAAGATGTCTGGATGCACATACATATGCGGTGAAGAAGATGGCCATCATGCATGTGTGCCATGTGTTTGTATGCCGTCTTTTCCACCGTTACGGCATCTTGGCTACATATCAGGTACATATATGCAAACGAGTTTTTCTTCTTCTTCTCTTCTTTGCCTGCATATGCAGTGTGCTTCTGAACAGCGTGCCTCGCGTACACCACCCCCTCCAGGTGAATATCACGCGAGGCTTTTCGTTGCGGGTAAAACGTTTCGGCTGTATTTAGAGGTTTTGTAAGCATGCAGTAGAGGCTAATATATCCCGTCGCCTTCGAGGCCCAAGAGTTGCGCATTGGGATTGCGAGACAGAGGATCGCGGGCGGGTGTTACTTGTTACGAGCACGGGAGGGCCCGTCCGAACTACAACATAACGCGATATTCGTCGTGCTTGAAACCGACGACTCTGCCTCTGAATACAACGACGCATCATACGGGATAGCATCGAGGCAAGTAGTTTTTCTCTTCCAATGTGAACGAAACAAGGAATAAGTAGCAAGGCCTCTCTTCTCATCCACTTTTCGAACCAGGGATGCATGCCTGCCAGTACATGAGTGATTTAGTCTGGTACCTTGCATCGATGGACCGGAGGAGGACCAGCTGTGAGGAAGCAGCGGGTGATACCTGCTCGCCTCGCGAGCATGGGTGCTGAGTGGCTTGTGAAGCAGGGGGTCTTTTTCTCGGTGCCCCTGCCAAGGCTCACAAACGGTCTTCGACCGTTTTGCCAGAACTGTTTGCAAGGGAGCTGGAGCTGGTTCGGCGCCAGAAGATGGATCGAAGTCGAGAAAAGGGCCAAAGCAGTTGTACCACGGCGCGCTCTCGTCGGGAACGATTATCCATTCGGAGCGACACTTCCAAAAGCGTTAGGTGAGACAGCGAGCACGCATCTATCGCTGCTTAGTAGTATTGCTTATCTAGTAGTAGTGGACGCAAGCCTTTACGCCAGTGTACTGTAGTAGAGCATGTATCTACTTCATCCATCATGAGCTTCATTTCATCCGGTGTTCATTCGCTAAGGCCAAGAAGAAAACGTAGACAGAATATGATGTCCCGAAAGACGGACATCATCAACCCTAGCACAGGCTCGATCACTCGATTGCATTGAACTTGCTCATGCCGAATTCTTTCTTTTGGGGTATATCACCGGCCATTTTTCTTCCTGATCAAAACGTGATGATGGCTGACGATGACGAGGGGTGAGCACTGAAGGGGTCCCAGCCACCCCCTCTAAAAATGGAAGAAGGGGAGACCAAAAGTAAAAGGGTACTTCCCAGAAAAGCGTTCGTTCAATTAATTCGGCGCTCCATACCCGAGCCCACCACCAACTTCATCCGTCAATTGATTGACCTGCCTTTCTCAAACGGGTGCGTCGCCCATGTCAGCCTTTTTCTGTTCTCTCTCTCTCCCCCCCTTTCCCCACCGAAAAGAACGGCCGCGCGAACGAACATTCGACCTGATGATGCCCACCCGAGCCAGAAGAACACCCCCAATTCCAGCAGTCAATCAATCAATCAATCACCAGGCCCCAGGCCCCATCCCGACATCCCGGCAGACCACCAGCAGTGCCAAAAGAATAGCCCGAGACGTCAATTTGGAAGCTAAACTCAAATTGGCCGGCCACTTGCACTCTTGCGCTCTGCTCTGGTCGCGATTTGTGTGACTGCTGTCAATCTGTCACACGAACCCACAGACTACGGCGGTTGGTTTGGCGGCCGACAAAGAGCGAGAAGGGAGAAAGATAGCCAGACAACCAGACAGCGGCGACCCAAACCCACCTACCCTTGAGTGCCCGCGTGCCTGTTCCAACCACCAACCACGACGAGCACTCGGCCGCTTTGCTTGCTTGTATCTGCAGAAGAAAACCAGCACCACCACTGCTAAGCTGAAAAAGTGAGTGTGCCAGCGGACGGGGCGTCTGTGCGACAGCCCACCCTGCATCATCATCGTTCTATCCCTGATCCTGATCCCCTCTCTCTACTTGCTTACAGTACTACGTCTAGCACGCACCCTTTGTACCGTCGAATCCCCAATAGCTTGCGCTTGCTTGGACCAGGACCGTGGGACGGGGTTAAAATAAAATAAGAGAAGGCCCAAGAAAAAGGGAATCTCAGCCTAGCCCGGAAGGAACAAGGAAAGGCAGGGGAGGGCCTTGAGACGATCCGCGGAGGACTACCAGACGAGGTACCATCCTCCCTCTTCCCACGAACTTCCTGGCAATTAAAATTACAACGTCGTTCTCCCCCCATCCATCCCCATCCAGCTGCAAGCAAGGTACGTCCAAAATCCACATGTACATACATAGCCTGCTACCAGCACCGACTGACTGGGAGCGGAGCGGCACTTTTTCTCGCTCCCACCGCCCCGTTCGCTGCTGCCCATGACTGCACACTTCTGGCCCCATTCGACCTTTGCGCCCTCAAGTTTCGCTTCCTCCTCGCCGTCTCTGTCCCTCACCGATGCCCATGCCTGCCTGCCTAACTGGCCAGGCCACCCTGTCTTGTCTCCATCCACAACACGCATACAGCAGCTTGTACTTGCCCTCTCGGCCTGTACACCTGCTCCTCATCGCACCCTAACTGGCTGGTAGCGCGCTGTCGCATGGCGGTCCATCTCGTGCTGTTTCGTCCCGACGGCTGCTACGTGACGACAGACCCTTTCCCCCGGTCCTAGTCCTCTCTTGACGTAGCACCGACCGTTATTCCTTCCTTCTCACCCTTCTTTTCCTACCCTCTGTTCCTGTCGATGCCCCTGGCCATAGACTGCGCGAGAGTATCGCTTCCCTTTTTGGCCTAAGTCGGAGGGGCCTCCGCTGTTTAGTCGCTCCCGGCCCCGTCCAGAGAGCCTACCCACCACTCCTGCCTTCACCTCCCAGTTTCTTCTTGCTTTCTTCGCTTTTTGGCTTCCTTCTCCTCCATTCCTTGCATTTTGGTTTTGAGAGAGTGACGGGCCGTAAACGTTGCGGCGGGAGGGCAACATCATGTCGGGCAAGAAAGGACTAACATCGGGGTTCGCCTCAGGTGGTGTTGTTGACGACGAAGTCTGCCCCTGGGAATTCGAACCAAGCATTCCCGCATCCGAGTCGGAGCCAAGCTCAGCAAACCCTGCGAGGCCATCCGCCCCGACGAGATCGCCATCCGACATCTTTGGAGAAGCTCTTCGAGGAATCCGAAAGAAGGCCAACCCGAGCAAAGAAGCCCTGGCCAGAGAAAAGGAGGAGCCGAGGAGAGAGAGCAAAGACGATTCGGCTAGGCTCAACAGGGCACCGTCCCGACTGGCATTGAAGGCTTTCAATAACCCGAACACACCGCCGCCGACGTCTGCACCACTACCTCCCCGAAGCGGTACACCACAACATGCGCGGAACCTAAGTTTGCAGAACAGTCTTGAGAAGCCTCTGCCCGAGCCGCCACCGGGTTTGGACACCAACAGTCCGACTACGCCGCTGGCCTCGACACAGAACAATCCATCAACAAACCTGGACGCGATAGTTGATAGCGATTTCGAGGGGGACATACAGGTTGTCTTGGGCTCCGACGTAGAGAGCAGGAGCAGGACCAGCACGATGGACTCCAATACATCCAACCCGATGGGCCAAATGTACGGCGGCAACAATGGTAGAATGGACACCAGCGGGAGCGTGAGCAGCGTGGCGAGCATCACGAGAAACGATGACCATGAAGGAGGACAATCTAGAGACACCATGGCACAGCGCAGTAATGGGCCTGCTTCTGCAGGACCCTCGCCCCCTGCGGCCTCTTCCAGTCGGACGCCGGCGGTGGGTCAGGCGGTAGGGACACCTTCCACTTCCTCATCGTCGACCCACCTCTCGGGCTTGATGTGCAACGTTCACCGGACCACGGGAAGGGAGCCACACCCGCTGGTAGGAGCTACGACGACCATTCTCGGAGACAAGCTGTACGTTTTCGGAGGACGCATTCTCTCACGCAGCCGGCCGGCACCTCTCACGGCCGACCTTTTCGAGTTGGATCTTATCAGGCGGCACTGGACCAAGCTCGAGACCAACGGCGATGTACCACCGCCACGCTATTTCCACTCTATGTGTACCCTGGGAGACACAAAACTGGTCTGTTACGGAGGCATGTCACCGGTTAACAATCAGCCGGCCGTGACCAGCCAGGATCAACAACCCGAAGTAACTGTAATGTCAGATATCTACATATACGATGCCCCAACCAAGAAGTGGACATATATTCCCACGCAAGATGCGCCACAAGGCCGATACGCGCACTGCGCCTGTATCTTGCCGTCGTCCGCCATCTTCTCTTCCCACAAGGCGCCTTTATCAGCGTTACAACACAATCCCTCGTCAGGAAACCCCAACGAGGGCAGGATCGGCATCAACATCGATGGAGCTGGCGGCGCCGAGATGATTGTAGTGGGCGGCCAAGATGGGGCCAACCACTACATTGAGCAGATCAGCGTCTTCAACCTACGAAGTCTCAAGTGGACCTCAACGCAACCGCTTGGTAAGTCCTGTGGTGCGTATCGTAGTGTGGTCGCGCCACTCCCACCCTCGGTTACCTCCAGACTCGGCAAGGCCAGCGCCATCACGCCGCGCCAGGAATCCGGAATCAGCCAAGAAGCCCGAGAGCCAGGATCTTCGATGCTCATTTACTCCAACTACAACTTCCTCGACGTGAAGCTGGAGCTCCAGATCCGCGGATCCGACGGGTCTCTGGCCGAGAGACCCATGTCCGGGACATACTCGCCTCCCGGTCTTCGCTTCCCTAACGGTGGAGTCATCGACCACTACTTCGTAGTTAGCGGTACATACCTGACCAGCTCGAAGCAAGAGTATGCTCTGTGGGCACTGGATCTCAAGACCTTGACATGGGCCCGCATCGATGCTGGCGGCAGCATCTTCAGCCAAGGCAGCTGGAACCGAGGTATTTTGTGGAACAGGAGAAACACGTTCGTGATCCTGGGTAACCGGAAGAGGAGTCTGGTGGACGATTACAACCACCGACGGATAAACTTCTCGAACGTATGCATGGTTGAACTGGAGGCGTTTGGGTTCTACGACAGCCCCCGAAAGGTTTCACCAATGTCTGGATTCGTCTCGGCAAGCAGTCCTTATATGATGCCCGGACTGAGCCTGGCGCGAAAGGCAGGCTGGACCGCTGGAGGCCGATTCCACTCGCGGGCGGCCGAAGAGCTTGGCGAGAAGGCATTAGGACTCCGCGAGCTCTCCGACATGGACATTCTTTGCATTGGCGGGGAACGAATCCCCATCAACTCGCGAATCGTGGGCCGACGATGGGGCCCTTACTTTGTGCAGCTGCTCCGCGAAGGTGCGGCTACGCAAGACGGCAGCGATTCGGCCACTCTGAGGACAGGCTTGTCCAGCTCAGCCGGAGCTAGAATGTCGGTGATGACCATCACACAATCAAACACGCAGTCGAACCGAAGCACGGCGGATAGCTCCTTGAGTAGCAGCTTTGGTAACCAGTCAACCAACGGTTCAGCCAAGCCTCCAAGCACGGCAGCCACCTCGGTATCTGGGAACGGCCTTACCGACTTCACCACTATTAATGCCGCTCCTACTCCTGCATCTCTGCCGCCCGCCTCGCGGCCGCGATGCCTCTACCTACCGCACACGTATTTGGCGATTCAAGCGTTGTTGCACTTTCTATACACATCGTCTCTTCCGGCCACCTCATCGCCGCTTTGCACGCCACAGATTCTCTGCTCTCTACTGCAGATTGCGCGGCCCTACAAGATCGATGGGCTTTTGGAGGCAGTGGTGGAACGGCTGCATGCGCTGTTGGACTCGCGTAATGCGGCAGCCGTCTTCAACGCCACAGCCATGGCTGCGGGTGGCGGTCGTGGTATCGACGGGACGCTCAACCCCAACTTCTTTGTCCACCCCGACTCTACTTTGGCCGGCAACGAGCCCAACGGCCGGTCCATGTCGGTCTCGACGTCAGGCACTGGCGACGATATGTCCAGCAACATGAGCGGACTCAGGATCAACACCAGCATCCCCGGCGCGCGTCCAGGAAGCGGAGAGCACAGCGCGACTACCAGCGTGAGCGGAAGCGAATGGAGCAGCGAGGTTGGAGATAGCGAACGGGGTGCTGTGCGAGAAGTGTGGAGTGGTGAGCTGAGCAGCGTGATTGGTCTGCAAAAACGTGGACTGCGCGGGCTCATGGAGGGCCGGCGGATGCGAGCGACGGTGGACCGAAAGCGAGAAAACGACGGATCCCGAGTCGAGAGCTATGGGCAGGGGCCGCAGCGTGTGGGCCTGGGGATCGCCAGCACCTGAGCTTCGAGGACGGAATTGACTCGACAGGGTAGAGACGTGTTACTAAGAGAGTGAGCGAGTTGCTGCTGCGACTGCTACATATATAGGCGTCTACGATTTACACGGACGATTCTCACACATAGCCTCGGAGTTGTGCAACAAAGCCAACGCAGCAGGAGTTGTAATCGATATACTTTGGGAGGTTGGGTTGGGGGTCTGTCTACATGACCCAGCTCTAGGCATTTGAGGGAGTACATACACACAATCGGGAGGGTTCGATTTTTGTAAATATAAGTATTCTGGTATGAATGGACGAGATATCCTGGGAAGAAGAGGTTGAACAATAAGAACATTATTAGATGGGTGGACCTGACACGGAATGATTCATGAATAGTGATTTTGATTTTCCCGTTCGCCGCTGGTTTACTTTACTATTTTTGGGAGCTCAGCTGACAGGCCATTTTTACTCCGTTCCTCGTCAGCTCGATGGTTTGTGCAGGCGTTTCAGCGATACTCCCGAGTTGGGAGAATGGCCCGGTCGAAGACGTCCGGGCTGCTACTGTACTGTATTTAGGGGTTCGAGGCGAGGACGAGATGCCGAGGTGTGTTTTGAATTGAACCATGTTGACGAGACTCCAGCCAGTCAGGATGGACAGGATGGACAGGCTTCGTCATACCCCCGTCGGCCTCGACCCCACCTCAATCGCCTATGCAAGAGATCATGTCGAAAAACCTAGGCATGCAAGGGTTTGAGTGAGCATCACCTGCGCCTCTGCCTCGCTTCGTTCTCGTCAATTCCGGGTTTCATTTCCGTGAAGAAGCCGGTCAATATTGCGTTTCCACTCAGTCATCGGCGACGATAATCACCGACCCGATTGAACCCTCACTGCGCTGGGCGATATAACACCCCATCGACTGCCTATATCCTCCCGTGAGAGCTCACTCACTCTCCTAGCTGATCTTGGCAAAGGCTCACTCATAAACCAGCAGGGGTGTTAAGGAAGGGAGCACACAAGCTGCCGCCCGCCATCCTCCCTCCCTCACTTCCAAGACGGCAGGATCAAACTCTACCGATCTCAAAGATGTGAGCAAAGAATCCTTACCGTGGAACAAGAGAAGCGGAAGAAGCGGGTATCCGGAACGAGAGAAACGACGGAAGAACTTACACAGCCGACTAACACTCAATCCAGGTCAGCCTTCCCGACCGTGGCCGAGGTCGTCACCAATCCGGCCTTTCCCACCGCCCTGTGGCATTTCGAACCGCATCAGAGCGGTCTCTTGCCCGTCGCGGCGGATCGAGGTGGTCCTATTGACATCTGCTGGGAAGTTCATGGTGATGGCCCCATTAAGCTGGTTGTAAGTTTTCTTTCGTCAAAATCGCCTCCCGCCATGCCCTTGCGAAACGTTGCTGCTTACTGACTTTACCCGCGTTTTCCCCCTCGGCATAGCTCATCTGCGGACTGGGGTTCCCGAAATGGTCGTGGCAGCGACAGACGCTGTACTTCGGCCACGACCACGGCGACAAGTACAGCGTCCTAATCATGGACAACCGCGGCAGCGGCCACTCGTCCAAGCCGTTTATGCGGTACTCGACGTCCGAGATGGCGCGCGACGTGCTCGAGGTGATTGGCCACCTGGGCTGGACCGAGGAGCGCCAGCTGCACGCCGTCGGCATCAGCATGGGCGGCATGATCGCGCAGGAGCTGGCGATGCTGGTGCCGGAGCGGCTCGCGTCCCTCAACCTGCTCAACACGGCGGCGCGGATCGAGAACACGACGTCCTTCGCCGAAGACATGTCGCGCCGCATCACGATGCTGATGCCGAAATCCTTTGAGCGCACCGTCACGTTCGCGGCCTCGAAAATCTTCGCCCAGGCGTGGCTCGACGAGCCGGACGAGTGCCACATCCCGGACGTCCACACGACCCCGCGCGTCCGTCCGCCGAAGCAGCCGGCCCCCCACGACCCCGTGCTCGGCAACGGCAACCTCGAGACGGGGGACCCGCCGTGCCCGGCCAACTACGGGCGGTTCCGGACCAACTACGAGCGGTTCGCGGCGCAGGAGATCCACAAGTCGCGCGACGCCGAGGGGTACACGAAAAAGGGGTTCCTGCTGCAGCTGGTGGCGGCGGGGTTCCACTGGAAGTCGCCCAAGCAGCTGAAGGAGCTCGCGGACAGGGTCGGGCGCGAGCGGATCCTGGTCGTGCACGGGGTCGAGGACGATATGATCCCCGTGCCGCACGGGCGGAAGCTGATCGAGTACCTGGAGCCGGCCGAGGGGCACATTGTCGAGGGGATGGGGCATGCGCCGATCATGGAGAAGACGGAGTGGATTCACGGGGTGCTGGAGCAGAGGATCGCGGTGGGGGAGAAGTTGAGTGGGCGGGGTTGATATGAAGTGAGTAGGTAGGTAAAGTGGTGTGATGAGAGGGGTTAGAGGAGTTGTTGGGTTACAATAGTAGGTCTGGCTTGCTATGTCAGTCTTGTCGCCACATACCAATGGCCACTACGTCTTCTTCCGGTTCTGGCATTAGGTGTAAAGGGGTTTTCGGTGCTGCTCATGCGTATCTTCGTCCACGGAGAGTTACTGTACATACTAGCGCTGCCTGGCTTTGGAGGCTCGTGTGCCAGTAGTTCCATGTCACCCATTATCCAGTGCGGATGGGTGTCTTTCTGATGATGTTCTACGAAGGCACCACGGTCCACCGGCTAGATGTGGCGTACGCAAGTGTGCGACCAAGGGAAGCCAGGCACGTGACAAAGCTTGCTCGGCAGTCTATCTGCCCATTCGAGCCTCCCTCGTGGAGAGGATGCTTATGCTCCGAAGGCTTGGAGCTCTTGTCAGGCTTCTGGAAGCGATGATGCGGTCGCTTGTATTGCTCGTATAGGAAATGACAGCGGTAATAGCCAGTTGGGATCCCGATCAGCGAGTCTTTTACTTAGCGGAAGGAAACGCCGAGTTGCAAGAATGGTCTCAGGGATGGAGCATCACACCGGTAAGATAATTTTCCGAAACCCAATGTCGAATAGAAGGCCAGGAGTGGGAGAGGTACAGATGTTTGCCAGGAGACATAATGGGGAGCACTGCTCCATGGTGTTTCCTTGTTGCCCATTGCGTTGAATAACTATGACCGTTAGCTTAGCAAGACCGAATGGACATGGCCACGTAGAGATGACATTGTGATACTCGGAAGCTAGAAGGAGGATATATGTAAACAACCTGATAGGAAAGATCTATCCCCTTGATGGCGACAACGCTGCCCCCGCCATATCGTGTCATCCTGTATGAACTAGGGAATAATCAGTGCCATGGTATAATATCTATCGAAATCTATCTAGTAGCATAAAACGTATTCTTATTAAACAAATTTTAATTAATAAATAATTAGGCAGAGCCGGCGTGGAAGAGGAAAGTGATACATGCATCATACATTGTCTGTACACCCCCCTCAATTCATTCTCGGCGGCTGGTTGGTATCCCTAAGGCGCGCGTGACATATCGTGCACGCCATGATAGGATGGGAGCAGCGCCTTCGCTATGAAGGGGCTGTATGAGAAAGAGCAGGAGGAAGGAACGAACAGTCCTGCTTGAATATTTCTTCAACTTTCGTGGTGTCGCCAAATAACTAAATGATGACTTCTTGATCTACTTGTAACGTCGTGTAGTGAACATGTTGATTCAGTTCCATGCATCATACTCGATGAAGAGTCAAGGACCAGAAAGCGTCGCGGATGCACATCTCGGCGATGGCACATACTGGGACCTCATGATCATCAACCAAACATGGCCAACTTGGGGGTAGAAAATCCCGAGAACCGATAGCTCAGCGAGCCATGGATCCCTCCTCGGAATCATAAGAAAAAAAAACCACCAAGCATAAACAGAGAGTAACAGGATACTGTACCAAAAGATCTACCACGGACACGAACTAGTAGGTAAAGCTAAGAATATCCAGACGCATCAAATTCGAGATGTCTTACGGATATCCGACATCAGGAGGCGAGGGTAGCGGATATGGCGGCGGATATGGCGGTGGGTATGGCGGCGATCCGACAGGAGCCTACGGTAGTAGTGCCTACAGCGCGTCCTACGCGCCTCCGACTACCGGGTACGATACGGCGGCCTACTATGCAACTACGGCGGCAGGGAGCGCAGCCCCCGCGGCTTCGGGAGCAGTCGCCGGCCCCTTGCATTATTCTCCCACGCCCCCCGCAGCAGCGCAAGACCCCGCCGCCGACCAAGCGGACATAGACAGGGCGATGCAAGAGGGCACCCACGCCACCGCGATAAACTACTACAGCGGACGCGGGAGGTGGCTCGGGACCGAGACGGAGACCATCGACAAGCCGCGTGACGGACAGGTCCAGCTCCCGGACCAGGAGAGCCACTGGACGCGCTACGGCATGCGCATGGACGTATCGCCCGACAACTACGGCCGCAACGCCAACCCAACGAGAACGAGGACCTACCGCAACCACAACTTCGACGGGCCCCAGGGCGACATCCGCGCCTGGGCCCACTACCAGGGCACCGACGACAACCACCTCAGCACGTACGACTACCAGGCCCACGTCGCGGGCCAGCCCCCGCCCCAGCTCGAGTCGCTCACCCGGGGGCGCGACCGTTACGCCTCGGAATCGCTCGATCGGGGCTCGGCGCCGCGATGGTGGGCAAACGACCAGCGCCCTCCACGGCGTCCAAGGTATGATTAATAGCCAGACAAAACATATGTGGTAGGTTGTCCGCCAACTGCCGAACTCAAGACTGCGTTGCAGACCAGCAACGATGGTGGAACCAGGTAGGGCCAATACAACATGGAGCGAGGCGTGGAAATAAACCTCGGGCGCCTTTGCATAGCTTTATCTAGTTAGCTATATAAGTGGCTCGTTAATTCTTATGCTTTTACCACACACTTCAAAGGCTGAATATGAACAGTTGACGCCTAGTAGCGCCAACACAGATGGTTGGAGTATCGGAACAGCAACGGTGGACAAGCGTAAAGTAACGTAATTAGGAGGTAGGGTATCTATCTATATTAAAGGAGAAAACGTCGTGATTCGTCAAGACATACACTGCTATCTCCCGTGCTTTATCGGGTAGGCAAGAAGTGCTTCGAATCCTCCTCCTGCTGGGCAAAGGACTGGGGGAAGGCGGCGATGCCGGCGACGATGCCGGCGGCCATGAAGATGATGGAGATGATGGACCAGATGACGCCCCAGCACTGGGAGGAGCCGCCGTAGCGCTTGGCGAAGACGCTGGCGTCGGAGCTGTTGACCTTGCGGAGGATGAGGTCATCGCAGATGTCCCAGACGGAGTAGAGGCTCGACATGACGCCGATGAAGAGGACGACGAAGCGGAGGGGCTCGGCGTGCACGATGAACCAGCAGGCGATGAGCAGGCCGACGGCCAGCAGGACGGTCAGGATGGTCAGCCAGTCGCGCTTGCCCCACCAGAGGGTCAGCAGGAAGCAGACGGCCAGGACCATGCTGGCGATCTTGCTCGCGACGATGTCGAAGCCGCAGAAGATGAGCAGGGCGCCGATCAGGGAGCTGCCCAGGTAGCCGGCCGGCAGGGTAATGGCGCTCCGGCCGCCGACCATGTGGGTGACGCCGCCCTCGCGCGGGTCGAGCGAGATAGACTTGACGTGGCCGCCGGTGAGGACGGCGGTGATGGCGTGGCCAAACTCATGGAACGCGATGACCAACATCTGTGAGGGGGAGGTTAGCGTACGGTTCAAGTGTGGATGATTAAGCAAACAGTAAACAACAACATACTTTGAAGGGCCAGAGACTCCATCGGATGTAGGGCACGTTCCACAACAGAGCGATGGCGACGACGTAGGCGGCGATAACACCGAGAGTGACCTTCTGGGCATCGCTGGTGACGGCCAGGTCCCGACGGAACAGGACATCACGGGAGGCGAGGTGAGCAACCCCGGGGCCGGCAGCAACTACGGCAGCTCTAGCGGTCCGGACCAGCTGATCCACTGGGAGACTGCCGGGTTTGACGATAAGCGGTGCCATATTTGGTTCTCTCTCTTTAGGTGGGATGTGTTTGTTTTGTTGTACAAATCAATATTTCGGACAATCAAACAACTTGACACAGAGCGAGTGTCGACGTACGAAGAAGCGGGAAACGAATGTATGTAGGGTTCTTCAATAGGTTGGAGAAAGAGTGAGTGAAGTTATTGTGAGAGGTTGGCTGAAGATAGGCAGAGGGTTCTTCATTCTTCTGCAGGGTCGGCAATGCGGCATGGCCCAAGTAAAGGGTTGGCCGGGGTGGGCTGACGTGGACAAGGACAATGAACAGCCACTCTATTTGCATCGATGGCCATGCTTTGGCTTGGCTTTCGGGGGGTAGGCCAAGCAGGCCAAGCAGGCGAAAGGCGCTGAAACACGCAAGGTCATCGGGTGGTGGGCTCCCACTCCAACTTCTCGGCAGCTGATCCTCCTGCATTTAGCGGTTTGTTTTGGACTGCGCCCTGATTTTAGACGCTCGGCGGTGCCTACTAATCGATCCTGGAGTAACCTTACCCATGAAATCTGCTCCTCCGACATTACATCATTCTTCATCCCCTCGCAATGCATCAGTCACCTTGACCTCGTATGTTTAATGCTTATGTACTTACATATTCATGGCATCAAGACCACGGCAAATCGATTTCAACAATTGCAACACGCCCGCCTCTTGGCCAGAAGTTGTTGACATGGCATGCAGCCAGAACCGATGAACCGGCCTGACTGGAATTAGTGGCGGCAGTTGAACGCTTGGCAGTGGCTCTGCTGCCAACCACCAAGCAACAGGATTGGAGGCTAACTTTAGCAACTGGCCATTCCCCTTCGCCGTTACTGTGCGCCTGCGGAGCCCCGTCAGCCCAAGCGACACGCAATCCAGACTCGTCAGGTCGTGACCGCGTAGGCTGCGATACGATATTTCGTGCAACTGGCATTCGTATGGTGGCCAGCTGCAAACATACTACCTGTTCGTTGATAGCAGTAGTAGCTGGGAGAAATGCATCTTGCAAACTTGTTGCCATGAAGTTGATCTACTACGGAGGAGGCACCCTGTTCCAATGCATGCATAAGCCAACCAGTAGGCCGAACTCCACTCACTCCCGAGCACATTCGGCCACTCCCGTAGCATCCACACCTCCGAGTTGCCCTTGACATCGGCTGGCGGAGACACAGAAGACCCAAGCTGTTAGATCAGTATATTCATGATACTTGTGTTTCGCACCCGCTAGGATTCCCCTAATCAGCCATAACATGCTGTTGATGGCGTCTTCGTGCTCTTTGGCTTTAATCTTGCCTGGCCCCGATCTGTCAGTCCCTAGATCCTGCAAAGCCCCGAGACATCGCGCCTGCTTGCATCTGCTGAGATTGTAGCTAAGATTTTCTACCCCTGAGAGATGAACAAACCATGTGCGACGTAGGTAGTCGTGCGGTACAACCAGTTCCTCGCTTGCCTCGTTGTTTTGTGTAAGGCTGGACAATTCTAGGGTCGCGTGAGATAAGATAGGCCCTTCCCTTTCGTACAGGAAAAAGAAAAGAAATGAAAAGGGAAAAGAAAAAGAAGAAGAAAAAGCCGTGCGGCAAGCCGAAGTACGACCGTCTCCTGTCTATACAGATTTGTACTCATCATTGCATCTTTGAGGGCCTACTCACATGAGCCCTCGAACTTACATATGAATCACATTCTCTTACTTTCCATTCTACATAACTACATACTCCCAAACAGTAGCCAACTCTGCTCCAGAATGAGAATCATCAATCATCTCTTACCCATGCTCTTCGGGGCCACTGCAGCCCAGAAATACGGGAAATCCTCGTTCCAAATCCAAAACTTCATCGCAGGAGCGCTCCCTCACTCAAGCGACGGGTAGTATGTAGTTATCTACTCACTCACCACAGAACATGAATGCCTTGTACATCACGGGATACTGACCGACATGGGAGTATAGCGCAGACCTGGACTTTGGTTTCTCGGATGACTCGAGCCCCTCAACCTGCCATGCCACCCCGCCGAGCTACCAGGTCTTCCCCTCGGTCCCGTGGACAGTCTGCAGCGACTATAGGACGGCTTTCAACTTGACCAAGACCGACGACGGCGGCGCCGAGCTGTGGCTCTCGTACCAGGCCGAGCCGGGTACGACGTTCACCAACGGCAGCCACAAGATCTCGCCCGACGAGATCGTCTGGATTAACCAGCAGTCGCCGACTGGGCAGGTGCGGGTCTACGTTGGCCCGCCAAACTTCAGCGTAAGTGCTGGATGAAGAGTTTGGTTCAAAACTGGAGCTTTCGGCAGCGAGTTTGGAGGAGGCGATGGGGCCCGGATAGCACAAGGAAAGGCCATAGATTGATTATCGACAATACAAGCAGACTGTAGCATGCTTTGACTCGTGACCGAGGTCCACGACATACTGAGGCGGAAGGTGGAACAGACAGGTCAGGGAGCAAAGTAATTGCATTTTGCTATTGCATATGTTCAATCCATCGAAGCGGTTTCTTCAAAATACATAATAGTTTTGGCAGAATGTACATCGTGCACCATTGTTGACTCTACATGATGTGAGATGTCAAGAACGGAACTATCCGTATTGCATTGGCGAAGCAATGACGCAGCTGCTTGTTGCTGCCACTTACGAGAGCTCCGATTTTGCCGCCCAAGACCGCTCGATTCTCAATATCCAAATCAACCGTCAGCTCTCGCATGCGCCCGCGCGCCTGGAATCGGGCCATTTCGAGCAGCCAGATTGCAGCAAGAAGACGTACGATCCTTCTTTTTGAATCGGACGCCCATGTTATCGAACAGGTTAATTTAGCATCTCTGGAGCACTGCTGTGCAGGAGTCTCCAAGCATTGAACGAACCATAGTTTCTCGAGGCCAGGCCTTGTCGCTATGAGCGTCAACACAGCTTCGTCATGTCCTCGACATCAACTGCAGCAGCCTCGACCTTGACGCGACCGAGGATTGCCATCACCTTCGTTTCCGCCGTCGCCGCTGTATCCATCTCATACTACTGCATCTCCCAGTACTTCCAGGCCTCGGATACCGGCGCCGATGGTCCAACTGGCCTGCATCGAAGCAATGCCGTCCGCCGAAACCGCCGCCGCTCCCTCCGTCCCGACGACTCTTCCGAGTCGGACGCCCAAGCCCAAGGAGACGAGAACGCCGACACGAACAACGCCACCCTCCCCTTACTCGGACCTCTGAATGACGACGATTGGTACAACGACCCATCCCAGGCACCCCGACAGCGAACCGGCGAGAACATTGTTACACTCCTGTTTAGAGTCTCGGAGGACAATGCCCGTCGCAATGCCTACGTCCATCGCGGTTGCCAGTGCAATGGCTGCGGTATGGTCCCCATCCGGGGCATCCGCTACCGCTGCGCCAACTGTACCGACTTCGACTTGTGCGAGGTCTGCGAATCCCAAGGTCTTCACATCAAAACCCACGTCTTCTACAAGGTCCGAGTTCCTGCACCGCCTTTCGGCCCTCGCCAGATCCAGCCCGCTTGGTATCCCGGTGATCCAGACAACGCTCTTCGAAACCTGCCGCGCCATCTGCTTGTCAAATGGGCCAACGAGACGGGCTTCGAGCGCGTCGAGCTGGACGCCTTTTGGGAACAGTGGACTTTTATTGCCAACACGGAATGGAGGGACGACCCGACCGGACTTTGCCTGGCAATGGACCGCAAGACTTTTGAACGTTGTTTAGTACCTTCTGGTGGCTACCAACACACCACGCCTAACTTGATTCACGACCGGATGTTTGCATTCTACGACACTAACAAGGACGACCTGATCGGGTTTGAAGAGTTCCTCCACGGTGTCTCGTACCGAAAGCGCAAGGACAAACTCAAGAGGACATTCGAAGGTTACGACATCGATGGTGACGGCTTCGTCAGTCGAAAGGACTTCCTCCGCATGTTCCGAGCCTACTACGTACTCTATAAACAGATGCACCGCGATATCCTGGAAGGTCTGGACGATCACATGATGGCAGCGACCGAGGTACAGCAACTGGTCAACAGCCGGGCTCCCCTGAGTAGCTTGTTTGGCAGGGAAGGCCGAGTGCCACCGGCCGACCACTCGCGACCCATGGAAGGCAAGGTGTTCCGCTCCAACGGCGACGTCGATATCCATGATGGTAAAGTTGGCGTAATCAACCAAGACAAGCCAGACACGTCCACCCGCGAAGATATCCTCAGTGGCCTGTTCGCTCGCAATACCAACCAAAGCTTCTTCACCGAATCCTTCAGCTCCTCTTCTCGACACCCGCGCTCCAGCAATGCCGATTCCAGGTATTGGTCTGGTCTCACCAGCCCGCCTCAAAACATTGTGGATCTCGAATCACTGGTCAACGGTGACTACAGTCAACTCAACGATATCATCGCATCTATTAGCCGTGATGAGCCTTCTCAGCGACGGGTGGAGGATGACGATAGTGCCTCTTCCGACGACCAAGACCGTTCTTCTCCTGATGGCGACGCGGATAGGGCTGAGCCGGAAATCCGCTTTGGTGATTCCAGAGGTTCTATCAGATACATCAACGGCACCAACCGACGCGCTGCTACTATAACCCGCGTCCCTCACCCTACTGGCTCAGCCAGCAGCCAAAGACTGGGTAATGAGAGGCGCCGCAGAGTCCAAGCCCGAAGACAGCTTCTCGAACGATGGAAGCGCCGCCAGTTCTACCTCGATGTTGAAGAGGGTGCCCTTCCCCCGCAAGGCTGGGATGAGAATGACGACGTACTGGAAAGTCTCAATGGCGTTGCTGAATCATCCAAGTCTGCCCAGCCTGCTCCTTCGCCCCGTTCTAGATCCTCTTCCAAGGTTCGCTTTGCCGAGGATACCGATGATTTCGATATCCGGTCCAACCCGTCTACTTCGTCGCGCAGCGTACCGGAGAGATGGGGCGGGATGGAAATCCCCGACGCCGAGCGGGATGCTGGCAAAGAGATTCTGTATCAGGTCACGCAACAAGCTTTTAACGAGCTCTTGGACGATATCTTCAAGAAGGCCGAAGATCTGGCGATTCGCTGTGCGGAAACCCGTGCGGAGCGCAACAAGTATCGCCACCTGTTTGAACACCTGGAGGTGGATACGAACACGACACCTCCGGATGATGAAATTGTCTCTGGCTCGGGTGCGCATCCGGCCCAGCAGCAGAGCCTGGAAGAGTTACTGGAAGTTAGTGGCTACACAGTCGAACATGCTCCTGATCACACCGAGCCATCCCATCCCAAACCTGAAGAAGAGAATGCTCCCAACGACGCTGATGATGCCCACACCACCACGGTGCACCACTCTGACCCAACACCCGCTCTGCCGACGCCTGTGCTCTACCGCGACCCGACTATGCCTCAATTCCGCCCCAACGATGAAGCCGAGCTGCTTCTCAGCCAGGGACTCTCATATGTTGAGACTTCTACCCCATCCCCGTCATCTGTGGAGCCGGCGCATATCACCCGCAAAAAGGCCACTGATGCTAGCCCAAGTGATGACAAGAACACCAACGGACAGGGATGGTCGGAAGAGTCAGAGAACGAGAACGAGAACAACAACACGGAAGAGGACAAGCACCAACAGGCCCACATCCTGCACGCCACGCTGGAGACATGGAAGCGCCTGGACGTGGCGGAGGAGGAGGCCAAGACGCGCGGGGGGTTGGGGCAAGCTCAGCTTCCGGGAGTTTGAGGACATCTACCGCGAGCACGAGTTCCAGGATAGCACGCGCAACCGGCTGGACTACCTGGGCAGCTGGATCGATTTCTGCATCCCCTAGAGAAGGGTGCCGCCATACGATGATGACGAGCGCTGTCACCGCTGCCACCCGCACGAGGGGCTGGACGATGATGCCGTCTCGTTGGGGTTCCTGGAGCGCATGGTGGAGGATTCCATCCAGGCCTTGCGCGAACAACAGGCCTCGCAAATAATGGCTAGTCTGGTTAATGGGCGTGAGAGCGAGGGAGCAAGTATTCAAGCATGAATACTTGGAGGTGCTCGATAATGGAAGTTGGGAAACCACAGATACCAAGGAAGAATAGAGAACAGAAGGAAGGCGGCGCGGTCGATGATTGTGTCTGTAGGATAAGGATGGGTTATACCAGAAATAGGGTGCCATAGAGAACTTGGCCGATGGGAAAAGAGCCGTGGCCAGGTATGCATATGTATTGCATAGGTAGGCAGTCCAGCTAGCCGTACTTTACCATTACACATGCATGCCAGCTAAGGTTCTTGTGACTTGTGACGAGCAACTCTCATTGGGATATGTGACTTGTTACCATTCTTTCCGTGTCTAATATGAACAGCGACAAGCATCAAGATGCCAGTGTTACTCGATCTTGTCAAGTTAACATCACCCACTGTAAAATATCCCCTTCACGACTTTTTATGCCCACGGCACAGAACGAGCCAATATCCCCAAAGTTGCTTGATACCTCGACCCCGACTCCGGGGTAAAGCGGGTTTCGGGTTATGTGCATATCGCGGGTTACGAAGCAGCTTATCGGGGAGCCTAGTTTTTCCGGCCAGCTTCAATCGGCCCATGCCGGGAACCTTGAATTTGGACGTTTGGCTCAATTGATCGGTTGGCATTGAGATCAAACCACCCACGCCAGGCGGCCACACATCAATCCACCACGAGACGACCATGTGCAACCCGTCGATCGCCCGGTCGAAGACCACCGCGGCCATGTCGCTCCTCTCCTCGTCCATGCGGTCCATGACCCTGGCCTCCTCGAGGCCCGCCGCCTTCCGTGCTGCTGCCACCAAGCAGCCGATGCGCTGCATCTCTCATGCGGTCATGCGATCTGTCGCTCGGCCGACCACTGCCCTGACGACGACGGCGGCTAAGGCGCTTCAGCCTACGATACAACAGCAGACGCGGGGGATGAAGGTGCACAGTTCGGTCAAGAAGCGATGCGAACACTGCAAGGTACGTCACGACAGAGGGAAAGGGACCGCGGGGATTTTCTTGCGGGGGATCTACTTGCGAAGATCGATCGCCTCATTCCCCTCAATTCTGCGATGTGAATTATCGGGGCTAACAATTGCTGCTGGTATTCTAGGTGGTACGAAGGAAGGCGAACAAGCGACACCGAGGATATCTGTACATCATCTGCAGCGCGAACCCGCGTCACAAGCAGCGACAAGGATAAACTGGTCGGGTTCGATTGGAAAAGCAACCGACCGGCGACAAATTGGAGCGGACGATATCCTCCGACTATCCAAGGCATACCTTCAGAGATACACGAACCACACCCCGACGGAGTTGTAACGCTAGGCGTCACGAAACATGTACATTTACGGTAGACGCAGCAGGGGGACATTCTTCTAGACGCAAGCGGCATGCAGCAGCAGCAGCAGCCAGCGGAGAAGGGGTAGCATTGGGTGTGGTGCGTTGGGGGAAGAAAGACAAGACAGCGGACAGTGCCTGCAGATGATGGGCTTGAAGCTGTAACAATTGTATATTTCCTCTTCTGCATGGGAGGCGTCAACCCGCACAGACTCTGAAGCAAATCTACATTCCACCAATATACCTCTCCATGGCCTCCCACTCGGTCTTGCCGGTGGACAAGAGATATCTAATGTGACCCTGCGTGCGTACAGTCAGAAACCCGTCATTGGCGTCGATGCTCTGTACCAAGACTTTTGCTTACCAGGTCTGTGACGCCGCGGTGCCTCTCGAATTCGGCTCGTGCGAAGCTGCGTGTCTCATTTCTTGTCATTACATCTTCGATATGGCCTGTGCCTCTGAGTATAGTTCGGTATAATGCCAGAACTTTCGATCTTTGGAGAAACTGTATACATGTGTCAATGACTTGTCTTCTACTGAATATATGAATGGGTTGTGTAGGAGATACATACGTGCTCTAAGCTGAGGGTTGCGCCGAGGCGTCCACCACTACCACCACCTCGACGAGGGGCCTCTGTCGCATAGCTTCGGATCCCACCGAGTAGGGAGGACGACCTGCCCACCATGGAGGCGGCCCGGCTCACCGTCGAATAGCGCATATCCAATGCGGGATCTAGAAGAACTTTCAAGGCATCGGACTGCTTTTGAGAAACGCTTTTACAAGTAAAGCATGGGAACAGTATGTCAATAGTCTGAATTGATGACGACGGACGACTGGGATTCGAGATGCCAAATTCTATGTATGTAGATGCCGAGAAAAGAAACTGGAGCTGCTGGGAAGAGCTAACGTGGGGATATGCATCTACTGGGGTGGAGACATAATGCTGGGAATGTGCTTCTACATACGGTGAGAGCAGCAGCAGCAGCCATTCCGACACCAGACCTGACTATCTGGGTTTCTTTTGAAGAGCGATTCAATACGGCTTCCGTATGCATGGGCACCACGTATCCATAATACGGGCCATCATCTACATTTGTTGCGGCACGTGTTTAAACTGCCCTCTTACAGTTAACACGCAACCAGAGGTACTCGAGGCTATCGAGCATGGCAACTACAAGTAAGAGACAGAAGCGCAAGCGTGGCGAGCCCACCCCTATCGAGCTGGTGAACAAGAAAGACGATGCACAGTTCATAGCAGACCATCTACGTCCCAGGTATGTTCTTTTTATAGCACGCCACCAAACCTTACCGCACACCCTGCATCATGCAACTGACTAACACCACCACTGCAGCCCAGACTGGAACAAGTGGACGCACCCCAAAACGCAAGAGGCCTACTCCCTCAGCCTGGTCGGCGCGCCCCGGCTGAGCGAGGCCGACCTCGAGACGTGTCTCGCGCTGGTCGAGGAGACCAGCCGCGCCGACTACGAGCCCTCGTCCATGGGCTGGAAGCCGGGCCAGAAGCGGGCCGAGATGAAGTCGCCGGAGCTCCGGTACGTCCTGGTTCGGGACGGCAAGGGCGAGGGCGGGATCCGCGGCTTCACGTCGCTCATGCCGACGTACGAGGAGGGGCAGCCGGTCGTGTACTGCTACGAGATCCACCTCAAGCCGGAACTGCAGGGGTATGTTTTTGACTACATACCTACCATGATGGTCAATGGATAGGAACACCTTATTGAATTACCAACTAATATTTACCACAGAACCGGGCTGGGACGGCAGCTCCTCGGGTACCACGAGCAGGTGGCCCGGCACACGCCGACGGTCGGGAAGGTGATGCTGACGTGCTTCCTGAGCAACGAGCGGGCGCTCGCTTTTTATAGGAGGCTGGGCTTCGAGAAGGACGAGATCTCGCCGGAGCCGCGGAAGCTCCGGTTCGGCAAGGTGTTTGTGCCGGACTACGTGATTATGAGCAAAGGGGTTGTCAACGTGGTAGATGCGGATGCGGATGCGGATGCGGATGCAGGTGCAGATGTGGCATCGTGACATATGGCATGACTGAGTATGACGAGACCTCCTTCACATTTTTGTCTTGATGGCGATGGCAATGGCAGGCGGCTTCAGCATTGATTGGTTTTTGTATATGATTGCCCAAATAGAATGCCAGACAAATGGGAGCGAGAGATGGGTGGTTTAGGTGAGAATCGTTTGCTCGCCTAAACGAAACAAAACCCCAGATGTATGTACTCACTCCTCCGTCCCCTTGTACGAGCAAGCTGCAATACACCAGTAATAGGCATGTTGTTAGATATTGAATTGTGTGTGGTCCTGGCATCCAGTCTCATTCCTGCGGTTGCGGGTCGAAGCGAAAGGCGGAAACCGGAACGCAAGCCGCAATTTCGCAGCTCTCATGTGGGATTGGACTCTGACGCCATGCCATCTTTTGGGCGGGTTTCTTGGCGCAGATCTCCCAGCATCTAGGGGCACGTAACGTACAGACTGGTATGCATGCGGTCCGTATGCGTGCACAGTAGTACTCCGTAAGCCAGGAAGCTCTGCCGAAAGTGGCCAATGGAATCCTACCCAACGTTTTCTTTCTTCAACCGAAGGTGCTCAGTTGAAGCAACAAAATCATTCTTCTTGAGTTGGTTGGTTGGGGTCTAAAATGGGCTACAAATTGCTCTCATCAGCCCTAGGACGCTAAAACGCGTGGGCTCCAGGGGCTAAGACGCGCTACCAAAAGTCCGTTGGTCCCCTTAAGTACTTCACCAGCACAGCTCACTCACCTGCAGCCGGCGGGGCGTTGGGCGTTACCGAGTTGCTTGCAGCTGCAGTGCGTTGTGCAGTTCTGGTGCAGCCACCACTCAGCCTCAGGCTCGGTTCCTCGAGGAATCGTCCCTGATTCGACGGCGGTTTGGGGTTTGGGGGATGTTCGCTGGACTCGCCCAGGCGCGAGCCAATGCAGATCGACACCACCTAACCCAAAAAGTCAAAAGAAGGAACCATGCCCTTGGTGCTTACTTGGCTTGTCCTTTTTTGGTCTGGATGTCGACGTCTCTTGCCAGCATCAGTGTATCAATAGTGCCTTACACAGAAGGCATCGATCGCCGAGTCTCCGAGTTCCAGGGGTAGCTTCTCCCGTCGACCATCAGCATCATCTTGTCGTATGATGAACCACTTCAGCATACATGCCTGACAGAAGACCAACGCAGCCGGCGCCCCATCATCGACTACTAGGCCTGAAGTAAGCTCCAAGGTGCCCGATCCCTCAGCCATTACCATCTGGCAACTCATGCGTGACAGCCCTTCGTGACTGGGGAACCTAGACGCTTGCCATGAGGATCGTGTATAAATAGGTACACACCGTATGCAATCACGGCATTGACCGTGTGTGTTCCCACTTCATCTCCTCCACAGCCAGACTAGTATGACACTGGAATATTTCGGCGAGAACGCGCCGTTTGCCTAGACGGAGCGCGCATGGCGAAAAGGCACTTGGCACTTTCCTACTTTTCGCTTTCAGCTGTGCCGCATTCGCTTTCAGCTGTGCCGCATTCTCTTTCAGCCCCCCCTCATGGCGGCAGCGGCGTGCATGTGGCATGGGCAACTCAGCCCAACACCTTCCCCGTGGTAATTAGCAGGTAGGTCGATGGCAGGTAGGTACACATGAACAGGTCAATAATAAATGCAATCGCGCCCCCAATCCAACACACTTCCCATTCTTGCTTGGTCTGTTGTCTCTCTCCCTCTCTTTTGCCAGATCCATCGTCCATCTCTCTCCTCTCCCCAGCAGCAGACATACAGATCTGCATCACTCACAACAAGTCATATTGCTGTACTGCTTTCTTCTGCATTGTTGTTAGTGTTACCAGCATCGCTTCCAGCCTACACATAACTCTGCATCGCCATTTTCACCACACACTTACACGCACACACACGACACAACCCCCCAACAACACCACAGCCAAGATGGAGCAACAACAGTACCAGAACCAAACCCCCATGCAGGCAGAGCACCAGCCCATGCCCTCCCAGCAGCCCCAAGGCGGCGAGTGGCAGAATAACTTGTGCGACTGCTCGCCTTGCGGCTCCTGTGTCTTGGGCACATTCGTCCCCTGTCTCTGTAAGTTGATTGACTACCCGCTGGACACATCCACACCACCCAGACTCAATACTCGGTACTAACACAACTGCAAAAACAGTGGTCGGCAGGACGGCGGACCGCATGCGCGACCCCACGATGCAGACGGCGGACACGCTCAACAGCGACTGCCTGATCCACGGCGTCCTGATGTGGACCCTGGGCGTGGGCTGGGTCTACTCAATGATGAAGCGGACCGAGATCCGCGAGCGGTTCGGGATCCCCGGCTCCGGCCTCGACGACTGCTGCACCTCGTACTGGTGCCCGTGCTGCGCCGTCATCCAGCAGGACAAGGAGGTCCAGGCGCGCCTGCCCGGCGGCGGCCCCGTCAACAGCCAGTACCAAGCCCAGCCCCAGATGGAGATGGCAGCCGCGCCCCAGCAAGCCGGTAAGGACGGAGCAGGAGGCGTGGGCCAGTACCAGCCGCAGCAGGGTAATCACCAGTAGCAGCAGGGTGGACCTACTCGGGCGACCAGGGTGAGGAAGGACGTGTTGCGTAGTTTGAGGTCTTGAGAAAAATCCGCCTGTGTCATCATGGATAACAACGGGATTTGGCGTTGGGTATGGGGCGCTGCTGTTTGCCCTTGTGTTGCTTACTTTCTCATTCTCCTTTGATACCACTTTAAGAAGCATTGGTGACAAGCCAAAAGGTTGCTAGACCTAATACGAATACCTAATCATTCGATTTCCTGACAAGATCATTTCATTGTTTCCCGTTGGTTCCTTCATAGGGCATAGCACTGACACCTCACTTGCTGTTTCTTACACTCGAGCTTGGAGTCCTGCGATTACGACGCTGGGGCACGAGATTGGAAGCGGGTGGTGGCCTATCTCGAGAAATTATTTTGGAAGACATTTCATTAATTGGGCGCTTTCGTACATGGGGTTCATCGAGGTGACGAGTTGGACTTAGGGGCGTTATTAGGACTTTTACTCGCTTTAGATCTCCACGACCTACCTGGATTTCTGGAAGATCCTGACGGTGATGCGAGAGATGCTTTCCTGGCTGAGGTTATCACGGATGGCACTTTCTCGGATGCTTTCCCATTGGCAAGGATTGGAGAAACGGTGAGTCGTGAACTCATCATTTGTTTCTCTCATTAGGCTGGGTTTCTCGTTCCTGAGTCCACGTTCCATACCATTTGAGATTGTGTTTGTGATCCTGCGAAGCCCTCGAGATATCCATTTGCTCTTGGATATGTGGGGTGTCATTCGGCGTCAAGAGAAAGGGGCATGTGGTGGCGGACGGTCCGGGTCGGCCTTTAACAAGATTGCTATCTACACGGTTGCTAACACGATACATAATATCGCTTCCCTCGATCGGGCAAGAACTGTCCAATATGGCCATGATGAATCGGCTTTCCAGGGGGTTCTGCGAAGGGATGCTTATTGTAGGTGACGTAAAACGCAACCAGCGTAGTGGCTCCTGGTAGTGTGTAGTAGGTAGGATCAAGCGAAAAGAAATGGCTGTCTTCTGTTGGGCCTGAAGAACTGCAGCATCTTGCTTCAGCGAGATCCCACACTCTCCCACGCTGGCGGTTCTACCAGACCGACCACAGAGAAGACCACCACTACGAAATTCGAGTAGGACTGTCGACTAGTGTAGTGGTGCCCAATAACGGGCTTTGGTAAAACGGCTCTGGAATCCATAAAAGGCATCATCACCTATCGTATCTGAATGCCCGCGGAAGGATCCCTACATGGGCAGACCAAGTAGAGAACAGCATAGTCCAACAAGCATATCACCAGGAAAACCAAACATGTTATCGATGTTTTATGAATTGCATGGTCGTCCGTTTTAAGCTACGCTAAAGAGGTATCGAATGAGGAAAGAAGCCCATTTTCGCACACGCCCCCCCGAGCTCATTGGAACACCGACCGACTTACTTCCCACCGAACGCCCCGAAATAAACCCTTGCATGATCCCTGATATTTTTCTATGTGTGAACCCGCGTATCTAAGGAACTTTCTCTTTTTGACTCTAGCCCACGTAGCTTTTGTATATGTTATGTAAATTGTTTCTTGTTTTCGTGGGCGCCTAGTCGGCACGGAGGAACGTCTTGAAGACCGGGTCGTCGGTGCAGTCCTTGTAGGGGTATCCGATCTGTTTGAGGAACTTCTCGAGCTCCTGGACCTCAGCGCACTGGATGGCCGCGACGATCTCGCCGACGTCGCCGCCGCTGTTGCGGTACTGGAACAGGCTGATGTTGTAGTCGGTGCGGAGGGTCATGAGGAACTTCTGGAGCGCGCCGGGCCGCTCGGGGAAGGTGAACATGTAGACGCGCTCGTCGGGCACGGTGGAGCGGCCGCCCACGAGGTACCGGATGTGCGACTTGGCCAGCTCGTTGCCCGAGAGGTCCGTGACCGACATGTTGGCGGCGCCGATGCGCTCCGTCAGGCGCTGCAGCTCCGTCGCGCGCTCGCTCACGGGCGCCAGCAGCGAGATGCCCACCAGCACGTTGGCGACGTCGTCGTGGGAGTACCGGTACGAGAACTCGGTCACGTTGTGGGGCATGATGCAGTCGATCAGCTCGGCGAAGGCGCCGGGCCGCTCGGGGATGCGCACCGAGAGCAGGGCCTCCTTGCCCTCGCCCAGGGTGGCGCGCTCGCCGACGAAGCGCAGGCGGTCGAAGTTCATGTTGGCGCCGCTGAGGATGGCGACGAGGGAGCGGTTCACGTTGCTCGAGGGGTTCTGGGCGACCCACTTCTTGAGGCCGGCGACGGCCAGGGCGCCGGCCGGCTCCACGATGGAGCGGGTGTCCTCAAAGACGTCCTTGATGGCGGCGCACGTCTCGTCCTTGTTGACCTGGACGATCTCGTCGACGACCTCCTGGCAGATGCGGAAGGTCTCCTCGCCCACTGTCTTGACGGCGGCGCCGTCGGCGAAGAAGCCCACGTCCTTGAGGACCACGCGCTCGCCCTTTTCCAGGGATTGCGCCATGGCGTTGGCGTCGTTCTGCTCGACACCGATGATCTTGATGTGGGGGTACATGCGCCGGATGTAGACACCGATGCCAGCGATCAGACCGCCGCCGCCGACGCAGCAGAAGATGGCCTCGGTCTTGTTCAGGTTCGTCTGGCCGAGCAGCTCCGAGGCAATGGTGCCTTGGCCGGCAATGACGTAGGGGTCGTCAAAAGGGGGGGATGTTGATGAGGCCGTGGGTCCGTTCCAGTCTCTGGCACTCGGCCTTGGCAGTATCGAAGTCGGGGCCGTGCAGGACGACGGTACCGCCCAGCCTCGAGACATTGGCGTGCTTGATGTTGGGCGTTCCCTCGGGCATCACGATGGTGGCCGGGATCTTAAGCTTGCGGGCAGAATAGGCGACGCCCTGGGCGTGGTTTCCGGCGCTGCATGCTACGACCTGTTGATTCACCCCACCGGGTCAGTATTCTGTTTGAAGGACTAACAATGGCTCTGGGTAGGGCAGATTTCTTACTCCTTTCCAGCTCTGCTCTGGCGACAGATGCGCCATCTTGTTGTAGGCGCCGCGCAGCTTGAAGCTGAAGACGGGCTGCATGTCCTCGCGCTTGAGCAGCACATTGCATTCTAGTCTCCTGGACAATGTGACGGCTGGGGTCAAGGGCGTCCTTTCGCATACGTCGTAAACGCGGCTTGTGTTGATTAGACGGACATAGTCCGGGTGGCCGTTCGGCAGGAGGTAGTCCTCGGGCACCAGCGGCTCGGACCTGGTGGCCCGCGGCGGCGACGTGGGGTTGACGCTGTACTCGGTCAGGGAGAGCCCGGACATGGACGGCGTTTGGCGCGTGTGGCCGTTGGCGTGGTTGGCGGTGCCATTGGTCTGCGGTTCCTGGTCGGTTATGCGGTTGGTCAGGACGGCACCATCCGTCGATGCTGCTGTTGGCGCCATTGTGTGTTGATGGCGCTGGATTCGCTGGGGAAGTGGTAGTAGGCGCAGAGGTTGTAGATTCGAACAAAACGCTGCTCGGGATCTACGACTAAGTAGAGTAACCCCCGATAGGGCACTACGCCGTACAGGTAAATAAAGGCCTTGCATGGAGTCCCAATGTCAGTTTTTTCCCGTGCCAAATGTGAGGTTTCGCTTTGGTGAGAGAACAAAATCAAGGCTCCTTCTACTACAACTGGAAATATATGAGACCGCACTACGACACGCAATATTCTTATTATACATACCTAGAGGGGCGTCCCTTTATTTCTATGCGTCGTACGTTATCTCGACCGCCTTCTGGGGACTTGAATGTATGCAATGCAAGCGGCCCTGCTCTGCCCGAGTTCGGCGCGACTTCTGGGAATTTTCCCAGTGGCATGTGGGGCAGTCGCACCGTCAGCTTGCAGCAGTCAGAGTCATGGAGGGGCACTCGGGCAATTACCTAAAGATAGGCGCCCTGGCACCTTGCCATGACTGGACCCCTGGCCTGAAGTTACGGCAAACGACAACTAACAGCAGCGAGGGAATCATACGATGGAAGACTCTGATCTACAAATTGATGTATTCACCGTCGAGTCCAGATCCTACAGTTTGTACTTGGACGGTTACCACCGGCCAATTGACACTAACTTACTGTTCTGTATAGTGGCCCGGTGGTAGAACCCTATTGGTAATGCACAGGTCATGTCTCCAAGCCATGCTTTTTCTTGATGCGAGGGTCACTTGTGTGCACATACTTGCGTCAATCGGTGGCCTGGTATGCGGTAGGGATAGGGAAGACTTGAGCTTCAATTCCGATCAAAAGCTGCCAGCAAGAAGTACTAGATGCAATTGAATATGTTCTGCCTGTCGACATCAATTGCTGTGTTCGTCCAAGCAGCTCTTATCGGGAAAACATCATCTATCAGGCATGCGATGGCATGATTCGAGGCCGCTATTAAAGAATTAGAGCTCCAATTCGGCCTAGTGTGCAGCAAGCTCTCTCCCCACGGCATGGCGCTTACAGCTGGGAGCATGGGTGCACTTACATAATTCAGCAGGGGTCCCATCCGCGAATCCATGTCATCATCGTTTGATTTTCCGAACGGTATCGTGCTTTTTCCCCAATTGATAGACGAACGACCTGCAAATCCCGGGGAAGCTCGACGACAACATCGGGTCTTTTGCAATAGAACACTACCACCGAGGGCCACTAGGCAGATACAGGCGGGAAGCTACAGACCGACGCAATCATGGCCGACAAACCGATGCCCTCGTCTTTTGACGACGATAAGTAGGTCGAATGTCTCCACCCCTCCTCGGTCCGCGTATCCCGACCTGAGAGACCTAGCTCACATGGAACGTCTTCCAACACAGGGAATACCAGGAGACCGGCTCGCAGAAGGTCTGGCGCAAGCTGAAGGAGGAGCCATTGGTTCCGCTCGGTACGTTGTTCTGTCCTCAACTTGCCCGTTGCATCTACCGCCGTCGATCAATGACCCCATATTCGACCTCGGGCCACCTCTCTGACAGAGCTCTTTGACTTCTCCCCACCCTCGCACGCCAAACCCACGATGAGAGCGAAGCAGAACGACGAGATCTAGATACTAAACAAGCCCAACCACTGACCCTCTTTCTCTCCCTCCCGCAGGAACCCTCCTAACCTGCGCCGCCCTCTACAACGCCTGGCGCGGCATGCGCCGCGGCGACCACGCCCAGGTCCAGCGCATGTTCCGCGCCCGCATCGGCGCCCAGGCCTTCACCGTCTGCGCCATCGTCGCGGGCGGCGCCTACTACGGCAAGGACCGCGAGAAGCGCCAGGAGCTCATCAAGCTCGAGGCCCAGCAGCGCGCCGAGGAGCGCAACGCCAAGTGGCTCCGCGAGCTCGAGATGCGCGACCAGGAGGAGCAGCAGCTGCAGGACCACATCAACCGGCGCCGGGAGCGGCGGCAGCAGCAGGCCCGCGAGGGCAAGACGGCGGCGGCAACGGCATCCACACCGAGCGGAGAGACGACGTCGGACGCCGAGGGGCAGGTTCCTCTTGAAGGCAAGAAGGAGGGCTCGACTGTGCTGGGCGCTCTGTCGCAGTCGGGCAGCAGCTGGTTCGGCTCGGGGAAGAAGAAGGAAGATGCCCCGTCATCTTCAGACGAGAAGAAATAGGAGAGAGGAGCAGAGGCGAAAAAGCACGAACATGCTGGATTAAAAGATACCAAAAAAGAGACGTAATGCTGATTACTTCGCAGGGGAGGAAGGAGAGAATGTTGCACACGGCTTTGCATTGCCTGAAAAAACTGTATATCCGCTCTATATATGTACGACTACGAAAAGAAAGGATGGTCCAGGGAAAGGATTTGGAATCAATCATTACTGCTGATGCCATTCAGCATGCCATTGGGGCCAACAACACGACTACTAAGTACATATAACCAATACACAACTCGCTTGATCATTTTGTTTGATGAGAGGAGTATGATCGTTGCCATATATCAATTTTGCACGCGCCGTGCTTCTCCCCAACGCCGTGAAGCTATTCCATCCTAATAACCAGACAGCCCGGTCATACATGCCACACCAGAACGAACCGGATACATCAGTTCATCGAACCACCAGACCGATTATTCCCAACCAACCCTGCCATCTCCAACAACGCCCGATCCGCCTCCCGATCCCCCGTCCCCAAATTAATCCGCCGCCGCGCCTCGGCCTCGCGATGCTCCCACTCCCACCGCTCCCGCTGCCCCTTGGCCTCCTCGTCGCCCCCCGCAGCCCCAGACCTCGATGTCCTCGACCTGGAACCGGTCCTGGAAGTCGTAGCGGCGCGCGCTGCTCGTCGCGAACGCGCCGCCCCGCGACGTGTAGTCGTGCGTGAACACACCAAATTCAAAACTCGAGTCGATCACGAGCGACACGGGCCCCAGGGTCCGGATTGTGGGGTGCCGCGATTGGGTCGCAGCTTTGGGGGAGGGGCAGCCGACCGTGATGCCCGGGAAGGCGGCGGGGGTTTTCGCGAAGGATACGTAGTTCTGGTTCACGACCGAGGCGCGGAAGACGTCGTGCACAGGGCTCAGCTGGAACAGCAGCGTGTCGCTGTCGCCGAAGCACTCGCGGTGCGCCGCGCGCCAGGGCTGCTTGACCAGCACGCCGAAGACGACGCGGTCTTCGCTCCGGCCTGCGGGGCTGCCGTCGGGGAAGCGGCGGGGCGGGAGCGAGTCCATGAAGCTACCCTCGGCCCCTTGAGCGTGGTGGTGGGAATCGGAGGACTCGGTAAGCCGGGTGCCCGACACGAGAAGCAGGGTCGGGGCGCGCCAGTTGAACACCTTGGTCTCGAAACTGCCCATGGAGAAACCCGCGTCGGCGCCCGAGTACAGGAGCCGGAGGCGGCGGAAAAGCTCGTTGCCGGGGATGAAGAAGGAGAGCTGCGAGACGATGTTGGGGTTGAGGATATGCTGGCCCTTGTCTGGCAAGAGGGGCGGCAGGGACGATGAGGAGGTTCTTACTCTCCTAATCGCGGGCGGGGATGGCGGCGGCGAGGCGGTCGTGTCGATATCGCTGCCGCTCTTAGTCCACTTGTGCTTCTTGGTGAAGTCGAGGTTGCGCGAGAAGAGGAAGTGCTCGAATAGGGCGTTGAAACCCTGGAACAGGAACGGCAAGTTGGCGGGGAGGATGCGCTGGAACTGCGCAAAGGTGATGCCCGGCGTCCGCTCGACGTTGATGAGCGACGAGAGGATGTTGTTGGCCGTGTCGCGCAGCCCGTCCAGCTCGTCGCCCATGACTCGATCGGTGTAGGTGGGCAGCGTCTCCTGGGGGCTAAGCGGCGCGATGAGCAGCAGAAGCATGATCAGGCGCCGGAAGTTGTCGGCCGGGATCATGGCGCCGTGGGTCGAGGCGGCATGCAGATCGCCCGCCTTGAAGGAGTCGTTGAGGTCGAGCGAGTCGAGCGCGGCCAGCACCAGCTCGTCATCATCCGCGTCTTCCACTCCCTCATCATCCTCGTCGTCGCCAGCTTCGTCGACGGCGAAACCAGGCGCATGGCTCCTCCCCGCCGCGGCGTCGTCTTCTCCTGCTTCTACTGTAGGCGACGCCGGCCGCTTCTCAATCTCTGACAGTTTCCGATCGTATACGGCCATGCTCTTGAACAGCAGCTTCCTACGCGTCGCTGCCCCCTTGGCCAGGATCTTGGTGTATCTGTCGGTGAGGATGGCGACGCAGACAATCATCTGCTCGAAGCCCAGGACGGCGGGCGCGTCCTCGAGGAACGGGAAGGCGCCGATGTACGACAGCATCTGGAAGACGACGGGCGAGACGTTGAGGACGTCGGGCAGCTCGAGGAACTTGGCGATGGCATCTTCCTTGAGGTAGCGGATGTGCTGTTCGTGGTCGGCTAGCGATCGGAAGTTGTCTTTGAAGCAGTACAGTTCAAGCGGTTCGAAGCATTTGCGTGCGAATTTCTCGGCCTAGAAGTTTTGCCAAAATGACACGGCCAATGTCAGTAGATGTTTTCCTTGGTCAATATTTGTCACCGAGGCGTGTTCGTTGCGGTTGCGGTTGCTTACCAGCTCAGCTGCGACATCCTCCTTGGAGCGCACTTCTTCCGAATGGGCTTGTCCCATGGTGCATTGCGGATGGTGGGCTTCAGGATTGAAGCCGCTCAAGGACTAATCAAGTTGTCGTAAGTTGGAAGCATGCCCAACCTTGGATCGGGATCAACAATGCGTTTCATCAAACAAGCTTGGACTTCGAAAAAACGGTGGTTGACCGTTCAGGAATGCAGGATAAGACGGGAAGATATACGTGCCTAGAGAGGATCGTCGTGACGTACGTAGGGCCCGGTAACTTGGCGAGCTCTGGTGGGGTGTTCCGGGCGACAGTCCCACAGGGCCACAGCGTTGGCATTGGCGTGCACTTCCCTAAATTGCCTAGAGGCTCGCTAAGGCACACTGCTGCAGCCTGCAAGTGCGCAACGGTTGGTCCCCGACCCCCGCACCCTCCCGAGTCAGTGCCAACAGCCAGATAGCTGGGTACGAGACCTCATCAAGATCCGTGGGTAATGTCAGTTCATTAACTGTCACATCCTGATATTTCCATGTCCTCGTGATAGTACCTTCGTCATAGTGTGACTCCAATTACCTACATCTAAGCAGCCAAGCCACGCCAAGCCGACAGTGCTTTTCATGACCAGCAGTCGACTTGACACTCATCCCGAGTCTTCACCTACTTGCTCAAGGTGCTGGCAACTTACACGTCTACTTAAGTCGTGTCTGCCAAGGGGATGTAACCTCGTAGCATCCAGGTCTCCTTAGACTCCCCAAGTATGTGAATTCGAGATGTAGTGAGGATATGTAACACTCCAAATGGGAATGTCAACGACGCCAATGCCGTGTCCCGATTCACTGCGAGTTCGTTCTCAGTAATTGGTATATGATTGGGAAGAACTCCTCTTGAGAATTCGAACAGCCTGGCTGTTTTCCATCAAGTGTGACTTGAACAGACTGACACCTTGTTTTTGGTTGTTGTATTGTTAGTGGTCTACGTATATAAGAGAGTCCCAAGAATGCCATTCCATGCCCCTATCCAGGCTTCCCCTACCCATAACCAACAAAGAAACCAAACATAGATACTTGCTTACACAATGGCACAAGAACCATATAACCATGTAGTGGCCGATGCCTTTGAAGGCACCGACACCATCCAAACATCAGAGGTAACAACCAGCTATTGGCCACCCTCCCATGCTAACCTAGGCCGTCTCTACAACCTGCCCCCCGAGCTCAGAATCGATATCTACGAGTGGGTCCTGGCCGCCGACAACGCAACACCCAGGATCCGCACCCTGGTGTACGACCCGGAGCAGCGCGGCTTCTATGTCCAGACCGCCCAGCTGGCGATCGTGCGGCCGGCGTCCTGGGGCCTGCTCGCCATGAACCCCGAGGCCTTGCATGAGGCCGTACGGGCCCACTGGGTCCGGCTCCCCGCGCGGGTCGTCACGTCTCCCGGCGGCACCATCGCGCACCCGGATCTGGGGCTGCTGGACCAGCCCCTTGTATCACGGGCCGCGGGCGACGCCTGGTGGAACCCCGCAACGACCGTCTTCCACATGGACCAGCCCTCGCTAACATCACTTACCAACGCCGTCGCGCTCGGGCTCACCACCGCCAGCCGCTTCGAATGGCTTACGGACCTGCTCCTGGACCGCCGCGCCTTCGAGCACCTGTTCTGGCAGCCACTGACCCCAGGTTCCAGCCGCCGCCTCCCCGACCCGCCCCTGCCTGCGCTCCCGGGCCTACGCCGCCTCATCGTGGGCTTCCTGCGGCGGTGGCAGGACGTCGTCGTCATCGAGGGACCGTACCGCGACGTGATCGAGGAGCTTCACGTCATCATCCATTACGCCGCCGCCGCCAACGATAACGACGACGACGATGCCAATAACGAACCGAGCGTTCCGGCTGTCCAGGTCGGCCCGGGCCTGGCACCGTTTAGCCCCGTGTTTGGATTGATCGTCTGTGAGACGGTCCTGCACACGATACCGTCGGTTCGCGCGCTGAACCGGGCCGGTGTTCAGGTCGTCTGGGCCGCTATACGACAGGGGGTTACCAGGAGACAGGAGATCCGGATGGAGGAGGATCCTTAGGTAAGTGAATAGCTACACTGTAGAAGGCAGTCGCTTCTGTAGTATCAATTGAGTAAATTTAATCAATGTCGTGTTTTGTGATCTGGATTAGTCGATCATGGGACCTGGGTGGAAATAGGATAACTACATGTATGTGACTGGTTGTTACTGGGACAGCTGGTGTTACGTAGTAGTAACCGCGATGTTTCCAAACCAGTTAAGTTGCTTAATATCGGAATACACGAAAAGCATATCGGATTGTCCATGATACTCCTAGAGCTACCTTTTCGTGTAAAGTATCACGCCACCCGAATGGGCCGGCAAGCGGAATCATCCTCTACAACGCGCCGCAGCATTACCATCGTTTCCAAATTGAGACCACTTGTTTAACAACGCGACAGAACGAAAATCAGCGGACGCATCTGATATGAGAAACCGAATAACAGTTCTTTAATCATCGCTCCCTTCTCCATCATCCCATAGGGATCCGAGCTGTTCGCCTTCGCCACCAGCGTCCCCCTCGGCATCATAGGCGATCTTTTCCAGAGATCCCCGCTGAGCCGCTACGGCTAGGACGTCTGCGTGGCCGTCGGAAGTGAAACATACCTTGACAACCTTTTCCTCGCCTCCTGTGCCTTCGCTTGCCTGCGGCTGCGTATGATGCTGTGGCTGTCCCAGGTTGATCACTTCGCGAAGGACCTTGTGAAGGCTCTCTGTGTGACTGGTGTTGCTTCGGTCCTCTAATATTTGCACTGACTCGATGACACACAACAGGTATGGCGGCACCAAGGCCCGGAGCCTGCGTAGTATGTCCAACGGCACATCGAGGTCGACCGCCGACCCCAACAGCTTTTCGAAGTCCCGAGTGAGGACCTCAACTATGGTGCTGGGATCATCTTGAATGAGTAGCAGCTGGACAATTAGGGATTTCACCATGTCCAGCAGAATCTCCGGGGGCGAAAGGTACCTCCCGTACATGTCCCGCTCTTGCTGAAGGGAGCCGAAGTATGATATGAAAGGGATCTTGTTATGGTTGGCCAATCCCACAAGACACGCAGCAGTGAGGGTGTTCTGACTCGGGTGTGAGGCATCGTGTGGCCCTTGCATCCATATTCTGTTCGAGTCCAGGCTCGAAGTCCAAGTCTCGAGGCGCCGTTTAACTTGGATCTCCACGGCAACCTTCAACGCCCTAGAAGTAAGGCCAACGAGCTCCTGGATGTTGCTGTTATATCGGGCGGCTATAGGCTCGAGAAGACTCAATGCGTCGTTTGTGCTGCAGCTGCTCTCGTCTGGCGGCTTCTCAGTGTATGCCACTTTGTTGTCCGATTCTGCCTTGACAGGTTCCAGGTTCGTACTGGCCATTCCCGACCCGACCTGTTCGTTGAATGGACATTGGGAAGATGTGCCCAATAGCCCTATGGACGTGTTATGTAAGGCGTGCTGGATCCGGCTCTCGAGGCCATTCTGCACGTTATTGTTAAGCCTGCGCATTATCTGCGTAAGCGTCTGATCCACGTCGGATTGCCACCGTCTAGTATCCCTTTGGAATGTCATATCTGACTGCATGTGGACACCATGTGCATAGCGTTCCATCCTGTGCTCTATAGCCTTCATCCGACTGCGCTTCTCGGTGAAGAGATTGTGGAAAGCCTGTTCATCAAAGCTCTTGATGAAGCGCTTCCAAGGGGATTTAGACCACTGTGTGAAAATCTCCGTGAAGAATTCAAACACGACTGTATACAGTTCCATGATGTAGCGCTGCATCATGCTCTTGTGGGGGAAAAGGCTAATTAAGTCATTCCAGTAGGCCATATCCTGACTGAGCTCATCTAGACTGTCGGCGACCCCGGTAGCCAGCTTCTGGTGGTTTGTACAGGCCTATAATAATTATATTAGGTGGCTTTCATAAATAAGAATCCTGTTGTAGAGGCTTAGTGACGCGATGGCAGAAAGCGACCCTGTGAGGAGTGTCACATATTTGTCATTGGTAGGGACTATTGAGACCAGTTTGCTGTGAGACTGAAATGTTTGACAAAGGCTGGTGAAGACTGTCTTTGCCCGGCCAATCTTTCTGCCATCTCGGTTTTCTTTCCATGTATCTGAAGCTTTTGTGACAGACTGATGCAGAACTTTCAAGCTTGGTTTTTCGTGGGACAAGTTGGCCTGTTGGTCAGGGGGAGGCTCGTGCAGAACTTGGTCCAGGCATCGTATAGTTTAGAACTTTGCTTGAGCAATACTGTCTCTTCGTCTGGAATGAGACTATATATCACCAATATTAACCTAGGACACAATTCAAGCAACCAAGGAAAGAGTTAAACAGATGAAAAATATATTTAAGGAAGCCATACTCAATAACAAGTTGTCGCCCTTCAGATAGTAAGAAGTTCCAGCTGTCTCCTAGGGTAGCGATGCTCCTTTCCTACTGTCTGTCAATTGCGATCGCCGTTGACAGTCCACGGCCAAGGATATCGCCTGGGTGATCCTGTTGGAGCTCATCACTAAATGACTGAATAAGCTGTTGATCCGTATGCGGCATTATGATGATTATTCGGCCAAATAAAAGTAATGGTGTCGCGACAGATAGCCCCAAGGCGCTGGTTTTAATCGCCAACCTTGTCTCATGAAAGGGGGAGAGAACAGAGACGAAAGCCTGAGACTAGGAGGAACAGGGTCCCCGAAAAGCATCCCACGTTCCCCGTTATCGATGGCCTGCTATTGGTGCCAAATGTTGGTGCTGAGGGCGCCCGGGATGCCCATGGGGTATATGTGCTGAACAGGGCTGGGAATGAGCCTCTAATCGCGAAGGTCGCAAGAATCAGATGGGCGGTCGATGTGACTCACTCCAAGTCAAGAGATTCTACGTGTTGATTAAAAATGTCCGTAGCCTGCCTTCACTTCTTTCGAATGATGAACGATGAAATTCGACAAGGCGGGGCAGTTTCTTTTGAGGAGGGAATGAAATTTACCTGAATACTTCCACAGAGCCATGTGGCGGAGTGCATGCATATCGGTGCTGACAGGCCAATGACAACACCGGCGCTACATAATCTGAAAGGCAGTGCAAATGGTTCGCAATCTCCTCCAAGATAAGGTCGGGGTCCCTGCCAGTCCTTCCCTTCTTTCTCGTCAGGCTGTGATACACCAACATCAATCCAAAACTGGGTTATCTGACCTCGAAACCTCACTTGGTGATGTGACCACCGCAGTGGCAGTGCCTTCATAGCCATGGTTTCACCCAGGAACTCCCTCTTTGACTTCAGTCTGTCCATTCCCAGAGACTCCCGCCCTACTATCCACAAGCTCTACAAGAAGCAAAGACTTGACGTGGAGGACAGGGATCAAGTCAGAAACGAAGAAAACGCCCAAGCCGACAGGCAAGACAACATCCAAGCCGGAAACGAAGGTGGCGACCGAGCTGAAAGCGAAGACGAAGACGCAGACGACGACGAAGATGAAGACGAAGGTGAAAACAAACCGCCTGTGATTTGGTCTCTCGGTGTTTACGACGCGGCAAACACGCGCCACAGCGGCAGAGAGAGGCCATATGCTATCTACGAAAGCGACAAGCCAATTGAGATTACCCCTGGATCCAAGCCAAAAACAAGCTCCTACAACGGCAACTGTTGCCCCCTCCCCAATCAACGTTCCTCCTCGGCCGAAATGGACAGGCTGCGTCTTCGAGGTGTCTTGCGAGGCAGTCGTTAATCTTTCATCGACCACCACGGGCCATAAAAAACACAAGAAAAAGCCAGAAGCAATCGAGGCTCTGGACCTCGAGACTATGTCCCAGAGGTGTATAATTGTCAGGTCACCCTTCTTAAGCCGGACATTGCGAGAAGTGACAGGGTACTACCCTGAGTTCTTCTACCATACGCGAACAACTGCGTGGAGCGACGTGATGGCAGTGCAACCTTTGGACAACACTTCATCATTGAAATTTTACGAGCCGTGGGGATTTCTTCTGCATCGCTTTTTGGAGTTGAAAGCCCACAATGACGTTCCCAAGATGCAAAGCTCGCAAGATGACAAGGATGTTGACGGCTCGACGAAGCCATCGAGCGGCTTGAGCAAGAGCATTTACGTCATCTTGTTGAGTTCCTGGAGTCCTATTATCACAGTCGTGTCGTTCCATGCAAAGAAGCTCTGGAAAAGCAGAACCCTCGGCTGCCTTTCGATATGCTGTGGTATGTACTCGCACCTGGTAGTGATGTGTACTTTCAGCAGAACGAGGTGATATCAGTCTGTGTAGTCATCTCTATTCAAAGCACTTTAGCCCGTAGTCTTCGCGACGTGAACACGCTGCAGAAGTCTGAGGGCTGGAATCTGGATATGTGGTATCTGGACAGTGATGGGCAACACATTAGCAGGACCAAGATCCGATATTTCATACCTGCTTATACAGGAACCAAGGCGCTTACTAGCCTCGGTGTCTGCCCAGCTACTGTCTGGGATACACATGACAAGGGCGAAAGGCGTAAGAAGATCCTGGAGCGTAGCAAGATAGTTTTCGAATCCATACAAAAGGGGCACCTGCTTGCTCATTACAATGGCCCGATCATTGGCAGCAACAAACATGTAGGTTCCCTCAACAACCAGTATTGCATCAAGAAAACGAACGCAAGTACCCAGTACTCCGGAACAATCGTTCTAGATCAGAAACGCGGCATGTCTAACATGCACGCATCACCACCAGACTTTCTACTAATTATCGACCACTCCACGCAGTTCGAGAAGTATGACTTCATGAAAGTCAACACGACTGGCATGGAGGACGACGACGCAGCCTCCGTGGCTAGCGCCCAAGATTCTGACGACGAAGAAGCAAAGAGCACCGATGCCGTGTTTTCTGCGCCCCTGGCCACTAAACGAGCCGCAGCGAAAATACCTTATGTTTCGTCGCTCACATCGACTCTTAGTGAGCACCAGCTACTTCTACTTTGCCCAAGGACACGAGCTTTTGCACTCAAGACAAAGCAATGGTGTAAGTATATTATGAATGATTCCGTCTTTCTATTGATACTAATCTAGTATACCTTGCAGTGGAAATTGACCCTAACAGTATCCAACAACTTACAAGATCTGCCCAGAGCATTGAGAATCTAGTTCTAGGTGAATCTGAACTGAAAACCATTAAGGGTCTGGCAAGAAGGCAGAATAGCAAA
Organism: Apiospora aurea; assembly: GCF_038362705.1. Lineage (NCBI taxonomy): Eukaryota > Fungi > Ascomycota > Sordariomycetes > Amphisphaeriales > Apiosporaceae > Apiospora > Apiospora aurea. Next base: position 517,521 of record NW_027117389.1, read on the forward strand.
CGTGCAACATGGGCGGCGGGCTTTGTAGAAGGCAAGGGTACAGGGCAGATCATCCTGCTACATGGGTAACTACAAAGGCTCTTGACACATAATGATGATGCTAATGGTGTTACTAGGCCGCCTGGAGTAGGCAAAACTTACACTGTGGAAGCCGTGGCGCAATACCTCCACCGCCCTTTGGTAGCCTTGACCATTGCAGACATCGGGACCGTCGAAACGAGAGTCGAACGCGAACTGATTACATGCTTTACAATGGCAGAGGCTTGGCATGCAGTTCTACTTGTGGACGAAGCGGACATCTTCCTCGAGCGAAGACAGAACCGTGACTTGGCAAGAAATGGCTTGGTTTCGGGTAAGTGATTACATGACTTATGATGAAACAGCCAAAGCTAACATGGATATCAACCAGCTTTTCTTCGACGCATGGAGTACTTCAGCGGCCTTCTCTTCCTCACGACCAACCGTGTCGGCCAGATTGACGATGCCTTCATCTCTCGCGTACACGTCGCCATCGGGTACAACGCTTTGTCTCCTGACGATAGGTACAAGATCTGGCAGGGCTTCTTCCGTAAACCGGCCAAGGAGCGAGCCGGCAAGATCCAAATCTCGCAGGGCGCCAAGAAATGGGTGCTCGACAAAGCCAAGTCGGGCGGAGCGCAGCTCAACGGCCGAGACATCCGCAACGCGCTTCAGACGGCCATTACACTCGCCGAAGCGGAGCACGAGGAAGACCCGGACTTCGACGATGAGAAGATGCCTATTGTCGTGGACCAGTCGCACTTTCAGCGAGTACTGGACATCACCAACAAGTTCCAATGCTACGTTGAAAGTATCAAGAGAGAGGACGAGAAGAAACGGGCTGCAAATCGATTCGATCGGAATGATTACTACAAGAGTGAAGTCAAGAGAGAGGATCGGGAGATGCCGGACTTTTGAAGCGTTCACGAAGGATTTCATTTTCATAGGCTTATGGGTTTTTGATTTATGTTGCATTGGTTTCACCTACTCATTTTGTTTCTTTTCTCCATCTAGCCGATCGTCGTAGTTCCTCTCGTATTTAGTTTTATTGGATCGACGATCTCAGAAGTTAGTATTCAAGTATTACACAATATACCATTGTATCACTATGAACAGTAGATCCCCCGAGCCCTCATTGCCGCCCGGAGTACTTTCTGCATCTCGAACACATGGTCGGCATCCAGCATAGTGTAATGAGCTCCTGGGCTATCATGGAATCGCACATCTCGGTTCTCGGCAAAGTCCTCCCAGGGTCGCAGATGGTCACGGAGCCAGCGCTCTTTATCTCTCCCCACCGCGAGCAGCGGCCGCGCGTAGAAGGCGTCGATATGCCGCACCGTGCCTGACGGGTCGTAATGGTGCGCCAGGCCCTGTAGTCCGGCGGAGATATTGGCCCATCGCTCCAGCTTCGCTGCCGTCATATCCAGCTCCTGGAGCCGCGACGGCGGAACGTCGGCGAGGATCTTGCCGAGGATCTCGTCCTTAGTGAACTTATGATACTCGGCAGATCTCTCGACGGCTTCTGTTTCCGTGATGAAACCTAGGAAGTAGGCCAGGTTCAAGAACAGCTCACACCAATCCAGCTATGCGCAACCGTTAGCCATCGTTAAGGGAACTGTATCGTATCGGGGATTACTGACCTGTACCAACCGCCACTTGATATGCGGCGGGCCGTTGAGGCTGCCCATGAAGCCAACTCGGTGACCGGCAGCCTCGAGCTTCTTGGCCGTCTCGAAAGCGATCATCGAGCCGAAGGAGTATCCTATCAGCACGTATGGGCCCTCGGGCTGATGCTTCAAGATCGATTCCATATAGGCACTCGTCATGTGATCAATAGATGAGAACATCTCCTCCCCAGGGTTAAAGCCCGGCGCTCTCAGAGCATAGACTCGTCTATCCGAGAAGTAAGTGCTGATCTTGAGGAACACCAAGATCTCGCCCAGTCCCGGGTGCACGAACCAAATAGGGGGTGAGCTGGATTTCACCGACTGCAGAACGACAACTGGGTTGTACTCGGATGTGGTCTGTTGGGATCTTGCGAGTGCTGCGGCCATGTCCCTAATGCTAGGGTTCATCAGAAGCGTCCCGATCGGGATGTCTCGGTCCCAGCCGAGCTGCTGCTGAATGCGGCCCTTGTATCGCAGCAGGCGGATGCTGTCCACGCCCATATCGATGAGGCTGGCATCCACACCCACTTCCTCTATTGGAATGTCGAACTCGGCGGAAAAGGCAAGAGCCAAAGCCCTTTCCATATCCGTCTCAGGGGCCACTCTTAAAGATGAACGGTAAATCGATAGCCGCTTCGCGGCTGCATCAGAATAGCCCCTGAACTTTCCCTGCTCGTAGGCAGCTTTCAATGCAGATCTTGACAACTTGCCCAGAGAAGATTTCGAACTTGAAGGGTGTTAGCAGGCCAACCGTTCAATGTGGGTTAAGAAGAAACTTACAGCTGCGCAGGGGGAAGCGGGACAACATCAAGCGGCTTCTTCGGGCAATAAAGCAATGTCGCCTTGGAGATCTCCGATATGGTCCTGGAAAACTCCTCGTCCGTGATGTCTTCGCTGGCCTTGAAAGTAACCACAACCTCCTCACTGTCGGCCCCCTTAGGCCAAGTGGAGAAAGCCGAAGTATAGGAGGTAACGAGACCAGGTCCAGCTCTGTCGTCGATGGCCGCTTCCAGCTCATGCGAGAAGTACTTGACGCCGTTGATGATCAAGGAATCCTTGGTCCGGCCGCTCAGCATCAAGTTGCCCGCTCCGTCGACGTAGCCGGTATCGCCCGTCTTGAACCAGCCGTCGCTGGTAAGACTCGCCTCTGTGTTGATCGGGTCGTTGAAGTAGCCCTGGAATGCAGCCGGTCCTCGGAGCTCGAGGTTGCCAGACACGCCACATGCCGCGGGCTTGCTGTCGTCGCCCATGATGCGTATCTGTATGCTGGGCGTAGGCTGCCCAAGCGAGCAAAAGTCACTGCCGGCCTCGTTCTCCAGGGCAGGGAAGTTCAGGTGGTAGATGGACCCGGCACAGGTCTCCGTCATACCGAACGCAGGGCGCAGAACATCCGACTGCGCTCCCATCTCTCTCATCAGTCGGTTGAACGCCTCGCCCGTCCCCACCGCGTTGGCCTCGCCGCCGGAGACAATGTGTCTCAGGGTGGACAAATCGTACTTTGCCCGGCCGTCCCCAGAAGAAACTGCAGCAGCTACTACCTTGCGCACGGCGGCTAGGAAGAAGTTAGGAGCAAACGATACAGTGGCGCCGTGCTTGCTCATCTTGTCTAGCCAGAGCAGGGGCTCGTTGATCGCGAGTTTGGGTTCGAGGTGTACCTGGTTTGCGCACACGGCCATGGCGTGTAAGTGTACCTCGGTGACGCAGGCAACATGGTCAAAACCTGTCAAATGACAAGGAGTTAGCATACGGACATGTGTTACATGTTTCTGGTCAGCTGTCCAGCTTGACTCACCAATCCAGTTGAGAAACACATCGTCGCCCGTGGTCTCCAAGATCCTACGTTTACCTTCCAGAGCTTCCAAGACCTGTGAGTGCCGCAACTCCACAGCCTTGGAGTTGCCAGTGCTTCCAGAAGTAAGCATTAAGAAAGCCAAGTCCGGATCCGTGGCATGTCGTTGTTGTGGACTGTTATTATCTGCGGTGTTCTCCTCGGTTGCCGAATGTCCATTGTTGGCGCCATTTGCGTCCAGTCTCTCCGACAAGGCATTGCTGCATTGTACGAATGCTTCGATAGATATCAAACGAAGTTCGCTGATGGCGTCTAGTTCGGTCTGTAAATGGGTCGATGTGATGACTGTGCGTATGCCCAAAAGACCTTTTAGGTGCTGCAAATGGCGGTCTCTGGATACAGGATCCGAAGCCAGAGGCGTAGAGACTGCTGGGACCGCACCCGCGGCAATGATGGACCAGAACCACAGAACGTAGTCCTGTTGTGGGTCGAGATGCAAGAGCACAATTTCTCCCTTGGTGGCTATGCCAGCCTGCAGCAGCAAGCCAGCGTTTTCCTAGAGCTTGCGTTAGCCTGTGACATTATGTTGGGTGCAATCCTAAAACTGACATTTGCTCTCGTCAGCAACTCTGAGTACGTTATGGTACTAGGGCTATGGGGACTTGACAGGCTGTAGAAAACAATGTGTTTGCAGCTGGTGGCCGCTCGTTCGAGAAGGCTCAGCATAGTATTGGTAGCGGGAGACATGATTGTAGCCGGTATGAGACAAAAAGGTTTCTAGTTGCTCAAAGACGGAGATGGTCTCGTTTGTTTGGAGCCCATCGAAGTGATTATGTACGGGTCGTGTATTCAAAAAGGAATAGGGCTGTAAGCTAGTTTCAGAGTGGAAAGAAAAAGGAAAAGCATTGTCTGGGAAAAGCAGAGAATTGAATGCGATAAACGACGATTAAAACAGGTTCTGTCTTCGTTATCCGTTATTGTTTGCTGATGGTCATTATAAGGTAGCACTGCATTCACTGTCAACGTCTTCTCTTGGACCAATCAGCCAATGGTATGTTTGTCTGCACTTTGAGTGCCGAGAACGACACATAGCAAACGCCCAACAGAAGGAGGCTCAGCGGCCAAACAGGCATCCGAGGGGTGAGACGGTAATTGAAGGCGGGTATGGCAGCACATGTAGTACGCAGGGTCTCTCTCTACAATGGTGGTAATAGCAGTTCGCTGATGTTCTACTAAGCGGAAGATGCATGTCATATCACCGTTACATTGTGGTAACGGTCGACAAGTGCCTAGGGCTGACCGACTCTGTTGTAACGGACCCCGGCAGCCCGGAAGGACTTATCTCAGCATCCGGAAGAACAACCTAGGGGTTGGACCATTCCCCAAAACATCGCCAAGATGGCCGCCCAGACCCGTTTGATGGTCGACATGCCTATTTACGGGATAGTAGCGAGGCATCAGAAGAAGAATGCAGTGTTCTGAGTTTGGGGGCCGCCGGAGGTCATTTATAAGCGCTGCCAACAGGTTGCGTCTGGGGTTGCTGTACTAAATTATGCAACTTCTATCCAAGCACTTATTCAGTGCATGCTCATCATATTTGGATGCCTAGCAATTTTTTTAATGTGCTGGAATCTGGAAGATCGAGTTGTATGCCTCCCTCGCCTAGTGACTCTATTCATCCAGTGCATCATTTTCCCTCCTCCAATCAGGCGTAACGTCCTTGACCCCTTTTGGATATAACCTTAAGTGGTCAAGCAAGGGGTATGCATTTTCAGGGGTATTTCAGGCTATTAGTGGAGACGGCGACAGCGATGAGTCAGCAGGTTTTTCTTTAGCTCTTAATGGCACGATGCGTGTCTCGGATTTTTCCCACTCACCGTCAACCATCTTGACCATCTTTTCTGTCTTAGCCATGCCATGTTTGCAACTCGACGCAGCATATCTCATGTTTCGGTTTCCCATGGACTACTTTCCCACGTCAGCCGTCTTTCCAAAGCCGCTCTGAATGTGAGACAGCGCAGCTTCGGCGTTTCCCGCCGCAGCAGCGTCCTGGGGGGACTACGCTTGAGAAAACCCCAGGAAAACATCATTGGAAACCCTTCTCGCTCACGATACTTCTCGACGATATCGTTCAACGATCCCATCGAGTACGAATTTATTGACGGCGTCGAGCCGTTGGCGCTCTACGAGCCCGGCGGGTACCATCCCGTCGTGGTGGATGACCTGCTGCACAGACGCTATCGAATAGTGGATAAGCTGGGCCACGGTGGGTACTCAACGATCTGGCTCGCCCACGATGAGCAGACAACACGCTACGTCGCGCTCAAGGTGGCCATCTCCGGCCAGATGCTCCCGCGCCGGGAGCCCAGCATCCTGCGCGCCCTCAGCGAATCCGTGCCGTCGACGCTGGAAACTGCTCAGGGGCCTTCGATGCCAGCACGACCATCCCGCAGGTCTTGGAGGTGTTCAATGTCCGAGGGCCCAATGGGATTCACGTGTGCTACACAAAGACTCTGGCTCAGGGAAATCTCAAAGAAGCATCATTTAATCGCCTCTTCCCCATCGAGGTCGCCCGGTTGCTGGCCGCGAGATTGGCCCTAGCCGTATCCCTGATCCACTCGCAGGGATTCGTCCACGGCGGTAAGTTCCTCCTCACCTCCACGTACGAGAACGCAAACAAAAGGCTAATAAATAACCTTAATACAGACATTCACCTTCGCAATGTTCTCGTCAAGCTCCCATCAACGATTGACGAGCTGTCCATCGCCGACTTCCGCAAGACCTTTGGCGAGCCTGAAACAGTGCCCATCCATCGGGCCGATGGGGAGCCACTTCCGCCCAATGCTCCGCCTCAGGCGGTCGTGCCCCTCTACCTCGGCAGAATGGCTGAGGAGTTCACGCTGGATGACGCAAATGGCCTGATTCTCGGCGACTTCGGCGAGGCTTTCGCGCCCGCCACCGAGGAGCGCCTGGGAGGCGACTGCAACACGCCCGTGGCCATGCGCGCGCCCGAGGCCCTCTTCGAGCCCGACACGCCCGTCTCCTTCTCGGCGGACATTTGGAGTCTCGGCACCGCCATCTGGGAGATCCTCGGCATGAACTTCATCTTCAGCGAGACGGAGACCATGGACGAGATCGTGGCCCAGCAGATCGACGTCTTGGGCTACCACGGCCTGCCCCTCGCTTGGCGGGAGCACTGGGAACGGTCCAATACCGAAGAGTTGGTGACGGAAACGGAAGTAGAGGTCCCTCGCCATCCCACGGGTCACCGCAACGCCTGGCCGCCCCTGGAACAGGCATTCGAGGAGTTCGTGCAGAAGCACAGACGGGAGCAAGAGGCGATGGGCGTCTTTGGGGAGGAGGAGACCAAGGCGATCCTTGATCTGATGCGCGGCATGCTCAGGTTCAAGCCTGAAGAGCGCATAACTATACAGGAGGTGCTTCAGTCCGAGTGGATGACCAAATGGGCATTGCCCCGAGTTGGGTAATTAGAATGATAGAACTGGCGTTCCGGTACAGATTTCTCGTTTCCTATTGTAGAAGAATTGATAGACGTTAGATGATAATGACAAAAATACAAGATCATGTGCCATGTATTGAGGGAGCTGCTATGAGTGCGCTCCTGATCTTCGACATGTTTTCGTAAGTACCTGCTGGATGCACTCTCGACCTGTCCATGCTTTCGGTCGCAAAAAGGGGCAAAAACATACAACACCGAGGATTCCCAGGTCGTCACCGACCCTAGTACTAATTCGGCTCTCTGCTGCTTATATATGGGAGAGCGGACGGGATCCCTAGTATTCAGCAGGATATGGTCGTATGTGAAAGGATCGTGCTCTCTGATGGATTATGTTGTAGCTAGGAACAACGGTTTAGAGGACTTCCCTATCTGAACCGGCGCTGAATATTCCAAAGATCTGTATAACCCTGCTAGAATTCCTCGGTTCCGAGAGGCTTGTTTTCGCGGGACGTTTCTTGCTATGAATAGCAAGCATGGAGGAAGGATGACATGATATGTGTTTCAGTATTTCAAGGCGAGAGCGACATAGCGCCTGATTGTGGAGCTCGTTGGAACGGTTTTGGGAGGTCCGGATGCCGTACAGGTGTCGAGGCATCATTTGATGTCACTGTGAACAGTAAGCATATCCATACAGCACGGCAGTTGTAGTGCCTAGCAGTAGGAAGAATCTGAGCTATCTCGGTCCCGACTCTTTTCTCTCTCTTTCTTTTTATACTATTTTCAGCTTGATGCTCTCTCGGTCCCGGTATAGTCACACAGGCAGGAACGAGTCCCTTTTACATTGGCTGAGGCCGCGCGACACACGTAAGTTGACCTTGACCCCCTATAGCTAGATACGCGGGGCCGAATATTAGAATATTACTATGGCTGAAGATGAGAGCCATCGATGGTCTCGAGACTGTAGATACCTACGTAGGTGATAGAAGTATAAGTGCCTCGCCAAAATCTCTCAACTTTTCTTACATCAACCACCACCTGCTCACCATCAATTATACACATACAAACAAAGCAACTCAAACCCAGTATCCCCATCCATCCATACAACCTCTCCCCACCACCATGAAATCCTCCGCCCTCCTCAGCACCCTCCTCACCGCCCTCGGCCTCCTCCCCGCCGCGACGCAGGCGACCTGGTGCCAGTTCTACTACGACTCGGCGTGCAAGAACAACGCCAACGGCGGCACCAGCTTCAACTGCGGCAACAACAACGTCTTCGGCAGCGGCGGCGGCTTCGTCAAGTGCCACGACGTCGGCAACGCCTGCCTGATCTCCCGGTGCCCGGACCAGGGCTGTGGAGCGGGCACGCAGGCCACGACCATCGCCAGGGGGCACACGCAGTGCGTCGGCACGGGGGGCGGGGGGGCCTTGGTACAAACTTCGCGTGGTTTGATTGACCGAAGCAGGGGGCGCGGCGGCGGCGTAAGTGGTCCCAATGAAGTAGAACTGACCTTTGTGATATATCTAACCCAGTTTACAGGAGATACAAGAACTTATATCAAAGATGTTGTTGTGTTCTGGTATAGTTACCTAGCTAGTGTTACATTTTGAAGTTCGATATGTACGGAGGACAGTGAACTCTAGGGGAGAGGGGGTTCGACTTTGGCCCAATTTTGGTTGAAGAATGCACATTCGCTTCCCTGCAATACTGGCGTATCTTACCTTGATAGTCTGCAGTGGCTTCTTCATTATACACTTGCCAATCTAAAATGTTTCCCTGTGAGCCTTTCGATCCCACGCCAATATAAGAACAATCTCTGCCGCGCGAAGTTCACTTTATCGTATGATACACCGCTGCCAGGATCAGCAGCACTAAAGCCGAGCAATTGGTCCCCCAAGTATAATTGCCCTGGATCCCGAGGTCTTGAGTATGAATGGATCGGAGCTCACTCGACTAGTCCAATGGGATAATCACCAAACGGCTGCCAAGTAAGTGATCGTATAAACGTGTACTGATTCACGTTGTTTTTCCACAAGAGCCGACCCTTCCAACGGAATAAGCAGTCGACCGATAAAGGTAGGATTATATGTCTACTACCCAACAATATACAGCCATGCCTAGTGCTCGTTAGTCTACACTACTCGTTCTGGGAGAGCAGAAGGGAGAGAAGCTGGCCCTCAAGATCGGCGTCGTCGAGTGATCCTCCGCTAACCATGTCACCGGAGCCGATGTCGTGGCCATGATCCTACGTCCCGAACCCCGAATCGCCACCTCCGACGCTTGTATCACCTGTGGGGTCCTACCGACTACTAGGTCAGGGTAGACCCACACACTAGTCAGTAGATTAGGCTCACCTATTAAGCTCGTCTGACGAGCTCAATCTATGCTTCTCTCATTTACTTCGTCTTAACCGTCCGAACGTGCACGAGTTCCGAATCTCTCGGTTGAAAGATGTCCGTATTCCTTAAGGGTTGAAACCTGCCACAGTAAATACTTAATCCTTTTGAGATCTTCGACTACTGTTAGCAACCTAATATAAGAAGAGAAAGGAAATAGTTAAATTTGTTCCTCCTATATTCGCCTTAAACTGAATTTTATTCCGGCCTAACTTCCAGTTCATTCCTGCCGAGTTACTAGGAGTATCTATTAAAGCTTAAACAGGTTAGGTTTCCTCTGTGTCCATCGCTTAATCTCAGCCATCAAGGGGCCAGCCATTAGGACGAATGTCACGTCCATATGGGCCCGGAACGTCTCTAGCTCGGTATTCGAAGGGCCACCGGGACCACCACCGGAGACAACTTGGCCGATGAAGGTACCGTAAATGTCCAGTACAGCAGACCCGGAGTCGTCGGCGGCCGAGAAGCAAGTGCGCCTCGTTCCGGTCCTAGTATCGACATTTCTGGCCTGGTCTGAAAAGGGTACAACAAGCAGAAGCTGCTCCCATGTGCAGGATGAGCCAACCTTCTTCTCCCCTGAAAACCGTTTTGTACGAACACAGGCCTCGATACTATTCGTCACGCCAAAGGTCAAGTGCGTCGACGCTCCGCGTTTCAACACGCGAACACAGGGAATTCCACACTTCCCTTGCTCTGGATCGTCTTCCTGGATGCTTGCAAAGTTCCCATTCATCCGAAGGAAGCCATTCTGAGAGCCAACCTCCTGGTCGACAGCCCGCTGTTGCTCCAACGTCAACTCAGGGCCCCCCTCCACTTGGGCCGTGAGCCAAGACCTCCCTGTCCGACCCAAGTACACCTTGTTGCTGGGTTTTGTGAAATTATTCTTGTCGAGCTTCACGAGTGCCCAGTCGTTCAAGAACCCTCGGGCCTCGGGCTCGGTGATGACTCCCTTTGTGCCGATGACCCGGTACTCTGGCGCAGCATAAACCTTGCCGACCACTCGTTTCTTGATACCTGTATCTTCTCTGACCTCGTTCTTCTCAGGTACCTTATCGTCGTACACAGTTTTCAATGCGGCGAGAATTGCCGAACCATACTTGTAGACTTCTGCCATGGTACGTTCCGACTGGTGCGGCTCATCAGGTTGGGGTCCAGATCTCGACTCTAGCCATTCATCATATCTCCCGACTTTCTCTATGGCTTCCATAACAGCAGACGAGTGTGCGTACTTCTTTACAGACCCGTCCACAAAGTGCAGGATCTTGTTGAAGTTGTAGGGGCATGTTTGTGAGACCTCGGGTCCTGGTTTACCCGGCTTGATGAACTTGGGGCTCATTGTCTCTGGTAGAAGGACGTGGGAGCAGGTCGGTACAAAAAGGTCATCTGAGCCTTCGAGATTGAAGAATGGCCCAGCAGTTCTGTAATCGTCCGACAACTTGCTCTTAGTCTTTGACACTTCCCATCCAAGGGTCGAAAGAAGGGGCAAAGTCTCTTGGCTCATGCTAAGTGCATTTTCCTCGTCCACATCGGTGGCCATCCAGTATCTGTTATCTTGCACAACAGACTCCAGCGTAGGGACGCTCTGGTGCTCTGACAAGCCGGAGCTTGCTCCGTGGTTGTGCAGAGTGTTTTCCCGAACCTCGACATGGATCGGAACATTGTGTTGGTTGAGCAAGTCCTTGATCTTTCTGGTCACTCGCGCCATTTGCTCGAAGGTCGTACAATATTCTACGTTCAGAAGAAGTACGGCCGGGTGTTTCGTGTTCAAGTTGTCTTCGTCGAGTCTAGTGCCAGCGCCATGGCCTATGCGTATGCACGTAAACCATGTCCAGGGGGACTCTGTGGACTCTAATAGGGACACAATCTTGGGGAAAAGGGGCCGGACAGCAAAGACAATGGGGCGGTCTTGCGAAGGGTTGACCCCCAGCGCAACGTAGCGCTTAGCGATTGGATATAACTGATTAGACCAGCCGGCCTCTGTCGGGGGGCCCTGCCAAGGACGAGAGTCGGTCCGTACAATTAGTTTCCCTCCAGTCAGTCCAGCGAAGTAGTACCGGCATTCCTCATTAGTCGGTTTTCTGAGTCCATCGATTGTTGCGGAGGAAGACATGGCAGGCGGTGGCTACGAAGGGGCTGATAAGTTAATACCTTGTTATAATGGGTGTCCTGTTCGACCAAAAACAGCCAAAGCTAAATATCGTTCTTGTCAAGAATATCGGAATATTTTTCGTATATCAACTGGAATTCGGTTATATTGGGGTGTTATTATGCTTTATGTGTACCTAAAATACAGAGCAAATAAACCTTGGGTTACCTGAAGGTTGCTGACTAACCTGGGAAGCCCCTTTTCTGCTTCCACCAGACCCACCATCGCTCCGCTACAGAAATACATTGTGGCTCCAGCGCCCGGCGCACACGGCTTAAAAATTGGCATTACACGTGGGCGGCAACCGCTGGATACATGCGTACATCGAACGCTCCAAGAAGGAAGCTTTTATTCACAACTCAGCCAGCGCGTCCCCGACCGGACAAAAGGACTACATGGCCAAGTCTGGGGCACACAAATAAATGGGATCATAAACAACCCTGGAATAACAATTTCATATACTGGAATACGATGGAACAATCATCTGGGTAGGGCAGAATAAACGCTGGACTTGGGCAGAGTAAGTAAGTACTGAAGTAGAATGGCCTACTCCGGGTCAACGTCTTGGATCTACTAGAGTTCGTCACCGATTCTTACAGCCGGTCATGAAACACACATATGATTCCTAATCATGCATAAGTCTCTATTATTGCAAATTGAGAAGCCAACTATCACAAAACATCAGTCTTCAATAGCCTCATTAGCAGCATCTCAACTCGAGCGAACCCCTTGCACACCAAACCCTTTCCCAGTTCCTTGTTGCTGCCTCCCAAAACCCCATGTCGAAAGACTGCCGGCCCCTGGGACCCGTCATCTTGATTGGCATCTCCGAATCCCTCTAAGTAGCGCCCTCATTTTCCCATTCCGCCAACATATAATAAGGCCCGGGGCCGCCCGTGCTGGTGCAAGTGTAATTCGCCGGGACTCCCGTCATGCTCAACGGATCCATCTGACACCACTGGTCGTCGCACCGGGAAGCGAGGCAGTCCAGGTTGTCGTTGTTCATCCCGGGGTGGCACGAGACGTAGCTGCCGGCGCTCGAGAAGAGGTTCATGTTGTTGCAGTCGAAGTCGACGCTGTTGGCGTGCTTGGTGCACTTGCTGTCGAAGTAGAAGGTGCACCAGGTTGCCTGGGCGGCGGGGAGCAGGACCGCGGTCAGGAGCGTGCTGAGGACGGTGGAAGGCTTCATGGTGATGAGATGGATGATGAAATGCCTTGGGCAATTTGCTTGCTTATGTGAAAGTGTTTCTGTGAGAAGATGTGGGATGGTGGCAGATGCTTGGTGGTGGTTGAAGAAGAAGAGTCCAAAATCTCGATGTTCAGTCTGTGGTATTTATGTTTTGATCGCCTCAGCTTCCGCAATGCCTTCATGGGCGGCGGATCGTGATCTGGTCCTCAATCCCATCGTCGATCTAATCCCATCGCGATCTCATCGTCGACCTCATCGTCGATCTCAGTGTCGATAGCCATTGTGCTTAGGCATCTAGATGTGTACCGGCGGCAACCTGACAATGTGCAACAGCTCCGTTGCCTTTATTTGCCTGTACGGCAATAGTAGCTGCAATAAGCGCGAAGCCGTTGTACGACGACAACATCGACGGACGACTGTGCCCACTGTTACCCACGGCGTCGATTCGGGCCTCCCCGGATGTTTGCTACTTGAGGTGTCACCGTGGCATCGAGACGCGTAAAACCATCAGAGATCGCCCTGGATATTCCCACATATCGCAATAACAACCACACAAGCAATGCTACCTCCGTGTAGCAGAAAGTGCCTGACCGTGATGTGCCAGTAGGCCAGTTTCTCTAGAGTGGTGGGATCATAGAGCCCCTTTGTCTTCAGATCTCGAGAAAATGCGTTGCGATACGAGCAGCTCTTACTGTTAGCAATATCCATTGCCGTATTTCTTTTTGGCGAAAAAGGCTCTTTGTAATAGGCCTGAGCACCTACCAGCAAGGTAGAGTCCTAGCATGTCCCCCCTGGAGCTCCCAAACGTGGTATTGGTTACCCATTCGGGGTATTCGATCACGTGATAGTATGTGGCAAGGGATACCACCCTTGTTCCCCTCACTTGGGACGCCCCATTGTTCTCCGCGAAGCGGCGTCCCCGAGGCGAGTGACACGAGGCATTCCACCTATCGCCACCTTCCCTAACACGAGTGTGATGCCAGACAAAGAAGAAGCCTCTCACCAAGCAACGTCTCACGATGAGGCAAATGCAGAAGAACCTCCTTACTCTGTGCTCTCCGCCTCAGAGCGCCGGCTACTTACGTTCACCATCGGCTTCTCCATGCTCTTCTCCCCGCTCAGCGCCAACATCTACTTCCCGGCCCTGGGGGCACTGCAAACGGATCTCCAGGCTAGCGCGCAGAACATCAACCTGACCATCACGGCGTACCTGGTGCTGCAGGCGGTGGCACCGGCACTGCTGGGCGACCTGGCGGACACCGTGGGAAGGCAACCGGTGTTCCTGCTCATGTTTGCGGTTTATGCCGCAGCCAACGTGGGGCTCGCGCGGCAGTCGGACTTCGTGGCCCTGCTGTTGCTGCGCATGCTACAGAGCCTGGGATGCTCTGCCACGGTGGCGGTGTCGTACGGCGTCGTCGCGGATGTAGCGACGGCATCTGAACGGGGAGGCATGCTGGGCTTCGCCATGATCGCGACGAATCTCGGGCCCGCACTAGCGCCCCTTATTGGCGGTGGCCTTATCGCCGGGTTGGGTTGGCGCTCGGTGTTCTGGTTCCTGGCCATCTGCGGGGTGTTGGTGCTGTCCATCACTTTACTGTTTCTCCCGGAGACGGCGCGGCACATCGTTGGTAACGGGCAAGTGCTGCCACGCCAGCGATGGAGGCGCCCTCTGGTTTCTGTTCTCACGGGATGGAGCATCCCAAATGCTGCAGTCGAACCGCAGAGAGTGTATATTCCGCAAGAAGCAACACCCAAGACTAGGTTCCCGAACCCACTTCGGTCGGTGCGCATCCTCCTTGACCCCGAAGCGGCCATGGTGGCGTCAATGAGCGCAGTGTTCTACACCATCTATTACTGCATCCAGAGCTCCATGTCCGCGATATTCAGCGAGCTGTATGGTTATAGGGAGCTCATAGTCGGCGTATGCTATCTGTCCATTGGCTGGGGAGTTGTAGCTGGCGGTGTTTCGAACGGCAAGCTCATGGACTGGAATTTCCGACGCGTAGCACGCTCGGTGGGGAGCCAGCCAAGACCACAAGAAGATCATTGATCTCTCTAGTTTCCCCATAGAAAAGGCAAGACTAAAACTAATGTTTATTTACACTGTTGCCTGTTCGGGTATTTTGGCTGGCTACGGTTGGTCTGTGGCGTATCGAGCTGTGAGTAATCCGAGTGTATGATGAAGCCTACCAGTTTATTCCACAACTAACTTCTGATGCACCTATAAAGCATGTGAGTGTGCTACTGATACTACAGTTCGGTCTTGGGTTCGTTACCACATGCATCGTCCAAACCTTTAACACGCTGCTGGTGGACATCTTCCAAGACCGTCCCAGCGCAGCTGCTGCATCGGGTAGCATCCTGAGATGCGGAGCTGCTGCTGCTGGTATTGCTGCAATGGCGCCTCTATCCGGGAGAGTTGGGTATGGTTGGTTCTTTACCCTACTGACTTTCATATCGGTTCTGTCAGGGATAGGGGGCACGTTGTTGATACTCCTGAAAGGGATGCATTGGAGGGCGAAACGAAAGTGTTGAAACATTATCTGCAGATACGAAGATGGCCCAGATAACCAATAATGTTGAAAACTAAGACCTGCTGATTCTGACTCTTTTGGTGCGTTACCCCTATTTGCCCATGCTCACCCATGCTGGTGTTCGGTGCTGGCTTGAGCACTTTGGTATTCTTCATACCCACCCGGGTATTTCTCAACGAGTTTCAAGAATGCATCTAGTGCGCTTTGCACATCATTAGTGGCCGGCTCAAGACTCTTGGGTGAAAAGGGGGTGTCTCACAGGTTCCTGGTTATGCTGTTTTTGGGCCAGCATATTGAGACCGCCAAATCATTACGGCTAAAAGGAACAATGTTATTCACAAGATTCGAGAACATACATCTGAGGGGAATGGCTTACGCAGCATATAATGCATTTCGATCGTCAAAGTCTTCTACCGGTTCCGTCTTATCTGCAATGCGGAAGTACGCTTCCACATGAGTTCTGTTGGTCTGATAGCGTGCCGCGCGCCAGCACGAGAAGTCAACTAGTCTCGTGTCAGCCGGGGTCAAGGACCTTGCCAAAAGGGGGGTGCTACCCACATTCATTATGGCCGAAAAAGGATCCGCAGTCGTAGATGATAGGAGCCCCGGTCCCATGCTCTACCCCAACGTTCCCGTGCCAAAGGTCGCCATGGAGGAGAGACGGCCTGATCGTCCGACCATGCGTCTCCATCGGCCGCAACAAGCGCGGGATCACCCGAGTAAGGATCTTCTCACTCAGCGCTTGCAACTCGGGGTGGGGCCCATGGACTCGGAGCTCGGCCTCCATAGTGTTTCTCATGGCCCGAGTGAACCATTCCTCCCAGGTATCGCACCACCGGTTGTCGTTGGCTTGGTCGCCCGCAAAGGTGGTCAGGTGGAACCCGAATTTGCCCGTCGGCGACACCGGTGCTTGGTGTCCTGCGGCCACGACTGTGACGAAGTCGGAGACAAGCGGCATTCTGTCGGTCATGTCCCGGAACTCGAGGAGCAGGAACCATCTCCCCGGCTTGCTCGCCAGCTCGCCCCATCCGATCGGATTGGCGACATTGTCTGGAACGACATTGTACCAGGCCTTGGTGGATTCATATTCTGCCTCGGCCATCTCACGGCCACGGTTGTGCAGAAACACTTTCATGAAGTAAGACTGCTCTGTTTCCTCCCCCAGTGACTGCACCGTAATCTTGTAGTTGACTGCCCAGAAGCTGGCGCCACGGGTCGTGACCCAGACGATCTGGCAGTCCTTTGGGAGGACTGGGAACATGTCAGCAAACAGCCCAGTATATATGCTGCTGCGGGTGCTACGAACGAGCAACAACGTGGGGGTCGACTTCTGTTCCCTCGTACTTCTCCTCCCCAGGAATCGTTGCGGGCTCGAAGTCTGAGTCTATCTGCACCATGATTGAAAATCAATACCCTGTTTGATATAATAGCAACATCCAAATTGAGGTTCTAGAGGCCTCAAGCAAGACTCCGAGACCTTGTTGATCATAGGTGTGGTTCATCTACATGCTGGAGCCTTCAGACCGAGATCTCCCCGCGCTACCCAACTAGTCGGGTCAGGAATTCTGTGCTACGCGACCTGGATCACGGGGTCGTAGGGCTTTGTGTGACAACCAACAACGTCGCAGATGTGCAGGGATCCCCGCTATCATTCAAGGCTCCAAGGAGACACAAAGCCAAGACTACCTCGGCGCTTAGTAGCCCCGATTGGTTGCAATATTTTTGTTTTTGTTTTACAGGTTATCTTTATCCAAGCTGACTGGAGGAATGACCCAATGGGGATAAATAAGCGAGAACATCACTTTCATACCATCGAAAAGCTGTAATTCGAAGCAATTTCCCTGGTAGCTGGCGATATGATTGGAAGGGAGTTTCGATCACAGTTGCACATAGGCCAGTATGAAGAGCATACCATCAGAGTAGTATTGGACGGCTGTCTCCCACTGCAGTCTCTTCTAACATTATGATGGAATATGTATCAGGCTGGTGTGGCAGGCCAAGTGTCCTTCAGACGGAAGAGCAAGTTTCACCACTTGCGGATGCGGTGAAGAAAGCTGTTCGTTCAGTAACTAAACCTCCTGCAGTTCTCTGTCGATTTGGTCCATCTCCGTATCTGTTCTAGACACTGTATGCACCTTTCAGTGATTAATTACCACTGAGGTGTAGGGAAAAGGAGTCCTCTTTATCCTCTGAGCCCTGGGTTTCTAGTGGATATTCGAGACGCTCGTATAGCGAACGCTGGTTATCACATACCACCTACGAGAGCGAAGATGACGGCGGTGTAATGTTGAACTCATGGGTGCAAGACGAATAAACGGCGTTGAGCTGGCAGGTTTGGGGATTAGACGTTCCCAGGCCTTTGGGGTTACATGGCTGTTCTCGCTTATTTATCCCCATTGGGTCATTTCTCCAGTCAATTTGGATGAGTATAACCTCAGGTCATCTTTCTCATTTTCGGGTGGGGGTTCGCCTTAGCGGTCAGGTAAAAACCATCTGTCTCATTTCAAAAGAACAGATCGAAATTTCACTCCTTCATCATTCATCTCTGCATCCCCATGTGCACCCAATTCCATCAAACTTTGATATCCATCATCAGCATCTTGATTCATCTTGATAAATCAACGCGATGATTGAACCGAGGATGGACGCGCTGCCGATGAGACCCGATGTTTCTTCGAGCATCATGTCCTATCACGGCGTGTCTCTCTATCATCAAGCGATGCTCTGGGTCATCACCCTTATTGTCGCACTGTCAATCCTCGAACCCGCGCTTCGTCATATCATCTCTGGTATGTTGCTTGGGCTACTATCACTCGCCCGGACCATCTCTGAGATGTTGCTTGGTCTACTTTCACGCGTAGATCAATCCAAGAGTAAGTGAATACATCAGATTGAGCCTTTTGCCATCTGTCCTGACCCCTGACCCCGTCGCTTAGTGAACACGGCATCACCACCACTTCAATCAGCCCAGCCCCATGCGGTTTCTGGAACTTTGCATCAACCCGCTGGGTTTCCACGAGGCCTGCCTCGTTCACCTACGCCCCTTATCTGCAGAGACTTCATCAACACCCCGCAAGACTATTACGTTCCAGGTATTTGCCAACTGCATCCCAAGCATCATGGGAAAGCATGACGTCTGACCTTGCATCACTTTCTCATAGGAGGCTACGTTGTAGCCAATACCGTCAACGGCAAAAACAGACGTGATTTCAAGTTGAAACCAGATGCATACCCTGTACTCCAGGCTCAGACTTGAAGCTCTTGCAGTATGCAATCATCAGCCGCCGTTGAGCAGTAGCTACGCCCTCCAATATTGCAACCGTGGTTCACAGTCATCTTGTGTATGGATGGGATATGACGAAGACCCCGGGGGTCTTGAGTTGGTTTTGCTTTCTTTTCCTTGTGTGTTTGTTGAATCAATAAACTTAAAGGGGTCAACAGGTTTTGGAGTCAGTCATTTCCGTCTCAGTTTGGCACAGTATTTGGGGTCATCATCTTCGAGAGCTTTGCAGATGAGTATGCAGCGCATACTCAGACAAATAGTCATTAGAAAAGAAAAGTGAGTTCGGGTGAAAGCGGCTTCGGTGAGCCTGTGGAATATTGTCAATTTTTTTGTTGTAGAAAAATCCAGGCTGGTGAACGGGCAAGTTGCTGGAGGTCGTGCTGATACCCCAGGGATGTAGGCTTCGCTTCGGAGTCAAGTTCCTTGATCGTATCCTAGGATACGATCAAGGAACTTGACTCCGATCTTGTCGACATACCACTAAACGCACCAGGCCAATCACCTCAGTCCCAGTGTACCAACATCATTGATGGATGGTTCATAAGACAGAACGCACATATAATAGTCTGTTAAAACAAACATTGCCGACTTGAGCATCAAAATATTGTCCAGCAAGAGTTGTTGACTGCTGGGAAGCTGCGCCCAGTGCGGATCTGATGATAGAATATTGCCTGCAAGACGAGCGCCAAGACCGGCCACTCTTCCTTTCCAAGCCGGCCCAGTCTGTCCCGGTTGACTTCATTGGTCAGTATCGCCAAACCTTCGGTTAGCGTTAGGCCTAGACCTTTGAATATAGGGCTGTTGCATATCAGCAGCCAGGCACCCGTATAATGAGACCTCTATTTAAACGTCCAGTCTCAACTATCCGAATTGCAGTACTTGCCTCATCGCCCACTCCAACCCCCTCGTTCCGTTGTATACCCAAAACGCCTCATACAGCGCCAACGAAGAACCCGCTTCTCCAGGGAAAGGCAACATGACATCGCTGTCACGCCTACCCGCAGAGATAGTGGGCATGATCCTGTCTGCCCTCGGCGATCTTAATCTGAAGACGTTGATCGTCGCCCAATCCGTCTGCACCCAGTACCGCGACCTGATCGAGACCGTCGCTTTCCGCACCCGGCACTTGCAACCCACCGAGAGCGGCAAACTAGAGTTCGACGCGTTCCTGCGCGCCGAGTTCAGCTCGATCCTGGACGCTCTCGACTCGAAAGACACGGCAAGACTCTACCACATGTACCGAAACCTCCCCTGGGCCCAGACGGAGTCCTCGCGCGAGCCCTACCTGCGGCCCGGGGCGAGCTGGCGGCGCCTCTGCCTGACCGTGGGCGGCCCGCCCATCACGCGCCTGGGGCGCGTCGAGCTCGACAGCTACTGGATGGGGACCAACGTGGCGTACAGCGAGCTCGACCTGCTGTCGCCCTGGCTCACCATGGGCTGCGTCTACGACATGCTGCTGATGAGCCGCGACCTGGCCCGGGAGGAGGCCAGCACAGAGAACTGGCAGCTGCGCCTCGGCCAGCGCGTGGCCGACTACAACCTCGCCGCGCACGTCTGCCACATCACGGCCGGGCTCGGCTCCGTCCCGCCCAGCGAGGAGGCGCTCGCGGCCATGTACGTGGACGCTCGGGCCGACGGCGACGACGACGACGCCGTCGCGTCGAGGCAGACGGCCGTGTTGCAGGTTCAAATGGTAACCCGGGGCGGTTGGTGCGGCACCGACTATTCCGCACACAGATTCTTCCAAGACTTGTGGTATTCGTGCCCCCAGGGCGACGATTTCTTCGGCTTCCAGCAACGGCCTTGGCACGGGCCGCTTCCCAAAAAGGTGCCCGACTGGTGGGACGAGATGACTGGTAACTTTTCTTTGGACTAGCAATGAAAGCAGAAATGGGGTTTACTTGCTGTTCAGCCTTTCCTTGTAATGAGAAACAAAAGAAAATAAAAGATTTTTTTTTTTAAAAAAAATTCAAAGCGTGTATAAAATGGTGAAAGCAGTACGTGCTGTGATCACGCACCACAGCATGAGACGCTGGCACTCTGTGTTACGAGTCGCATATCCCCTTAGTAGCGACAACGCTGCCCTCACCATGCCATGCCATCTTATACACATTCAGAAACAAAATCAAGTGCCGTAGCATAATGTTCATCCCACCGGGCATGGCGCTTATCCTAACAGACGTAATACCCAGCTAGACAATAAACCTATCGATTATTTGCGAAACGTACCGATTACGCCAAAGGCAGCGTTGTCGCCATCAAGGGGATCTATGATAGCCTTTCTTACCCATGGTGGCGTGACCATGACGCTATCCGTAACATGTAGAATGTACGGGATTCTGCTCCGGTCAAAACCCTCATTTCCACCTCCATCTCAAGTAAACTTCCTACTCTCCTTGAACTCCTCATACCCCCTGACCTTCTCATCCCGCGCATTCCCCATCCGCGCCACGCCGACGCCCTTACTATAAACCAAATCCCCGCCGAGCGCCGCACTGATCGCGAGCCCCGGCAGCATCAGCAAACTCAACCAGACTCCCACGCGCCCCGGCGCCGCGACCGTCGCCTGCTGCGCCGCCCCCAACGCAATCCCCTGCGATTGCCCCCCAGCCCACCGCGTCCACAGCGCGAACCCGCTGACCCCGAGCGCGACCGCGTTCAGCAGCCCGTGCACGGCGCCGAGCTTCACGCTGGCGTCCACGACGTCGCGGTGCGAGCGCGCGTGCGTCAGCTCCTTGTCGCGCCGGTTGAGCCCGCCCGCCGCGTAGAGCTCCCACAGCTCCGCGAGGCCGGACGTCATGGCCGGCAGCGCCGTCAGGACGCCGAGGGCGTGCAACGCGTACCCGAAGCGCGCGACGTCGGTCAGGAGCGACGGGCCGAGCCAGCCGTACCGCAGCGCGGCGCCGTGCAGGAGGTCGCTCGAGTAGGCGGCCGTCAGGAAGGCGACGGGGAAGTGGACTAGGGTCGGGTGCGTGGGGTGGCTGTTTCCATGTTAGTATTAGCTCGGAGACGGAATAAAAACGAATTCATAATGGTTATGAATACCTGTTTCGGAAAGGCCAGTTGAAATTGCCCAGCTCAACGGCGCTGTAGATATCGTGAAGTATGCCCATTGTGGTGGATTTGGTCTTCGCTGGTAGGTAGGTGTATGGAGTTGCGGAGTAAGAATGTGCGTTTTCGAAATCTAAAGCAAAACATTCAATCATTGCTGTTATGATCTCACTAATGCATGTAATTGTCAAAGTCGTGACGTTAGAAACCCCTGCTGCCAATGGCCTCATGACCGCATACCTACGTCACGATGTATCCTAATGGAATTGTAGAGCCCAACGGACACCAAACAGACATTTTGAGAAACTTTTTTTTTGGAAATAAAGGAACATGAAAGAATTAATAGAACAATTGATTTTTTTTACTACCATTGGTAGCCTTGAGGCATTCCGGGCAGCTTAAGAACGCGGTTCAGGGGCTAAGATGTAACCCCCTCTGGCTGACCCCCTAAAATAGATGTAAAAATTAATAACAACAGCAATAGATAAGTCAATTGAGCAACACACACTGCATTTTAAGGTCTGTTTCGGCTCGTGCGCACTATAATAGAGTCACCCTCACTACTAGCTCGATTTATATTAATTTCCACCACTTCACCGGCGCCCCTTTTTAGCCTTTTCCTTGGCCGACCTTCCCGAATATCCTTTTGAACCTCCCTGATGTTTAATATGTAAACAAAGCCTTTATTAGGGTCCTCGTCGACTTTTTTTCTTCTTTTAAACTTTTGTTTTCTCTAAATCTACCTTTAAACCGGCTTTTTCTTGCTCTAACCGGCTAATCCGGGCCGTTAAATTATTAATACTCTTACTAAGCTTTGTTTACAGCTGCCTCTTAGTAGCATTAAAGTGTGTTACCTCTTTACTAAGCACCGCTATCGCTAAATCTTTAATTTACCGGCTAGTTTTAAATATCACTATTTACTTTAGCCCCTTTTAAATAAGCCGGCGTGTATCCTTGGCTTTATTAGCGTTATTAATAGTTTAAAATATAGTAACCTTTTTAAGCTTATTATTTATTAGTTTATTTATATTAATTAGTTAAAGCTTTAATGTTAATTAATTACTAATAATAATGTTAAAGGTAAAGGTAACTTTTTAAGCTTTATTCTAAGCGCGAAGAAAGTCTCCCTTTTTAACGTAGCTATTATTAATAATAGCGTATACTAAATCGAGCTCCCTTTAAAACCTCCTTTTTAGTACCCTAAAATAATTAACATTTAAAAGCTAAAGAATATAGCTACTATATAGTGGTAAATAGAGGAGCTAAACCTTAGCCTCTAAGGCCGTTAATATAAAATCCTCGTTAATATAACTACCGTAACCGTTTAAAATTAGTAACTTTTATTACTTAGGGTTATTAAGCTAAGTAAAGGGGATGAATATCTTTTTTAATTACTTTAAAGTAATAAGGTTAAAAGTTTACCCTTTAAAGGAAGCCTTAAAAGCTTAGCCTTTATAAAGGTAATTAATTTTATTATTATCTTAAAAAAACTACTGCTATTATACCGATTAACCTTTAAAAATAATTAAAAGAGGTAGAAACTCTCCGAAAACACTAATACACTTTAAAATAATTACCTACTCGCGATTAGCGGCGTTATTATATATTAATAATTTATAGGCGGTAAATCCGATTATTATAATACCCTCCTTTATTATTATCGTAGTTCCTACTTTATTAGCGTTAAATTTAAATCGAGGGGGTATACTATTAATAATAATAGTGTTAAACCGATTAAAAAACCTTCGCACAGCCCCGTTTAATATATATACGAAACGCCGGAAATTTATCGTTTTAATACGCACAGTTTTAAGGGCTAGATAACGTTTTAAAAAACGGTGCACTTATCGTTTACCGATAAAGTAATTAACCCCCTTTATAAAAAGAATACGCTAAACGTATATACGAAACAGCCGGTGCGTTAATACGTAGCTTAAGCTAACTTAAAAAAAGGCCTATTTAATTAAAAAGGTCTCTTCGGCAAGGGTGAACAACTATAAAGCCTTATATTTCTCTTTTTTATTAAAGTTTTTTTTAATTCGGTTGCGAAGGGTACCCTTGTTAACGTTATAATCTTTAGCCGCACGGTTAATGCTTCCGCCGGCTAACACGGCCTGGACCGCCTGCGTAATGCGTGCTTCTTTAATTATATTAGTGGTGATAAAAAGAGGAAAAAAAGAGGAAGAGATTGATCTACTTCAATTAGGAGACGAGTGAGATTTGACCCCTTTACATACTGTTGTTATTGCTTAGGGGCTCTAGAATCATCTGAAATCAGGAGGGGTCAGTGAGGGGGGGGGTCAGCCAGAGGGGGTTGCATCTTAGGTTAGACTCCACCCTTCAGAGAAGGGGCTGTAGCACTTGGTATCAAGTACTTCTCCATTGAAGCATCGGCCATTTCCTCGCTGCTGATATCAAATCTAGCACCATCTTCTCATACCCATTCCTGCGTGATTCATACCATGGGACGGTTGGAGCTTTTCGTTTCCCGTAGTACGCACGGCACCCTCCGGGTTGGTGGCAGTGGCTTATCTGAGAAGATGGCGACGTCTCTGATCCTTCGAAGGTTCGCGGATCGAGACAAATCGGCCTGATACAAACGACCAAACGTTTAATCAATCTCAGCCTACGCTATCTGGCCAAGACCTCAAAAGTGTGAATATACATAGTTTGACAAAGTAACTGACGTGATGATACCAGTAAACCCCTGTATTGCATAACTCAGATCTTGTTGGAGTGGAGCTGCAGCTTCGTCCTTTCCTGGTGTATCTTGGCCCACATCAAGGTCTTGGCCCAGAGCCCTGACTGCTTCCCCTTGTCCTGGCTATCAGGAGAGCTCTGGTCCTTCTGTAAAAGCGTATAGTACCCTCTCTGACCAGCATACCTCGGGTTTAGCGCGAGCTCGACGACATCGTGGCCTGCTGGGGCAGCGGTTCGTAGTGTTGGACCCATGATCAGCCGGAGGATTGGTAGCAGAGGCTTGTATACAAATGTCTGCATGAGCACCAGGCTCCGGGGGGTGTTGGTATGGAGAGCCCGCGAATCGACCAGGTTACCTGGATTGATAGCAATGGCAGTGAGAGCCTTCAAGTTAGAATCCTGGAACGGGTATACGTTAGCAGAAGCATTCTCGTGATTGACCCATGGCGATATTCACCTTCTCGAGATGGTCGTTCAACGCGTACATCCATGTAGTGATGGCGAGCTTAGTGGTGGCATATCTTTGGTAGCCCCGCCCTTGCTTGTCTGGGTCTGGTTCCATAGAAGGCTTGGCCAACCGCTCCATGTCGTCAGGGAGGATGGGCGGGTATTTCTCCATTGCATTCTTCCCGGGCCAATGCGAATCGCTGGATAGCATCACGACACGGCCGGCCGAGCTTTCACGGAAGCTCCCCAGAAGACGGAGGACAAGAGCTGAATGGGCGATATGTCCGACCTGGAATACCTTATCGTAGCCATCGGCGGTGAGCTCAGGCCCGGCTGTAAGATTCCAGTAATATGCATTGCAGACTATGGACGCGATTGGTGGGTATCGGCCGTTTTGAATGCCAGAAATCACTGTGTCGGCAAACGCGTGAGTGGCCGTGAGACTGGCCAGGTCGAGGGCAAGAACGAAGGCCTTTGCGTTCGGATGGAGCGAGATGGTATGGCGAAGCCGCTTGGTGTTAGGATCCGAATCCGACGCATCTCTCACCGTGAATATCACAGTGTACGCTGGATATGTGCGGAGGACATAGTCGGCAGCGGGGATTCCCAAGGAACTGTTGGCCCCCGTGAAGATGAGTAAACCATCCTCCATCCTGATGCGGTGATGGGCAAAACTCAAAAGGATATCACGGCGGCGCATCAAACAGTAATGACACCCACAAAGATGAACCAGCAGATATGTGCACTGCTTCACACTTTGCCAGGCCGAAGTATAGCAAATGGAGGGAAAGGATGTGGGAGTTGGATGGAATCAAGAGGTTCTTGGAAGTTGCATTGCTGTAAAGAGTGAACAAACAAGTCCTCGGGTAACACAATGCATGTTTGATGAATCATACAAGCAGTTGACCGCCATACAGGCCGTGCATGAGCAAACACCTACTTAGGCGCCTTACTGCGAGAGGGACGCAAATGCAAGGGGGCTGATGAGATGCAGTGGGATTTTCTTGTCAGATGAGTGCTGGGTCTTGATTTAATCTGCCTTCCCAGTCGGTTGATTATTGGTTCCTGCCTCCCTTTGTATCTCGTATGTACCACGCACTGCCCGCGGCTAATCTCAAATATACAATGCATAAGTATGTTACACAAGCAATAAATTTGGACAAGTTCTTCACGTACACCACGTTTGATAACGCAGGCGAAGCTATTTTCTCAAGATCTCTCGGGTTCATCAAAGCAGGCCACGATGTGAGTGGCTCTATTGCAACTCTTGGAGCTTGAACCGATATATGGCCAAGATCTACCCTAGCCACAATCGTGCGTATCTCATCCTGCATACGCCTGAGTTTCTCCTCGGGGGAACCGTCACACCACCACCAGATCGACCAGCTGATTCGTCGGGCCACCGCTTCCCGCCCTGGGACGACTAAGTCTCCGGAATCCATCGGGGCTGCTCTTATGCCCAACCGAAGCTGCTTTCCCCCTAAGCACCACTGCATTACTTTATCGCTCAGTGGTTTCGGGGGGTTGGCCAAGGGAGAGACCCGCCTATTTGAACCCCTTGTTGCTGAAATCCTTATCTTATCATTATTCTTGGACAAGTTTGAAACTCGAGCGCGGAAGTTTCGTCGGCGGTGCCAATCTGGTGACTGCATCCGGATCCAGAGTTCATTCAACTGAACCTCTCTGCCCAGGGGTTTATGGACATCCATAAGCGCAGTCTCGTCAGCAACCAACCACCGACCAATCGTCTCAGCGATTGGATCAATAGCTCGGTTAGCTCAGTTGGTTAGAGCGTCGTACTAATATTCTCTCTTGAGTATACTAAGTAATGCGAAGGCCATGAGTTCAAGCCTCATACTGAGCATCTTTCATTTTTTGCCCTGTTTTTCGTCCCCTTTTTCTGTGAACTCCTGCCGTTGGGATACTTCGTCTCGATGTCGCGTTGCTCACATTGTAGTATTACCAGTGAGGGCAGATTATCACTTCAAAGCTGACTGCAAGTATGCGAAGGTCGAACTTTGACCTCGGATTTGGTGGTGTTGGCCATTTCGCCAACGACATCTCGTTGACACGACAGTGGCCTAGATCCGATGCACCGGGGCTCTGGCGATAGGTCCAGCCTTCTCCAGACCTTTGGGTGGAGGGAGTAATTGCTTAGTGCTTTTCGTTTCAATTGCTGCACGTGTGTAAGGGCTTCGCTTCTGGCTGCTTATCCGATTCTCTTCGCCGTCGTCTTCGCAGTCTAAAACCACCCAACCTCTCCCGGGAGAGTGCGCGCGACCCTTCTGGATTCAAAATAGCAATTCCTCCTTAGATACCGTCATTCTGTCCAGGTCTACCGCTTCGCTGCTCTTGGTTTCCAGCGAGTGGTCTCCGGTCGACGTCTCTGCAGCCCTCTCGCAATAGCGACATGGCATCTTTCCCATCACGTAGAAACATTATGCCCAGTCCATGAGATTAGCGATGCCGTGCAATGCCGCCTTTGTTGACGATCTGGGTGTGATCTCCAACGCATGAGCACCGCACAGTCAGGGTAGCGAATCCCAGCCCAGCGCACCACCTTCCGCGACATCTACAACATGCGCGCGAGACTTATGATCGACCAATCGGGAAATGGGATGGTTGCCCTGGGGAGGAATAATATGCGTATCGGTCGGGCCTGCGCGGGAGAATGTCTACTGGTCTTTCATGGTCTCTTCGTCCTCTGGTGCAGCCCAGATTCTGGTCAGTGGGATATCTGCGGTTTGCAGAGCCACCACGAGAAAATCGAAGTCGTATGCCAGCTCCATACTGGTTAAGTTCGGTCTGTACCGCTTCGTCTGGCAGGTCAGCGTTTTTTTTTTTTTTTTTTTTTTTTTTCTTTTTCACTGGCTTTTGTCATCATGTTTTATCTCGGAACCGGCCCCATCTATACGTGAGCTGTTGCCATTTCGGACATCTTTGGACCACGGCTCGTACCACCTGGCTTGGCTCTGGGGGCTCTGGGGGCTCTGCTCCGTTCCCCGACTTGGCATTGGCTACGTCCACCGGTGGACCATCGCTTATTAGTAAGATGGTTGACGTCCCGTGGTCGGTGTCAATGATCGAGCTCTTCATGGCTGGTTTCCGCAAAGGTGGCATCGAACCGGCTCAGCGACAGGAGATCTAACTCTTCCTCCTGGCGAAAGGTCCTCAATGGACAAGTGGCGATATTCCCATGGTTGAACCAGTTATACGTGAACACAGCGGCCGTTGAGATCCGGAAGACGCAGGTCTGGTGACGCGCACGGCTTTTCACAGGCCGCATCGTATGAGACCGGGACCAACACATCAGTCTGTGACCTTCGCGTCCGTGGTACCCTCTTCCTCTGGACTTGAATCGTTACTTTTAGTCGATAAGTAGTTACTGGAGGAGCCGGAACTGGATCATGTTGGGTTCAGCGACATTTGATGTTGGTGAGTCCCAGCGCAGTGCGACATTCGTCAGCTGCAGGGTCGCTGAGAATCTGCTGCTCAGGGGCAACGACGTCCCAATGGGCGGACAAGCTGTTTTGCTTATAATACCCAACGGGCCCTCCGAGGTTCAACTCGTTGGATCGCGACGTCTACCTTGTTCCTGTACTCGTGCGAGTGCCACTCGGGCGCCTGCATCCGGGATCCGTCGGGGACACCGGCATGGCATGGCCAAGGCCGCAGGAACGCAGGGCCGCGCTCGTAATCATTTCGTGCCCGACCGGCCCGCCGGGAATTACGAAGGACAGAGTAGCGCGGCCATCCCTCGTTGGTTATTAGTGCCCTCTGCTGCGATGCCTCGAGCCGCCAAGTAAGGCCCCAGGAACTGCTCCGTAAGTGCTGTATACGTCTTGCTGGGTTTCGGCGAAATCGCAAGGTTGTGTAAGATGTCCATTATTTAATTAAATGGAAACATATGCCTTGTCGTTCTAGTCGTGAATTAGATTTGACACAATCAGGGGGGCACTGAGACTGCCCGGGCGAGGGTTTGTGGGTTCCTGGAAACACTGCGTTGCTGGCTTCCTGCGAATCTCGTGAGAGGAGCGAGCCACGGCCTGTCGTGATGTTGTTGATTTGAAAGCTCGCTCCATCGGGGATCCCGAGGGGACCCCGGCCCTGCGTCGAGCCGGCGGTAGACCAACTTTGCCCCAGGAACCGTATGTCGAATCCGAGTTGTAGCCGGAGTCCGAGTACGTGCTGTACTTGTCTTCCCATCCACGTCGGCATGGTCGTCCACATGCTCGAAGTACAGACGGTAGGAGCGCCATTCCGGTTCCCCCAAGCCTGGTCCTCCCACGTATGTATGTGCAAGTGAGCAGGCCGGCCCTGCCGCGCCACCGGGTTAGCGTCGAGCCGTTCGCTGGGGTCTTCTTTACACCTGCTCCTGCGTCTCCCACGCCGTTTCTCCGTGCCCCTTCGGAAACGGAGGTGGCCCGCTCCGCCAGGAACGTGGCAAGTAGATGCGCTCTCGCAGCCCCGCCGTGGTCCATCTCGCACTCGCCGACCACGACGCCCATGTCGGTCCGCGAGGTCGACTGACCGGGCCACCTGATTGTCGAATTCCAGGTCGGAAGGGCATAGCGCCTGTCGGCGTTCCCCAGAGCTCGAGGCGCCAGCATGATCGTTTAAGCTGGGTCGGCTCCGCATCCGGGGAACGTCCTTGGGGACCACGGAAGGGGTGGGGACGACTGTCCTGGTCCGAAAATGGCCGGTGTAACCTGGGAAGTGTTCGACTTCCCGGTGTGCAAGAGACCTGGCCAAGGTTGGACAGTCCCAGGGCTTGACGCCAGTTTGTAGAAGGTAAAAAAGGAAAGAGTAATGTTGGGTTGGTTTGTTGTATATATAGAATAGAGTGGTGTTGAACTCGGTGCCGGCAGCGTGGAATCCTGAGCCGGAACAGGAGCTGGAGTGTGAGTCCGAGATGGAGTAGGAGCTGCCAATGTGCGCCCGTTCGAGCCATGTGTCCCGGGGTTCAAGTGCAGGTAATGTCCCATGACAGGCATCCACTGCCAGGTCGTCGTTCTCCTTGGGTGCCGCGAGATGTAGCGTTTTCGTGGCCAGATGTTTGTTTCCGAGGCAGTGTGGCTTGCGCCAGCCTTTCGTACTTCCCCAGCCTGCGAGGTATACTGTTCTGGTGCATGTATAGCCAAAGGCCTGTGTTGCAATGTGCTGTCTGCTCATAGTCAAGGCCCGGAGTTGTTAGTTACACTGCCTAACGATTATGCCACATGTCCATTTCGAGCAATGTAAGGAGGATGTATCAGAACGCAAGGTGTGGGCTAATCGCCTTCAGACTGCGTGGCTTCCTTGGGCGTAATGCATAGTTATTCGTATGAGTGATACGAGTGGGAGTAATAAGCAGGAATAATTCGGCTCGAGTAGATGTAGGTGATCTGTTTGTTAGAACGACCCGGAAGATGTAGGCAGCAATTAGCGAACAAGGGGTGACTATGGCTTCGCATAGTTATGGTATTCGTCGCAAGGCCGATTGGGTGCCATTGTTGGTAGTATGGGTGGATTGGTTAGGTTGGTACCGTCCAGAGCCGAACGGATATGCTAGATGTATGGGCGAGTTCCGAGCATGGTCTCACTCACCAAAGCATTGCTTGTATCCGAAAGAGTGGAATGCAGGTCCTGCTGATGACCCGACCAACGTACATGTATCGTAGTGATGTCTCGTCAATACGGAAGGGGTTTCCAGGAAGTGCGTCAGAGGACATCCCAAGTGCCGCGGGAGTTGATCACTAGGACAAGTGTTGTAAGCTGAGACTACATGTCCCCCGAAATTGTGGTAAGGGATGGTTGATATGGCGTAGCACCAAGGACATTGCGACCATTGGTCTAGGTCCATGGAAGACCTAGATGAACGAGAGGAGACAAGGTCTATGAGAAAGGTGATGACAGATCAATGCAGCAGGTACTTTGTGTGTCCAGTAAAAGCATAAGCAAAGTGTACAGTAAGGGCACACTAAGTGCCGAAAGATGTCACAGGGGACGTCAGAAAGAAGTGTTTGCAGCAAGGGAGTGCAAATGAAATAGTCCGAGGCATTGAAAGCCATCTGCTGCAATGAATAGTTGCAATGAATAGTTGCAATGAAAAGTTAAGACGAGATTGATGGTCAAACGGAGGACCGAAGGGAGAAGAAGATGGAAGAGACACTGAGGTCTTGAAGATGCAGCCTTTAGAAGAGGCAGACAGAAACAAGGGTGTTTTCGAGAGATTCAGGCAAAATCGGCACTGAAGGGCTGCATGCACCAGATAGCATCACGTGCGGGGTAGGAGCCTTGACCACGAATATTTGATGTACATGAGTATGGTATCTTGAGGCGAATACCTGAGGACATATTGGACGTGCACTCACGAGACTGGCCTGACAGGATGACCTTGTTGAACACATCTGCCACGGCGCCGTCCCGGTGCTTGGCCATCCTCTGGACGACTCGATGGAGCAGATAAAGTATGTGTATCAGACATGGGGGTTCATGAAGAAAGGAACAGGGGCACTTGGACTGCCACTGCAGGCAAGGGTGTATGGCTCCTTGCTGTGGTGAACATGAAATATTGGGTTGAAGCATGACAGTCATCGCAGATGTAATGCCAAGAGTGTTGAGCACATATGATGATCCAGTTGGGTGCTGAGTCAAGCTGGGTGATGTGGTAGTCCCAGTTGGATGACGAATGAAGGTGGATGATGATTCAAGTCGAATGGAGCTGTTAGACGGCGAAGAGTTCAGATAAGAAGAAGGAAGCTCGAGCATCATAGATAGATGTCAAGTGGGTGGGTGTTGGTGTGGTTGGAAGGGTCCTGGGTTAGATCAGAGATGGCTTCGGATGTCCACAGTGAAGGAAGACTGCCATATTGAGGATGGGATGTGACAAGCTGAGGAAGAGTAGATGATGATTGAGGACTCAGAGACGTGAAGGTATGAGATGAGAGAAGATTGAGTATGGAAGATAAGTATTGGAGGAAGAGGATGCTATGATGTGATGCTGAGGAGGATGAGATGGATGGAGGAAAATGGAGGGAGAAGCCTAGGTTTATATAGACCATCTCCAGCACGCTCAAGCTCCCCATGAACCTCACCACAACCCCCTAAGTCACTGGATTCTCTTTCTCTCTGCCTTCTGTTCTCTGTTTGATCTTGATTTCAAATCATTCCCATCTCCTCTTTCTCCCCAACGCTCTCTTGCTGCCTGGCATCACTAAGACAGACAGATGCACAGCGCCGCAGCATCATGCTTCGCTAAGACACTCATCTGCCCGACAGCGTAGTCGCAAACGTCCAGCAGTGGGGATACTGCGACATCATCAAGCAATAGACTGCCAATGGCAGATTCCCATGCCCAAAAGGTCCGGGGTAGAATCATGTTGAGATAGTGGATGCTAGGCAGCAGGACATCATCACAGCTGCTTCTGCCCGTGAGGTGGCTGCAACGACATCCTCGTCTGCCAAAAACAGCATTCACTGAAAGCTCCATCGATGGAGACCAGAGTCCCGATTGATGTCTCGATTGACGTCCCGGCGAATCAGCTCCTTTCACGACACGCCAGTCAACTTCAAGAACCCCGGATGTTGGGCCTCAGTGATCAGATAGGAACTGCATGGTTCTTGCATCTGTGGGGAAGGCTGATTGCAACATCGATCAGTTCCATGCATCGCAAACGACGGATCGATCCCGTAGCCTTTCCTCCGAGATCAAAGAAGTTGCAGCATGATGATACGTCACTTGGCGGTGTAAACGCAGACATGGAGCGCAGATGTTGAGGAACCTCTTTGGCAACCCGTTCGACTGACATCATGACAGCTTTGCAAATAAAGCTCGGTGCATAATCCTGCAGCATATTGACACATTCACCTCCATGTTGATGGGGAGGTCTGCCAATCCCGAGTAGGAGCAGCCGAAGAAACGGAAGCGAAATGGTTTAGTCGGTAGGAAATGGAAAGGGGGAGAACCACCTGGATCGGAAACATACAGCCAACGACATCATGACCAAGACCGTCCGAATCAGTTCTTGCTGGCCGCCTCGCTATTTTCCAGGCTGTATTGATGCCCTATGCGATTTTTGCAACCCAGAAGTGGTGATGGCACCTTTCGACATAGTCGCCCAACAAGGCGAAATGGGAACACATCACCAACCCCATAGGATATGCATTGGTCATGTCTCAGGAACACCAAGCATGTACATCAAGAGTCGCGCCTCTCCACTTGTTCTTGATCAGTAAACGATCAAGCAAACGGTAAATGTTGGCATGGGTTGTGCCGATTCGCGACCAACTTGGTGAGAGACCAGGCAACAGCAGCAAATTTGGACAGGCGCATGATTAGTCAACCATCACTATCTCACAGTCTCACAAACACGGGTCTGGAGAAACCTGAGGCGACTTACCTCTGAACTCATACTAGATTCACATCCATCAAGATGTGGCATCTAGGTAGTGGCGATGCGGCGAGTGGTATCGACAAAGGGGATGCATATGAATCGGGGTTCCAACTCAGTCAAAGGTGGCCATGGCAATGTAGCTGCCATTTTGTGTACGTTGATCTGACGCCTATTGCAAGTTAGCACACGTCCTAAAAGCCACATCATAATGTTATAGGCAATACACCAACAACCTAAAGCCCGAAGGATCGGATGGCCCAGTATCATGCATGGCGTCCATTGTTGTTTCACCGTGACGGATTCGAAGGGTCGACGACCTTCGGGGGTTATTTGTTCATAAAGAAGTAGTAATTCATGAGTCTATTATTTCGTGAAAAAAGGTATTGTTCCCATGCTGCCTACTCCGTTCCCGTGATCATTCCAGAGATCTATGCCATTCATTTTTGTTCGTCTAAATTCCTTACTCCAGGCGGCCAATGCCCAGGTGCTCAACGTCAGCCTTGACGATGCGGAGGGTGTTGGTGTTTCCGAGACCACCCTTCCAGCCCTGGACGACAACGAGGGTGTCACCGTGGGAGATGGTGTTGAGGGACAAGGCGTTGGAGACGGCCCACTTGATGCGGCGGTCGACGTCCTCTTGCCAGTTGACCTTCTCGAAGTCGGGCTTCTCCTCGGGGAAGTGGAAGGGGTAGACACCGCGGTACAGGTGGCCATATCTGGAGGTGTTCGCGCTACGAGTCACCATGAAGATGGGGCACACGGGGCGGTACTTGGAGATCAGACGGGCTGAGTCACCGGAGGTGGAAAGGACGATGATACCACCGGCGTTAAGGTCCAGGGAGGCACGGACAGCGGCCATAGCACAAGACTCGGTGACGCTGACGGGGCGCTTGACCAGGGTGCACATCTCCTCGAAGGTAGCGACATAGGGGATGGTGTTCTCGGCCTTCAAGCAAGCCTCGGACATCTCGCGGACAGCCTCCTGGGGGTATGAGCCCTTGGCGGTCTCACCAGACAACATGACACAGTCGGCACCGTCGGTAACGGCGTTACCAACATCGGAGATCTCGGCACGAGTGGGGCGGGGGTTCTTGATCATAGACTCAAGCATCTGGGTAGCGCAGATGACGGGCTTGCCAGCCAGGTTGCACATGGCAATCAGCTTCTTCTGGGCGGCGAAGACCTCGGCGGCGGGAATCTCGATACCCAGGTCACCACGGGCAACCATGACACCATCAGTCTCCTGAAGGATCTCACGGAAGTTGTTGAGACCTTGACGGTTCTCAATCTTGGCAATGATCTGAATGTTCTTGCCCTCGGGGCCAAGGACGTCACGGATGTCCTTGATATCCTGACCGCGGCGGATGAACGAGGCGAAGACCATGTCGACGTTGTTCTTGACACCGAAGCGCAGATCGTTCTTGTCCTTCTCGGACAGAGCGGGCAGATCAACATCAGTGTTGGGCAGGTTGACACCCTTCTTGGAGCTGATGAAGCCGTTGTTGAGGGCCTTGACCTTGACGGTCTTCTCGTCGGGGACCTCGAGCACCTCGAAGGCCAGGATACCGTCATCGACGTAGATGATGCGGCCGGGCTGGATGACCTTGGTGATGTTCTTGTAGTCGACGTACATGTTCTCAGTGGTGCAGGCGGTGGCGTACTGCTCATCAGTGGTGATGTTCAGAACGGTGCCGGCAGCCAGGGAAGATCCTCATCATTGGCAGTGTTGCCAGTTCGGATCTCCGGGCCCTTGGTGTCAAGGGCAATGGCGACCTGACGGCCCTTCTGGGACTTCTCGGCAGCACGGGCATTGTCAATGACAGACTGGTGGTACTCGTACGAGCCGTGGGAGAAGTTCATGCGAACGACATTGAGACCAGCGGTTCGGAGCTTGTTGATGGCCTCGGGGAGTTGGTCTTGGGGCCGATTGTGCAGATGATGGAAGTACGGCGGAGGTTCTTCTCGGGCTGGTGCGCAGTATCGATGGAGGCGAGCCACTCGATCTTGCTGCCGACCGAGAGGTGGTCGAGGGCGGTGTTCGCCGAGGACTGGTTGCGGTGGTGCGGCATGGCTGCTTGGTCGACTCTAACTTTACTGGCCATTGTGAATGATTTTAGAGATTAGCTGGGAACTCTAGATGCTGAATGGGGTATGACAAGAGGTGGTATGGCGAGGGAAGCTCAAAGATAAATATGAGGTCCGGGCAGTCGGAGAGGGACGGAGAGGGGAGAGGTCGGCGGTATTACAGGGTGAAACCGGACAAGTCCACAGGGAGGATGGGATGATAATTGCTACTCGGCCAAATTTTTCGGGATCGGTCAAGGGGATTCAGGAAGTGAGGTTGCGTAGCGGCGAAAAATAAGCGTCTGGATGCTCAGGGCTCTCGCGATATACGGAATATATCGTTCGACCTCAGGTGGCCAGAGGGGTGCAGGTACCATAAAAATGGAGGGGAAGGCATGATGAACGACCGAAATAGGTCCCGCCCGCAATAGTGAAATGCGACTTACCAGATGATTTGTTGTCAAGGACAAAACGCGGGTCCTGCAGCTGAAGTTTCGCACCGGTTTCTTTAGTGAAGGAAGGATGGTTCTTGGACTTGTTTCGTTCCCTGGAAAGATGATCTGACTGGGTTTTCCGTCGAGGGAGTGGGAAATTTTTATTTTTGTATCTCCCGCGTTCTGCTCCAGGAATTGGCTTTGGCTTTTTGCGATCCGCGGAGCTTCCCCAAGCTAGTACAAGCCAGACTGGCGACGAACGAAACGGGCAAAAAGTGCCTCAATCTCAGTAGCAAGCAAACTGTAGCAGTAGCAGTACTGGTACACGGGGCTCGAGTACTCTGTCTGTTCTGGACTGGGAGCGAGCGAGTGTGCAGGGTGCGTGAGTACAATAGGCCCGTACTGGAGGGGTCGGAGGTGGGAGCGAGTGGGATGGCAGTTACAGCTGCTGCTACTGGTTCATCTGAGGTGGGCAGCGCCTCTAGCTGCCCCTCCTTTTGATTGGCAGCAGCAAAAGCAACACAACCAACAGGGAAAGTGAGCTGCTGCTGCTAAAACAAAACAGCCTGGCTCGCCTGGGCACGCCCGTCCATCGGATTTCGGGGACCAGCGCCCGATTTCACTTACCAATAAGATAACATATTGCATTGCCAAAGACCAGCACCCTGGAAGTCCGAAGGGTCCAACTGCTCCATCGACCTCCTGCTGCTCCCGCGCCCTGCTGGCTAGCTGGAGATTCTGTTGCACTCCTGCAGTCAGGTCCGTCTCCGAAAAGTCTTGGTACTGCAACTGCCTGACTCTGGCCGTGTTACCAGGTTCTTGGCGGGCATGGCCTTGCGTGGCTTATCGCACCCGCATTGGAACCTTACCTGAAAGTAGCGCATCGCAACTCAACGTTTTGGCGAAACAGTGAAACGGGCAATGAGCGCCAGTGGCCAGGTCAAAGAAGCCGCAGCCCCGCCATTTTCCAGCCAAAACTCGGGCCTAATATTTGCCAATGGGCTGTCGTCCATGACACCCGTGGGCAGTCTTCGGCCATGTAGGATTCTAGGCTCTCCGGCCTATCCACGCCCGTCGGCACGTCGTGTCGTCTCCTTCCTGCTTGTCCTTTCCTGTCCAGAAATAGCAAGGCGGTCAAAGCGGGTTTGCCGGAAACACATTTGCTTCACTTTTGTCGCTGCTGGCGTGATGGTGGGGTAAGCTCGCAGGCGAGGGTGAGGAAGCGGCTTGCGACCCGCAGCTTCCGATAGCTCAAGCTGATAAGCCTCGTAGTGCGTTGCTTTGTTTCGTTTGGCTGATGGCTGCCTGAGGCATTTTGTCCAAGAGCTGATCTGGCCGGAGCGAGCTGGCCGATGACTCAGCCAAAACAAGAGCCATAGCCACACAGCCACAGCGCATGGCCACAAGTTGAAGATGTGCTCACACTTCGGGGGGTTGGTTGGCCTGCCCCACCAAAGCAGGTGCCTAGGCAGGCTAGAACAGCCGCTAGGCCAGTGCCCATCGCATGACACGGCTCTGCTACTATCGGTGAAGGAGTGCAGCTGATTGAACCTTGCGATCGTTAAGCCCCATCACCTCAACCATCACCAACCACATACCTCAATCTGTCCATTTC
This sequence comes from Apiospora aurea, assembly GCF_038362705.1. Taxonomy (NCBI): domain Eukaryota; kingdom Fungi; phylum Ascomycota; class Sordariomycetes; order Amphisphaeriales; family Apiosporaceae; genus Apiospora; species Apiospora aurea. Next base: position 554,687 of record NW_027117389.1, read on the forward strand.
CCCGAACCCACATCAGCATTCCAAGGCAAGTTCCTTGAATAGCTCTCTGCGAATCTCGAAACGAAACAAGACAGCCAAACAGCTTCTTTCAAAATGGTGGTCAGTACCGAGACACCCCAACCCCCCGCAGGCTGGCTGCTTCAGCCGGCGGCTGCCGAAGATTTGGGCGCTGTATTCTGAAACTTTTGCATCTTCGCTGCCGCAGTTCCTCAACTTACTGACGTTTGGTCTCTGGGGAAAGCTCGGCAAATTACTCCACTACAGCGTCGATGCTGTCCTCAGTACGTCCCTGACCTGATGTCGACCGACCCCTCCCATCCTCGGGCCGCTCGTGTGGCTCTCTGCCCCGTCGCTCGGCATACACAATGCTAGGAGCTCCGAACGGAACCTGGCGCTCGCTTTGCGCCACAAGCTCATGCTTTCGAAGAGGTGGCCCAAGGGAATGGAGGGGAGTGTGACGGAGAACAATAGCTGACGAAGATGTCGTCCTAGTCTCGACTGTCCTGGCGGGCATGAGGCGTTCGACCGGTTTGACGTGAGTAACCCGCCCGACCCTAAGCTTTCCCTTGAGGAAGCAGTGCACAGGGAAAGGAGCAGGAAGAGAGACATGAGTGCGCAGCCGGCTAACGCTTGACCCTATATGGGACTCGGCAGACCCAGTTTCCAGACGAGCCAGATCATGGGCGAGAACAACAAGGAAGCCAACAAATGGATTGAGAAGTACCTGGGCGTCGGCGAGTGGGTGATGGACACCTCGGTAGCCATGGCAGGCTCGAGTTCGTTCTTCAAGCGTGTTCGTTAAACAACGGTGCCGCCATCTCGTCACATCGCAGCCGCCGCTAGAAGCAGGAGGGAGTATGATGAGAGGAGAGGAGAACGAGCAGTTTTCCTCCCAAGGTTCGGCAGTGCGTGCGTGCTTGTGGTTCGATTCCCCAGAAAGCTCAAGTTCTCGAGAGGGGGCGGATGACGATATTGCTGCAGCAGAGTGATGTGACGAACTTTGTGGGCGCACAAGATACGCTTTCAGACTTGCGGCCAGCAGCAGCAAGCGACATCGGGAAATACCGGAAGAGATTCAGAAGATGAGGAACTCCGATGCATCGTGTCGAGTTACCGAAAGGCGTTAGGGCTGACCAGGGCTTTTTGTTTTGTTTCGCTTTGCTTCGTGTCCAAGAGAAGATGCATAACATCTCTCTACTCCTATATGCTCTTTTAGATATATGCAAATCGAGGGAGTGCACGCAACTCTACTTTCAAGTCCCCATCGAAATCGCAAAGAGAATTGGGGGAATGGGCATGTGCTACAGTCCTCTCTCCATGGGGGAGACTTTAGGCGGGTGACGCTCCGTTGGACTTTCAAGATGGAGCCCCAGTAGCCGAGGTTTACCGAACTGGGGCGCTCCAGCCCTCCGAACCCCCGGTGGGCGAGAAGAAACGGCTGCATGGAGGGCTCGCTGGCGCTTGCTTTCTTTTCAGCTAAAAATAAGTCCAGTGGACTATGGCGTAGGGAAGTGTAACATCTGATTTGCTGGTTAGGGTATTGTAAACTGCATCGTCCCCTCTAGCATTGTCGATGCTTAAGAAGAACCCCAAACCCACGTGGGAACAAAGCCGCAACGACGACAACCTAGCTGGAATACCAGGAGCCCATGGCTACGGGTAGAACATAATAAAGTTATTAGTAAATTAGGTAAGTAATCTATGCAATACCTATTATCCGAGGTGCTGACCGAGGCGCTCAAAAAGAGCCCCATCCCCACGTGGTAAACCGAAGCGTGCAGCAGCAGCAGCCGCTATAGCTACGAGTATGACTTGGGGGTATCTATTTTTACTGCCAGTATACAACCTTGGTCATATCGGTGTACTGCTGTCATCTGTGAATTGTTTCCCACCCCTGATCACGAACATAATCCTACATGTGTCTACTTGCATATGTGATGCATGCAATCTGGTGGTACGTCCCACTTGGACGACAGTAACCCAAAGCTCGTGGAATACGTAAGCATATTCGTCCGTGTCACTGTGAGTAATGCATGTAATGATGTTGTAATCCCTTGCTGAACGGGATGTAAGTACATGCCTAACTCTGTCCAACAACCCACCCGAATACACATGATGCATGTAAAGTAATACAACAACCACCAGGCGCCATCGCATCGTAATCCTGAAAACTCGATTCCTGTCCACAATGTACTGGACAGCCAGGTACACTGCCAACCACCACTAACATGTTATTCAAAACACCGATACTAATCGATATCCTCCCTCCGGCTCTCCGTCATCAGATCCAAAGGGGGCTCGTTGTGATCGTCGTGCTCGTCCTCCTTCTCATGGTTCTTATCAGCCGCAACCGATGTCTTCCTGTCCTCCCCACCACGGTGCATCGACAGGAACTCGGCCGGCACCTCGTTCGTAGAAGACCGATGATCACCATGCCCGTCCTCCTCGTCACTCGTCTCGGCATGGTGCATTTCGCTAAGGAGGCCCGGCGGGACCTCATTGTCACTCTCATCCCGATGGTGCTGCTGTTGCTGCAGGTCTTCCTCGTCGTGATTTTTGCCGCCGCTTCTTGGTGTACGGACCGCTTGAGCGGGCTATTTGCCTTGCTGCTTCCGCGGCTGCTGCGGCTTTGTATCTTGCCGGCCTGTGCTTCTTTCGAAGGCGATTTGGGCTGCTGCTGCTGCTCGTCTAACACGAAGCCGCCCCAGTTTCGAATCACACTACCGGTGTTGTCTTCGTCGAGCTGCCGCTGCCGCTCAGCCTGGATCTGTTCGTTGTCGTGTAAGGTTGAGGTTCGCAATGCCTCTTGTTCCCGGTCTTGCAGATCGATCAACCCGGATTTCGCTGCTCGCCGTTCGGGTTCTTCCACTTCCTCGTTGGCAGCGTCCACCAAATCCTTGTATTCGATGCCGTGACTTTGCATAGTCTCCAAAAGCAACTTCTCACCCTCCTTGAACCCCGTAAGCTCGCCGCCAATCGCCGCGATAAGCAGGTTGTACCCCTTCGACTCGGCGTGAGCGAGGCAGCCCTCTATCTCCTGGGCGGTGCGCATCAGGTCGGTGTACTGGGCGCGGAACAGCTTCTCGTCGCGCTTGCGCTGCTGCGACTCAGCCTTGTCCGGGCTGCCGGCGTCTTCGAACCCCGCGGCATCCATCAAGTTGCTGATAGCGGCCGCGAGCCGCGTCTCGTAGCCCGAGATGTGGGAGACGACGTCTGACCAAACTTCGATGCCTTCGTGCAGCGCCTCCAGTTCACGATCAACGGCGGCCTGGCGTCGCGTGAGCACGGCGGTTTCCCCTTCCCACCACTCCTTGGCCATGGCTAGGGTGCGGCGCTCTGGCCGCAAGTGCATGAACTCCTTCCCGGTCACTCGGCCTTCGATCAACCTCGCCTTTTCGGCAGATACCTCCCGCGAACTGTCCTCTGTCTCTGTACTGTTGCAATTTTCCTCGTTGGCGTGCGCGCCAAAGTCGAAATCCTTATCAAGCTCGAGGACGCGGACTCCGGGTCTCTTCATCATGTCGCCGATGCTCCGCTCCGTATCCTTCAAGGCGCCGCGGTAGCCGCTCAGACCGCTCTCGCGCTCGCTGCGCGCCTCCTCCATCCTACGCTCCAGCTGGACTTTCCTGCTTTTCAGCAACCGCAACTTCTCTTCGAACTCTTCGATATCCAGGCACACGGTCTTGTACTCGGAGTCCATACTGTGTATCTCCCTCCGCAGCGGATCGTCTTTGTCGGTCTCCATGGCCTTCAGCTCCGAGGCGATCGTCTTATGCTGGGTCGAGAGCCTGTTGGCCTTGGCGATGGCGGCCAGGCGCGCCTGGCGGGCGTCGAGTATGTACTGGGTCTCCTCGGCCTTGAGGTCGGCCAGCATGGACATGGTGCGCGCAATCGAGTTGCGCACCTGTCTCAGGGACAGCGGCTTCGGCTTCGGCTGGCGCACAGGGATGACCGCGGGGGCCGGATTCCGGGCGTACGGGTCCGCCCGAGAGCGCAATGGAGACTGCGACGCTGACGACCGGCGCGATGCTGGTCCTTGCGGCGTGCTGGCCTGGCTTGACCCCTCGCCGCCAGGAGTCGCTGTGTCTCCTGATATTTGGCGCTCTATGGCGGCACCTTGCGCGTCTAGTAGCCTCTGCAGCTCTGCTTGGATCTGTCGCTCGCGCCGTTGTATCGTGCGGAACGTGGTATCGGTTTCGACCGTTGTCGCGCGGTCGGTCGTCTTGGGTGAGCGGCCAAGCAGTACGCTCCCAACGAAGCTCATGCTTGACGCGGCGTAGTCCTGGTTTTGCGATGGCGCGCGATCATATGTCCTCGGCGGCCGAATACGCTCTCGCCGTAGCGCGCTGTCGCTCTCATCGTGGAACTGGTTTGCAAAAGGGGGCGTCCAGGAGGGCAGGTTGCTCTGGCGTCTTCGGAGTTCTCGGCCGTCTTGTTTCTGGTGTATTCTGCCCTGGGCTGCGGCTCGGGCTTCTCGCTGCAGGCGCATGCGGTCTACCACGCTCATGGGCGGGTACTCCAACAACGGTTCGGCGTAGGCCACCGCCTTTGCCTTGCCCTTGCGATCTTTGAAGTTCTTACTTGCGCGGGCGTTGTCTTCGTACGGGTCCATGTCTTGTTGGGTCTCTGGAGATAGTAGCGGGGAAGAGGGACGGGGCGAGAGGTCTCGGAGGTCGTAGTCGTTCGAGCTTCTAGGGGTGCGTTGGTTATTGGTATGGAGAGGGAGGAGCGGTTCGTTGCCGCCGCGGGCAATGCGCGAGAAGAACGAGGGGTTGGAGGGTGTCATCTTGTAGTATTCTCTAAGCGGATTATGTTGTAAATTAGGTGCAAGACTAGATGTTCGTGGTTTGTTCTTGAACTTAGGAAATAGACATATCGAATGGGGAGAGGTGTGCTTGGCGGGCTAAGCTAAGGAGGGCAGGCAAGCTGTAACATTTCGCGACGTAAGGTGAATCTATTTTGACACAAGTGATCAGACTGGGCAGAGTCAGTCAGGATGGTGGAAGCAGCTGATCAGTACTGGAAGAATAACGTCAGTTCGCCGACTTGCCGTGACTGTCGGTATGGTAACCTGTCGAATAGATACCTAGGTAGGACAGATAGGGTGCAGCGAAAGGGAGCTGTGACGTGCCGTCATGACTTATCGATAAGAGCTCACGCGCTCACGAGCGCCCTCCAAGTGCACACATGCCTCCAAATGCCCAAGACATGCAGCCTCCCAGCCGCGACGTCATTGGCCTGTTTCTTTCGCATTCCCTGCACTGGACTTGGCTCCGGCTCCTCTTAGCTGGGCACCCAAGACTGCGCATTAGTCAACCCCCACGTACGGCAATTACATACAATAGGTGCTCAGTGCTGTTGTTAGCTGATCGCCAGTACGGTCCACTGTCCAACTGAGGAAACAACAGAGATCGGAGCAGAAGAAACAACAACCACCCGACAAGCTGGTTGTAATCTGGAGATATCCATCCCACTTTGTTTTTTTAGCTTGCCTCAAGAGCCGATGTCACCCAGGTTTTGCAGGACGGGCAAACAAACTGGTCATTTCTCCTCACTATGTCCCGCCCTCACTGCAACCCCCAGCCACCATGCCCAACGCCCAAATTGACTAGGGAGGTAGAAGGATTTATCCGCGGCAGGATTCAAGCCTTGCTGTCGCTGCAAAGCCAATGTGGAATAAAACCCTCCCTTTCGTGCACTTTACTTGAAACACGAGCGATCGGCAGTTCTGGGCCACTGCAATCAACCCTGGGATACATAGTAGGAGGCCGAAATAACGACCCCCTTGTCAAGTACCGAGCACGAGCCAGATCTTTAAATAACGCGCATTATTTTAACATAACGTGAGCATAACAAACCCTGTCACTACACGGTGGATAAGCACTTATTTACCCATCATACTTAGTAGACCACGGTTCCAAGTTTGCCCAATTGCTTGTCCAAGGCCGCCCCTTGTCAGCTTTGTCCCCGTACGGTCCTTACTAGGCTAATCGGTCATAGCTAATCACAGCTGCCAATCTAATTGAGCATATCGTGTGAAGATCCGCGCCCACCTTCATGTTCATGCATTAATTGCGGAAAGCATAGCATCCACTGTGCTGCCAGGAACCCAGCCTCCGTTCCATTCCTACCTTCCTACCCCGGACCAGCAGACATGCAGAGCCACCAATCGCACCTGACGGAAGAATGAGCCCATATATCGATTGACTCTCGGTAGAGGGACCAGCCTGGGAAGCAGACCCAGTGTGTCGTCCCTCTTTGGGAAGAGGAGGATGCCGTCTCGGTCATAATGGCTGCATCCTCCCCCGCCTAATAAATGAATAAATGCCAGGAGATCTGCTGCTGCTCGCTGCTCAAGCTTTGCCCGTCACGTCGTCACGTCACTGCATTGTCCCGAACACCTGGTCTGGTCTGTTGCACACACAGAGGTTGTGGTTCTATGATCCCAGCAGTCGTATTCTAGGCCCAACAGCACTGTTCCTTGCAGCCTGCCAAACTTGAGAGTTCTGTTGTGGAACCATCCTCGTCCCCCTTTGAGGAAACATTGGTCGAGAACTGCAGCAAGCATCTGGCGCGAGGTGTGCAGTTCTGTCAAGTTCGATCCTCCCAGATTCCACAAAACCCCAAGCGCAAAGACCGCTTCCTGTCTCGTGAAAGGGACGGAAACACACGGTATCTTCAATCGCAGCAAGGCGGTCGAAGAACACGGAGTCACGTCGCTGGCCTCTAGTTGGTGTGCTCTAGTGTGTATCACGTCTGTGGAATATATAAACGCCTTAGCTGTCGTTTTCACTTTTTGGCTATCCTGGTGCCAACTGCCGAAAGGACATCCTATTACTCTATCCCTAGAAAGCCACCTACCTCTCGAAACCATGCCGTCGCCATCAGTCGGCGCAAGCCGCATTCTAGGCTATGCTGCTATGCTCGCCCAAGCCAGCATGGTGGCTGCCGGTCCTCTCCCCTGGAGCCGTAGGAGAGCGTGAGGTCGCCTGCGACGCGAACAACAGTCTACTCAAGGAGTTCCGAGCCACATCCCATACCGCCGAAGCCTCCTCCTTCTGCAGCAAATACGTCCATGCCGAGGTAGGCCACCCACACCGTCACTTCACTGCCATGTATCCATCAACTAACCTAAGCTCTCAGCCTACTGAAATGGCTGCCGCTGCCGGCACGGTTTCTATCGCGGCCCACCCCATGAAATTCTACAGCATGGAGGCGTACCAGGCCGACGCTGCCCCGCTTACATACGGTTCACCGCCCACCGCCAGCCCGGTTCCCGGCAGTCCTGGATGCTTCGGGCACACCGGCGATACCCCCTGTGCCGTGTCCCAGCAAAAGCGTTCCATGCCCACAGCGCCACCCATGTTGCGTGACTTGCCTCTCGTGCAAGAGTCCTCTTCCTCAGCAGCCGCCCCCGCCCTCCCGAGCTTCGTCGATCCCACTTACCCGCCAGCGAGCGTGAGCAGCGCCTGCTCGTGTCACCTGTCTAGCTCCAGCCCTAGCTCAACCAAGCCTGCAGTAGCTGCTGCTGCTGCTGCTGCTACGTCAACCGGCGCCTCGTCAGCCGCATGCACCACCGTGACGGGCTCCTACCCCGCGACCACGGTCCCCGCCTTCTGCAACCCGGCCCTGCACACGAACGCCCCGAGCCTGGCGAACCCCAACAACATGCCCGTGGCCACGATGACCGTCGGCGCCGTCAGCAACAAGGTGGACTGCTGCTCGTCGTGCGCCGGCATCTTCAACTGCGTCGCGTGGCAGTTCGTGCCCGTCCACACGGGCGAGCCGTCGGAGAAGCTGCCCGGCGGGTTCGACCCCTGGGGCCGCGGCGACTGCCAGGTCGTCTACCACACAGGCGCGCCCGACGAGGCCAAGAACGTCACCACAAACGACGCCCTCGCGGTCTGCCCGAACGGGAAGGTGCACGAGATGCTGAGCGGCAGCAACAACCCGCCGGTCGCGGAGGGGGCGAGCACGGAGCAGTGGAACAATGTCTACTTCAACGGGTGGAACCAGGGCTCGTGTGGGATGCCGTTGAACGCGGGGCAGAGCGGGGATTCGCCCGGCATGGGAGATAAGTCGAATCTTTGCCCGGGTAGTTAGGGGTGGCAGGCAGTGTTGTAAGCTGGGGTTGTAAGATTGACTGCATCACGATAGCTACGTCGTTTTGAGATTAATGAAAGGGAATAAATACCTTGAAATATCTTCATAATTGATTCATGCCGGTGCCATATTATACACACAATTTATTCGGGCGAAGGATCTCGGAGTGATCCCCTCGCGAATGGGACATTTACCTGTTATCCGGCCAACCCTCTCGTATTTGTTCCATTTGGGCATGCGGATCAGAACACCAAGGAGTGCCTGAATCTGTAGGTACGGGCTTACTTACTTCAGTATGCAGTGGACTTCAATAGGTATTCGATTGATTACACACATGAGAGATGCCTAATGTCCCAGGGCAGGACCTACGCTTGGTAGGTAGGTGCGAGTTCCATTGAACGGGCGTGATTGTTCCTTCCCGTATCAACCGAAGCTTCCTTGCTCATCTGGTTATCCCATTGAGAAGGCGCGACTTGCCTGGCGCCCTCGACGCTTGCTCCACCTCCAACAGCCTCCAACCATTGGAACAAGACCAAGTTCAGTCCTCCCCAGAAAGCATTTCTTCAGCAAAACCAACACCATCATGAATATCTCGAATCTTCTTAATCCAATCACGGCACCATCGCCAACGATGTCGACAGCAGACCTGGGCGGTGGCGGCATGCTGGACCGCTTGCCCGACGAACTCCTCTGGGACATTGCCGACCTCAGTCGCGTCAAGGACCTCGGCAGACTCACCCGTACCTCCAAGCGGATGCACCAGAGACTCAACCCGTACCTGTACAAGGTCGGCATGCAGCGTGACGGCCGCCCCTTGCAATACGCATGCAGAAATGATGGCCGCGACGACATCATCTCGCGCGTCTTGTTGTACCACAAGCCACAACAGCACGCTGGCATACTTGCGCACCGCTTCCGGTACGGTTACAACTGCCAGGCACAGAACACGACGCCTCTTGCGCTGGCTATCCGCTACTACAACCTGCCGGTCGTTCGCATGCTGGTCGGCCAGGGGGCTGACGGGCATCAGCCTAGCATCTTGGCAGACGTGCTGGCGCGTCCCATTTTTGATCTCGACGATGGAGTACAGATACGATTCGAGTTGGCGGAGCTGCTCGTAAAGGCAGGCGCCGATGTGAATAAGGTCACGGGAAGCTCCACGCCGCTCCTGCTTGCCGTAGAACACCGGTGCGAATCCCGCGTTATCAACTTGCTCCTGAAGTCTGGAGCCGAGCTGAAGGGCCCTTATTCGCCCCTGCATATGTTTCTCGAGACTTGCGAGAACTTCACCGATGATCGCTACGAGTCAGCCAAACTCCTCGTCAAAGCTGCTGCCAAGAATCCCGATGCGGCTCAAGACCACTACAGTATGCTTCTATGCCTCAGACCGCACGAGGATGAGCGTTGGATCAAGCTCGTCGCATGGCTCCTGGAAGCCGTCCACCCTCGGTGGACGCAAAATGGCGAATCCTACAGTGTATATTTCCTTCGGAACCACCTCGAGTGGCTTCCCAGCTTCGACTTCAGTTACAGGTACGCCTCCACACCCGAAAAGTCGGTTAGATATGACCGTGTGCGGCAGGTCACTGTACGCATTCTGGAGCTCCTCTTCGCCAAGGCCGGCTCAACAGTGAATGACTCTAGCCCCCACGGCACACCGACCCCCTTGATGATCGCGGCGGGGCTTCCGTGTGAGTTTGATGGTCTGTTTTACGATGTACTCCGTATGGGAGCCAATGGGCGCGTCAGAGTCGATGGAGCAACGGCCTTCCACTACATGTTCGAGCACCCCTGCCACGCCCTGAAGGAGCGAATTGCGCCGCTCGTCGCCATCAACTGCCCCATCAACGCCAAGGACCGCGATGGCAACACGTTGCTACACAAGGCAGCACTGAGAGGGATGGTGCCAGAAAGCTGGCTGCCGGAGCTTACGAAGTACAAATTCGACTTCATGGCGAAGAACCGCGCCAGCCAGACCTTCATCGACATCCTTTGTTATAAGCCGGCTACGTCGTTCTACCCCGCGTGGTACGACAGACGATTGGCCGACTCATTACAACAGCAGATTGAGGAGCTGAAAACAGCCACGTCGAATAACCGGAAGCGTCCCAAAGATAGAGGCAGGGGACCCTCGAATAACAGGAAGTAGGACAATAGGGTTATGACATGGAATTGCAAGTGGAATAAACGAGTGTCTCTCATTACGCAATCAAGTATGCTACCTAAGAAGAGTAGATGAATTGGAATGAACGAATGAAGAATTCACCTGTGCATCAAATTGATTATGCCATTGGTACATATACTGATCCCGGCGTCGACCAGTTGTGATATCACGATGTGTAGGTAATAGTCATGTCTCCGAGAAGATCATCACCGGGCAGGCGATTTTCGTATGCCACCCACTCATGGTATCAAGCTTCATTATTGTTACATTGATAGACATGTTTATTTGATTCGTGTACGCCTCCGCTTCCCTACCGCCCCCTCGACTCTCATTCTCACGCGCTCTCACTCACTTTCTACTTCACATCAAATCCCCCACCTCCCCACACGGCCCCGAATGCGCATGCGCATGCCCATGTCCATGTCCCGCCGTGAGACCTCGCGCATGGTTGAGCGCCCGATGCCGGTCCGCGGACCACCGGCGCTGTGGCAGCTTGACCTCGGGCAGGCCCGCCCAGCTGATGGCGTACTTGGCGACCGAGTTGGCGATGGCCCGCGTGTTGGTCAGGAAGGCGCCGTGGTCCAGGTTGGCGACGGTGTCGCCCGCTTGGTGGTAGTTGGCGTCGAGCGGGGCGCCGGCCTCGCCGCCGAAGAGGAGCGCTTCTTCCGCGGTCTTGAGGACTTCGGCGCCGGTGAAGAGGCCGCCGGAGGGGATGCCGTTTTCGATGAAGCCCTGGGTTCGGGGGTTAGTGAGATGTATGCGTGTGTGTATGTGTATCGAAGCGCCAGGGAGGGGGTGATGGGAAACTTACGGCGTAGTCGGACCGCCCGCTGAAGACGGACGGGACCGAGGGCAGGCCGTTGGCCTTGAAGAAGTCCTCGAAGTCGCGCTCGAGCACGTCCGAGCCCGCGGGGCCGGAGAAGTTGAAGGCGCTGCCGTCGCCGTCGTAGATGCCGTAGACGTAGTTGGGGCTGGCGATCTGCAGGAAAGAGAGCGATGGTCAGCCAAGCAAATCAGAATCGGGACGGACGAAGAGCACCGCCGGGGCTTCTTACCATGTCGAAGTTGAGATAGGCCCGAATCTTGGCAATCTCCGCCTCGGCCGTCTGGTTGAGCTGCTTGACGTAGTAATACGACCCCAGCTTGCCAAACTCCTCGGCGCCCCAAAACGCGAAGCGCACCGCGTTCTTGACCCGGAACCCCGTGAGCGCCAGGGCCACGGCCCAGATCCCCACGGACCCGGACCCGTCGTCGTTGATACCGGGCCCCTCGTACACCGAGTCCGAGTGCCCGCCCAGCACGAGCACGTTGTCCTTGTCCCCTTGCTTCGTCTCGGCGACGACGTTGTAGTTGGTCCGGTTCTCGACAATGGACTCGACGGACAGGTCCATCACGAGCGGGAGCGCGGCCCGAATCGCCTCGCCCTCTTCTTGCGAGATCCCCACGATCGGCGCGTTGGACTCGCTGGGCGAGCCCAGCGTCCCCGCCACCGACCCGGGGACGTTGTTGTACACGATGGCCGCCGCGGCGCCGGCAGATTTGGCCAGGAACGCTTTCTTGGAGAAGTCGCAGGAGCCGCGCAGGACGAGGGCGATGTTGCCCGCCAACTCCTCCACCGGGAAGTCGGCCGCCTCGCAGCCCAGATTGGCGACGGCAACCACAGGCCGCGAGAGGGTCTGCCCATCCGTGCCGGGCGTATAGGTCAGGGTCTTGGGCGTGTACTCCTTCCTGTCGTCCCCGGTACCCGACGAGAGGGTCGCGGACCCGGCCGAGAAGAGCTCGACGAAGGGCTGCTTGACCACGTCGAAGTAGCCCGTCGCGCTGAGCGTGTCGTACAGCCAGTCGACCGTGGCGTTGTGCCCCCGCCGCCAAAGGCGCGGTTGCCGCCGTGGGCGTCGGCGATGTCCTGCAGCGTCTGGCTGCCGGCCAGCAGGTCCTCGAGACGGATGAGGTCCTGCAGGGCCTCCGAGGTCACGTACGGCTTGCACTTCTTGTCGCCCGCCGCGGCTGCTGCGACCGCGGCGGCGGCGGCGGCGAGGAGGACGGTTGTGGTCTTCATTGTCGCAATGGGGATAAAAACCCAAACCAGACCAAAAATGAGCTGGACCGTGTCGGAGAGGGAGTAGACGAAATGGAGGGAAGGCAAGAAGAGCAAGCGAGAGAGGGTATGCTTCGCTTGAAGACCAGAAGAGAAGAAGCCACTCAGAACATGCCCACAATCCGCGGCGGGCGGCAGTACGGTATTTCTACCAGTTGCCAAGGCGGTCGCGTGCTGTGAGCGTTTGCTTGGGAGTTCATATCCCCAACAAATGCGATTCGCCAATTAGGAGAGCAAGCAAGTTATATGACTCGACGGGTATCGCTTGGCTGCATGAACATAATATGATGGCTAGATGGAGGGCAGGTCCTAAGTAAACCTAGAATCTCGCATTAGTCCAGACTGGCATCCGATCAAGAATCCAGAGGCTGGGGACAGGCAATCTCTATCTACATGAACCTATCTACATAGGTACCTATCCAGTCGCTTGGCGGCCCGAAGCCACCTCCATGGAACCCGGATAGGCGAGAGGGGTAATCTTCTTCTGGTGGTTCCCCTCCTGGAGTCCTTCCAGAACTCCCGCGAGCGATAACGAACTTTCGAACCGCATACGGAAGGAGCGCCGTCTCCTATCCGCTTGGCTCTCGAGCAGAACCGGCGGTGCCGCCAAGATGGCCCTTCGGCACCTGGCTTGGCAGCTTAGCCCGAAGAGGAAGGCCGAGAAAAGGCTCACCATATTCGTCCTGGACACGACGGCCAACGAGGCCGAGCAGAGATGCTGTTCTGTAACCAAATCAAGAAGTCCCATCCAGACCAGTCCGTAGCTCTCGGGGATGATGCAATTTCGGGTGATTGTGTATCTAGCATATAAGGGATGCGTATAATGTACCGGCTATGAACAATACGCTATCTAATAATAGTAAGCAATGCAATTCGTTCCCTTATTCTAGTAGTCGCCATGACCTCCCAATGCAAGTAGGTAGTAGTCCTTGTCCCCTTTGAAATCGAAGCAGGACTCTAATGTAATGCAGGAAAGTCCCATCCAACCCCTTTCGCCTATTGCCAGGCTTATGCGTATAGTGCTTGAAATCATCGTCCCCGCGCCGAACACGGGGAATTACAAGTGGTAGAAGTAAGTAGTCAGCAGTGACAGGCGAACGGAATCGAAGGCCTCAAAGGGTCCTTCATTTCGCCTAGTAGCGCCAAAAGCCCAAACCCAAGTGTCATAACTCCATCCAACTAACGCCAGGATCGTCATCATCCATTGCAGGATACTCCCTGATGGTTTTACCATCGTCTTGCTCCGAAGAAGAGCTGGTGCCGTCGCCATCTACCAGTCAGCTCCAGAGGCCAGCCCCAGGGTCGACGGGATCGAATATCCCGTTCCATGAACTGCTCTCGCGGCGACTGCGGGAGGAAATGTTTTCCTTGGGCGTCGACTCTTCGTGGGACGATTCGGCTCTACGGAGAAACGGATCATCACTGTCCGTTGCAGTTTCACTAGGCGAACGAACGATATCCGGGCCAAGGGCGCTATCGTTACTGCGGCTGTCTATATCGGCATCCGATGTGTAAGGATCGCTAGTCTCCATCTCCGTGGAGTGACTAGGACCACGGCTCGAGAATATCATCGAGGATTCATCCAGGGTGGCCGTCGTCGGGACAGGGCTTTCCTCCACCTCGGACGCTTTGAGCGCCGACAAGGTGTCGCCGGGTCCAAGCGCAGTGCCGTCTCGAGGCACTTGAGGGTTGACCTTGACGGGCGACGGGGGCTGAGCAAAGTCGAAGGCATTCGGTTCGTTTGTCGAGGATAGATGGGGCGTCGTAAGAGGTCCGGTCTGGAAGGCCTGGTTCTTGGAAAAGCGCTTCAGCTTAAGCTTCGATTTCCCGTGCGGTTTCCGTAAGGCCATCTCAAGTTGCTCTTCCACGTCTGTGTCATCATCTGTGACTTTATATGGGTCTTCCAGGCGGCGAGGAAGGACAATTGGTTGCTGTGCGCAACTGCCACTGGACCGCCGGTGACGCTGCCTCAACTTATCCTTGGCTGTCACGGTTTCTATGGCGGGCAGGTTTATATGGAAGGCTTCGCTGCCCCTGAATGGGTTGACGAGACTGCCTGTGGCCATTCGTCGCAAGTCAACTTGGCTTTTGCTAAAAACGACACGCGCTCGCAAAGCATGCACAGCTCTATCGAGGGCCAACTCCACCGCGCAGCGGTCACGTATGCGTGCCAGCTTGGGCCAGGTTGCGCGTTCGCCCAAGAGACATGATCGATGCATGAAACTTATCGTCGGGTTCTTCAGGATCCTGGGAAGATCCAGAAGCCCCATCGCAGGAAGGATGTTGATATCACCCGAGTACTTCTGGCTCAAAATGGAGCGCAATTTGCTCACCAGGGTCGGGAAGATGCCGATTTCTGCCAAAATGTGCATACGGTGAAGAGCCTCTCCCTTTGCCAATTGTGTCATGGTGGACAACCAATCTCCTTCATCGTCATAGTGCACATGGTCTTGAGAACCCGATATAGGATACGGCGCGTCTTCTTTGGCGAGAAAGGGGACGACGTGGGGGTTGACCTGGGAGACGATAAAGTGGTTGACGTTGAACATCTCGGCAAGCCTAGTCATGGGTAGATCGTTGTCGACTGATCCATCGATCCACATTTGAGGTGTGGGATTCCACGGGCTGTGTTCTCCTGTGAGGGGGCTCTTGACCAGTAACGGCGCGGCGCTGAATACCAATGGTACGGAGCATGAGGCAGCAACCGCAGACCATATCATGACGTTGGGCGCCGTGACATAGTTGAGGAGGCGGGGAAGCTCGTAGACGGATGCAGGCGACACGCAGATGTTGCAGATTCTCCTCGTACGGTTGTAGGCCTCTTGAAAGGTCATATCGCCCAGAAGATTCTGCATCACTCGGGTCAGGTGCTTGATATCAGACCAGTTGCCTTGTGTCAGCAGCCGGCGGACATGATCCATGAGGCCATCCTCATTGCCTTCCTCTTCGAAAACCGCGAGATCCCCATAAGGGAACTCTTCGAGCAGCTGGGGTATCTCGTCATCTGTCCTTGTGCACACTACAGCGCACACGATGGAGCCGGCCGAGGCACCGGAGATGATGCGTGGGATCAGTTTTACCTCAAATAGCGACTTGAGAACACCGATATGGCTCATGCCAAACGTCCCGCCGCCGCTCAGCAGGAGGGCGCTTCGCCCAAAGCTTTGGCGCGCGAACAGAACAGCGTCGAGCAGGTCTTTGGTCTCCAGGCCTCCAGGCAAAGGGTGGGCACTGCGCTCTACCACGGCTGCAATGGTCTGCAATGTGGAGTCAACATAGCGCTCGATGAGCTTCTTGGTGCCACAATACGAGTGCCTGTACAGATCGATGTTCCCCATACCTCCTAGGTCTCTCGATAAAGCGGTCCGAATGAGGTGTAGCATGCCGCGTAGGTCACAGTTGATGCGTGCCGTATCCAGATCCCGCAACCGCGACTCGATCAAATCCGGTTGGTAATCGCCGCTGGATGTGTCGGCTTTCCACTCCTCGTTGCCTTCCAGTATATCCAGTTCTTGCGCCGCGGCCTCCCATTGGCTATAGGTGTCGGCATTCTGTAACCTTACCATGAGTATCTGTTTCCGCTCGTCCAGCTTCCGCTGAGCTTCGCGCTCGGCTTCGGAAATGTCATCTCTGCACGGCAAGGCAAGGCTGCTCAAGCTCCTCAGGGCCTTGTATAGAGACTCGGTTGCCGAAACCGCCGTGGTCTGTGGGCATATTGTGTTGGACGCAGAGTCACCTTTCGACTGGGTCTTGCGGGACGAGGGCGGGCTTAGTCGAAGGCTCGGAAGGAGTAAGTCAGTCATGACGAGCAAGACAAAGACGGGATCTGAATTGGGTGTGATCGGGGTGGTCGAGACACTAGACGGGCTAGCATCCTAAGCCCTTCTGCTCCGGGGGTCTCCAGACTCGGCAAGGTCGGGGGACCAAAAGTCCGAGGCGGTGAAGTCGTTGCAGTTACACTATCTGCTCTCGTAGAATATTGGCCGTATTGACGCGATGCACGGCCGCGAATGTAGGGACCGAGAAGTTGAGGGTTCGTAGGAGAACAGAGTGTCGCGAGGAGGTGTCGGCGTGTACTGACTTCGCATGTGATGCGACACGCCAGTAGTGAATTCGAGGGATCGTACCCCACAAAGGGTCGACGGCAAGGCGGGTTCGTAGGGTATATGGAAGCCGAAAAAGAGAAGAACACAGAACAAGAGAAATGTGGTAGATTAGTTTGGTTGGAACGACGCGGTAGACGAGGCACTTGCTTGCCCGGGCGGAAGGAGCAGCAGACAGTCAGTCAATAGCGACGACGACGACGACGAAGACGAGGAGTGTTTGAATGGGGATAGGGCGGGATGGATTATTGATCTGACAAAGACTTATTAAAGTGACTGGGCCATGCAGGCCTAGACGTCAGAGTGGAAGCGTAGCGTTACATTAAGAGACAATAGGCACTACACCTATGTACAGGGCGGTGGGGAGCAGTAACTGAGCACTGGGGCCGGTACATAACTGGGGGGCAGCTAGCCCAAGGAATTTAGCGAGACTAGCGACCATTGACTGCCACTAATCTGACGAATCGAGATCGCAGGTTCGAGTGCAATTGGATGGCACCTAAGCCGAGCTGAGATCAGCGGCCGGCATGTCGAGGGGGTCCCCATCCAGAACCCCATTCACCCTGCTGACCCCCAGCATTTCAGCATTTGGGCCCGCGCCCAGCAGCCAATGCAGCTAGCCACAGGGTCATCTGGCCCCCAATCAAAGGCCCTGTCCACCCCCAGTTCAGGTGGCCGCTGTCTGCTACCTCCTTTTTGCACAACAACCACCATCACCAACAGGTAACTGCTGACCGCAAAATCAGGGGATACCTAAGGCTGTTACGCGGCACTAAACAAGCAAGTATGGTCCTAGCTGCCAGTCTTGCGTACTGCTAAGTCAAGGCCAGATAGCTGCATACGTGTCCAAGAAGGTCTGCAAAAAGACACAGATGCAGGTCCAGACACTGGGACAGCCCATGCAGCAGACGACGCACGGGATGCATGTAGTGCAACATTGCCATGGGCCAATTCGCGGATGCCAAAAGAATACGATCAGCCCAACTTGTCCGACTCGTGACCCAGCACACCGTCTCCGGCGAACGGGCAGATCCAATGGCTGCCGACCACGGGGTCACACCAGACAGAAAGGCTTTGTGCAGTGCGGGGTGGTGTGTGAGACACGAAAGCTCGACATAGCTGTCGGGCTTCGGGTGCCTCTGCCCTGCCATCACCCGATACCAAGACGGTCGTGACTTGCAAGGCTGCGCTGCCTTGGAACGACCTGTCGATCCATTGCTCTTCTTGCTTCAAGAGCAAAAAAAGAAAAAAAAGAACAACTCTAAATAGGTAGGCAGCTAAATAGAATGCCGTGCGTAAACCAACAAGGTCAGGCTGTCAGGAGAGAATGGCGGGAACTAGGCAGCGCCAGCTTCATCTATGTAATCCATGCCCTCAAGGAAAAAGCTTAAAATTCGCCGTCGCCTGCTCCCCCAGCCCTGCCTCCCTGTCGGAGCCAGTGCCGAACGAGGGTGCGTATGCCAAACACGTAGTTGCGTACGAAGTGCATCAAATGCGATCCGGTTTGCTTTTCGGGCACTCTTCAACAATCAAATGTGCTCATCATGTCTTGATCTTGCAATTGTTGAAATGGAGGGGCCGTAATGCAACCCCATACCTATCCGACGGTGCATATATCCGTCTCTTCACCCCGCGGTCCGCTCCCTCGAAAACAAAAATCGCTTCCCCCAAAAGGCAACTTGAAGCACCGATCCATGCATCCCCGTGGGGAGAGGTTACAGCACAGATGCTACTCACCCCGGGTTTCTGCCCGACTGGGTTACGCTCCTTCGTCCCCAGCTGTGTCATCGGAGACTCAGCTCCGCTCTTCCATGAATCATGTGAAACTCTTTCTGCATTCAGCAAGACGACGACGAGACCAGCAAGCTTGATTGTCAACAATCCTTTCCATTCTCTGACGTGCCATCTCGAGTCAGGATGTCGTCCAAGTATTGGTAGTAATATTTGCATCTCCGCATTTTTCGTTTGAATTTCTCCAGCAGACTTACGAGCCGCGGACCGCATACTGCTCGAATGTTTACTACTATGGTGAAAAATGACCCAAAGCTTCGTCACTCGACCACTTGTCCCCAACAGCAACTTCGGCTTGATGATGCAAGGTGGGATGAAGCCACGTTGCTTACACGCGCTGTGGCGGAAAAAATGCAGCGCCGGATTCAGGACAGCAAGAGTAGGTAGTGACTCTTGTCAAATATATGCCGGTTCCTCTCTCGTCACTCTCTGTGTTCCTGATTCTGGACAGCAACTAACCTAGCACGGGCGCCAAGCGTAGCCTGGCACGAGGCGTCCCGTCTCGTTTTGGTGTCTTGACTCCACCGTGGCTCGAATTGACTCGAATGGCGCAGTGCATTAACATGAAAGACTCGAGCCGTTTTACGAGGAGAATGCCTTAGTTGCTTGTTTGGATCTGAAGAGACTCACCAACTTATTAGCAAAGGAAATTCATATACAGCATCCCGCAATGCAGTGCTATGGCGTAGTGCAATATTACCACATATTCATTAGGCCAAAACTGGACAAGTTTGCAGCCAGCTTGGGGTTCTTGCGAATGCCAATTTTTATGAGTTCGCCAGCCAATCGAACCCGGCCAGGCTCTGTTCATCTATGCTCGTATCTCGACCAAGACCTGTTTACAGTGCGTATCCGGCCGGGCATGAAGAATATGTAGATATGCCATGGCCGCGGAGGGCCGGCCAAACTCCATGATGGGGCCCGCCCATCTGAGGCAGCGCCGTCCGGATCTGGATAGCACCTCGGCCGCTTTTGCCAATCCTGGCGGAGTGGATACAAACACACATGCAGCCTGCCAAATTCTCGTCAGCATTGCCGCGAAAACCTTTTGACTGGTAAGGTAAATTGTATGATACCCCATTTCTTGTCTCACTAGAGGGGACCATCCCCAAGATGGACGCCCTCACAGACGACGAATTCCGCGTCATAATCCTCTTGCCCGGCACGAAGGACGAGCCTCTCCGCTGCCAACTTCTCGCTCGCTCCCTCGCCGACCACCCGCCCTACGAGGCGCTCTCGTACGTATGGAGCATCAAGCCGGCCCCGGCGCACCTCGAGCTTGATGGAAAGAAAGTGGCCATCACTGAGGGCCTGTAGGACATCCTGTTCCGGCTGCGGTACGCAACGGCGCCGCGGACGCTATGGATCGATAGGCTGTGCATCAACCAGTCCGACACCGCCGAGAAGAGCGCCCAGGTCAGCCGGATGCGCGCCATCTACTCAAGCTGCACCCGGGCGCTCTTGTGGATGGGCGAGCTCGAGGAGGAGACGCAGCTCGCGGATGCGGGAGCCGGGGTCGCCGTGCTCGAGTACATAGCGGCTTTCGACCCGGGGACTGACTCGGACTCAGAGACCGGCTCCGACTCGGATACCGACTCTAACTCGGACACCGCCTCCGATACGGAGACCAGCGCTGGTTCAGAGACTAATAACGACTCTGAGCTAGAAACCAGTCCCAGAGAGGCTGTTGCCGTTCCTGTTCCTGAGTGCGCAAAGTCGGAAGAGGCTTTCAGGGCCGCCATGGCGGCCCTGGGTCTGATTGGTCCCAGAAAAAACCCCTGGTGGCACCGCGTATGGACAGTCCAGGAAGCCATGCTACCCCCGACGCCGTCTTCCTCTGGGGCCCGTTCTCGATCTCGTGGGATACCATGGACGCCGCGACTCGGACTTGGATCCAGACGTCTGACTACGAGGAGAGCCTCACCCCGTCGCAGTGCGAAATGCTGCACGACCCCGGGCGCCTGGGTTCTCTGATGGCAACAATGATCTGGATGAATTGCTATAACCACGAGACCGGCGAACCGCCCCTGCCGACCGCCATCAAGTGGCGCACGCGCTCCGCGACGATGCCGGTGGATAAGGTATACGCCCTGACGGGGTTGAGGCTCGCTGGCGTCCTGCCCCGGAGCGAGAAGTGCGACTATTCGCTGGACATGAGACAGGTCTACATCAATTACACCCTGGACCTGATCCACCGCGACGGCGACGGCGGCGACCTGCAGCCTCTGGTCATCGATCCCCGCCGAGAGCCCGATGAAGAAGCAGGCGATGAGGGGCTTCCCCAGTGGGCAGTGGACATGCGGTCATTCCCCAAGTACGACACCGTCCCCTGGCGCCAGCACCACTTCTATTCCCGCTTCGAAGCGAACAAGGGCCTGCCCCGCGACCACCCCCGTAATACGACGGCGCCGCCCTACGGCTCAGCGGCGTCGCCATCGACATCATCGCCGAGGTCGGCGAGGGCCACTTCGTCGACGTCGACGGCCCGAACGAGTACCCGCCCATCCGCCCCATCCTGCGGGCGTGGTGGACTATGTACTGCAAGTCCTCCTTCGCGAACCTCGACGTGCCCGACGACGTGCTCTACTGCGGCCTCGAGCCCGGCAACTGCGACGCCTACGGCCGGTTCTGCCGGCTGGCCCT
The DNA here is from genome assembly GCF_038362705.1 of Apiospora aurea. NCBI lineage: Eukaryota > Fungi > Ascomycota > Sordariomycetes > Amphisphaeriales > Apiosporaceae > Apiospora > Apiospora aurea. The sequence continues at coordinate 575,589 of NW_027117389.1, forward strand.
GGGGGGGCATCCCCGGCGACGACGACGACCAGACGCCGCGCGAAGGGGAGGCCGAGCCGCCGGACCGCCAGGACGTCGCGCGCCACCTCCGGACGGGCGAGTCGATCGAGCACCTGCGCGTGTCGGTCGGGCGGACGATCAAGAACCGCCGCTTCTTCGTCACCGTCGGCGGGCTGCTGGGGCTCGGGCACCTCGAGACGGAGCCGGGGGACGAAGTTTGGGGGTTTAGTCACGGGCGGATGCCGTCCACGCTGCGCCCGCGGCGAGGAGGAGGAGGAGGGGTAGGGAGCAATACTGATGGCGGTGGTGGTGGTGATGATTATGATTGCGTGGGGGCTTGTCATGTTCAGGGGATCGATCATGTTTGGGGATGAGGGGATGAGGGAAGCGGCAGAGTCGGGACAGCGGATAGCTCGTCTCTACTGAGTAGGTAAGTAAGTAGGCAAGTAGGTAGGTATGACACATATCGTAGGTCTCGCAAGGGTAACAGCCAACGAAACAGAGTGTCGGAGTCATGAGCCCATTGATGTAAACTTTTGGATCGCCGACTGTTTGTCTATTTGCAACATCCCACAGTCTGCGTGAATAGAATGGTAAATTAAGCCTAACACGCCACTGTAGCCATACTCACAAGCGTCAACAATACCACACATTATGCCTGAATCCATTAGTGATCGAACCCGATGGAGCATCACCCCGTTGCGTCTAGACCGAAGAATCGGGGTTGAAATGAGGATGCTTGCCTTCGAAGCTTCACATACCACCACCAATCATGCCCCATACCGCCTCGTACAATATAGGGACGTGGTTCAGTTTACAATTATACACATTCACATCGGAACTGGCCGGTTTGATGTTCACAACGGCGTCCCCCAACATGCCCAGGAGGTTGTCGTAATGATTTTGGGCTTACATGAGATCTGGGATGCGGTACTCACTGCCGGTACGGACCGATGACCTAGAAGAACAGGCCATCATGGACGGATGGGGAAATTGCCTAGAAAATGACACGAAAATAGTAGCATGTTTAATTGATGGATGGGGGGAGCGTGACGCACCATGAAACGCGTCTTCGTTGTGGCACACGTTCGGGGCTTTTTCTTGTCAGGCCCGGATCCTTGGCCGGGACTGACGTAAGTCATCAATTGGAGGAGGGTCGGTGGTCGGTCTCGCTCACTCATTGGAAGGGAATGCGAATGCGCAAATGCACGCAAGGCAAGACCTAGGTTAACCTACTGTAAAGCTGCGCTGCCTTTCTTCTCTAGCGCCTTCCAGAAGCCCAACCAACCAGCTGACCTTCGAAACCGCAGCACAAAGATCAACACAACTCAATTCCCAGTTTCCATCCCAGCCTGGTTGTTTTGTTTTCCCTTTCTTTGCGCCCGTTGTCCCCAACAACATGTCGGCGGATCGTCACCATGTTTCTAAAGCCCACCCTGAGCTTTACTATTCCGTCCATTCATGATGGCCACAAGCTCGACTGTCGAGTCTTCCACCCGCCTAGCCTCTTGACCCCTCCTTCTGCCCATGCTCAATCTGAAGAAGCAGCAGAGGATAAAGAGCAGCACCAGCGCACGAATGCCCCGCCATGGGGCCGACACATTGCAATTGGTAGTCAAGCCTCAGCAGCCCCGGCTCGAGCTTTTTATCACCATCAATGGCTATCATCTGGGTATGCTAACGCGGATTTAGTTGCTCATCCCTACGCGCCACTGGGCGGCTCCTACGATGACCCCATCGTCGATGTCATCGGCAGTATCCTAGTTCAGGCGGGGTTCGTGGTGGCCACCTTTAACTTCAGGTCAGTCGCATCACTTCTCAATCACAGCTGCAAAGTGACATGGTGCTGTATACCATCATCACCCATGGACGAAAATAATTGAAGACCATACTGACACTCATTGAAAAGAGGTGCCTCGAAGTCAGGTGGCAAAACATCCTGGACCTCCAAGCCCGAACAGGGCGATTACATGTCCGTGGTGGGGTTTTTGGCCTATTACGCCCATTATCTTGACATCCCTTCGCGCGCTGTCGCCGAGGGGCACACGCCGCTCTCCCCAGTATTGCTGCAATGCGGTTATTCTTACGGGGCTATCGTCACTACCAAGATACCTCCTCTGGACTCCATCTTGGCCTCATTTCATAGCCCGGCTGTGCACACCTCCGCCGCCGATATCCGCCTGCGGGCGCAGCATCTGGCCGAACAACAGAACAGGCTCGCATCGATGCCGATATCGCCCCGGAAGTCGCTAGGAATGCGCATCGGAGGCGGCGAGGACACCAGCCCTCGCAAAAGCCGCGAAGTGCGGAGGTCACGCTCCTTCGAGCGCGAAGAGAAGATCCGCAAGGGCGTCAAGGACATCCTCGGCCGGTCCAAGCTCGTGAGGCGGCGGCGGCGCGGGGACCAGCCCAAACCCGACAACGCAGATGCCGCACACGACGAGCATCACGAAGTCGACTGCATGCCGGTAGCCGCGGACTTTCCCAAGTTCCGCGCCGCTTATTTGGCCGTGTCGCCCCCTATTGGCCTCATGACCAACCTGGCCACCATGAGTCTACCGAACCCCTTTGGCAGCTGGTCTCGCAAGCGGAGCCGGCTTGCACCAGGCTCCTCCGAGGGCCAGGAGACGGCGGCAGAGCCGCAAAATGAGGCCGAGGCGGCCGAGCAGAAGCTGGTACGGAACCCGACCCTGACCGTCTATGGCGACCAAGACGGGATGGCGCAGGTACACAAGTTCCGGGAGTGGGCGGCGAAGCTGAAGGGGTATCCCGGCTCCCAGTTTCTTGAAGTGGAGATTAGCGGAGCGGGCCATTTCTGGTGGGAGGAAGGCGTCATCTACCAACTCCGCAGCGCCATTGAGACGTATGCGGCGTCGCTGATCAAGGACGAGGCTGTTCGATTCCGTACTTCGACACCGTCAAAACAGTCGTCCCTGCCGGAAACATCGAGTTCGCCGGAGAAGTCAACCCAGCTGGACAAGGTAGATCCGCCAGGTTCGCCGGCTGTACCAGAGACGTCGACTCAGTCGGAGAAGTCTGCTCTGCCGAACTAGGGTAGGGCAGGGTCGCCGCCGTTTTGCCTGCGGTGTCGTGCCGTACGTAGAGGACTGGGCACAATTGTAAGAGATATGTTCGGATTGCGCAAGACTTGATGAGTAATGCCAGGCGTGCTGTACTTTATTTGCTTTGGCTGTTGGTGATGCAGAATCTCTTTGAAAGTATTTGATTTACTATCCAATTCGTGCACGACCTTCCATCAAGCCCTTACCAGCTACCGGCCCCGAAAATGAACCTCGACGTGAAGCTGAAAAAATTGTCCCAGAACTGCATAGCGTCCCACTCAAGCTTTCTGTCAGACTTTTGCCAAGGGCAACTACCAGCACACATACGTGCGCTCCTCCACGACAGACCGCCCCCTCTGGCCTAGCTGTTGGATGCGCGGGGATGCGGCATGGGCGGGCTTGCTACCCGCCGATCATCAGATCACGATACGACTCTGTCCTAAATGACCTTCCTGATTGGGACAGCTTGCATGCAATGCGTTGGCCGAACCCGGGAGGTTCGCGCGTTTTCTCATAGCGCGCGAAATGAATGATAGCAGGATGCTGGGATTGCCTATCGCTGTGTCTGATTGGAGTAGTTGTTTTATCTGTTCCTGGCCAGCGCCGTGGATGCACAGGGCCTGCCTGCTCGCTGCCATGCTTGCTTCTTTCCATTACTGCATCTTGGGCGGGGTTTTAGATAGCTGCACCGGCAGGTGGGTTTTAGCACAAAAGCAGTTGCCTCATACGGGATGGTTTCCTGTCATTATGAGACAATGTTTTGGCCTTATATCTACTCCTCGCGATCCTGACGAGCTGGGATCCTGCCGCATTCCTTCCTTCGCCTTTTCTCCTTTCTCGAGATTTTGTTGGTCTGGTTGTGACTTGTTCCCTTCGTTGCCATTAGCCAGCCCAGCGCACTCTTTGGCCCGTCCCGTGAGCAAGCCATTGGTGAGATCTTGCCGTTACACGGAGAACCTCCCGCGGGCAAACGAGGTCTTTTCGGTCACCAGTTTAAGTGTCGGACATTATATCCCGACAATGCGCTGGTCTCGAAGCATATCGACTGCCCTGCTCGCGGCAGTCGCCCAGACGGTGGTCGCGGCGCCCGCTCCTTCGTCTTCCTCGTCGCACCTGAACAAGCGGTACATCGAGGAGCGGGATGGCATTGCGTACAACGTGTTCGAGCACTACGAGACGGCCTCCAAGATGTCCTTTGTGAAGAACTCGGGTGTGTGCGAGACCACCCCGGGCGTCAATCAGTACTCGGGCTACCTCGAGGTGGGCAAGAACATGTCCATGTGGTTCTGGTGAGCGAGATAGAGAGATACCCTGGGCTAGCAAGCGAGGATATCAGGGTGGGATAATAGTACTGACTCCAAATGAAGGTTCTTTGAGGCACGCAACAAGCCTGCCGAGGCGCCTCTTGTTACGTGGTTCAATGGCGGCCCCGGATGCAGTTCAAGTAAGTCTACTTTAGTCGCAATCCCACATTTGGAGGTGATTTTGGTGGATTTTGCTTACCAGGGTCATCACAGTGATTGGTCTTTTCCAGGAACATGGCCCATGCCAGTTCTACAACAACGCGACCGAGCCCAGCCTGAACCCCTGGAGCTGGAACAACTACGCCAACATGCTGTACGTGGACCAGCCCATCGGCACCGGCTTCTCGTACGGCGACGACCCCGTCAACTCGACGGTGACGGCGGCGCCCTACGTCTGGAACCTGCTGCAAGCCTTCTACGCCAGCTTCCCCGAGTACGCGTGCCGCGACTTCGGCATCTTCACCGAGAGCTACGGCGGCCACTACGGCCCGGAGTTCGCGCACTATATCCAGGACCAGAACGCGGCCATCGACGCGGGTACCGTGGCGGGCGAGAAGCTCGCCCTCAAGGCCGTCGGCATCAACAACGGCTGGTTCGACTCGACCATCCAGGAGCGCGCCGGCATCGAGTTCGCCATCGGCAACAGCTACCGGCCCCTGATCAACGAGAGCACGGCGGCCGCGCTGTACGACGTTTTTGACAAGCGCTGCAAGCCCGCGCTCGACAAGTGTGTCGCGACGGGCGGGGACGCCGAGTGCGCCGATGCGGACAGTATCTGTATTAACGAGGTCGATGGGCCCATTTCCGCCGCGACGGATTTCGATACGTACGATATTCGCCAGCCGTCGAAGGACCCGTTCCCGCCGAACACGTACGTCGATTACTTGAGGAGGCCGGACGTCATGCAGAAGATTGGGGCCAAGGTCCGGTACGAGTCGTGTCCGAATGCGCCGGGGGTGGGATTTGGACGGACTGGAGACGGTGAGCATTATTCCAGATTTTCCGATTTAATCCTTATCGTCGAGTGTACTGACATTGGAAACACCAGATGCCCGCTCGTTCCTCGACACCCTGTCCGAGGTGGTGCAGACGGGGATGCAGGTACTCCTCTGGGCCGGCGACGCCGACTACATCTGCAACTGGATGGGCAACCTGCACGTGGCCGACGCGGTCAAGTACGCCAACGCGACGCAGTTCGGCGAGGCCGGCATGGAGGATTACAAGGTCGCTGGCGTCGCCAAGGGGCAGTTCAAGACGGCCGGGAACCTGAGCTTCATGCGTGTGTTCGAGGCTGGGCACGAGGTGCCTTATTACCGTACGTTACTTTCTCTTGTTCTCTTATTTCTCTCATGGATATGTGACGGAAAACTGACGTGGCGTTGGTTGTTCCAGAGCCCGAGGCTTCGTTTCAGGTCTTCATGCAAATTATGCAGGGAGAGGTGCCCTCGTCGACATAGAGGACTGGCAGTGACCGAAAAGCGAATGGGTGGATGAAGGGCACAACAAAAGCTCAAAACAGTTCGGTTACAGAGTAATACATTCTAGTAATAGTAGTACTAATATGATTATGACCCCCTTTCCCTACCCTACACGTTTGATACTCTCAAGCATCCACTGAAGGTTCTGCTCAGGGAAAGAATCCCATTGTGCACCACGGGTTGTAGTTCGTTGGCCCCTCCAAAACCTCCTCTAGATGCGAATATATAATAGATGATGTCGAAAGTTCTCCTCAGGTGCTTCCCTCCTGGTGCGGTCATGTAGAGGTGCCTGTCGTGGCTTAGACGGTGTTGTGCAGCTTGGACTGGACGTTCCGTTTGTGCCGCCACACTCCGTACCCGATCATGCTGATGGTCAGGCCGACGATGATGAGGATGGCAATGTTGAATTCGGACATAGTTTCCTGTTATTCCTTCCACGGTTAGTCAGAGACTCGTCTTCTTTCAGTTTTAATATGGGGGAAAGAGAAGCTGGGTGCGTACGAACTTAGGTGCTTGAACTACTGGCGTGGATGAAGATCGAACTTATAGTGATATATCCTGGATACTCGAGAGAGACGATTGCTGTTCGCTTGATGGGGATCTGGTATAGTCGTTGAGGATGCAAAATCGGCTTTTACGTTGCTTGCGAAAAGGTTCTGAGGGCACAACGCTTTCTCTAGTCGAGGTAGCGGTGTTTAGGAGATTGCTCAAGATGCGAGTTAGTAAAAAGAGAAATAGAGAGACAAGTATGCCTCCATATTGGTGTGGCAGATAAGGAAGGAGTCGTGCCATGTGCATCATGGCTTTGTGTTGCGGGAGACAAAGGTGCCGGGCAAGAAACCGGATGCATTTGGACTAGGTCTGTCGTTTGTTGGAGATGTTTAGACAACTGTTAGGAGACGGAACGCGGAAGGGACGACAAAGACACTCCAAAAAAGGAGTTATTTGCCTGCTTCGGGCTTTTGTTGGATCGTGAGAGGCACATGGTTGTTGCATAGTTCTTGGAGTTCAAGTACATTTGCTAAATCATCTCATTATCCTCCGCTGGTAAAAGTTTAAGCAGATCATGATGGGACATATATGAAGTTTCGCGTATCCTTCTTGATACCGAGTACCTTCTTGGGGACCCTATAGTCATATCATATGCCATGTTGGGCTGATCGGATTCACACATGGTAGCCCCTGAATGCGGTACCCTTACTAAGTATGCATTACAAGTAACACACCAAGAGGCCTTAGAAACTCGCCTCCGGCGTTCAAAACACTCGTGGCACTGGGAGTTGGCCGTCACTTTCTTTTTCTGTCCCGTTATCACGCAAAGACCTGCTGACAGGACGCAAAGGTCAGGACGCCGCCCACCATGCCCATGTCGTAAGCGAAGAGGTAAACCCCAGCAAATCCGAGCGCCAGGCTATAGATGGCACAGGATGTGAACAGCTGCTTTTCCATTATACCGAGTTTTTATGACACGAATATACAAAATACGAGGTATCTTCACGCACATATTTCTAATTATCAGGAACCCCCATAAACTATTCTTTCGCTCCTCGACATATGTATCAGGGTTGCTATATATAGCATATCTATAGCGAATACGTCACTATCGAGATATCTAGAGGACTCGCGGCCTAGTATTGGCCACCCGTGCCATTGGGTGCTGGAGATGCGGCTATGCGGCGAAGCGAGTCGGCCCATCATATTTCTGCTTACGGGAACACGAGCCAGTGATGATGAACGGCCAAGATAGCACGTTGCCCAGGTAAGCTCTGCGTCGCATGCCATGCGACGATCCTTCTGTGGAAGGTGGCACTGATCTCTACTGTCATTGGTCTATTTGACCTCCTTCAAGGCACTTTTATTCGGGTCGTGGTTATGTCATCACGCTGACTGACAGTTGACCCAGCCCACCTTTGCAGGGCTGGGATGCCCGAGTGTTTGGTTCCCCGATGCAGTAGTGTTGCCGCAATCGATCGACCGGCACACTTCTAACAAAGGAAATATCCGAAGCCGACTTCTATCTTTCTTCGAAGGACGGCGTTACGGGATCTTGTCTAATATCCTTGTACGTAAGCAGCCTCTCTGGCGGTCTGGTCAAAGGTCGATCTTCAGCTCGACTGCCCCTTGAGGTATCCCGGCCACGTACCACCCCCGCACCGCCGGCTACAGTAAGAACTCTAGGCTGTGCTTGCGGGCCTGGCTATGCCTGCATGGAAAAGGGTCCAATGCCACCATCATCAAGGCTATTTTCGGCGTGGTTGATATGGCGTGAGAGCGTCGTGGTTCGACGATTGCCGGTACGAGAACTTGACTACTGGACGGCTTCTAAACTTGAAGTTGTTTCGTATCTCGACGTGTCTTTATCAAAACCAGACTCATCGGCCCTACAGCTCTGCGGCAAGTAGCAGCAGTCTAGACTTGTCCGATTCGCGATTCTGGGGCATGCAACTCCCCGATCAGTAAGCAGGACCGTCCCGCTGGAACCAATGGAAACCAATCTGCTTCTCCGACCGCTGCGACCGGGAGGAACTTCCGGAACTGCAGCCTCTTCCCCTGCGTCCATCTCCAACCTCTCAACCAAGCGTCAAACATGCCTACAATGCCGAATTCGAAAGGTGAGGTGCGACGGACAGCCGGCGACCTGCAATAACTGCCAAAGGTTGGGGTTCGACTGTTCATTCAGTCAGACCGTCGTCCATAGTGCCGCAGCCCTCTCCCGAGCCCGGAACGGACCAGCAACGGGGCTGCAGCTTCCCGGGCGACGGCGTCGAACCAAGGCTTGCGTGCACTGTCGCACTCGCAAGACTCGATGCTTGGGAGAGAGTCCGGAGTGCTCCAACTGCATCAGGAAGGGCCTCGTCTGCACATACCCTGCATCATCCGCGTCCAACAGGCGGCAGCAGACAACTGCTACCACTACCCCTTCCGACTCACCCGACAGCAGCCGCCTTAGCCGGACTGTGTCGTTATCTCCAGTGGCGGCAACCCAACAGCATAGTAGTGCCGAGAAAACACCGTATCGAGGAGGCGACGACGTCCTGGAACCCAGAAGTGCCTCTTCGCCAACGGCCGCTGCGCTGGATCCGGCCACGCTGAACGAACTCGTCGAGGACTACTTCGCGCACCTGTACCTGCTCCCGTCCTACGCCTTCCTCCACAAGCCGACCGTACTGCAGCGGTGCCAAGACGAGACCATCGACGCGCCGCTGAAGCTGGCCATATGCGCCATCACGTCACTGCTCCTACAGCGCGCCTCGTACTGTCACGATCTCTGGGCCCAGCAGGCCGAGCGATTGCTCATGAGCCCCGCCGCAATATGCCGCCCCTCCGTCTTCCGCCTGCAAGCGCTCCTGCTGGTGATCCGGTACCGCATCGAGAGCGGCGACTTCCCCGCCGCCTTCATGCTGGCGTCCCTGGCCGCGCACGCCGCGTTCGCACTGCGGCTCAACTACGAGCGCTCCGACGCCGAGCTGGTTCCTCCAGCCCAAGAGGCACGTCGGCGGTTGTTCTGGTCCCTGTTCATACTGGACGATTTCTTCTCTGTGGGGCTGCGCGAGTTCGAGCTGTGTCCCCGGGAGATCGTACACCTCCAGCTCCCTGGCGAAGATGCTGCGTTTTTGGCCGGCCGGCCGTGTAGGACGGGGCTGCTCGAGCAGCAGAGCTCGGCGGCGGCGGCGGATAATCCGGAGGGCATCGGGTTGCGCGGCGCTTTCTTGCGGCTGGTGTCGATACGCAGGGAGGTTATGAGGTGAGTGCTCCCCTCTTTCGCGTTTCAGGGGAATCGGATCCATGTAGATTCATCTGACCGACGAACCCTGATCGTCCAAGTCATATCCGACGCGTCGCCCTGGACGAAGTCACCGCCGGCGACACGGCCCGCTCCGTCCGGTCCTTCGAAAAGGAGCTAGACGCGCTGCGCGCCAGCTTACAGTCCGAGGAGCAGTATTCGGCAGCCAACCTCCGGGGGTGTAATAATAGGGCCCAGTTCGTCATGGTCCACGCCTCGTGGCACCAGTGCTATTGCGACCTGTACCGCGTCTACATGCCGCTGGGATACACCGAGGCGGCGCCGTCGTCGGCGGTCGCGGGCGTGCATCCGGTGAGGCGCGGCGCGATGCAGCGGAGCTGCCGGGACCATGCTGAGAGTATCTTGCAGGTCGTCGCGGATTTCTGGGACCTGGAGCATGCCGTGACCACCGAAGGCGCAGTACCGCAGCCGATGCTGATCGAACGCGACATCGCTGTCTGCGCTTTCGAGAGCGTGCGCATCGTCCTGTTCTGCTGCGCCAACGTGTCGCCGCCCGACGACGGGCTCGTGGAGGCCGGGCTTGCGAAGGCGCGGCTTTGTCTGGATATGGTCAAGCACCACTTTGCGTCATTGGCGTCGGTGCGAACACTGGTATACATTTGCACCTCGCTTCGTGTTTCCTTGCTGACGGCTAGTGAAAAAGCGGCTCAAATTGGAGCGCATCGTCAACAGCTACTCAGCACGCCTGACCCTGCAACATAAAGAGGCCGCCAGTGAACCCGACCCGCCAGAGCCGCAGCCGACGTCCCGGCTGTCCGAGTTCGCCAAGGCGCGGCAGAAGCTGTCGGTGCAGAGCCTGCTCCTGCAGTCCGGCTTTGTGGACGACACGACGAGATCGCCGTGTCTAACCCTGGTAGCCCGCTTGGCCAGATTACCACCACCTTCACCAACGCCACCCCAGCAATAGAAGGCACCCAGCCTTCCTATATCTCCGCTGTTACTGATACCCTCGAGATACCGATCGTGACGGCGACCTCGGCGCTGGATCCACCACCACCGCCGCCGCAACAACAACTCCTGGGCGATTTTGGGGCAGACCCGACCGACTTCTTGGCCATCGGCAACAACATCAACAGCTTCGATTCGGGAATGAGCCAGGGGAGCGGGTCCGATATCACCGACGACGCCTTCGTCTTCAACCCGTGGATGGGCTTCCCGGTGGACGGCAATATCTACAGCGGGATGGGCCTGTCGTGGGGCACTGGGCAGGAAGACTATTGACACGCGGGGCCTGTACGACCTACAACTTCAACAACGATACCAACAGAAGAATAAGTAGCCAATGGGTTCCCATAGTGCGCGCGTAGGCATTCACCAAACCAAATCCTACCTGTCCCCTCACCGCCTCCTCGCCGTACGCCGCCGGCTCCGCGCCCGCCGCCGTGCCTCCTGGCGCCGCCTCACTTCCTGCTCCTCGCGATGCCATGTAAAGAGTAACCGCAGGGCGACGATGGAGCCCCCGATGAAGACGACAATCAGGATGGACGCGAGGGCGTTCCAGTAGCCCGTCTCCATGCTATCGAACCACTCCCACCTCGGCCCGGGTTCATCCTCGGGATAGTCGCCTGTCGACGTTCTTCGTACTATGCGTCCCCCCGCTAAAGAGGGCGGCGGAATACCCTGCGGCTGCCGTGTTTGGTCCAGAATCCTTATTATGCCCATGTCGCGGGCGAGGGTTTGGGGCAAACAGTCGTGCTGCTGCCGTAGTAGTATTTGTTCGCGTGCTGTTTGTCGTTCCCGTGTTTTGTAGCCGGGATAAGCAAACACCTACTTTGGTTGAGGCCTGAAATCCGGTTTCGAAAGCAATGGATTAAAAAGGGAGCAGGAGCAGCAAATCAAATACAAGCACGACATCTGTTCAGTCAAGGGAATTTCACAGTCATCCATCATTGGCGCATACCTGCTGGGTCCGACTAACTCATCTGCCGGGCGGCGGATCCCAAAAAGGCCAGCAGCCAAGCGTATTAGGTCGGTAAATATGCAGGAGAGAATGAGAGAAAGAGAGGGAGAGAGTCTTTGCTTTGGCGATCAGTCACGATGGCTGGCTGGCACGCGCTTTCTCGCTCACTCGCTCGCTCGCTCACACGGGCTCCGGGTCGGGTGGGTGCGTTGGTGGTGGTGGAGGCCAAAACAAAACCCACGCGCCCGCATACATTCAGAGCTTCCAGCGCATCACTGCCAATTGCCGGTGCGATGGCCCAGTCATCACGGTAAGGGCGGCACATCGCGTCAATCAAAAAGGGTCGATTGGGGAGTCAATGAAGAGAGTTGAATAAATTACTGAGTGCTCTGATGATACCTTCTGCTCGGTGACAATCTTCAAGTTCTTTTTTTGATGTAGCGAGATAGATGGACGAAGCTTTTGATCTCAATTCGACATGGTTGCACATTGGCACTGCACTGATGGATTCACCCACCCTTCTTCCACGTCGGTAGTTTTACAGGATAATAGCGTATCTTACATATACTACCGTACAGGTTAGTTCTAATACATACGACCATATCCTGCTGAATACTAGGGATCCCGTCCGCTCTCCCATATATAAGCAGCAGAGAGCCGAATTAGTACTAGGGTCGGTGACGACCTGGGAATCCTCGGTGTTGTATGTTTTTTTTGATCGTTTTGTGTCCATTCCTTTTTGCTTCTCTGTCCGAATACTACGAGGACGGCGAATACCACGCGACGTAGAAACAAATTGGCTGCGGCCGTTTAAACAGCTATTTGCATCCCATTGAGCTTTCGCATGTCTGTTCCGATCGCAATTTGTCCGGCGTTGGCGGTTGATGGATGGATGCACTGGGCAGCTTTTGGTAGGTACACTTGGTGGTGGTTCCTCGGATCATCGCCGGCGAGGATCAAGAAATATGCATAAAAGTGTGTAAATCGAGACGCTACGTACGAGAAACTCCAAATGGGTATATGTAGGTATGAACAAATCATCGTCATCATCATCATGACACCAGCTCCAACTCCTGCGACGAGATGGTCAATCATCATCCACAGCCAAACGTGTGTTCCTTCTCATAGTAGACTTGGCGGTCTGCGCGCCGCGAAATGCGTAGCCAGAAGTCGCTGGCTACCCAGAACACCGCGCTCCATGCTCGGATCGGCGTCTGAGGGTTCACGATGGTGAAGTCGAAACGTCGCAGTAGCTGTTTTCGAAGGATTGTCAGTAAGTCGGTGAGGTTGCGCGCGCGGAGCGACAAAGACGTACCTCGACGAAGACCTTGTTGAGCTCCACCATCGCGATGGGCTTACCAAGGCACTGGTACTTGCCAAACCCAAACTCGAGCTCTACCAGGCTCGCCATGAAGCGGTACTTGTCTTCACTAGCTTCTAACCACCTCTCAGGCCTGAAGACGTTGGCGTCGTAGCCCCACAGCTCTTTGGATCGCATGAGGCCGAAGTAGTTGGTCCCGATCTGGGTTCCCTCGGGGACCAGGCAGCCGTTGACGATGTCGCCACCTTTGGGGACTTGCTTGGATCCCAAGCCAGTAGTCGGCGGGTACATGCGCAATCCTTCCCGGATCACGGCTTGGAGGTAAGGCAGCCGCTTCGCTTCGGACTCGCTTATCGGCGAGCTCAGCTTGCCGAGGTCGGCAGCATCATCTATCTCGCGCCGTAGCGCCATGTAAGCTGCGGGTGTCGTAATTAAACAGAGCATGGTCATGCTGATGGCAGTTGCGGTGGTCATGGAGCCCGCAATACTGGGGATTGAAATCAGCTGTCAATTCAGACTTTCGTTGTGGGGGTCTAGAACGCTTACGTCTGGACGAACACCTGCTGTATCAGCTCGGCACGGGTCATGCCGCTGTTGATGAATGCCTGCATCATGTCCTTTTGTGGCTTGGCGCCAGGCTGTAGTCGCCGATCGACGAATGACTTGGCAAATCTGCCATATGGCTGTCAGCTTACTAGTCCCTGCATGCCAACATTGATTGTGTGCCGTTTCTTACCCCATAAGACGGCCAAACCCAATCTGATCGTGTTCGTTGGGCATAAACTTGCTGAAGGGCCAAGCTTGGGCATATTTTGCCAACCAAGGCATGGTCGACATAATGTTCATGGCGGGCAGCGACGAGTCGTGGATCTCGTGGTAGCGATAGAGGTCTTGGTCCTGGCTTAGGTAGCCGAAGGGCTCTCCGAACGAGATGTCGCCGATCACGTCAAGCGTGAAGAAAGAAACTTTCTCGAAGAATTGCAATGGACGGTACTCGGTTGCCGTGGAGCAGTACCTATCATTGATCAGGTTCATGAACAGGGTAACCTGTCGGTCAATGCCCGCGCCAAAGCCGAAGCCTTCATTCTCTCTGCCTCCGAACTAGCAAACAGCGCGGGTCGAATCAGCACACTGCACATACCGGGTCTACGGATCGGACACCAACTTACAGCGGAGGCCATCTTGGCCCGCAGAGCTTTGTGCTCAGCTTCATTGCGCTGCGAGACAACGTTATCCTCGCCGTGGCAGATGCGACCGGTTTCGTAGAAATCTCCTTTGGTATAAGAAGAGCGAACAGCGGACATCATGCGGAGGACATCGGGATCGGTTGACAGTACCTCGTTGGGTCCAATACGGACGAGTGGGCCTGTGTCAGGGTCAGTTTTGGTCTTGTCCCACGGGCAAGCCCGTCGGCCGAGAGGCAGCAAGCCGTTGAGGGGGCAGGGATCTAAGCGAACCGTATTCCTCGGAGATGTCTCTGAGGTGTTCATGGAGCTTTCCGGTCAGGGCCTTCCGGACCATCCAAAACGAGGAGAGGGATGCCCAAAAGGGACCGGGGATATGTCGCAACCGGGACCAGGAGCGGAACTGTTGGACGATAAAGACGACGAACAGGGCGAGAAGGCAGGGGAGCACGACGGGCTTCAGCAGGCCATGCTGTGCCGGCTGAGAAGCCGCCGTAACAATAACCATGGCCCGTTGTGTGTGTGTGCGTGCTGTTTAAGTCGTCACGACGATAGAAAGAGGCGGGACGGCAGTGCCAGGGAAGGAAGATGAGTTGACGGGGCTGATGGGTGAAGCAGTTCCAGACTGTCGGTAACGAACCGGAGTGCGTAGATGCAGGTCTGAGGTTGTGTTAAAGTGAAACCGAGCCAGTGAAGGTTCTATGTACATGGGATGGTCGAAATGGTGAAGTAGGTACGATATGATATTGAATGCAAACGAAGAAATGCTTGCCTAGGCGGGGGGATTCAAAAGCAGTTGCAAGAGCAAGTCGCAGAAAACAAATAACCACCAGATATGGTGTTTGACACCGGATCCAGTCACCGGTTGGCCAGTTGACTCAAGAGAACGTGCGGTGACCAAAGGCGGAGAGAGAGAGAGAGAGCACCGTAGGCATACAAGGAGTGTGAGGGTGAGGGTGTGTGGTCACTGAGGATCACGCATTTCCGTTACACCGACCGGCGTCCGCGAAAGCTTGTAGAATGGGTGACAGCAACCGGCATTCTCGACTGTCAAGGCGTGGGCGTTTCGGTGTGTGGCAGGCAGTGGCTGACGGCGAGTGAGCCTGGGTGGTTTGAGGAAACACCGAGGTGTGAAGCCTGGTGGGTGGTGTGGACTTGTGCTGGCATCCAGTGTGGTCGATACCTGTCAGGTGGAATATATCCCAAGGAAGTATGAGGTGAGGGCGGGGTATATCCAATCCAGCAGGAAACGGAGGGATTTTGGGCTTTCCGGAGGATCAGTTGAATGAATATCCACCCCTCGGATGCTATCCCCAAAAAGTCCGGCGTCAAGGGAGATCAGGCTATGTCTGGGCATGAAATCAATTGATAGAAGTGAAGTGGTAGGGAAGGGGAAGCAGCAGCACCAGCACCAGCACCAGCAGCAGCACCAGCATCAGCACCAGCACCAGCACCAATTGCTGGCCTGGCCAACACGGCGGAAGGAGTCTAATGGGAAGTTTGGGAGCTAAGATGACCTACATCATGGTTGATGCAAGTTTAGGTCGGCATGTAGGTAGCGTATTCTTAGCACTCGAGGCCGACCGCACACCAGCCAGACCGGAACCTCACACGGACAACGGGCAGCGACTAATCAGATGTATACATGCACAACAAATACCCATCTACTCCAATGGTGGCGGCGGTAGTAATGAACTTGAACATCGGAAGGGCATGCATAATGCTGCTGTTATACATTATATCAATTGGCTTGACATGTAGATCTTGTCAGGCTACCTTGCGAATTCACTGACCCGATGCTGCTGATCCCGATGGAAAGGATTGGGAGGGATGCGTGCATAAGTGAGTGCGCTGGTGTCGTGCGTGGCGTGGTGGGATTGTTCAATAAGAACTGCACTCGCCTTTTAGGTTAGGTTAGTGCCAGCTCAGGACTGACTGGCACCTACTCCGCCTGCTACTACTGGCCAGCTGCTGGGTGCTGGGTGCTGGATCAGGCACCCCCGCACTCCCGCACCCCGCCATCCCAATCGGTTGGTTGGAGACTGGAGCGTCAGGAAACATTGTCGCCTTCCCACTCCACCTCCATGATCTCCCGCTCTCTACCTCATCCTCCCCGACTCCCGCCCCTGGCATTTCGCCATTGCCTTGCCTTGATGTCGTATAACTGCGGCAACATGGAGTACAACCGAGTCTAGTAATTATCGCTTATACTTTATCTCACATCTCACCAACCTATCTACCACAGCCCAATCCCAGCTTGACCTGACGACCCGAGACCAAGACCAAGGACGACTGCTTTTTCAGAGACAACACATTGCCACGTATCTGCTGAGCAAAACCCTATTGGCAGAATCGTCCTTCAACAGTGTCCGACCGTCTTAGACCCGCATACACCGCTGCGTTTTCTTCAACGGCTTGCCGCCCGACTTTTGGGGCGGACCATGGACCGGTACACTATTGAAGCTGACATGTCATTTCTCGTCGCCAGCTATTTTCACGATATCTGACGAGCGGTAAGAAGCTTCAACTTTGTTTTTTGGGGGGCGCCTAACAGACACTATCCGATCCGTCCTAGACAAGCAGCTGATATGGATTGCTATTGGTGTAGCCACGCGTCTCGGCATATCCGCCATGCAATAAGCCGTTGGCCGGCTCCAATGCCTAGGCCGCCACCTACCCTGCACGGGTCACTATCTACAGTAGCCAGCGCGCGTGGAAAGTCACCCCTTAGGTATACTCCAGGGCACTGCCCCGAGCCTCCATCGTGGTACTCACTACCGAGGCCTGAAGCTGGATAGTGGCAGCTTATGCAGCAGTCGTGCATGGTGACAATGCCTGCGGTCGAGCCTATGATTGCTCCCACGAGTTGCACGACGGACGGGGCTTGTCTCATTCCTTACTTCGTTTTTGCGTTGGCAGCAGCTGACCTTGGTCCACGACCGATCCAGCGAGGCCTGAGCAATTAGGGTTCTCTATTGGAAGCAGCTGAATATGTGTCAACTCATCTAACCTACCTGCCGCCCCAGATTGTTTTTAGCTCGGCAGCCTCCCTCCCCTTTTGCTTTTCCCTCCCCTAACGTGTCCTAGGCGGCGAAGGTGGATGCCGTAGCTCCAACTAGGTTGCCGATCCAGTCGATTCGATCGCGGGGACGGCAGACAACTACCCCCATTCACCACTAGTACGTACTACGTACTACCTACATTTTACTTACATATGAACCATGCCATGGCTAGCCCAGCGGCTTCTCTTCCTCCCACCGTGAAGCTTGAAGCTGTCGCACAGGAGAACAGTCTGCCAGTCCAAGGACAACCCATTGCGTCTGTCGCATCACCATCTTCTGCCTTCGTTGCGCAAGTTCGGACGGTAGCTGCGGCTCTCTTTCTCGCCATGGGAGACGGCAAAGGTATGTATGCTCAAATAGCAAGCGCCATCCAATGGCGCTGAAATGAACGAACTTCAAGGGGCAAGTTTGTCCCTTGATTGATTCGCCGCGCGACGCCACATTACTGACCTATCTGCCCTGGACCCATTTCCAACCCCCCCAGCTGCGCAAGCGAGTCGCTCGATTGATCAATTTGTTTGCTCCTTTTCCCGCGAGACCGAGCCGATGCAATGTCTAACGGAGCCAAATGGTGTGCACTGGTGTAGATGAAAGCTCGAACCACTCAACGGCCTCGTTGCCAACAAACGCATCATGGTCCGAACCATCAGATACTTCCCAGTCGTCCATAACCCCGGGCTCACCTAGCACGATTGAAGACGACGAATTTGAGCCGGACGACTTCGAGCCAAGCGATTTTGATGCGGAGTCGCTTCACGACTCTACCTCCGTAGGATCGAGTGTTTACGGCCACAGTTACCGCAATGGCCGGCGCTATCACAAGGCACGTAATAACAGATCAGACAAGAACGATTCTGGGTACCACGACTCTGACCTGTTCTTTACTGGATAGTATCGACATGGACGTTACCCCATACCAAACGACGAAACCGAACAAAATCGGGAAGATATGCTGCACGCTATGATGATGGAAGTAACAAACGGCAAACTGTTTTATGCGCCGATCGACGATAATCCGCAAAAAATCGTTGATCTTGGAACCGGAACCGGAATCTGGGCCATTGAAGGTAAGCAGCTATGCAAAACTCCGGTCCTTGCGACCAACACATCTACAAGTCTTCACGACACCCAGAGTTCCGACGCTGACAGAACTGTTCTTTTGCACAGTGGGCGATTTATATCCAAGTGCTGAGGTCACAGGACTGGACTTGAGCCCAATCCAACCAGTGTGGGTGCCGCCGAATGTGAAGTTTCTCGTGGATGATGTTGAGGATACTTGGTTGAATGGTGACAATATCGACTTTGTCCACTTGCGCAACATGGTGCCGATCCTATCCTCACCTGTGGCACTATTGAAGCAGGTGTTTGAGTACGTCCCTCCACGCACCGTCACTTTTCTGCCAGCGATGTCGGAACTAACATCCTGTGCGTTCATAGCAACTTGAAGCCTGGTGGATGGGTTGAGCTGCAGGATGTGGACGGCGCGGTTCATTGCGACGACGGTACATTACCTTCGGATTGGCCTCTGGTCCAGTTTTGCGACCTCATGATTGAGGCTTTCGCCAAGCTTGGGGGAGATCGCACGCCGCCATGTTTGGGGGTAATTATTTGCATGAAGCCGGATTTGTGAACATCCAACATCACACCGCCAAATTGCCATATGGCACGTGGCCCAAAGACAAGTCAGTACTGTCATCTCCTTCACCTCTTTTCGGGGTTTCGTCAATAGTTCGACACGCGGGATGCTGATTTTAAGCTGAACAGAACGATGAGACTGGTCGGACTGTACTATCGCACAGCTGCTGAGGAATTCTTCCCGGCTATGGGAGCCATACAGATGCCGTTACTTGGGTGGTCGAAGGTATGATACCCAGATGCCTATCCAAGTTACTCGCCAGACTCTTACCCAAACTCTCGATTTTAGGAAGAAATGGAAGTGTTCTTCGCTCAATGCAGGAGCTGCATGAGAGACGAGGGCGTGCATGCATATGGTCTTATGCATTTTTGGAGCGGACAGAAGCCCGGGAGCAGCTGAAAACCATGATTGAGTGCATCCTCGTCGAGGAAGGGTGCAGATGCGCCGCTTTATAACGGGCATGACGGTCAAGCCTCGGTCTTTCTCCTTTCCTGGTTGCTGTCAAAACTCGGAAATTTTCAGCTTGACTCCAGTCTCTGAAAGAAAGAGGGATCGAGAAAAACCCAACCGGACCCAGGACCCAGTATGGATGGATGACGTCTGGCGGGATTACAGCTGCCAAGCATCCGAATTTCCGTTGCGAATGATGGCGCAGGCGGCAGCAACGGGCGAGGGGCGAGACTGTTGTTTCATGCGCTGACAATGGCCAAGGTCAAAAGCGCCGGCGAACATCTCGAAACACGACAGCAGCAGCCAAGGGAATAACGGGCGGCAATAATTACTAAGAATGATTCGGACGAAAGCGAGCTGAATGTCCGGGGTTGCCCAGGGACATCGGAACTAGGGTTGGGTTGGTAGGCATGAATGAGGAGAGAAAAAAAGGGTTGGTGGTGCCGTAAACCGGTCGAACCCAGACGTGGATGTTTGAAGGGGCTCCCTTCTCATCACAAGGTAGGATTTCTGGTTAGCAGGCGCCGACAGGGGCCGGGAGATGTTGCTCGAAAGAGCGCAGCGAGGGAAAAGGGAAACAAGGAGATTTAGCCCGTTTGGGTGGCTTTGGGTTCCACGATTCCACATTTCAAGAAACGTCTTGGCGCGACAGATGCGCCGCAAGGAGCCAATGCGGTGGATTCGCGTGCAGGGGTCGATCAGGGGTCTATCCCTTCATTCTGCTTAGTCCAATCTCTGACATGCCTGCCTGTCCAATTCCTGGCTCGCCTTAGACCGCCCAAACCAAATTCGAGTCATCCATATCCATCGACAGAAGGTTGTTTCTCTTGTTCGTCTGGTCCTGGCAGGCTAATCTCGGCAGGTGACTGTTTTTTCTGCGTGGGCGTGGCGGGCACGCGGACAGGCAAGGCGGGCTGACCCGACACGGCAGACTCCTAACTTAACCTACCTTAACCAGAATGTTTTCTCAACTAGGACTAGGGCGTTGCATTACTGGGCGCAGATCGGGTTCCGGCATGCTCGAGTTTGAACCGTTTGGTTGAACCGAACCAGCGCAAGTCGGTCGTTCATTCATTCAACCACTAAACAACCCCGATTGTACGGGGCAGAACAGAACAGAACAGAACAGAAGAAGCAGAACTGTCACGGACAGACAGATCTCAAGTGCAGATCAGCAAACAACTACCACCGATTCGAACGCCAATCATCCCATTCCATCTATAGAACACACATGCAAAAGCCCGAGTATGTAAGCCTACTGATGATCATCGATGATCGATCTGGATTAGACTGGGAGTGTATTGCTATGATACGGGCCCCTCCAAACAACACCACTCTCGTTACGGCTGGTAGCGAGCGATGCTAGCGATGCACGCTCCGGCCAACCCACGATGTGTTGTTCCCATTAAAGGTGGGATGGGGCTTCCAGAAGCGGGCTAGCTGGGCCACAGCCTGGACATCGTACGTTGAACGGCCCCGGCCACTTGGCATGCTACTCTGCCATTCCTGCTTTGGGCTCTGGTGGTTTCTCGGCACTGCTTCTGCTACAGAACTCGAAACCTTAGACGGACCTGTCTCTTCACACCGTCCAACGCCTGCCTGCCCCAGTACTGCCCGCCCGCCTGCGCTGCTTGGGCGCCAGAGACTGAGAGTGCTGTGCTGGGCCGCTTGGAGCCTTGGCCCGACTTACTTCATTTTATGAATTAACCAATCCCCAATATAGCCCTGTCCGCCTGCCTCTGCCGCAACCGTCGAGAACCATCTTCGGCTCTACATGCCTTCGCTTGGCTACTGCCTCAGGTCCCGGCAGACAGGGTCCGACCTGATCCAGATTGAGGACCGGTGCTACCTCTCGAGCCTCCTGCCTTCGGTCTTCTTTCTTCTTCGCCCCTGTCCAGGCCGTTGAGGCATGCCGTCCCGTCCACTTCGGACGAGATGATGCTGGGGCGCTCTGGGGCGCTCAGGGTGCAAATTTCCAATTGAGTTAACCTTGTGGCGGATCCGCTCGTTGCTCTACTGCCGACCACACCTCCTCCATGTCCCTTTCCTCGTCGCCCTGGGACTTGGTGCTTGGGGCACTTGAGCCTCCTTGTGGAGTCGGCTAATCCTAACCCCTCGCCGCCTGCCAGGGGCGTCGTCCACCAATGGCGTATTGTGTCGTGGGAACCGCCTCCGGCCAGCTTGAGCCCCCATTGGCTGCCGCTCGGGGTCTGCGTGGGATGCAGTTCTGTTCATTTTCCGCTGGCCCCATGGCCGAACCCACCTCCATGCGACGGGAACTGTTGGAGATGGTCGTGTTTGATTGGGAGCACGCTACCAGCAACCCCGACCAGCCCTGGACGCTGGCCGTTCTCCACGCCGCTACCCGCCAGACTTTGCTCGGCATCCTGTCTCGACTAGCCCTCCAGCAACTACTGTGGTCCCACTCTGAAACCCGACAGCTCGTGAGAACTTGCGAGCAACGCGTATATAGCTGGTCATGCCTTACCATCATCGTCAGTTTTGTCCTTCTCGTTCTCCACGCCGATTCTCTTCATCTCTCAGCAGTTCACTTCTGTCCTTGTGCAATCCTGTGGATTAGCCTCGTCTACCTTCTATTCTTTCTTTTACATACTTACGCTGCTACTAGCCTTGTATTCACTAAACCCGTTCCGTCCCTCTTTTTCGATTATTCCCCGGTGCCGGACACTCCTTCCGCTTATTTCCCCCAATCAAAACCAAACAAACAAGATGTCTTCCTTCAAAGTCCTTTCCTTGGCCGCCCTCGTGGCTGTTGCCCAAGCACACTCCCAGCTGCTCAAGATCCAGGGCAAGGCCGGCTCGCCCGCCTCGGTCGGTCTCGGTGTTGACCCCAACATTGCGCGTAACTGCACAACCATCAACCCCTGCCAGCAGGACTCGACCATCATCCGTGATGCCGAGATCAAGCAGAACATTGTCAACGAGTGCGGCCGCAACGAGATCATCGGCAACATCGACATTGGCGAGAACACCGAGAACGCCATTGCCGCCGGCGCCGTGACGGAGGCTGGCCCCGGTGAGAAGCTCACCGTCACCCTCCACCAGGTCAACGCCGACGGTGCCGGCCCCTACGCCTGCGACCTCATCGAGCAGGGCAACACTGGTATCATCACCCAGAACCTGACTGTCCAGAACAACGTCCCTGGTGCCAACGGCTTCTCCCAGGAGAAGTTCAAGGACTTTGAGATGACCGTCATCATGCCCCAGAAGTTCGACTGCACTGGTGGTAAGTAACACTTGTACTCTGATTCTATCTGGTCTCACGTTTCTAACATGCTCCATAGCTTCCACTGGTAACATCTGCACTGTCCGCTGCCGCAACAACGCCCAGGCCGGTCCCTTCGGTGGCTGCTTCCCCGTCAAGCAGGCCAACAAGCAGGCCCAGACCAACAACGCCAAGACGATCCCGACCAAGTCCAACATCGCAGCCGTCTCTGCCCAGCTCGCCGTTGACCAGAAGGACTTCGCCGATGCTGTCGCTGCCAACCAGAACGCCGGTACCCCCGAGGCCAAGAAGGCCGACGAGGCTGTCAAGGCCATGCTCGCCCCTGTCTCTTCCGGCACCTTCCCCACCCAGACCGTCCCCGTCGAGCTCGGTCCCGCTGCCACTGCCCCTGCCAACAACAACAACAACGGCAACAACGGGAACTTCGGTGGCAACCGTGGCGGCAACAACGGCGGCTTCGGTGGCAACCGTGGCGGCAACAACGGCGGCTTCGGTGGCTTCCCCGGTGCCAACCGCAACAACAAGCAGCAGAAGCGTGACATTCTCCGTGCTCTCCGCATGGGCAACTAAGTGTTTCTCTTTGCTTGGGTACAACGGGGTGTTGGTGGATTCACTGCCTGTCACGATAACGAGAAGGGGGCGCCAAGTGTTTGATTTTCATATATCTTGTCTGCTTGTGTGTGTGTGTGTGTGTTTGTACAATTTCGGATTTTTGTCAAGCCTTAACAAAAGAAGGGAAGATAGAACGAACGAGGAAGAAGATGGGGAGAGATCGAATTTTGGTCCGACGCAAGTAACGCACACCCGGGAAATACCAGCAGGATTGGGAAAGTCGCTTTTTACATTTTCTTAGATTATCAAGCGAGAAATCGATAAAAGAGACGATGGACGAACCTTTGCCAAGTTTTTTTCCCTTAATTGCATTTTGCGAAGAGAGACGAAGAAAAAGGGACATATAGAAAGTGTTTGCATAGCGTATAGAATCTGTTTTCATATTGTATTATAATCTCCTAACTGCACCATCATCAACCTTGCCATCTACACTGCCACGAGTGAAAACATCTACACCGAGATATGTGCAACATTAGGTCCCATGGTTCACTGCTCAGCGAACCAAGACCACCAACCGTCACTATTGTTGCCGAGACGTCAACGTCAACGTCAACGCCGACCCTGGCCCCCATAAAACAAGCAAGAATGCGGGAGGGCATGAGAGATGGAATCTCACTGCATCTGCTCATCTGCTGTGCGTGTGCGTACATGCAGCTTCAGCGCCGCCCGGGCAGGTCGAACGAACTTGGCATCTGCGCAGACAAGCCCAGGCAATCAGCCAACAACCCCCTTCCACCCATCTTGAATGGCACTCTCCACGGAAGGGTGGCATTCCAGTTGCTTAGCATCCATTGGGTGTGTGCGTGCGTGCGTACGTCTGTGTTCGATCGTCATGACCGACCGACCGACCAACCTACTACTAGAACGAATGAATGGCACGCACGCACACCCACACTAATACATTCACTTCACTTCGGGCATGCGGTATGTTCGGGGCCTACCGATCTTCATTTCTCACTCCAACCCACACACACTATACGGACGATAGACATGTATCTCAAACCAAAACTGGGCGCCGTTTGAGCTTTCTGTGGAGAATTCGATTCGGCGGTTTTCTTGTTTTGTTTTCTTCGTTGCGGGTGGTTGGTGGTCTTGCGTCGTCCCGACTTGCGACATCGCGTAATTTGTGCTGCAATATGCGTACGTACAACATGCGCACACTCGCACTATTTTTGGTCCCTGCCACCCACTCCCCTCCGCGAAAATTGGCACCATCCCCATGCCATGCGCGCGGCAAGGCATGCGCATGCGGCCTTGGTTGGATGTGCATTATATGCATACACATCCCGGCCGAACGTCAGACGCGGCGGGCGGGCAGATCTGAAACAATGAGCGCCCGTGGCGTTTTACA